>NC_092717.1:87436399-88045892 GCF_047496885.1 Scyliorhinus torazame
AGACTCATGGTTAATGCCAGCGAAGGAAGTGTGGCATTTTACGACAGAGAATATGCACAACAGCTGCACCTATTCAGCTACTTGAAATTTGCTACATCACCACATGGAATGCAATCAATTCTATGGAAAACGGTGCCGGATTCGCCGGGTCCGTGATTTTTAAAAATAAATTTAAAGTACCCAATTTATTTTTCCAATTAAGGGGCAATTTAGCATGGTCTATCCACCTAACCTGCACATCTTTGGGTTGTGGGGGTGAAACCCACGCAGACTTGGGGAGAATGTGCAAACTCCACACGGACGGTGACCCAGAGCCGGGATTGGAACCCGGGTCCTCAGTACCGCAGTCCCAGTGCTAACCACTGCACCAACGTGCTGCCCTGGCCAGGTCCGTGATTGGCGCGCCGCAGCCGCACTTAAACGGTCATTCCCCCCACACCTACACACACTATCCCAGCCAACAAGATGGCTGCAAGTAGAGCAGCGCCACGGTTTCAGGGACGCTGAGCTGGACACCCTCATGGGTGCCGTGGAGGAGAGAAGGATCACCCTATACCCCGGCCAAGGAGGAAGGCCGCCAGGCTCGCCGCCCGCCCCACACACCTGTAATCCGGTCCCTCCCCCCCCCCAGGGATGGCCGAACCCCTACCATGCCATACATGCCAGCACCCATGCCAGCCGCCATGGCCAAGTGCCCTGGCCACTGAAGTCACCATCTACCCAACCCCTAGGCTGAATGCGTTGGAGCGTCTAATGGTTTCGCTCTGTGTGTGTGTGTGTGTGTGTGTGTGTGTGTGTCCCACGAAGGAGAAGGCACAACTGCCGGGAGCGGGAGAAGACTGGTGTGGGACCACCTGAACTGCGGCCCCTCACCATGCTCAAGCAGAATGCCCTGGACGTAGTCGCCGTCCCGAAGGAAAGGGAGGCCACCGAGGTGGAGTTCAGTGGCGGGCGAGGAAGTTAGACCCTGCTTTGTCGCGGATCCCCAAGACACAAGTGTGGACACCCCTCCCCACACCCCCCTCACCCCACACACACCCTCCTCCCACAATCCTCTCACCCCCTTCACCCCTCACCCCCCAGCCCGCTGTCTAATCATACATATCGTCTTGTGTCTTACAGGACTTGCCGGAGATGGGGCGGCCTATCCAGAATCCCCCGCCC
The DNA here is from genome assembly GCF_047496885.1 of Scyliorhinus torazame. Lineage (NCBI taxonomy): Eukaryota > Metazoa > Chordata > Chondrichthyes > Carcharhiniformes > Scyliorhinidae > Scyliorhinus > Scyliorhinus torazame. Next base: position 87,437,564 of record NC_092717.1, read on the forward strand.
CAGCCAGTGCCAGAGCCGGTGCCTCCCAGACAGACGAGCACTAACGGGGAGATCAGCCTTCAGATCAGCCCTCTGCCCGAGACTCAGGACACCCCGGAGCTCGGGTCGGAGGAGGACACGGACTTTCCATCACTGCTGTCTGCAACACCCTCCAACATCCCAGAGACTATCACCTTGGTTGGGCACGTTAGTGAAGAGGCTCCTGGGACACTATCTGGTGAGCACCACCCATCGCATCCGGTACAGCAGGTGGAAGTAGGAGCAGCCAAGGGGCTGGAGGGTCGGAGGGCAGGCTGGCCCCAGGAACCAGCTGCCATCCAGACGAGTCCCAGGCTTCTGGAACATCCCATGCCAACCGCCATGTGCCCTGGCCACTGAGGCCACCATCTACCCAACCCCTGGGCTGAATGCGTTGGAACGTCTTACGGTTTCGCTGTTTGTGTTTCGACAGTGCAGATGCCGTCAGACAGCCAGGAACTACAAGAGGATATGACGGCGGGCATCCAGCACCATTGCAGGCCCTGTAGGAGGACCGTGCTCCTGAACGCCCCCCCCCCCCCCCCCGCCAATGCCCCAACCATGCCCACCCCAGGAATCCGACGGAACCATGTGATGGACTGGCCACCTTGCATGCAGGGATCACCCAGGTGGGAGGCGCTACTGTGGGCAGGAGTCAGACATTGTCGTACAATGTGGAGCACCGGACCTCCTCGCAGAGTGGTTGTCATCATCTCCCATCCCATGGACCAGACCCGCTGTCACTGCCAAACCAGGGCCCCCAACCCGTAGTGCCGTAAGCATGTATAATGGAGGGGTGTGCAAGCGGACAGTTTGGCGGTGTAGGAAGTGAGGGGTGTGGGCCCAGGATGTGGTGTCCATACCCCTTACCAATCCCCTCCCCCAACTCTCTCCTAGTCGGTGAATCTGCAGGCGATCAGAGCGTCCCGTGTTCCTTGGCTCTGGTGATAACGTTGTGTGGCCTCTCCTGTCTACCCGGGCTCCATGTCCTGCTCATTGTCCCCCTCCCCCCCACATCCTTCTCAGCGGACAAGGCTTGCTCTTCCTCCTCATCGTCCTCCTTCAGCATGTCGCCCCTCTGCTGCGCGATGTTGTGGAGGATGCAGCAGGCCACCACGATGCGGGCCCCTCCATAGTGGTCCAGGCATCTTAAGGGCACCTTCAGAATGCCGAAGCACCGCTTGACCACACTCTTGGTCGCTGTATGGGCTTTGTTGTAGTGGGTCTCGGTGTTGGTTTTGTGGCCTCCGGATAGGTGTCATCAGCCACTGCCGCAGCGGGAAACCCCATACTCCCGTGCTCAGCCCGGTTCCATGGGCTACATGGTGGCCCCGGTTGGCACTGCGGATTCCGCCTACGCATGTCCGCCCCCCACCCCCACACCCCGTCATGTTGGTATTCCGGCACCATCGGCACTCCCGGTCCTGGTGTCTGTCTCTGCTGCCAGGGGTATTGTTGGCTGGCACTGCCCTCACTGGGGCTGCCATGGGTGTTGCCATGGGTTGTCCCACGGTGGGTGGCAGCCGGTTGGGAGGGGTGTTCGGGGCGGTGGGGTGCAGTTGTGGGCGCACACATACGGCTGATGTCACTGTGTAGAGCCATGGGCCGAGGTGGGTGATAAGTGCAAGATAGCCGCCGTAATGGTGGTCGGGGTCTGGGCACCGCCCCAGTCCCGTGAAGGGTCACCATGGCTGCTCGGCCTGTCCCCTACTCCCCTCCCCTCCCCTCCCCAGCCTTGGCAGGGGGCCTCCCACCCAACCGGCACGGCCTGTGTCCGGGCTGACAGCCCGCAGTCACTTCACGCCATTTCCTGCCTCCTCTCTCTCTCGCTCAGCAGCCACGACGCCAGGTTCATGACGTTTGAGACCACAAGTGAACCATGCCGTGGGGAACTCGGCGCATCGCAGGTGGTGAATCTCGGAGGCCCCGGAGAATAGGCTATCAGGCCCACTTTTGATATGCCAACTGTATTTTCACCCCACACAGCAAGCAATGCATTTACATCATTTTGGAGTTCTCGGAGCATCCCAATTTGGAGTCAAACCAGTGCCTACCGCAATTTTAGCGTCGGAAGCTATTCTCTGCCCAGTCGCGTTTTGCGATTTCGGCGTCGGCGAATGGCGAACCCTTCCCTTAGTCTCAGAAACGGAGAATCCCGCCCCAGATTTCTGGAAAGAAAGTGTGTTATGCAATCCAGCTTTAATTTCACTTTTGCTTTTCAGCAAGACACAGAGCACTCCGCTCTGCAGCTGATATCTTCCAGCTTAATGGCGCTGTATAAACGTTCCCATGTGCTTAATTTCAATAAATGAATCTACAATGTGTTTACACAATCAATTAAGAGTGATTGGTGCTTTTATATCCCAGTAAAACCTGGCAAGAGAGCTGATATACCATCAATTCACAGCGAGACCATATGAACAAGTGAACGAAGGCTTTATTACACAAAGAACTAGCCTGCCAGTGACTTCCGTACAAATGAGCACCACCCACTGGGCGCAGGACTATATACCGTCCCGGGGGGGCGGAGCCAGAGACGGAGCCCACCGGGGTTCCAGCTCAATCCTTAAAGGTTAAAGGTTACACAGGCACCACATCTCCTGGTGAATACATTTCACCACATTCACCCCCTGTTTAAAAAAAAACACAAAGTCCGGCGGAGGTGACGTGGGTCAAATATCCAGCCTATCCGGAGGCCGGATGGTCCTTTTAGACCTTATCCGCTCTGGCGGTGAGGTGGGCAGGGACATTGTAGATGATGGTGACTCCGAGAGCATGTTGTTCGGAGCTTCCGTGCGGCGTGTCGGAGACGGTTGCGGGGTAGTGGTCGGCAGTTGGGTGGCGGGTGGCTACCTGATGGCATGGGGGGCAGTGTAGGTGTGGGGGGCGGCGTAGGCGTGGGAGGACACAGGAGCCCCCGGGGGCCGAAAGAGACACGGTTGGTGGCGGTAGGCGATGCTGGGATGCGGGGGGGCACATTGGCAGGGGAACCAGCGGGCGCCAGGTCCCGTTGGGAGATTGTATCTTGCCGTCTGTCTGGGTGCGCGATGTAGGCGTAATGGAGGTTTGCGTGTAGCAGCTGGATCCTCTCGACTAAGGGGTCGGTCTTATGGCTCCTCACATGCCTCCAGAGAAGGACAGGCTCCCGCGACTCTCCGGTCCCCAGATAATGGCTCGCAAATCACGTGCACGCAAACTACACGGCGCGGGTAGGGGGCCATTGACAGAGGCCCCCCCCCCCCGCAATTCACCGAGGAAAACTGGCCGTGCTTCCGACGGCGTGGTTCTAATCATCTATCGGCCATCGGGAACGGCTGGTGGTGGCCACTCTGGTGGGGGATCGATCACCGAGGGGGAGCCTCATGGACGGCCGGGGGTGTGATCGGGCATCACGAACCCGCGGGCGCGTGCGATCTTGAGGGGGCCTACATTTCTGGTGTGGCTCCGCGAGCTGAGTCCGCCATGTCCCACGGCAGGCTGCCACCGTGCGCATGCGTGGACTCCTGACCGGAAGTGCAGTGCCCCGTATCCGCAGCCAGAGCTGCGAGCAGCACTTCAGGGCCCTGACAGCCCCCTGCAGGTAGGAGAATGACTCTGGACTTTCTTCAGGAAAGTCCAAAGTGATTCACCAGCGTTTTTATACTGGCGTGGGAACATAGCCCTATTATTGGAGAATCCCACCCATGGGCTTTATGAAATAGAGACAGAATACAAAAGCAAGGAAGTTACAATGGACTTTATAAAACAGTGGTTTGGCCTCAACTAGGGTTTTGTGTCGAATTCTGGACTCCACACTTGGGGAAGAATGTGAAAGCTTTAGAGAGGGACAGAAGAGAGAAGTATGAGAATGGTTCCAGGCATAAGAGGCTTCTATTATGTTTTTACATTTGGGGAATCTGGGGTTCTCCTTAGAGAAGAGAAGGTTGTAAGATTTAATAGAGGCATTGAAAACCAAGAAGACTGATCTCTGGATTCTTATCTGAGACACATCTAAATTAACATAGGGACAAACAGATTAGGGGGCTAAATGCAAGTCTGAAAGAATGGTTCGGAGGTAGGTTTTTCAATTCTTGGCACCAGCACTGGAAAGGAGGGAGTTGATCTGCTGGGATGGGCTTCACTTACACTGGATTGGGACAAGGGTCCAGGCAAATTAAGTAATTAGGACGGTAGATGGTGCTTTGAACTGCTGAAGAGGGGCAGCAGGAAAAATAAATTCAAAAGCAATAAGAGTTACATCAAGTCGACAGATCAAATTAGCAATTCAGCTAAAAATAAGCAGTTGGGTCAAGAAGAAACAGAGGGTTTAACAATAGCAATGGAGCTTTGGTGACATGGGTAATAGCAGGGAAAAACAGAAGACCAGTCAACCATGAAATGCTGCATTGCAGACCTCTTCCGCAACTTTTTCGTCGGGGATTGAACGCTGCAGTTTGGGTGAGGCTAAAATAGTACAAGGGGTGGAAATCATTGGTAATAGTAGTTTATAAGCCCCTCAAAAGTTGCATGCAGCAGAGCGTAAATCAAGAAATAAACATGGATGGAACAAAGATAATCCTGAAATCATGGGAAAATTTAATCCTCAACTAAAATGAACTGTAACAGTGTGGAGGGCGAGTTCATGAAATGCATTCAATATAGTTTTCTATATCAGTATTTCAAGGGACAAAGAAAGGAACAGGCTATTTTTGATCTAAAATTGTGCCATGAGACAGGGTTAATTAATAATCTTGGTATAAAGGAGCCTCTGGAGGTATATGTACACAAATAAAGGAAGGTGACTGATGTGTTAGGCAGGTTGGTTCGATGTGGACTGCACTCGATGCAGGGAAGTTAGAAACAGACGTCTAACACAGGAGAAGTTCCAACACTGTTTTATTCAACTAGATGAACTGCTGTACATATTCAGCTGTGGATCCACACTATACTGATCTAACTAGTGACCTTGTAGTAGCCTGACCAGACTTACTAGCTACGGCATGGTGTTTGTGCTTGCTAGCTCGTGGACTCTGACTGTCTCAGTAGCTGGGTCCCGAGAGCGCAGAAAACCTAGTGCCCTTTGGCTTTATAGTGGTAGTGTCCTGTCTGGTGATTGGCTGTGCTGTGTTGTATGCTTACTGGTCATCCTATGTGTCAATCACTGGTGTCTGCATCTCATTATATACATGAGTGGATATTATGACATCTGCCCCTTTTTTTTGAGTTAAATAAATACAGAGGTGTGTATATATATGCCTGACTATATACAAACGGTGATTGAACAAAATTTTATACATGGGAAGGTGTCGATAGTGCAGATACATGGCAAACTAAGCAATATTTACAAGAGTTAAGTTGATGGATTCAGTCACAAACATTTACAAAAGTTAAGTCTACAGCTTCAGTCTTTGTGGCGGGCGACGAATTCTTGTCGATCGCCGCAGAGGTGGATCAGGAGCCGCCTGCAGGTGGAGAGGTAGGATTGCTGCCATTGCAGTGGTCGCGTGGGCCAGCAGGATCGGTGGCCTCGTGGTAGGGTATGTCCGAAGGAAGCATGATAGCCGGCGGAGTACTGCGGTCAGGTGGTGGGCGTGGAACACCTCGCAATGCCCTTCTGTTGCGCCGTAGCAGGGAGCCATCAGCCATGAGAACAATAAAAGACCTCGGGACAACTTGTTTGACAACAACAGCTGTGGTTGACCAACCGCCCTCAGGCAACTGGACGCGAACATGATCGGCTGGAGCCAGCTCAGGTAAATCCGTGGCATGAGCATCATATGTGGCCTTCTGTTGGGCCCAGGACTGCTGCACTTTTTGTAGTACCGTGAGGTGGTCAAGGTCTGGAACATGGATGGCTGGAACTGTGGTCCTCAGAGTGCGATTCAAGAGCATCTGTGCTGGAGACAACCCAGTGGACAGTGGGGTTGCCCTGTATGCCAGCATTGCCAGGTTGAAGTCGGAGCCTGAGTCTGCAGCTTTGCACACAACGGCTTGACAATATGGACCCCTTTCTCAGCCTTCCCGTTGGACTGCGGGTAGTGGGGACTGGAGGTTATGTGACGGAAGTTGTAGGACTGTGCAAAATCAGACCATTCTTGGCTGTAAAAGCAAGGACCGTTGTCGCTCATTACCGTGAGCGGTATCCCGTGCCTGGCGAACGTTTCTTTGCAGGCTTTGATGACCATCTTCAACGTGAGGTTGGACAGTTTCACCACTTCTGGGTAACAGGAGAAGTAGTTGACCAGGAGTACGTAGTCACTACACCTACTTTGGACCACGGAGAGGTCACGATCTTGTGCTGTTGCAGTGTTTCCTTGGGTTGAGCCGATTGAAACTTCTGACAGGTGGGGCAGTTGAGGACCGTGTTGGCAATATTCTGGTTAATGCCCGGCCAGTAAACCGCTCCCGAGCTCTGCGTCGGCATTTCTCGACTCCAAGGTGACCCTCATGGAGTTGACCCAGCATCATAGCCTGCATGCTTTGAGGAATAACGATCCTGTCGAGTTTCAGAAGGATTCCCTCCGCAACCATCAGCTCGTCTTTAACATTAAAGAATTGGGGACAATGTCCCTTCTGCCAGCCATGGGTAAGGTGCTGCATCACATGCTGCAGTAAAGGATCTTTGGTTTTCCTCACAAATTTGGACCACCCGTTCGTCAGAAGCTGGGAAGTTGGTGGCACACAATTGCACTTGCGCTTCTATGTGGCAGATGAAGTCACCTTGTTCACACGGTGTGGTAATGGACCTGGAGAGGGCTTCTGCAATGATCAGCTGTTTGTCTGGTGTGTAGACAAGTTTGAAGTCATAGCGGCGGAGTCGAAGAAGAATTCTCTGTAACCGAGGTGTCATGTCATTTAAATCCTTCTGGATTATGTGGAGTAGAGGCCTGTGGTCTGTTTCCACTGTGAATTTCGGCAGGCCGTAAACGTAGTCATGAAACTTGACTATTCCTGTCAGGAGACCAGACATTCCTTTTCGATCTGGGCATACCGTTGCTCAGTGGGCATCATGGCCCTGGAGGCATATGCTACTGGAGCCCAGGACGAGGAGTCATCTCGCTGGAGGAGCACTGCCCCAATGCCGTCCTGGCTTGCATCAGTTGATATCTTGGTTTCCTTGGTTGGGTCAAAGAACGCTAGAACTGGGGCTGTGGTGAGCTTTGCCTTCAGCTCACGCCATTCCTCTTCATGCGTGGGCAGCCACTGGAATTCCGTTGGCTTCTTGACGAGATGGCGGAGGGCCGTGGTGTGGGATGCCATGTTGGGAATGAATTTCCCAAGGAAGTTGACCATCCCGAGGAAGCGGAGGACCGCCTTCTTGTCCTCCGGGGTCTTCATGGCGTTGATCGCCAATACCTTGTCGGCGTCTGGCTGCACACCCTGCCGCGAGATGTGGTCGCCTAGAAACTTTATATCAGATTGACCAAATGAGCACTTGGCCCTGTTGAGCTGGAGACCATGTTCATGAATTCGCTGGAAGACCTGCTTGAGGCGAGCGATGTGTTCCTGGGGCGTTGTGGACCAGATGATCACGTCATCCACATATACTCGTACCCCCTCGATGCCCTCCATCATCTGCTCCATGATGCGATGAAACACTTCGGACAGATATGATACCGAAAGGCATGCGGTTGTAGCAGTAGCGACCGAACGGGGTGTTGAACGTGCACAGCTTGCGACTGGATGCGTCCAGCTGTATTTGCCAAAACCCCCGGGAGGCGTCCAGCTTAGTGAAGAATTTGGCATGAGCCATCTCACTGGTTAACTCGTCACGCTTCGGGATCGGGTAGTGCTCCCGCATGATGTTGCGGTTTAGATCCTTGGGATCAATGCAAATGCGGAGCTCCCCGATGGCTTCTTTATGCAGACCATGGAGCTGACCCAGTCTGTTGGCTCCGTGACCTTCGAGATGATGTCCTGGTCTTGGAGATCCTGTAGTTGCTTTTTCAGACGATCCTTGAGGGGCGCTGGCACCCGGCGTGGTGCATGGATTACAGGGGTGGCGTTTGGCTTAAGCAGTATTTTGTATCAGTACGGGAGCGTGCCCATTCCATCGAATACGCTGTGGTACTGCATGATAATGTCGTCTATGTCGGCTTGCAAATTTCCATCGGGCGAGGCCGGCGCCGGTGATGATGACATGGTGTGGACTCGCTGAACCAGGTTCAGGAGCTTGCAGGCACAAGCACCGAGCAGGGACGCTCTGTCAGGCCCGACGATTTCAAACTGCAGTGTTGCCTTGATCGCCTTGTTGGATATCCCTAGTTGACACGAGCCACTGGCAGCTATGGCATTGCCATTGTAGTGAAGGAGCTGGCAGGCCAGTGGAAAAATGCTTGGTCGGGCCCGGATGGTGTCTAGGTAGGATTGTGAGATAAGGTTCGCAGACGTGCCGGTGTCCAGTTTAAATCAGATGCGAACCTTGTTAACTGTGAGGACAGCACACCACTCGTCGGCGGGATCCACACCGAGGATCGAGAGGCGTTGCGCAGGTGTGGTGGAGGCCAGCTCATGTGTGGTTATGATGCGCACCCGATATGGAGACTTGAGGCACTCAGCATCAGGGTCCGTTGGGCTGTCGGTATCAGAATCTGGCATGCCTTGTTGTATTGAGCGGATACTTCTGCGCCGCTGCTGGGATCGCTGGCTGCTGAGCGGTGGAGCGGATCTGCAAAGGGCTGCGTAGTGGCCAGGCTTGCCACACTGGAGACATCGGCGTCCTCTTGCCGGACATTGCCGTTGACTTCAGCGCGATCCATGCGCCATCGCACATGTGCACAGTCGGGTTTTCGGTCTCATCGTCCACTCGGTCATGGCGAGCATGCACAGGGATCTGAGAAAAGCGCGCGGAACGGCCACTCTCCTCGATGCTCAGGCACTGCATCTGTGCAATGGCCTGCACCCTGTCTGCCTCGTGGGAGGCCAGCTTTGCAGTTTCTGCTGTCCTGATGTGGGAATAACGATTCTTGGCATGCTCATGGACAACGCACGACTCGATAGCGACAGAGAGGGTCAACTGTTTGACTTTAAGGAGCTGCTGCCGAAGGGAGTCGGAGTGGACCCCGAAAACAATCTGATCCCGGATCATGGAATCAGCCGTCGAGTCATAGTTACATGACTGCGCTAGGATGCGGAGATGGGTCAAGAAGGACTGAAAAGGTTCATCCTTACCCTGAAGCCTCTGCTGGAAGATGTACCGTTCAAAGCTCTCATTCACCTCAGTGTCGCACTGGCTGTCGAACTTCAGCAGGACTGTTTTGTCTTTACCATCGGCGAACATAAGCGAATTGTAGATATGGATGGCGTGGTCCCCCACAGTGGAGAGAAATAGCACGATCTTTCTGGCATCGATGCTGCCTCAAGGTCGGAGGCCTTGATGTACAAAAGGAACTTTTGCTTGAAGATTTTCCAGTTGGCGCCGAGGTTGCCGGAGATGGGGAGTTGCGGAGGAGGCTGGATGTTTTCCATTTCGCTGGATGGCTGCTTGCTGCTCGATGCTAATTCACTCGAGGTAGGTACATCAAGATCAATATCACTCTGGTACCATGATGTGTTAGGCAGGTTGGTTCGATGCGGACTGCACTCGATGCAGGGAAGTTAGAAACAGACATCTAACACAGGAGAAGATCCAACACTGTTTTATTCAACTAGGTGAACTGCTGTACATATTCAGCTGTGGGCCGACACTATACTGTTCTGACTAGTGACCTTGTAGTAGCCTGACCAGACTTACTAGCTACCGCATGGTGTTTGTGCTTGCTAGCTCAAGGACTCTGACTGTCTCAGTAGCTGGGTCCCGAGAGCGCGGGAAACCGAGTGCCCTCTGGCTTTATAGTGGTAGTGTCCTGTCTGGTGATTGGCTTGCTGTGTTGTATGCTTACTGGTCATCCTATGTGTCAATCACTGGTGTCTGCATCTCATTATATACATGAGTGGATATTATGACAGTGACAGGCCAAGTTGAGAAAGGATTTATAAACGCATATGGGATCTCATGACAGAAAATTTACATTGAGTTTGAGGGTGATTAGTTCAATTCAAAACTAGGGTTTAAGCAAAGCAAGCGACCTAGATATGAGGGACAAGTTTACTAAGGCAGATTGGGAAAGTAAATTGAAAGATATGATGGTTGAAAAGCAATAGCAAATATTTAAGGAATTAACTTCTAGTTCACAAGAAACATACATTCCCTTAAGGAATATAAATCTCATGGGAAAATTAATCTAATCTTTACTAATGTCACACAACTCTGGCCTAGTGTGTGGTCAATTCCAACCCATTTGCCCCTGAGTCGCAACATCAGTGAGATTAGATTTATTTAAATATCCAAGATCTTTGGTCAAGTCCAATAAATTACAGTCACCAGGTTTGTTACTTTTAAACATGAGTAAACTTCTATTATGAACAATCTATTTAATTAAACAGAAATAAAATGTAGCTGGCTAACTAATAAACAGGAACAATCCTTACATACCTCCCCCTTCGAGAGGTAAAATATCATTGCAAGGACATTTCATTATAAGATATGTAACACAAACCACAAAACACACATCCATTCAGACTTTATTTTCCATTACATAAGTCCCCCCCAGTTCTTACATCTGTAACTTAGCAGCACTTAAATTTGTGATATTGGATTGAATAGACGTGGTCTATATTCTCTAGACTTTAAATGAACAAGAGGTGATCTCATTGAAACATAAAGGTATTAAAGGGGTTTGACAGGAAAGATGTCTGGGAGATGTTCCCCCTAGTTGTGGAATCTAGAACTCATGTAAGATCTTGAAGGTGCAGTTTCAAGTCCAAACAAAAATATCACAACAAAAAGATTGCAACTTATGTGATCTGCTGACAATGTGTGACGGTGATTTTGTATGTATGTTGTAAACAAAATGTAGATGGGTGCACAGGGTTGTGTAATAACCTGCACAGGACTCATTCAGCTGGGGATCATTGTTTCCCCGTGCTCATTGGAACTGTGAGCTCTCCTGCTGTGGCTGCGGTAGCTTACCCAACACTAATATAAAAGCTTGGTCACTGAGGAGCTGATTAGAAAGGAGAGAGGACCCAGTGAGGTTTACCGGGCCTTGTGTTGGTAATGCTGTTTGCTGAATAAAAGAACTTTTAAGAAACTCGCCGACTCCTCTCATTTTATCATACTGGCGACAAGGGTGAATAGGTGTCGTCGGCATGCTTCCTGTTCAGCTGAGTCACCTCCCCAAAAGTCATTCTTTTGAGTGAACTAAGGTACAGAATTCATCGTGGTGATTTTTAAGAGTCTGTGTAGACATGGACAGCAAGCGCCAGGCCAAGGCTTTGCTGCCGGCTTATAGAGTGCGTACACTTGGAGAGGTTCCAGCAGTACCAGATGCAGCATCATTTGACCGACTTTCACTCAGCGTCATGCAACATTTCTGAACATTTCCATCTGCCATTGTTTTGCGATGTGGTCCACCAGGGAGTCTACTCTCGAGTTTGATGCCACCCTGTTGGACCTTCATTCACGTTGTGAGTGGGGTGTTTTGTTGCCTGCACTGTTCCGCGACCAATTAGTTGGAGGATTGTGCTACAGTAATTTTTCCTGAGGGCTGACAGGTAATTGACGAATAGAGACACTGGCGGGTTATATGTTGCAGATGCAGGCGTGGTGTACAGGTGCGCACGTTGCTGACTCCGTTGCCGTTGAGTTGGCTGGGCATTCCGTACAGTAATGCTGATCCTGTGGTGGCATTTGAGGGACCCTGCTGTTTATTTGTGTAATGTTGTTTTATGTAACTGTGTGAAATGTACAGAAAGAAGTTTGGGGTGACAGCTCCCCTGGCGTTTCGGAAAGCTCGGTAGATCGTCTTTTTCCACGCTGGCACTGTGCAGGATGTTCGGGTGATATGGGTTGCAGAGCTGGATGTTGCCTACTGCAACCACCCACCTGGTCCCTCTGTGACTGGAAGGGCCGCTGCGCCGATTAGGCCTTGGGTTGATGGGTCTGACGGCGTGTTGCGTGCCGTCCCCGGGTTCGGCTGCTGCCGACTTTGCTTTCTGTGTGACTAGTGGGGGTGTCGGCCCAGACGTAATGATCAACAGTATGACGCCGGCCCATCCTGCTCCCCAGTTTGTTTGTGTTTTGTTTTTACCAACATGCTGTTTGTTTGTTTTTTACTTTGTCGTCCGGCCGCTGCAGGTTTGACCGGTTTTCGTCTTCTTCTATTTCCTCGTGTATTTTTTCAATGGTTGTCCTTGAGTGGAGTTTGGGACTTTGGGGTTGAGGGATGTAATAACCTGCACAGGACTCGTCCTGCTGGGGAAGTTTATTTCCCCATGATCATTGAAACTGTGAGCTCCCCTGCTGTGGGCGGGGTAGCTTACCCAGCACTAGAATAAAAGCTGAGCCCCATGTAGAGCTGATTAGAAAGGAGAGAGGACCTGGTGAGGTGTACGGGCCTCGTGTAGATAATAATAATCTTTATTATTGTCACAAGTATGCTTACATTAACACTGCAATGAAGTTACTGTGAAAATCCCCTCGTCGCCACATTCCGGCGCCTGTTCGGGAACACAGAGGGAGAATTCAGAATGTCCAAATTACCTAACAGCACGTCTTTCGTGACATGTGGGAGGAAACTGGAGCACCCAGAGGAAACCCACGCAGACACAGGGAGAACGTGCAGACTCCGCACAGACAGTGACCCAAGCCGGGAATCGAGCCTGGGACCCTGGCGCTGTGAAGCAACAGTGCTAACCACTGCGCTGCTGTGCCACCCGTATTTAGTGAGAGATGGCCACTAGTGAAATTATACCCATGGTTTAGATTATTTCAGATGGGATGTAAGTGATTGTACAAATGATAGTACTTCTGGATGAGTGATAGTAAATCTGACCATTGAGTTATACTATGTGAGGAAGTTGAATTGTAGAAAATCCATAAAAAGTTAAGGAAATAGCAAGACTACTGAGTCAAAGCCAAGGTCATTAATATAAAAAAGGTATTAAACACTCTGTTAAAAAGTAGCTTACCAATAAAAACAGTAAGGTATGCTGGCACATAAGAGTGAGTAACTTTAGCTTGCAAATAGCCAGAAGATGAGAGAGAAAAGCCTCGCAACAGCCAGTGTGTTCATTGGTAAGATCGTGAGGATGAATCTTGAAATCCAAACAACAAAATTATCCCAGGCAATTCAACAAGGACACCGTAGCGTATGTGATCTGCTGACAATGTGCAAAGGCCGTTGGAATTAAGTTGTAATAAAACTATAGTCATGTGCATAAGAATCGGCATACAGTAAAAATATTAGACCAGAGACTACCATATAAGGTCATTCCAATTTGATCAGAAAAATAATGTTTAAGGCTCAACAGTTTTTCTTTGCTCAACAGACAAGTGCAAGAATGCATGCTCATGGTTAAATGTGTTCTTTCTACTGAAAATACTCAATTTATTAATTACTTTTTATGCTGAAGTTAGGAAGTAAAGCAATTGACTGACTTTCTAACCACTTGAGTGTAAAATAAATCTTTCATGTTTTAGTAATGTAGTAACAAACATTTTAAACACATTAAAATGAAGCAAAAAGTAAAACAAAAGCAGCAATAAACAACAAGGAAATCTGGTTGCCATGTTATAAACATGCTATAGGGGCACTGGAATTAGATGTGCAAGAATAATAATCGGCTTTATACTAGGGGATTTTAACTTCCTCGACATAAATTGAGATAGTCATAGTGTCAAGGGTTTAGAGGGGTCGAATTTCTTGAAATGCATTCAGGGAAGTTTTTTTGCATCAATATGTAGAAAACCCAACAAGAGTTGGAACAGTGCTGGATTTGATTCTGGGGAACAAAATGGGACAAGTTCAATGTGGCATGGGGGAGCATTTTAGCGATAGCGACCACAACATGGTACAGTTCAAGTTTGTTATGGACAAGAAAAAAGATGACCTACAAAAGGTGGTTTTGGATTGGAGCAAGGCAGATTTTACTAAAATAAGGCAGGTTCTGGCTGATGTTGACTGGGAATAGCTTCTTGCGGGAAAATCTACAGCGGAGCAGTGGAGGGCATTCAAAATGGAAATGGGGAGAGGACAGGTCCAACATGTTCCCTATAAATGTGGGAGCAATCAGTTCAGGGGACCCTGGATGTCTAGGACAATCTAGGGCTGGATGAGGAGGAAGAAAAAGGCTGTTAGCAATCCATGGAGAGAAATTCAACTGCGGCACTAGAGGAATATAGGAAGTGCAAGACGGAACTTAAGAAAGCAATTAGAAGAGAAAAAGGGGGCATGAAAAAGGACTTGTGAATAAGATTAGGGAGAACCTGAAGATATTCTATAAATACATTAAGGGGAAGAAGTTAATCAGGGCAAGAGCAGGGCCTATTAGAGACCAAGGGGGCAATCTGTGTGTGAATCGTAGGATATTGCTAGGGTGTTAAATGAATACTTCTCATCAGTCTTCATTCAGGAGGAGGAGGATGTAGGCACCGAATTCAAGAAATGGGATTATGAGGTCTTTGACCAGTTTGACATAGGAAGTGAGGAGGTGGTGGAGGCATTGTCGGGCTTAAAAATAGACAAACCCCCAGGTCCAGATGAATTGCATCCCAGACTGCTATGGGAGGTGAGACGGGAAATTGCAGAGGCTCTGTCGCAAGTTTTTAATTCCTCTCTGGGCATGGGGGAGGTGCCAGAGTCTGCAGAACAGCTAATGTTGTTCTACTTATCCAGACGGGTGGGAGAGATAAACCAGGGAATTACAGACCGGTGAGTCTCATGTCAGTGGTAGGAAAACTACTGGAGAAAATTCTGAAGGAGAGAATTAATTTCCATTTGGAAAGGCGTGGGTTGATTAGGGATACTCAGGATGACTTTGTCAGAGGGAGGTCATGCCTAACAAATTTGATAGAATTTTTTGATAAAGTGATTGAGTGCATGAAGGAAGTGCAGTTGATGTAGTTTATACCAGTGTTTTTCAAATTTTTTTTTCCGGGGACCCATTTTTACCAACGGGCCAACCTTCGGGACCCACGCCAGCCAACCATCATGACCCATGTTGCCGAAGGTTCGTGACCCACCAGTTTCGTTTACCTTTAATACAACAGGTGAGCCTGCTTGGTCCTCATAAACTCAATGGTTTTGTCATGCAATGTTACATTTCTGTATGGGTTGTTCTTCAGAGGTCCTGGAGCTCACACCAGCATCGTTTTGTCCTGCTGTGGACTCTCCTGCACAGCTCACACCACCACTGCTTTGTTCTGTTGTGGATTCTCCTGACCAGCTCACGCCACCACTGCTTTGTCCTGTTGTGGACTCTCCTGAACAGCTCACACCACCACTGCTTTGTCCTGTTGTGGACTCTCCTGAACAGCTCACACCACCACTGCTTTGTCCTGTTGTGGATTGTCCAGAACAGCTCACACCACCACTGCTTTGTTCTGTTGTGGACTCACCTGAACAGCTCACACCACCACTGCTTTGTCCTGTTGTGGCCTCTTGAACAGCTCACACCACCACTGCTCTGTCCTGTTGTGGATTCTCCTGACCAGCTCACGCCACCACTGCTTTGTCCTGTTGTGGATTGTCCAGAACAGCTCACACCACCACTGCTTTGTTCTGTTGTGGACTCACCTGAACAGCTCACACCACCACTGCTTTGTCCTGTTGTGGCCTCTTGAACAGCTCACACCACCACTGCTCTGTCCTGTTGTGGACTCTCCTGAACAGCTCTCACCACCACTGCTTTGTCCTGTTGTGGCCTCTTGAACAGCTCACACCACCACTGCTCTGTCCTGTTGTGGACTCTCCTGCACAGCTCACACCATCACTGCTTTGTCCTGTTGTGGACTCTCCTGTACAGCTCACACCATCACTGCTTTGTCCTGTTGTGGACTCTCCTGAACAGCTCACACCACCACTGCTTTGTCCTGTTGTGGATTGTCCTGAACAGCTCACACCACCACTGCTTTGTCCTGCTGTGGACTCTCCTGAACAGCTCACACCACCACTGCTTTGTCCTGCTGTGGATTCTCCTGAACAGCTCACACCACCACTGCTTTGACCTGTTGTGGACTCTCCTGTACAGCTCACACCACCACTGCTTTGACCTGTTGTGGACTCTCCTGTACAGCTCACACCATCACTGATTTGTCCTGTTGTGAACTCTACTGAACAGCTCACACCATCACTGCTTTGTCCTGCTGTGGACTCTCCTGAACAGCTCACACCATCACTGATTTGTCCTGTTGTGGATTGTCCTGAACAGCTCACACCACCACTGCTTTGACCTGTTGTGGACTCTCCTGTACAGCTCACACCATCACTGCTTTGTCCTGTTGTGGATTGTCCTGAACAGCTCACACCACCACTGCTTTGACCTGTTGTGGATTGTCCTGAACAGCTCACACCACCACTGCTTTGACCTGTTGTGGATTGTCCTGAACAGCTCACACCACCACTGCTTTGACCTGTTGTGGACTCTCCTGAACAGCTCACACCACCACTGCTTTGACCTGTTGTGGATTGTCCTGAACAGCTCACACCACCACTGCTTTGACCTGTTGTGGATTGTCCTGAACAGCTCACACCACCACTGCTTTGACCTGTTGTGGATTGTCCTGAACAGCTCACACCACCACTGCTTTGACCTGTTGTGGACTCTCCTGAACAGCTCACACCACCACTGCTTTGACCTGTTGTGGATTGTCCTGAACAGCTCACACCATCACTGCTTTGTCCTGTTGTGGATTGTCCTGAACAGCTCACACCACCACTGCTTTGACCTGTTGTGGACTCTCCTGGACAGCTCACACCACCACTGCTTTGTCCTGTTGTGGACTCTCCTGAACAGCTCACACCATCACTGCTTTGTCCTGTTGTGGATTGTCCAGAACAGCTCACACCACCACTGCTTTGACCTGTTGTGGACTCTCCTGAACAGCTCACGCCACCAGTGCTTTGTCCTGTTGTGGACTCTCCTGAACAGCTCACGCCACCAGTGCTTTGTCCTGTTGTGGATTCTCCTGAACACTCACACCACCACTGCTTGTTCCTGTTGTGGATTCTCCTGAACAGCTCACACCACCACTGCTTGTTCCTGTTGTGGATTCTCCTGAACAGCTCACGCCACCACTGCTTTGTTCTGTTGTGGACTCACCTGAACAGCTCACACCGCCACTGCTTTGTCCGGCTGTGGATTGTCCTGAGCCCCTCTCCCCAGTAGGTTTAGTTCTGAGATCCTGGCCTGTTTGTGTGTCTGGCCCTCTCTATCTTATTATAAAATGATCCATTTTTAATGTTTCAGTCCTGTTGCTTGTTTGCTGCTGACTTAATGGAGGAATCCCTATCGCACCCAGAGCACGTGATGTCAGTGTTCGGGGCGCGTGACCTGCTCCCTGCCATCGCTTCAGGCAGAAAGACAGATTGATTATTAAAAATCTTCTCCTGAGTCATCATGCTGATGTCAGGGGGAGGCGGCGCTTCTTACTGTTCTCCGGGCATGCGCACTGTTGAGCGGGCATGCATGCGCAGCATGCCTGCATATTTAATGCCGGTCGCGACGTCATTTTTAGAACAGCTCGCAGCCGGCATTTTTAAAAGCCAGCTGCTGCAACTGCTGCGTGTTAATTCCCGTGATCGGGAGTGCTGCGATGGATGGCTCCTCGGCCTCCCGACACCCGCTCGCGACCCCGACTTTGAAAATGACTGGTTTATATGGACTTTAGCAAAACCTTTGACAAGGTCCCACAAGGGAGACTGATTGAGAAGGTTGACTCACATGGAATTCAGGGAAACATGATGAGAAATCGCCAAGGAGGCACTACTTCTCGCAGCGGGTGGTGATTTTATGGAACTCGCTGCCCCATAGTGCGGTGGAGTCCGAATCATTAAATGGTTTCAAGGGGGAGGGAGGAATATTTCTGACAGAAAAACAGGTTAAAGAGATATGGGTGTGGTATTATCAGAAATGAAGGCAATGCAAGAGTTAATGAAATGTATACAGACAACCACTAGAGGGATCTAGTCCCAACATTTATACGTGATGGGGCTAAGCCTTGTGACGCAGTCAAAAGAAGAGACAGAAGGTTAGGCATGAGAGGGAGAGCAGTTGTGTATAATGAGGATGTCCAAATAAGGACATTATTTTGTGTATTGGCCAGTATCGGCCATCTTCACAGGTACCTCAGTTCCAATATCAGCCAAACTCAACGACACCTAATTTTCCATATAAGGAAAAGGCTACGTGCGCTTCGTGCACCTGAGGATGGACACCTCGGAGTTTCTGGCATTTTCCATATATGGAATTGGCAATCCCATTGGGAGCTGCGACAACCCCGCCCACCCCCACCTCCCACTCCCGTAATCGCACGAAAGGGAGAAGGGAAAAGGTATAAGAGGCACCTGGAATCCACCCCCAGCGAAGACTCCGCCCCAAGCAAAGATTTCACCCCTGTGGTGTTGGGTGTTCTGACACACAGATGAGCCAACACAGTTGCATATGGTACAACGCTTCTTTATTTAAACTCACTATTTACAGTTTGGTCTTTGCACTCTGCACGTGGGGGGCTCCCTGCTTGTGGTGTTTCAACAGCTCTTTCTTGTTCCCTTCTCCCCAGACCTACTGACCACCAGGTGTCGTGCTCGTGCTTTTTATGTGGTTGGTGTTCTTGTCTGTGATTGGTTGTGGTGTTGTGTACTCAGATTTGCCTGTTAGTGTGTCCATCATGATGTGTGTGTTTGAATATCATGACATCCCCCCTTTTTACAAAGATATGTGCCTATGTGGTATTAAATATGATCGTGACGTGAGTGCATCTAAGAGTGTGTGCGTGCCGTGTGCAGCATGTGTCTATGACGGAACTATGTACATGGGGCGATGTCGAGTGCGTCACATGAATCCAGTTGTACCATAACATAACAGAAATACGAACGAGAGAAGAAGAAAAAAAAACTTGAACAGTTGTCCAGTCAGACGACATCTGGAACGATAAACAACAACAGGTTATCATGTAAAATTGTGCAACTTATTAAACATATGAACTGTATTATAAGTCCATTCTAATGGGTTTGCGACGAATTCGGGTTGACCGCCTCAAGGGTGGATCAAGAACCACCGGCTGCTGTGCAGGCATGGCCATGGGTGGCGATGGAAAGGGCGTGATGTGCGGCAGCTCCACAAAGTCATCCTCGGAAGCCTGTTGAGGATCTGGCGTGCTGTGTGGCTGTGAGCGTGGAAGTCGGCGAAGGGCGCGCCGATTGCGGCGACGCACGGAACCATCCGGCATGCGAACCAGGAACGAGCGGGGAGCCACTTGTCGGAGGACTTCGGCCGGTGCTGACCAGCCACCATACGGTTGATGGATGCGTACTTTGTCTCCGGAGGACAGGGGGGGCAGGTCCGTCGCTCGTGTGTCGTACCGACCTTTCTGGCGATCACGCTGCAGTTGCATGTTCCGAAGAACCGCCTCATGGTCTGTTGTCGGTGCCAGGACGGAAGGTACCGTCGTCCTGAGGGAGCGACCCATTAGTAGCTGCGCTGGCGAGAGGCCCGTGGATAACGGGGCCGATCGATAGGCCAGCAAGGCAAGGTTAAAGTCCGATCCGGCATCAGCCGCCTTGCACAGGAGCCGCTTTGCGATGTGGACACCCTTTTCAGCCTTCCCGTTCGATTGTGGATGCAGAGGGCTGGATGTCACATGAGTGAAACCATATGCTGCGGCAAAGGACGACCATTCACGGCTGGCAAAACAAGGTCCATTGTCTGACATGACAGTCCTTGGAATGCCATGGCGAGCAAACGTTTCCTTGCAGGCCCCAATGACTGCGGACGACGTCAGATCATGGAGAGGCATGACTTCCGGGTAGTTTGAGAAGTAGTCTATAATAACAATGTAATCTCTGCCGAGCGCGTGAAATAGGTCAACACCCACCTTCGCCCAGGGGGACGTCACCATCTCGTGTGGTAGAAGTGTTTCCGGAGGTTGCGCCGGCTGAAACCTCTGACAGGTTGTGCAGTTGAGCACCATGTTGGCTATGTCTTCATTAATACCCGGCCAATATACCGCCTCCCGGGCCCTTCGTCTGCATTTTTCGACGCCCAAGTGGCCTTCGTGTAGTTGACGAAGAATCATCTGGCGCACACTGTGTGGAATAACGATCCTATGCGATTTCATAAGGACCCCGTCTATATTGGTGAGATCATCTCGCACATTATAAAACTGGGGGCACTGCCCTTTTAGCCACCCTTCCGTCATGTGGCGCATCACTCGCTGCAGCAGAGGGTCAGTCGCCGTCTCTGCGCGTATGTGGGCCAGACTAGGATCATCAGCTGGCAGATTTGCTGCTGTCAGAGTCACGTGTGCCTCAATTTGACGCACGAACCCCTCTGCATCTGGTGGTGTGCTCACTGCTCGGGAAAGAGTGTCCGCCACGATGAGTTCCTTCCCCGGAGTGTAGATCAGTTCAAAATCGTACCTCCTGAGTTTAAGTAAGATGCGCTGGAGGCGAGGAGTCATGTCGTTCAGGTCTTTGTTAATGATGTTGACCAGGGGGCGGTGGTCAGTTTCGACCGTGAATCGTGGCAGACCATACACATAGTCGTGGAACTTGTCCAGTCCAGTTAACAAGCCCAGGCATTCTTTTTCGATTTGCGCGTAGCGCTGTTCGGTAGGGGTCATGGCTCGTGAGGCATACGCAACCGGGGCCCATGATGACGTGCTGTCTTTTTGCAGGAGTACCGCTCCAATACCAGATTGGCTGGCGTCTGTTGAGATCTTTGTAGGGCGAGCCGTGTCAAAGAAGGCCAGCACTGGTGCCGTGACCAGTTTGTGCTTGAGCTCCTCCCATTCCCGCTGATGCGATTGGTGCCAGTTGAATTCCGTCGATTTTTTTACGAGATGGCGCATGTTTGTTGTATGAGAAGCCAGGTTGGGAATGAACTTCCCAAGGAAGTTGACCATGCCCAGGAATCTTAAGACAGCCTTCTTGTCAGCCGGTCGTGGCATGGCTGTGATGGCGCTAACCTTGTCTGCATCGGGACGGACCCCGGACCTTGAGATGTGGTTCACGAGGAATTTCAGCTCCGTCTGGCCGAAAGCACACTTCGCACGGTTGAGACGCAGGCCATTTTGCCGTATGCGGGTAAAGACACGTCGAAGACGATGCATGTGTTCCTGCGGAGTGGTGGACCAAATGATGATATCGTCCACATATACACGTACCCCTTCGATGCCTTCCATCATCTGCTCCATAATGCGGTGGAATACTTCAGATGCCGAAATGATGCCGAATGGCATCCGGTTGTAGCAGAATCTGCCAAAAGGGGTGTTGAATGTGCATAGTCTTCGGCTGGCCGGGTCCAGTTGGATCTGCCAGAATCCTTTGGACGCATCCAATTTAGTGAATATGTTGGCTCGCGCCATCTCGCTGGTGAGGTCTTCTCGTTTCGGGATGGGATAGTGTTCCCGCATGATGTTGTTGTTCAGATCTTTTGGATCTATACATATACGGAGCTCGCCAGAGGGCTTCTTTACACAGACCATGGAGCTGACCCATGGCGTGGGCTCCGTGACCTTGGATAGGACCCCTTGGTCCTGAAGAATCTGCAGTTGTGCCTTGAGGCGGTTTTTGAGAGGCGCAGGAACCCTGCGAGGTGCGTGAATGACAGGGATGGCGTCCGGTCTGAGTCGAATCTTGTACGTGTGTGGCAATGTCCCCATGCCTTCAAAAACCTCCTGGTTGTGAGCGAGGAGGGAATGGAGATTCGCGTGGAACTCAGCATCCGGGAAGTCGGATATCTCATCTGGAGAGAGAGACATAATGCGCTGTACCAGGTGAAGGACCTTACACGCCTGTGCGCCCAGTAACGAGTCCTTTGATGAGCCCACAACTTCGAAGGGGAGTGTGGCCGTGTACCCCTTGTGAGTCACCTGTAGCTGGCAAGATCCTATGGACGGGATAACGTTCCCGTTATAGTCAACCATCTTAAGCCGGGATGGTGTGATGGGTGGTTTGACCTTCATGGCCTGGACTGCAGAGTAAGCAATCAGGTTGGCGGATGCGCCGGTGTCCAGACGGAAGGCGACGCGCGATCGGTTGACCGTCAGGGTGGCACACCACTCATCGGCTGGATTGATGGCATTGACCTTGTTGACATCAATGACGGCAACTCGGAAGGCATCCTGGTCATCTGCATCACTTAACTGGAAGTCTTGATGCGTGGGCTGGACGGTCCTGACTCGTGTGCGAGGTTGTCGAGGATGCGCCGGATCCATGGGTTGAGCCGCACGACAGCGGGCTGCGTAGTGGCCCATCATGGCACATCTGTTGCACTGTCGGTTTTTTGCAGGACATTGCCCTTTTAAGTGTAGACCTCCACAATTGCTGCACGTCATGACGTCACGGCGTTCGTTGCGCCACTGCGCATGCGCAGTGCGATCTTGCGGTGGGCGCGCCTGCGCAGTGCGTCCCTCGTTGTGGCCGTTATTTTTGGCGCGCACCTGCGCGGGAGACCGCGAAAAGCGCGGGAAGCGGCCGCTGTCGTCCGGGCCGTGGGGCGGGAAGAAATCGACGGCCTGGATGCGTTCGACGTCGTGGGCGGCCTGGCTTGCCGATTCGACGGCTGGGGACCCCCTCCGTGCCAACTCGGACGCCTGAAATCGGGCAAAACGGCAGGTAGCATTTTCATGGAGGACACAGGCTTCCACAGCAGACGCTAAGGTGAGGCTTTTCATTTTAAGAAGCTGCTGGCGTAGGCCACTAGAGGCAACGCCAAAAACAATCTGGTCCCTGATCATGGACTCTGTAGTGGTGCCGTAACCGCAGGACTGCGCTAGAATCCGGAGGTGCGTCAAAAAGGGTTGAAAAAGCTCCTCCTTACCTTGCAGGCGTTGCTGAAAGATGTATCTTTCAAAACTTTCGTTTACTTCACCTTGAAAGTGCTGGTCCAGTTTGAGGATGACCGTGTCATATTTGGCCTGGTTTTCGCCTTCTTCGAACACCAGTGAGTTAAAGACATCGGTTGGGTGCGGGCCTGCGTAGAAGAGGAGCATTGCAATCTTCGAATCATCCGAGACATTCTGTTTTTCGGTGGCACGGATGTACAGGTCAAATCGCTGCCTGTAGAGCTTCCAGTTGGTGCCTAGGTTCCCCGTGACTTGCATCGGCTGCGGTTTGCCGGTGTGGTCCATGTCCAGAATGGCAGGTTAGTAGGCAGGTATCGATCCACTCCTGTACCATGTGGTGTTGGGTGTTCTGACACACAGATGAGCCAACACAGTTGCATATGGTACAACGCTTCTTTATTTAAACTCACTATTTACAGTTTGGTCTTTGCACTCTGCACGTGGGGGGCTCCCTGCTTGTGGTGTTTCAACAGCTCTTTCTTGTTCCCTTCTCCCCAGACCTACTGACCACCAGGTGTCGTGCTTGTGCTTTTTATGTGGTTGGTGTTCTTGTCTGTGATTGGTTGTGGTGTTGTGTACTCTGATTTGCCTGTTAGTGTGTCCATCATGATGTGTGTGTTTGAATATCATGACAACCCCGAGCGAGGACTCCACCTCAAGTGAGGGCTCCACTCAAAGCGAGGACTCCATCCCGAGAGAGAGTTCCACCCCGAGCGAGGATTCCACCCCGAGCGAGGACTCCACCCCAGCGAAGAATCGACCACTTAGAGAAGACACGGTGATTACAGAAGACGGTGTGCGAGACCAACCTTTGCGAAGAAGAATCTGAGTTCAGAGGCAAGGTTATTGGAATCGGCAGAGCTCAGTGCAGAGTCTTACCTGGCAGAGCACCCTGGCCATGCTCAACTGCATGAATAATGGCAGAGTCTCCAATAGACAGTATGGTATTGATACGTTTGATTAAAGATTCCGGGTTATTTTTGTGAATAGAGTTTGGATAATAAGATTCTGTAATTGAAGCACAAATCCATTCTTGTCATTTGATTGTCTCATTTGTAAGCATAAACTGTTTGAAATGTCTAACGTTTCAGACAACAAAATAAACATCGGTCCCACTGTGACTGCTGAGCTATTGGAGAGCTATATAGTGGGAATGATATGATTGTGCAGTTGCAACAACGCAGCAGAAGAAAGACTGTTTTTCCTTCTTCAATGTGTGTTTTTTAATGGAATATCTTTATGTTCATGAATGGGAAGACAATAATATTTAGACATCTTTCAAGTTAAATGTAAGAACTGAACAGGTGGGTGTGGGTGTTGTTTAGCACTCTGATTAGGATTAAAATCCATCTCGAGTGATGGTATTTAAAGCCTACAACTCTGAGGGCTGGATTTTACAGTGGGGGGGCGCACTGCTCGCAAACCTTCCCCACTCCATCGCCCCCCCCCCAACTAAAATGTTGGTCAGGAACCAAACAATTAAATAAAGTCTGTCCCTCAGCAATAATACACTGTGGGTTGCAACGACAAGGAAATGAAGGACTTCCACCCCTCACTGGGAAAAATTCTTGCCGGAGGAAGCTGTTGCCAATCAGATTGGCCAGCAGCACTTGCAATTCTAGAAGTGCCAGAGCTCAGTAGAGGGCACAGCTGGTTCTGCAAGCAGGCCAAGGTGAAGGCCTCAATGGATCCTGGACTCAGGTAAGTCAGGGGCATCAGACAGGGAGAGATCAGGCACCTTCAGGACGGTGACAAGGGGACGGGGTATGAGTTTTCAGTGCAGGCAGGGAGGAAAGAAGGGGTGTTCTATCGTAATTTCCCCCAAAGATATTTTAAAAAGATGTTATGGCATGAGCAGCACAATATTGGGGTCAATTGGTTTGCAGCAGATAAGTGGTGTGGTCAATGTCTGATTCATATCCATGGTACTGGAGCCTGACATAGGGTGGAACAGTAGGTTAGTTAACTGGGTCATATTTGAGAGCAATGGTTCCAATTTACTAATCTAGTGTTGGATCACAATTTAGAGCCAAATGGTGCAAATTAACTTGCATTCTATGCTCTAAATATTCAATAGCTCCAATCTATTTTATGCCAGTGGCACAGAGAGATATTGAAGCCATGGAAACAAGAAATTAAGCTAAAGCTGAATGATAAAAACAGCAAATGCTGGAAATCCTCAGGAGCTCAGGCAATAGCTGTATTGACAGAAACTAATTTAACATTTCAGGCCGATGACCATTTGTCAGAATTTGAATAAGGTTAAATACATCCTCTGGACTTTTGTTTGACTTATCTTTGAGGACAGGAAGAAGCTTGACAAATCTTCCTCAGAAGATTGGAATCACTCCTTTAGGGTTTACAATGGAGCAGGTTATTCACAGTCCATTGTGGAATGAGTTTGGTGGACAAATATGTTTTCCAATAGCTAGTGCCAACATTAATTTCTCCCAGGTTTTAAGTGCGGTTGAAAACTAACATGATGTGAAAATGGCCAATCTGTTACATAAATAAAATATGAGTTTATGGTAAGTAACCTAACATCTTGGATACTATTGGTAGAAGCAGGAACAGATGGCGGAGTTTGGAGTTTACAGAAATCAAATAAAGTTATGAAAAGTAAAATGGTTCTTAGAAGTGTGTAGCCGAATATTAGATGCAGCATGTGAATTTATCTTACAATGCATATACAGCAAACATGTAATAATTTAATGCAAAATTAAGTGTTGAACACTGGCCCTTTCCTTTATCTTGGCAAATCAACCACAGGTTGACAGGTCATGTTCAGCTGCTCAGATCATCTGGCGAGTAAAGTTCGACAGGGATCCAGGTGCACACACATAAAATCAGCATTAGATAAATACACAAGGACTTATTTCCCACAGTTGAGTTTTAATTAGGGTGCAAATTGAAAATAAAGTCAGTTGTCTCTCATTACATTCAGCATAGCATACATTTGCTTTAGTAAGCAATCACCTCCCTGTGCAATTACGCCACCTTCATTTGGGATGATGTCACCTTCATTTCAAAGAATGCACAGCAGAATCAGGCATCTGTATTTGATACTGATTTCTTTATCTGACAGCATTGTATTTTCCAAAATTACATTGAGTGTTGGATCAGGCAAGAAAAGCTGTGTGAAAACTCGCTGGCTTCGCAGATGTCTTTACCCAACTAACTTATCAGCAATCTTAACAATTTCGAAGTCCTCTCGCGGATCACACAGCCAGCTGGAGGGATGGGGCCAAAACATGCCAGCAACGTTCTGAGTTAGGGATGTCCTTTTTAAAGAGCACCCGATCTCAAAGTTATATTAAAGGCACCCCCTCCCCTTTTCATGGACAACTCCTCCCACACAACACAAAGATTTGGGCACTGCCCCCCCCCCCTCCCCAACCATGCAAGCATCCCAACTCCCCCTTCCCCCACCCCCACAGAATCGGGGCACTCTCCTCCACTGTGCCCACAAGTATTGGGGCAGTCACCCATCCTCATCACAGGCTTCGGCGGGAGGGTGGAGAAGATCGCGCTTGGGATTCTCACCGGTGCAAATCACATTTTTGGCCTCTATTTAGCACCATTTCAGGGTTTGCGCCCATGACTAGCACGGCTGCTAAATCCCAGCCAATTTTATCTTACTTTGGCACATTATAGACATCAACTGGCTTTTAAGCCACCTCATTAACCTGGATTTAGTTGCAGAAGGAAATTTTTGCCCATGCAGTGAACAGAACAGTGGAACAGCGTATGTACCATCTACAAGATGCACTGCAGCAACTCGCCAAGGTTCCTTCGGCAGCACCTTCCAAACCCATGACCACTACCATCTAGAAGGACTAGAGCAGCAGATACCTAGGCATTTCACTACCTGGAGGTTCCCCTCCAAGTCACTCACCACCCCAATTTGGAAATATATCACCGTTCCTTCACTGTTGCTGGGTCAAAATCCTGGAACTCCATCCCTAACAGCACTGTAGGTGTACCTTCATTTCAGGGACTTCAGCGGTTCAAGAAGGCAGCTCACCACCAACTTGGGGCCCAGCTATTTACAATCTATATTAACAACTTGGGTACAGGGACAGAAGGTTTTATAGCCAAATTCGCAGATGACACAAAAATAGGTGGGACATTAAGTTGCAATGAGAAAATAAGAACCTTACAAATGGATATTGATAGGTTAGGCGAGTGGGCCAAAAGGTGGCAGGTGGAGTTCAACGTGGATAAGTGTGAGATCATACATTTTGGTCGAAAAAATGGAAAGTCAACTTATCCGTATGAGAGACTTTGGGGTGCTCCGATGTAGACGGATCTGGGTGTCCTTGTCACATAAAATTAGCATGCAGGTGCAGCAGGTAATAGGAAAGCAAATGGAATGTTGGCATTTATAGCAAAAGGAATTGAGTATAAAGGTAAGGAAGTGTTGTTGCAAATATACAAGACATTGGTAAGACCATACCTGCAGTCTTGTGCACAGTTGTGGTCCCCTTATTTGTGGAAAGATGTACTGGTATTGAAGGCAGTTCAGAGGAGGTTCACTAGATTGATTCCAGAGATGAGGGGTTTGTCGTATGAGGAGAGATTTAACAGTTTAGACCTATACTCTCTGGAGTTTAGAAAAATGAGGGAGACTAAAAGGTATGGATAAAGTAGACGTGGAGCTGATTGTTCCTCTTGTGGGCATTCTAAAACGAGAGGTCATATTCTTAGAATAAGAGGTAGCAAATTTAAAACAGATTTGAGGAAAAATTACCTCTCCCAAAGGATTGTGAATCTGTGCAATTCGCTACCCCAGAGTGCAGTGGAAGGAAGGACAGTGAGTAAATTTAAGGAGGAGTTAGACGGATTTTTAATTGGTAATGGTTGAAGGGTTATGGAGAAAGGGCAAGACGGTTTAGTTGAGGCCAGGATGGGATCAGCCATGATCACATTGAGGGTGTTTAGGTTTAGGAGGTTAAATTGCCTACTCCTGCTCCCGAGTCATGTGTTCTAGGGAGGAGATGCTCTGGCTGATTTCGCAATTCAGCTCTTGGTTTGTAAAATTGTAGGTAGCAGATGAGAAACATATCACCAAGGATAGAATGGTGGAGCAGACTCGATGGGCCGAATGGGCTAATTATGCTCCTATATCTTATGAACTTATGAACCTTCTGAAGGGTAATTAAGGATGGGCATAAATGCTGACCTAACCAGCGATGCCCATATCCTGTAAATGAAATTTTTAAAAATAGTAATGTTCACCAGCTGTTAGCCCTGAATTTGCTGGAAACTTGCACTATAATAATGCTATATGTCATTATTATAGTGCAGTCAATCCTGTTATGAAGGAAGTAATTTATGACATTCCAGATTCCATGTCATATTTTTATGCTACCCCACATAGACCCGTGTTGAAAATAAAAATGAATAGTTACTTATCTTAGCTCCAAACCACGAATTAAAATCAAGAGCAAGATTGACTTTATTGAATTAATACCAGTGTAAAGGCCAAGACTTGTCTTAGTAGCTTCATCAAAAATCTAAACATGAACTGTCATAAATGAAGTATTTTGACAGCCAGGCATGTTATTATTTCCTCTGACTGATATTTTTATAGTAATATTTATTGAGCTTGTGCATTAAGCGTGAATTACAATTGGTAACACAGTTAACTATAGCTCAGGGTCAGATGTAGTTCAGGAGACGAGATCTTCCAGATCGGTTCTTAATTGTGATTTATATATTTATACAACTTCAACATAATCTCATCAGTCAAACTAAGCATAACCTGGACATTCTATCTCTCCATACTGTGACCGATACCACATTGCCAAATTGGAGCCTTTGCTTCCAAATGTGACCCGGTTAAATAACCTATTATTCCATCTTGTGTCTGGCTCCGTGGATATGTATCAGGCATTGACCACACCATTCCTGACCCACTGCTGTGCTTTCTATGGCACATTCTAATTTCCCAGCAAATTTAATTAGCCACTGGAGGATCGTGGAACACAAATATCTTTCTGGCATTTGTCATCAATGCAGCAAATTCCAGAATATTAACTTATGAATATGGCTTTAAAACCGTGGACCCACACAGTAGACCAAAGTAAATATTTATCAACCATTAAATATGTCCCCCACCAGGACGGGCCCCCGCAGACAGAACTCCGAGGTCCCGCCGGGTGGGACCATACGTAACCCACGCCGGCGGGACACGGCCGAACCCGGCGGGCACTCGGCCTGTCGAGGCCCGGAGAATCACCGGAGGGGCCACTTTCAACGGCCCCCGACCGCTGCGACGGCGATCCCATGGGCACCCGAGAGTCGCCGCTGGAGAATCGGCGAGCCGGCGTCGGGGCGGCGTGCCGCAATTCTCGCGCGCCCCCTCCCCCCCGACGATTTTCTGACCCGGCACAGGGTCGGAGAATCCCGGCCAGGATGTTTATGAACATTGCGTTTTGGAAAATCGGGGGGGGGGGGCGTATGTATTACGATCTCGGACCAGGGGCGAAATTCTCCTACCCGCCCCGCCACATTTCTGCGCCGACCGGCCGGCGGGAGTCTCCGTAACACCGGCCGGTCAATGGGGTTTCCCATTGTGGGGCAGCCCCACGCCGTCGGGAAACCCCCGGGCGCCGGCAAAACGGAGACTCCCGCCGGCGGAGAATGACGCCCCAGACCTCAACAGTGACTAGGATACTGGACAGAACCCCAGTACTTTATTTTAATTTTGTAAGACTGTGAGGAAAGGATACCTCACTCCAGGAGTGATTGTGCAAAGAAATAGCAAAGCGGTACAATAAAACAAACATTATTAGTGTCACAGTATTAAAATATCTTTGCCAGATAATAGCTTACAATTACCCTTTAAACAATGTTACTCAATATATTGAATACACTACCATTAACTATGATCTTTATTCCCACTCAAACAACAGGAAATACCATCTAATCTCTCAATCCACTTTGACTACCATTAGCACATAATCATAGAATTTACAGTGCAGAAGGAGGCCATTCGGCCCATCGAGTCTGCACCGGCTCTTGGAAAGAGCACCCGACCCAAGGTCAACACCTCCACCCTATCCCCATAACCCAGTAACCCCACCCAACACTAAGGACAATTTTGGACACTAAGGGCAATTTATCATGGCCAATCCACCTAACCTGCACATCTTTGGACTGTGGGAGGAAACCGGAGCACCCGGAGGAAACCCACGCACACACGGGGAGGATGTGCAGACTCCGCACAGACAGTGACCCAATCGAACCTGGGACCCTGGAGCTGTGAAGCAATTGTGCTATCCACAATGTGACCGTGCTGCCCTGCCTGCTATATAACACCTGCTATACAGAGATTTTCTTTTAGAAAGAAAGATCTTGTGCCACTGCTTTGAGGAAAAGATCTGACTCCTGTCAGAACCATGCAGAAACTCTGGCTGTATGACTGTAACTTAAGAATCTGCTTCTGCTCTCCTAATAAGACAAGTCAGAACTGCTTTAAAAGACTGAAAATTTCGACATATCTTTAACTGAACTGCAGAGAGCAATCTGCTTGAATTCTTTTCACAGCTTCATCTAAAACTAACTGACCCGCTTTCCCTGCAAAAAAAAAAGCCTTAGCTCCACCCAGTAATGACATTGTGTAAAAATCGTTGAGCTGTCAATCAGAGGCTAGTTAAAGGCACTGGACTGTGAAATTGAATTAAAACAAATGATTTCAAAAGTCTTGAGCTTTCTAGGAAGGCTCAGATACGTGAAATACATGCAGTGTTAAAGCATGGGGCTGAGTGCGTTGCTGTGAAGAAAGGAAAGTATGTGATGCTTCTAGGCTTGTATCAACAATGAGCACAGCAGTTCAAAGTGGCAAGGCTGCACCTGCTGCCCATACAGACTACAAAAGGGAACCCCCCCCCCCAGTGAAACTGACTTCTCCTGTCAGTCAGAGGGCTTCAAAGAGATCTTCTCATACCTGCAGTTTCTGAGATGGAGAAAGGGGATCCCCTTCTGCAGAAAAGAGTTCTGCAGTGATTCTGAATGTCCAGATGTCCAGGTGGGATGGAGATTAAAGTGGCGAGGCCACATCAACGTTTTCACAGTACACAGACAAGAATGAAGATTTTTATCAGAGATTCCTGAATTCACCATGCCAAGAGTGCTCTTCAGGTTTCCCAGGGCTAGAAGGAGCAACCCAACCACGTTACCCCATCCTGAGGAAGAGGCCCGAAGTCAACCCTTACCCCTAAACTGAGCCCACCCAACCCTCAGGATCCTTGGTGAACTTCCCTCTGCAGCCTGGTAGTGGCAGAGGGGCACATAAGCACTGGACCTACTTCCTTGATCCCCTTGGGGTCCAACGCACCTGGTGCACACTTGTCAGGACCTGCACCAAAGCATGCCCAAAGCAATTCCCATTGGAGAGGGTGGGAGCTCATGGGAAGGCTTTGAATCAGGCTTCAAACTGTTAATGACATGTAAAAATGGGGTTTTGCATAATAATCGGGTTCCTGCCCACCCTGGGTGGGAAGCCCGTTATCGGCAAGGGGGCGAGTCGAGAGATGCGCGACGGGTCTGACACCAGGGGCGAAATTCTCCGGAAACGGCGCGATGTCCAGTGACTGGCGCCCAAAACGGCGCAAATCAGACGGGCATCGCGCCGCCCCAAAGGTGCGGAATGCTCTGCATCTTTGGGGGCCGAGCCCCAACCTTGAGGGGCTAGGCCCGCGCCGGACGAATTTCCGCCCCGCCAGCTGGCGGAAAAGGCCTTTCGTGCCCCGCCAGCTGGCGTGGAAATGACATGTCCGGGCAGCACATGCGCGGGAGCGTTAGCGGCCGCTGACAGCTTCCCACGCATGCGCAGTGGAGAGAGTCTCTTCCGCCTCTGCCATGGTGGAGACCATGGCGGAGGCGGAAGGGAAAGAGTGCCCCCACGGCACAGGCCCGCCCGCGGATTGGTGGGCCCCGATCGCGGGCCAGGCCACCATGGGAGCACCTCCCGGGGCCAGATCGCCCCGCGCCCCCCCAGACCCCGGAGCCTGCCCGCCACCTTGTCCCGCCGGTAAGGTCGGTGGTTTAATTTACGCCGGCGGGACAGGCATTTTAGCGGCGGGACTTCGGCCCAATCGGGCCGGAGAATCGAGCGGGGTGGCCCGGCAACCGGCGCGGCGCAATTCCCGCCCCCGCCGAATCTCCGGTGCCGGAGACTTCGGCAACCGGCGGGGGCGGGATTCACGCCAGCCCCCGGCGATTCTCCGACCCAGCGGGGGGTTGGAGAATCTCGCCCCAGGTATCCAATTATCCAATCATTCAATTCCCTATTGAAAGCAACAATTGAATCTTCCTCCACCACTTTCAGCTGTTAGCTCACTTACTAGCAATACCTTAAAGATTAGTCTAGTCAAGGTCTTCCTGCAGTGAGACACCAGGCATTAATTGGCTGGGGCCATTACAGGGGAATAGATCTGTTTAAGTGTAAATTCCCTGGAGCAGGAGCTCACACACCAGTTCTGGTGCAGGGATCTCAGATGTGGACTTCATTGAGGTGAATTACAGGAGAAAACTAATGAACATACACATTGTCTCCAGTCACTGATTAGGAACATATTGGGATCTGGCTCCACCATGGCACAGGGCAGAACCCAACCTTTCCATCATAGACGTGGTGCGTATCTCCATGGCAATGCCACCAAACTGACCCATGATGAAGCAGCAGATAGCTACTGCCTCAGCTTCCACTTAGCTTAGACAGTGTCTCAGTTCTGGAGTAGAACCTCAGTCAGAGATCACAAAGATTCCTGGCTGCAGCCATGGGGGCAGAAACAGCTGCTAGTTAGTCTAATTAGAGTCCAACATACCAAGAGGACCAGGGAGGCCCTCATCATCTCTCGATTCTCTTGAGGTGGGTCTGTGTGAATCAACTCAACAGCCCCCCCAATACCCTATCCCCCCACCATCACACTGTTCCCTCCCCAACCCTCCTGTCCCCCCCTCCAAGGGTCCATGTAACATCACTCCAGGGCGATGGGCCTGTGTTGGCACTGTCAGCGGGTCCCTGTACAAGGCAGGAGAGTGATGACCACTTGTTGTGCCGAAAGCTCTGGTGCTCCTCAGGATCTAACTAAGACTTTCGGCTGACAGTGAGCTCATTCCCTTCCTCATGATGGATTCTGCAATGGGAGCTTTTGATCTTAAACCACTATGGGAGGAGTGGGGGAGACGGGGAGTGGGGGTGCGGGCAGGCCTGCTGTGAAGATTAAAGTGACAGTGGCTTGACATGTATCAGGTGTGAAATGATTTAATGCTCAATATTTTAATGTGACAGATTTCCATTCCCCCTATCAATGGATAATGACCCTGAACAGGGCTCCTCACTCCTCTTGATTGTCCGTAGTCTGCTGTTACATCTAGGTGGCTCCCCAGGTTGCACATCAGAGGTGGAGGCAATCTTCTGCTGTCAACGCTCTGCGGCCTTCGATTCCCTTGGCATATGTCCTCTGGAGGGCCTGGAATCGGAGGGCCCCGACCGAAGTACCGGTGTGACAGGCGTTGCCATGCCACCCTGGTCTGCCCGCTACCCTTGAGATGCGTCGGTGTCAGGAGGGGGAGATTCAGAAGAACTGGAGACTATCATAATATCCACGCATGTATATAATGAAGTGCAGACAGGCAGTGATTGACATACAGGATGACCAGTAAGCACACAGCACAATGCAGCCAATCACCAATGTGGTACCCTCAATAACGACGCTTAGAGTGTAAACAGTAAAGAAGGCTTTAATAAACTAAGAACTAGGCTAGAGCCGAGACGTGTGCTAACTGCTGCACTTCCCACAAGGCGGCCCCTTATATACGGCTCCAAGATGGGCGGAGCCAGAGGCGGAGTTCCCAGGGTTCCAAGCCCGGTCTTAAAGGGGACATCACCTTACATGATGACAAGGGTACAGTGTGACAGTAACCGTTCATCACATTCACCCCCTGTTTAAAAAAAGAGTCCGGCGGGAGTGAAGTGCCATCATAGGTCCATCCGTCTCAGTGGCCGGATCGTCCTCAACGACCTCCTCAGTTCGGGCGGTGGTGCGGCAGGCACGGTCATCCTGGTCGAGGGTACATCCGGGAGCACAGCGGTCGGAGCTTTGGTCCGGGTCGGGGCAGGGAGACTAGGCAGGGCTAGGGGTAGCGGTGCTGGTGTCAGCGGGGTGTGTAAAGGGGGGGCGCTAGGGGGAGGCGCGCGGTAGGTGCTCACCAACGGGGGGGTAGAGCCGGGAGGGGGTGTGTTGTAGGGGGCGCCGGGTCCTGCAGGGGAGCGGCGCAGGAAGGGGCGTCTGTAGTGGGGAATCCAGCGGGTGCCAGATCCCGGAGGGAAACCGTATCTTGCCTGCCGTTGGGGTACTCAACGTAGGCGTAACTGGGGTTGGCGTGGAGCAGTCGGACCGATTCAACCAGGGGGTCCGTTTTAAGGCTCCTCGTGTGCCTCCGGAGAAGAACAGGTCCCGGAGCCATCAGCTAAGGTGGAAGCGAAACCCCGGAGGTAGACTTCCTGGGGAAGACAAACAATCGGTTGTGAGGGGTCTCATTCGTGGCCGTGCAGAGGAGCGGCCTAATGGAGTGTAGGGCATTGGATAGGACCTCCTGCCAGCAGGTAGTTGGGAGACTTCTCGACCGTAGGGCCAGAAGGACAGCCTTCCACACTGTCGCATTCTCCCTCTCCACTTGCCCGTTTCCCCGCGGGTTATAACTGGTCATTCTGCTCGAGGTGATGCCTTTGCTGAGCAGATACTGACGCAGTTCATCGCTCATGAACGATGTACCCCAGTCGCTGTGGATATAAGCAGGGAAACCGAACAGAGTGAAGTTGCTGTGCGGTGCCTTAATCACGGTG
Organism: Scyliorhinus torazame; assembly: GCF_047496885.1. NCBI lineage: Eukaryota > Metazoa > Chordata > Chondrichthyes > Carcharhiniformes > Scyliorhinidae > Scyliorhinus > Scyliorhinus torazame. The sequence continues at coordinate 87,472,306 of NC_092717.1, forward strand.
GCTGAGGTCATGTCGGGGCAGGGAATGGCGAATGGGAAATGGGAGAACTCATCGATAATGGTGAGGAAATAGGCATAACGATTGGTGGACGGGAGGGGCCCCTTGAAGTCCACGCTCAGTGTCTCAAAGGGGCCCGAGGCCTTCACAAGCCGAACCTTGTCTGGCCGGTAGAAGTGCGGTTTGCACTCCGCACAGATCTGGCAGGCCCTGACCACGGCCTTGACCTCCTTGGTTGAGTTAGGTAGGTTGCGGGACTTGATAAAATGGATGAGCCGGGTAACCCCCGGGTGGCAGAGGCCATTGTGGATGGCTTGCAGGTGGTCCACCTGCGCGTTGGCGCATGTGCCGCGGGGACAGGGCATCTGGGGGCTTATTCAGCTCCCCTGGACGTTATTGATATTCGTACGTGTAGGTGGAGAATTCAATCCTCCACCTCAAAATTTTATCATTTTTTATTTTGCCCCATGGCGTGTTATCGAACATATAGGCGACCGACCATTGGTCGGTGATGAGGGTGAACCTCCTACCGGCTAGGTAGTGTCTCCAGCGCCACACATCCTCCACAATGGCTTGTGCCTCCTTTTCGACTGCAGAGTGTCGAACCTCGGAGGCGGTGAGGGTCCGGGAGAAGAACGCTACTGGTCTGCCTGCCTGATTGAGGGTAGCAGCAGGGCGATGTCTGATGCATCGCTCTCTACCTGGAAGGGGATAGTTTTGTCCACCGCGCGCATAGCGGCCTTGACGATATCAGCCTTGATGCGGTTGAAGGCCAATTGAGCCTCAGCCGAGAGGGGAAAAGTGGTGGTCTTTATGAGTGGGCGGGTTTTGTCCGCATACTTGGGGACCCACTGGGCGAAGTAGGAGAAGAGCCCCAAGCACCGTTTGAGGGCCTTGAGGCTGCGGGGGAGGGGGAGTTCCTTAAGGGGGCGAATGCGGTCAGGGTCGGGACCTATGGCCCCATCTTCCATGACATAGCCGAGGATGGCTAGCCGGGTTGTGTGGAAAACGCATTTTTCCTCATTATAGGTCAGGTTAAGGGCTCAGGCAGTCTGGAGGAACTTTTTGAGGTTAGCGTCATGGTCCTGCTGGTCATGGCCGTAGATGGTGACATTGTCCAAGTACGGGTATGTAGCCCGCAAACCGCACTGATCCACCATTTGATCCATCGCCCTTTGAAAGACGGAGACCCCATTTATGACACCGAAGGGGACCCTGAGGAAGTGGAAGAGCCGGCCGACTGCTTCGAAGGCAGTATGGGGCGGTCTTTTGGTTGGATGGGGACTGGTGGTAGGTGGATTTGAGGTCGACCGTGGAGAATACTCGGTATTGGGCGATCCGATTTACCATTTCCGCGATGCGAGGAAGGGGGTACGCATCAAGCTGCGTGAATCGGTTTATGATCTGGCTATAATCCATGACCATCCGTTTCTTATACCCGGACCGGACTACCACCACTTGCGCTCTCCAAGGGATGTTGCTAGCCTCGAAGACCCCCTCTCCCAGTAAACGCTGGACCTCTGACTTGATAAAAGTCATATCTTGGCCACTGTAGAGCCGGCTCCTGGTGGCAACTGGCTTACAGTCGGGAGTGAGGTTCGCGAATAGCGAGGGGGGTGCGACTTTCAGTGTCGCAAGGCAGCATACTGTGAGGGGGGGGCAAGGGTCCACCGGACTTCGGTGTCAGGCTTCAGTGGCTGCACTGGAAATCCAGTCCGAGCAGCAGGGGGGCACAGAGATGGGGAAGGATATGAAATTTGAAACGGGTGTGCTTGGCGCCCGGGATCGAGAGATCCGCGATACAGTACCCCTTGATTTGTACCGAGTGGGACGCAGATGCGAGGGCTATGGTTTGGGATGCGGGATGGGTGCGCAGGGAGCAGCGCCTTACCGTTTCAGGATGGATAAAGCTCTCCGTGCTCCCGGAGTCGAAGAGGCATGCAGTGTCGCGCCTGTTGACCTGGACCTGCATCATGGAGTTCTGCAGGTATTTTGGCCGAGCTTGGTCGAGGGTGATCGCTCCCACTCGCGGGTAGTCGGAGTCCTCAGCCAAGTCGGACTCGTAAAATGGCCGCCACCGCCGTCTGCGCGTGTCGGGTCGGGAAGATGGCCACCGCCAAGATGGTCGCTCCCATGATTCGCACGAGGCTGATGACGCGTCAGAAGGAGACGTGTCGGGTCGGCGTGCAGCCGCATTGCGAGGCCTGCGGGCCTGAGAGCCTGAGTTTTGGGCCGGCTGTTCGTTGTTCTTCTGGCCCCTGGGTCTGGCCAGACAGACCCTCACAAAATGCCCCTTCTTCCCGCAGTCGCTGCAGATCGCGGAGCGGGCTGGGCAGTGTGGGCGTGGGTGCTGGCCCTGCCCGCATAAGTAGCACGGTGTGCTTCCATGATGAGCGGGTCGCCACATGGCGCAGGCCTGTAATACGGCTGAGTCTGAGGAAGTCCGGGGGGGCGGTTCGCAGGGTCCATGGGGTACGTACCCAAGTTATGTCGGGCCACTTCCAGCGAGGCGGCGAGCGTTAGCGTGTCCTGGAGGTCTTTTGCCCCATTTTTGAGCAGCCGCTGCCGGATGTAGGTCGAGCGAATGCCGGACACGAAAGCGTCTCTGATGTGCAGGTTCATATAGACTTCCCCTGTCACATCCTGGTGGTCACAGTCCCTGGCAAGCGCGGTGAGTTTCTCGATGAATTCGTCTAGCGATTGCCCCGAGCGCTGCCAGCAGGTAGAGAGCAGGGGCGTCATTCTCCGCCGGCGGGAGTCTCCGTTCTGCCGGCGCCCGGGGGTTTCCCGACGGCGTGGGGCTGCCCCACAATGGGAAACACCATTGACCGGCCGGTGTTACGGAGACTCCCGCCGGCCGGTCGGCGCAGAAATGTGGCGGGGCGGGTAGGAGAATTTCGCCCCAGATGCCTGGCGTGCACCTCGTTGATGGGTTTGACGAACCGCTTGCGGAGTAGCTCGACCGCCTCTTCATAAGTCGTCACCTTTTCGAGCGTGGCGGAGATTCTGTGACTCACCCGGGCGTGGAGTAGGCACAGCTTGCGTGGCCCCAGGATGGGAGTCTCTGAGGAGTCCAGGTAGGCCTCGAAGCATCGGAGCCAGTATTTAAAAATGTCCTTTGCCTCCGGTGTTCGTGCTTCCAGGTTGAACTTCTCTGGTTTTAGGCCTGCGTCCATCCTGATGTAGTTTCGTTTATTAAATTGTGGTACCCTCAATAACGACGCTTAGAGTGTAAACAGTAAAGAAGGCTTTAATAAACTAAGAACTAGGCTAGAGCCGAGACGTGTGCTAACTGCTGCACTGCCCACAAGGCGGCCCCTTATATACGGCTCACAGATGGGCGGAGCCAGAGGCGGAGTTCCCAGGGTTCCAAGCCCGGTCTTAAAGGGGACATCACCTTACATGATGACAAGGGGACAGTGTTACAGTAGCCGTTCATCACAACCAGACAGGACACTACCACTGTAAACCCAGAGGGCACTAGGTTTCCCGCTCTCTCTGGACCACTGGACCACTGAGACAGTCGAGCCCACGAGCTAGCACAGTGCAAACACCATGCGGTAGCTAGTACGTCTGGTCAGGCTAGTACAAGGTCTCCAGTCAGTTCAGTATAGTGTCGACCCACAGTTAAATATGTATGTTCGTTCTATCGTTCAATAAAACCGTGTTGGATCTTCTACAGTGTTAGAGGTCTGTTTCTCGCATCGCTGCATCAAGTGCAGTCCACACTGAACCGACCTGCCTAACACATCAGAGACCACGTTAGGCTCCTTGGTGAAAGACCCCAGGGTGGGCTCCAGCGCTTCCTCCTCCTTGAAGGTGCCTGTAGGGCTCTGGGTGTATCCGTGGGACTGAAGGACAGCCGGTGTGAGCCCCAGAAGCCTCTGAATCATCTGGCACTGTCAGTCCTGGAGGCTGCTCATTGTGTGCACCATGATGTCTGTCGTGTTATGTACTCTGGGACAACACAGGCTGCAACTGGATGCAGCTTTAACCAAAAGATACTCCAGACCTTGAAGTTAGTTCAATCTGATTTATTGAACCAGTAGCACAGTTAACACAGTTCTCTATGAGTTCGACTCTCTGCTAACCTAAATGTGGTTACTCTGTCTGACTGAACCAGACTAGCTCTTAGCTACGTGCTGGAGGTGTGATACTGTACATACACCCTGACTCACTCTGCAGATGTTCATAAGTGGAATGAGGCAGAGTGTGAGTGCCTCATGCCTTTTATAGTGAGATACCACCCTTGAGTATCCTGCCTGCTCATTGGTCATGTCCTGTTCTCTGTGTTCATTAGCTGCCTGTCTGTGCCTGTCTGTATATCATGCCAATGTCAACTCCCTTAGCAATCATTCTCAGTGACTGGGCCACGCTCTGGAATGCCTCAGCAATGTTCACCTGTGTCTGGGACTCGTCCCTCATCGACTATGATGTTGAGCCCCTCAGGCATAGTCGTCACAGACTGAGCAACGCCTGGACATGTGCGCCAGGCTTTCCACTGTGGTCGCCACCCTAGCAGTGTTAATCTGGGTGCCTCACAATGCTAGCACCATCTCTGCGCTGAAGGCATTGGGACTCCTCCAATCGACCTTGCAGTCACTGGAATGTCACTGGCACCCCATCCTGAATGTCATGCCTGTGTCCTATCATCTGCATCAACTGTGGGAGAACCTTGTCCAGAGGCTCAACCTCTGTGACCCAGCTGAGTCCTGGGATCCAGCAGAACTCTGACTGCTGCCTCCACCTGATGTGCATCAGGAACTGTGTGGTGCTCACCACATAGTTTCCCTGAAACCTGTCCACTAATGTCACCCACTGATGTTTGTGTCTCTGCGCTGGTGGAAGGCGGGGGTGACAGCTATGACGCCTCGCCAGTGTTCTCCTCGAAACTCCCCTCTGACGTGTTCTCTTGAGTGGCAGTGGGATGGGGGGGTATGACTCCGGATGGCCTGGCTTCATCGGATGGCGATCCTGCGAGACAATGAACATGTGGTCAGTGAGAGGGAGGGATCATTTTGTGGGACATCAACAACTCACTCAGGCAGATCATCTGGATGAAGGAGCAATGGCTCCTCACTTCCGTGGTGCAGGCTGACCTCACTGTCAGCCATTGCTCTCTCCTTGAGCAGCCCCATGATCTCCAGTGCCCTTTCCTCATAGGGGATGAGGATTCGGATTTCTGGTATTCCACGCCACAACTTCACCCTTTTCCTCTTATTACGGGCTATCTTCTCCTGTTGGTACAAAGTGAAGACATTGTGAGCTGCATGGTTAGTCAGAGGGTCTCTAGCAGGTGACAAGTGTGGGCACCGCACCTAGACATGAATGGGTTGTGCTGGTGGGTGCCAGGGTGTACAGAGGAAAAAGCTTGATGATTGGATGTTGGGAGAGTACGAGGTGTCACCCAGTGGTTTAGTTGGGGTGGGTGGGTTTGGGAAATTGAAGGGTGTCAGGTGGGACTGATGCCAGGTGAGAGGCATAACTTAACCTTACAGCTCATAGGAGGTTGTCCTTCTTCCTACATTGGATGGTGGTCCTCCTGGTCAGGCTGCCCGCACTCACTGCAGCTGCCACTGCCTCCCAGGTGGCATTGCTGACCCTGATGCTGGTACTCCGACCCCGGTGCCCCACCCCTTATCTACGGCGTCAAGAAGCTTGGTCAGGCGGCATCCCCAAAGCGATGAGCAGGTCTGCACAGTGCCATCCTTGTATCTTGACTGGAGAATGAATGTTAAGGGAGCGTTTAAAAGTTGCTTCTCCATGTTAGCGGCGAGCAGCTGAGGCAGGAATGGGGGAATCAGGGGCGTCATTCTCCGACCCCCCACCGGGTCGGAGAATGGCCGTAGGCCGCCGTGAATCCCGCCCCCGCCCCCGCTGAAGTCTCCGGTACCGGAGATTGGGCGGGGGCGGGAATCGGGCCGCGCCGGTTGGCAGGACCCCCCGCTGGATTCTCCGGCCCGGATGGGCCGAAGTCCCGCCTAGAAATTGCCTGTCCCGCCGGCATAAATCAAACCTGGTATTTACCGGCGGGACCAGGCAGCATGGGCGGGGTCCTGGGGGGGGGCGCGGGGCGATCTGACCCCGGGGGGTACCCCCACGGTGGCCTGGCCCGCGATTGTGACCCACCGATCCGCGGGCGGGCCTGTGCCGTGGGGGCACTCTTTCCCTTCCGCCTCCGCCACGGCCTCCACCATGGCGGAGGCGGAAGAGACTCTCCCCACTGCGCATGCGCAGGAAACTGACAGCGGCCGCTAACGCTCCCGCGCATGCGCCGGGAAACTGACAGCGGCCGCTGGCGCTCCCGCGCATGCGCCGCATTTCCGCGCCAGCTGGCGGGCAACAAACGCCATTTCCGCCAGCTGGCGGTGCGGAAATCCCTCCGGCGTCGGCCTAGCCCCTCAATGTTGGGGCTAGGCCGCCAAAGATGCGGAGCATTCCGCACCTTTGGGCCGGCGCGATGCCCGTCTGATTGGCGCCGTTTTTGGCGCCAGTCGGCGGACATCGCGCCGTTGGGGGAGAATTTCGCCCCAGACGTCAACGGAGTCAGGCATGGCGAGATTCACGTGGGGGTCATTTTTTGCACTAAGTGCGGAATAATACAGCACGTGATCTCGGCATTACAGCCGATGCGAAACACCCCGCAAAACTCGCCCAAAGTGACATTTTGTCATTTTCTGGGTGAATCACGCCCTTTGTGTGAAATATTTGAACAACCTCAGTCTATGTTCAATGGTTTCCATGCTGATCAAGATAATGCAGATTACAATGCATAATTATACAAGTAATTAAGCTTAATTAGGGTGATATGTAGGGGCATTTACTGTAAAAATACCATCAAACGAATGACGCTAAAGGTTATTTATGGTGTTAAGAAGGCTGGATTTTCAAGACCGGTTATTTTTCAAAATGTCCCCTGTAACATTGCCACCGTTCCTATTTTACAACTCCTCCAACCTGCCAGTCCACTCACAGGGCATTGTAAAATCGAAAACCTTGGGCTGGATTCTCCACTGGCGGGACGCAGCCCGGGAGTTTACCGATGGCGTGGAACTGTCCCACAATGGGAAAACCCATTGACCAGCCAGCGGCGGGGTGAAACAGAAATCTGGCACGGCGGGGCGGAGAATCCTGCCCCTTGTCATTACAACTTTGGCGTGACAAATATTAATGACTGTCCAACAATCGCTCTGCAAATGAAATGCTACAAGTGTAGAACTCCCTCCTTCAGATTTTGAATTTTCTCGAGAGAATGAACAAATTTTAAAATTAATTTTATTTGTCCCTTTTCCTTTCTGCGTCGGATGCAGCACACAGGATAGGGATAGGGGCGAGGGCACAAATCTGTAGAAACGTGTTCCCCTGTTCATAATAAACACCTGTTTACAAACGTTTCCACCTGCCTTGGTGCTCTGTCAGTAAGGGTGTGAGGGATGGGCAGCCATTGGAGGTGGTATCAGGCGTAGATGTGCATGATGTGCATCTTGTGGTCGCAAACCAGCTGCACATTCATGGGGTAAAACCCCTTTCGGTTTGTGAAGAACACCCCATCTTGCGCCGGTGCTCGTGGTGGCTACCTTGCTGGCAGCAGCAATGGCGGCCCGTGCCTGGTCCCGGTGGTCATCCTCATGCCATGGCTCATCCCCTGGTCACCCCTTGCTGCTCCCCCAGTCCTGGCAGATGCTTCCCTCCACCTCCAACTCCCCCCCTCCCCCCCTCCCCCCCCACCCCCTACACACACACCAGCCCGCTGTAAAGGCACTGGAGAATGGCATTCCCGTCGGCACTACGACGGCCTCGATTTTCGTCTGCCACGTGATTCTCCGTCCGATTGCATTTCCTGATTCCGCCGTCAGCTGACAAAGAACCCCGCCCCAAATAGTTAAAATCTTCAAAATCAAATCAAAATTACTCCGGGTTTTCGGCTATGTAATGTTCAACTTCCAGTTTTTAGACAGGAATATCAAAACTCCCACTTAATATTAGATCTGTACGTCGAGAAAGAAACACTAGAGTGCGCTGCTGCATCATTAAGACGACACACAGCTTTTGTAATCCTCTGCTGCCCACTACAGATCTGACAAGGTAAATAGCAAATTCATTGTGAGTGCTTCATTTCTGATTAGACTTAAAATAAGGGTGGTATGGTGGCAGAGTGGTTAGCACTGCTGCTTCACAGCACCAGGGACCCAGGTTCAATCCCGGTCTTGGGTGACTGTGCAGAGTTTACAAAGTCTCCCTGTGTCTGCGTGGGTTTCCTCCGGGTGCTCCGGTTTCCTCCCACAGTCCAAAGATGTGCAGGTTAGGTGCATTGGCCACGATTAATGCAAGGGGTTACTGGGAGGAGTGGGCCTAGGTAGAGTTTTCTTGTAGATGCTCAGTGCAGAAACGATGGGCCGAATGGCCTTCTTCTGCACTGTAGGGATTCTATGGAAAATCATTAGGACCCAAGTAAAGGTTAAAAAAAAGTAAGATCAAACATTGATGAAAATCTAAACCTGTTTTTCATTTTGCTGCTCAACATTGCCATTTCACCTTTTGGATCTATTCGCACAGAAGGTGTATTTACATATTTCCGAGAACAAATATGCCTCGCTTGTGGAAGCCCAATGTAATCAACAGACCTATTGCGATTAATTCTGGTCATTTGTTTAGACGGTTAACAGATGCTTAATGCAGTCAGGATACTGAGGGTTTCAGGGACATACATTAAACCTGACTTTCCTTTTGGGAAATAGTTTAAACGATTAAAACGGCGTTTTTCTAACTGCCGTCGGTTGTGTCATTTTGAAACTTGGGGCTGTGTCAGGGTGGAATTGATAATCAAGAATTTGAAAAACAAGCATCAAGTGTGCTGAGTTGAGAGGAATGGATCATCCTGAGTTGAGAGGAACGGAGGGCAGCACGGCAGCCCAGTGGTTGACACAGTTGCTTCACAGCTGTGTGGAGTCTGCACGTTCTCCCCGTGTCTGCGTGGGTTTCCTCCGGGTGCTCCGGTTTCCTCCCACAGCCCAAAGATGTGCAGGTTAGGTGGATTGGACATTCATTTTCCTTAGTGTCCAAAAAGGTTAGGTGGGGTTGGTTGGTTATGGGGATAAAGGGGATAGGGTGGAGGCGTGGGGTTTAGATAGGGTGGAGGCGTGGGGTTTAAGTAGGGTGCTCTTTCCAAGGGCCGATGCAGAGTCGATGGGCCGAATGGCCTCCTTCTGCACTCTATGATGATTCTATCTAATTTTCATTCCAGTTCTTCTTTTTCATCGATAATATTACCAATATCACAAGAATTTACCTGTGCACCTATCTAATCTAACACCATTGAAGCGATATCTGGGACGTAGCTCCTGGAAACACAGCAGGATACTTGAAATACTCCCTAGAAATTCCATTGAGGAAAATAGAACACTTCTTCAATGTGGCACCCCAATGGAGCCAGTTCCGTCTGATGATTCCCCCAACACTGACTCATGGTACAGCACAAGGTATGTTTTTTTCATTTGCGCACCCTTTGCCAAGACTAAATGCACGGGAGTCGTGTCCTTGGGCAATAGAAACTCCTGGCATGGAGCTGCTGCTGGATGTGTCCCTGAATGGAGATCTGTGCAGCCTGGACCTAATGTTCCATGTAGTGATCTAATAATAATAATCTTTATTAGTGTCACAAGTAGGCTCACTAACACTGCAATGAAGTTACTGTAAAAATCGCCTAGTCTCCACATTCCGACGCCTGTTCAGGAACACTGAGGGAGAATTCAGAATGTCCAAATTAACTAACAGCCTGGGTGAAATTCTCCGGTATCGGCGCGCTGTTCGCCGACCGGCGCCAAAAACGGCGCAAATCAGTCCGGCATGGCGCCGCCCCAAAGGTACGGAATCCTCCGCCCCTTGAGCGGCCGAGCCCTCGCCTTGAGGGGCTAGGCCTGAGCCAGACTGATTTCCGCCCTGCCAGCTGGCGGAAAAGGCCTTTGGTACCCCGCCAGCTGGCGCGGAAATGACATTGCCGGGCGGCGCATGCGCGGGAGCGTTTGTGACCGCTCACGGCATCCCCGCGCATGCGCTGTGGAGGGAGTCTCTTCCGCCTCCGCCATGGTGGAGATCGTGGCGAAGGCAGAAGGAAAAGAGTGCCCCCGTGGCACAGGCCCGCCCGCGGATCGGTGGGCCCCGATTGCGGGCCAGGCCACCGTGGGGGCACCCACCGGGGCCAGATCGCCCCGCGTTCCCCCAGGACCCCGGAGCCCGCCCGCGCCACCTTGTCCTGCCAGTAAGAGAGGTGGTTTAATCCACGCCGGCAGGACAGGCATTCTAGCAGCGGGACCTCGGCCCATCCGGGCCGGAGAATCGCGGGGGGGCGCCAACCGGTGTGGCGCGATTCCCGCCTCAGCCGAATCTCCGGTGCCGGAGAATTCGGCAACCGGCGGGGGCGGGATTCACGCCAGCCCCCGGCGATTCTCCGACCCGGCGGGAGGTCGGAGAATCTCGCCCCCCATCTTTCAAGACTTGTGGGAGGAAACCGGAGCATCCGGAGGAAACCCATGCAGACATGGGGTGAACATGCATTCTGCCCCTATTTCCTTGGTCCCATATTTTTTATATTGAAATTACGCGTCTTTATGCCAGTTTTCACACACCAGCAGAGTTAATAGAGACGCACAAGAAATTTGCACATAAATTCCCATTGGTGGATCAATGCAGGAAATGACATAAATATCTGTAAGATTTCTGTGTAAATATGACTGAAGAGATTTCAAGCTTTATTGTTCTGCCTTTCTGTAGTTGAGACTATTTTCAGGGTATGTCGATTGGAAAATTACTTTATTTTTTATTCATTTTTTTTATATACAACTGAAACCAAAGTTTCATCAAGTTATTTGATACACTCCCAGAAGGATGCACTCATCTGTGGCTAACTAAGTAAGTACCAAATTGAAAGAAAAGGCATACAATCGGTGGGATTCTTCGGCCGCACATGCTCGGCAACGGGAGATTCCCAACCGAGGTCAACAGACCTTTACATGGTCCCCGTCCCGTCCGTGGCGATCTTGCAGCAGGCCGAAGAATCCAGCCCAATGTTTCAAAGATTAATTGTAGGCCAGTAGATTAGGAAGGTTTCGAAACCGGCAAAGGGTGGCAAAATAATAAGAAAGAGGGAGAAATTATATCAAGCAAGAAATATACAAATAGACAGTAAAAGCTTCTAAAAGTACACTAAAAGGAAAAAAGTTGCTCAAGTGAGCATTGGTCCCTTAGAGGCTGAGACTGGGGAATTCATAATCGGAAATGAGGAAATGGCAGAGGCTTTGAAGAAGTATTTTGCATCCATCTTCACAGTGGAAGACACAAAAAGCATCCCAGGAAGAGTTTAAAAAATCAAGAGGGAAAGGGAGAGAGGAATTTAAAACAATCAATATCCCCAAAGAAAATTGTCACATCACTCTGGGCTACTGTGCTGTCAATTCCAGCTCCACTTGACCCAGAACCACAGCAGAGGTGAAATTTGATTTTATTAAAAATACCAGATTTCCTTGGCAGAACTCAATAAACTGCAGTCACCATGTTTGTAACTGTAGCACAAGTAACCTTTTATTATGTACAGTATTATAATTACATGGACAGAAAATGTAACTGGCTATCTACTACCCCTTTCCTAACCTCCCCTTCCTAACTACCCCCACTGTCTACACACACAAACAGCTGTAACCATCTGGGATGGCCACTTCCCGATTACAAAATGGACACTTTGCAAAGATTGCAGGGAAAATGGACAATACTGAGAAAACAAGCAGGTTCAGGGTTTGTCTGTATATTGGAGCCGCAGCTCCCAGACAAGACCAAAACTGCAAACCATTAGTATACTAATAGGCCATCTCTGGGGACAAACGAGTAGCATTTGAGTAAACGATACTAAGGCAGACACCCCGGCACCAGAGGAGACCAGAACAAAGCAGGCCAACAGCCACCTAGGACACGCCCCGCCATCAGGGCAACCACCCCTTTATTGGAGGAAATCGATAGGAACGATTGAGAAACATAGAACATAGAACATAGAACAATACAGCGCAGTACAGGCCCTTCGGCCCACGATGTTGCACCGAAACAAAAGCCATCTAACCTACACTATACCATTATCATCCATATGTTTATCCAATAAACTTTTAAATGCCCTCAATGTTGGCGAGTTCACTACTGTTGCAGTTAGGGCATTCCACGGCCTCACTACTCTTTGCGTAAAGAACCTACCCCTGACCTCTGTCCTATATCTATTACCCCTCAGTTTAAGGCTATGTCCCCTCGTGCTAGCCATTTCCATCCGCGGGAGAAGGCTCTCACTGTCCACCCTATCTAACCCTCTGATCATTTTGTATGCCTCTATTAAGTCTCCTCTTAACCTTCTTCTCTCTAACGAAAACAACCTCAAGTCCATCAGCCTTTCCTCATAAGATTTTCCCTCCATACCAGGCAACATCCTGGTAAATCTCCTCTGCACCCGTTCCAAAGCCTCCACGTCCTTCCTATAATGCGGTGACCAGAACTGTACGCAATACTCCAAATGCGGCCGTACCAGAGTTCTGTACAGCTGCAACATGACCTCCTGACTCCGGAACTCAATCCCTCTACCAATAAAGGCCAACACTCCATAGGCCTTCTTCACCACCCTATCAACCTGGGTGGCAACTTTCAGGGATCTATGTACATGGACACCTAGATCCCTCTGCTCATCCACACTTCCAAGAACTTTTCCATTAGCCAAATATTCCACATTCCTGTTTTTCCTTCCAAAGTGAATCACCTCACACTTCTCTACATTAAACTCCATTTGCCACCTCTCAGCCCAGCACTGCAGCTTATCTATATCCCTCTGTAACCTGCTACTTCCTTCCACACTATCGACAACACCACCGACTTTAGTATCGTCTGCAAATTTACTCACCCACCCTTCTGCGCCTTCCTCTAGGTCATTGATAAAAATGACAAACAGCAACGGCCCCAGAACAGATCCTTGTGGTACTCCACTTGTGACAGAACTCCATTCTGAACATTTCCCATCAACCACCACCTTCTGTCTTCTTTCAGCTAGACAATTTCTGATCCACATCTCTAAATCACCCTCAATCCCCAGCCTCCGTATTTTCTGCAATAGCCTACCGTGGGGAACCATATCAAACGCTTTGCTGAAATCCATATACACCACATCAACTGCTCTACCCTCGTCTACCTGTTCAGTCACCTTCTCAAAGAACTCAATAAGGTTTGTGAGGCATGACCTACCCTTCACAAAGCCATGCTGACTATCCCTGATCATATTATTCCTATCTAGATGATTATAAATCTTGTCTCTTATAATCCCCTCCAAGACTTTACCCACTACAGACGTGAGGCTCACCAGTCTATAGTTGCCGGGGTTGTCTCTGCTCCCCTTTTTGAACAAAGGACCACATTTGCTATCCTCCAGTCCTCTGGCACTATTCCTGTATCCAATAATGACATAAAAATCAAAGCCAATGGTCCAGCAATCTCTTCCCTGGCCTCCCAGGGACTCCTAGGATAAATCCCATCAGGTCCCGGGGACTTATCTATTTTCAGCCTGTCCAGAATTGCCAACACCTCTTCCCTACGTACCTCAATGCCATCTAATCTATTTACCTGGAGCTCAGCATTCTCCTCCACAACATTATCTTTTTCCTGAGTGAATACTGACAAAAAATATTCATTTAGTATCTCGCCTATCCCTTCAGACTCTACACACAACTTCCCATCCCTGTCCTTGACTGGTCCTACTCTTTCCCTAGTCATTCGCTTATTCCTGACATACCTATAGAAAGCTTTTGGGTTTTCCTTGATCCTTCCTGCCAAATACTTCTCATGCCCCTCCTTGCTCGTCTTAGCTCTCTCTTTAGATCCTTCCTCGCTACCTTGTAACTATCCATCGCCCCAACTGAAACTTCACACCTCATCTTCACATAGGCCTCCTTCTTCCTCTTAACAAGAGATTCCACTTCTTTGGTAAACCACGGTTCCCTCGCTCGGCACCTTCCTCCCTGCCTGACCGGTACATACTTATCAAGAACACGCAGTAGCTGATCCTTGAACAAGCTCCACTTATCCAGTGTGTCCAACACTTGCAGCCTACTTCTCCACCTTATCCCCCCCAAGTCACGTCTAATGGCATCATAATTTCCCTTCCCCCAGCTATAACTCTTGCCCTGCGGTGTATACTTATCCCTTTCCATCCTTAACGTAAACGTCACCGAATTGTGGTCACTGTCCCCAAAGTGCTCACCTACCTTCAAATCCAACACCTGGCCTGGTTCATTACCCAAAACCAAATCCAATGTGGCCTCGCCTCTTGTTGGCCTGTCAACAAACTGTGTCAGGAAACCCTCCTGCACACACTGTACAAAAAACGACCCATCTAATGTACTTGAACTATATCTTTTCCAGTCAATATTTGGAAAGTTAAAGTCTCCCATAATAACTACCCTGTTACTTTCGCTCTTATCCAGGATCATCCTCGCCATCCTTTCCTCTACATCCCTAGAACTATTTGGAGGCCTATAGAAGACTCCCAACAGTGTGACCTCTCCTTTCATGTTTCTAACCTCAGCCCATACTACCTCGGAAGATGAGTCCCCATCTAGCATCCTCTCCGCCACCGTAATACTGCTCTTGACTAGCAGCGCCACACCTCCCCCTCTTTTGCCTCCTTCTCTGAGCTTACTAAAACACCTAAACCCCGGAACCTGCAACATCCATTCCTGTCCCTGCTCTATCCATGTCTCCGAAATGGCCACAACATCGAAGTCCCAGGTACCAACCCATGCTGCCAATTCCCCTACCTTATTTCGTATACTCCTGGCATTGAAGTAGACACACTTCAAACCACCTACCTGAACACTGGCCCCCTCCTGCGACGTCAAATCTGAGCTCCTGACCTCTGTACTCTCATTCTCCCTTCCCCTAAAACTACAATCCAGGTTCCCATGCCCCTGCTGCATGAGTTTAAACCCCCCCAAAGAGCACTAACAAATCTCCCCCCAGGATATTTGTGCCCCTCAGGTTCAGATGTAGACCATCCTGTCTGTAGAGGTCCCACCTTCCCCAGAAAGAGCCCCAGTTATCCAGAAATCTGAATCCCTCCCGCCTGCACCATCCCTGTAGCCACGTGTTTAATTGCTCTCTCTCCCTATTCCTCATCTCACTATCACGTGGCACGGGCAACAACCCAGAGATAACAACTCTGTTTGTTCTAGTTCTGAGCTTCCATCCTAGCTCCCTGAAAGCCTGCCTGACATCCTTATCCCCTTTCCTACCTATGTCGTTAGTGCCAATGTGGACCACGACTTGGGGCTGCTCCCCCTCCCCCTTAAGGACCCGGAAAACACGATCCGAGACATCACGTACCCTTGCACCTGGGAGGCAACATACCAAACGTGAGTCTCTCACGCTCCCACAAAATCTCCTATCTGTGCCCCTGACTATAGAGTCCCCAATTACTAATGCTCTGCTCCTCTCCCCCCTTCCCTTCTGAGCAACAGGGACAGACTCTGTGTCAGAGGCCTGTACCCCATGGCTTACCCCTGGTAAGTCGTCCCCCCCAATTACGGCCCAATTAATTGGGGCCAAGTTCAAGGCCCGCCCAAAAGCGCTCAAAGCCCCTTTTGGGTACAAGAAGGATCCCCCAAGAGAGAATCGCTCTCGTGGCTCCGGCTCTCACCGAGGAGAGACCTGTCCAACAGCTGCACCAGAACAAGTAAGTCCAAGGTCAACGCACGCTACCAGACAGATGACTTTAGCTGTTCCCCTTCACCACCTCGACCCCAGCAGCCTCAGAACCGAACAACTGCCATTGTTCCTCTGACTGAGTGGGCGCCCGAAGCTAAGTCTAGGCTTTAGCAGCAGTGATAGTTTAGTCTGTAGTATTTGTGCATGAGTATATTTAACTGTGTGTGTAAATAAATAAGCATTTGACTTTGAACTAACCAACTGGTGTATCGAGTCTTTGAGCAGTATTCGGTTTGAACCTTGTGGCGGTATCGAAAGATACCTGGCGACTGTAGAGCAAACGTAATTAGAATTAAGGAAGGCGACCATATTGACCGCCATATTCAGAGCCAAATAAAGAGAGAAACATTTAGCAACATTTACTGGCGACTCCACCGGGACTTGACTTAGAAGTGGCCTAGTCACTCCGAGAGAACCCAAGTTTGAATTGGAATCCAATTGGAAACAGAAAAACCACAGTATCGTGAGAACGATACTGATCAAACCTCTGAGATTCGGAAGTGTGTTAATGCATACGTACCAACAGGGATATAAGGTAAACCTGAGAGATTTTGTTGTGTAAAACTGTCAGGAGTTTTGTAGGCTGGAAATTAGCATAATTTAAATACCCGTGTTTACATCACCACTTTATCACCCCCTGTTCCAATTCAGTAGAGAACCCAGATAGAGAAAATAGCAATGAAGGCAATGGAACACCTTATGAACCCCCAGGAATTCGAGGTCGCAGCGACCAGTGGAGTAGGACAGTGTCCCGTATGGGAAGAGGAAATCAGAAAGTACCTCAAAGAGAAAAGCGCCCCAACCCCCGACTGAACAGGCAGAACACACCCCCATGAACCCTGTGACCACACACCCCAGGGCCGCAGCAGAAGGAAACGCAGATTTCCTATATACAACCTCGTTACCATAACCCAATTACGGGACTCGTGTGGAAACATTACACCGTTCCTTCCCACACCAGACCCCCACCAGTTTTTCGCTAGAGTTAAACAGCAGGCTGCCATGTACGGCCTGGACGAAAAGGAGCAAGTGAAGCTCACGGTTTTAAGCCTCGACCCTTCAGTCGTGGCAGCCCTTCCCGACCCACAGAATATAGGAGGAGGCACACTTCAAGAAATACACACAGCGATCCTGGATGCGATCGGCTATAACAGAGGAGACCCCGTAGAAGGCTTAAACAAGTGTAGGCAAAAGAAAACAGAGCACCCCACAGCGTTTGCTGGATGCTTGTGGATACATTTCACAGCAGTATTCAGAGAGTTAGCCCGCGCCCATTTGTCCGCGGATAATATGGCCAAATGGACTCGAATCCTAGTCTCTCATGCGGCAGAGCTTGCGCAAACTATGATTCCTCAGACGAGGCCCACAACGAGAAATGGGTTTTGAAAAGTTTGTCCCGCTCTTGGGAACAATCCGTCCAAGGCAAAACCGCATTTGCAAAACCAGACGAAGAGCAGGCAGACATGCATCCAGTTAGGACGCACCAGAACCCCGCATGGGTAAATGAGGGCAGAAACAGCCCACCACAGCCTAAATCCCAGGAATGCTACAATTGTGGACAATTAGGACACTATGCACGAGAAACCCCAACAGACAGGCACCCTGAATAAGAATAGGGCAAAGCCAATCCATAGCATTAGCACCCGTTCAGATAACGCAGACATGAACGGCACCGACTGACAGTGTTCAGGCTCCCCAACTTGGGTCTGCAACACCCTTTGGGACAAGTCCGGTAGACCGGTAGTAACAGGCAAAGTCCGGGGACACCCCGTAGAATTTCTTTGGGACACAGGAAGGTCCCGCACCACGCTCAATTCCTCCACGGTGTTTCAACGAGACATGTGGCTCACAACAGACACCATCACACTCAGCGGCTTTACAGGTCATTTACAACAAGGACACATCACAGCCCTTGTAGTGATACAAATAGGGAACGTTACGACTAAACACCCTGTAGTTTTGGTCGATCTACCCCAGACAGCTGAACACATCCTAGGAATCGATTTTATGAGCTCCCACAAGCTCTCTTTTGATCCGGTTAATAAATGTGTTTGGAGAATGGTAAAGGCAGCACGAGCCCCCGCCACGCTCACAGTTGGAGACTATGAAAACAGAATTAGCTCAGTAGGAGACTTCTGGCTCGACCCCCGAGCCATTAGTCAGGACAAACAGGTTACGGAAGTCCAGCAGCAACACAAAGCAGCGTTTGCACAGCACAAGCACGACTGTGGCAAAATAGTTGGCTTGGTGAACATTGCAAGTCCCGACCCCAGACCCCAAAAGCAGTATGGTTTTCCCCAAGAGGCAGAGGGAGAAATCTCCAAAGTAATAGAGAGTTTGCTTGATCAAGGCGTACTCAGATCAGTAGTCTCCACAAACAATGCACCAATTTGGCCCGTCAGGAAACCCGGTGGATCGTGGCTACTGACCATTGATTACCGGGAACTGAACAAAGTAAACCCAGTAGCAGCCCCCACCGCCGTAGCCACGAGTCCCGAGTACATGCTCAAACAGGGACTCCAGTCAAATCTTTTTTTGGTTTTGGACATTAGCAACGGCTTTTGGTCCATTCCATTGGATAAAGCGTGCCAATATAAATTCGCCTTTACATTCCAGGGACAACAATATACGTGGATGTGCCTTCCATAAGGCTTCTACAACTCCCCCTCCATTTTCCACCGACAGCTGGCAAATGGACTAGCAAAACTTTCCCGCTCTGATTGTCTGGTCCAGTATGTAGATGACTTGCTACTACAGACAGACACAAAGGGAGAGCACATTTCACTTCTCGCCGAATTTCTAGGACTCCTAAAAGAAATTGAATGTAAAGTCAACCCCAAGAAGGCCCAGACTTTGCAAGAAAAAGTGATTTACTTGGGTACAGTAATCACACATGGTAAACACGAGATCGAGCAAAAGAGAATTGACTCGATCGTCAAATTGCCCCTTCCCCATAATGTCTTAGCCCTCCGGTCATTTTTAGGACTGGTTGGCTACTGCCAAAACCATATCAACGGTTTCACCACAAAAGCAGCGCCCCTATCCGAACTTCTCAAGAAGCAGGCACCTTGGGAATGGCTTCCACAGCACTCGGATGCTGTGGATGCTTTAAAAAGAGCCCTCAGCACAGCCCCCGCACAGGTCCCAGATACACTTTCCCCGTAGGCAATCGAAGTTGCAAGCACCGACCGAACCCTTTTGGCCGTGCTCCTCCAGGAACGCCACAACCAATTATGCCCCGTGGCACACGCCTCACGCATGTTAGATCCTGTCGAGCAAGGATTTTCCACCTGCGAAAGGCACCTGCTCTGTTTTTTAGGCAGAACAGTACTTTGCCTACATTACAGGACTCACCATTCACCATTCTCACTGAACACACCCCAACACAGCTATTATTGGACGGTCGACTTAAGGATGGCACAGTCAGCCAAATCCGTGCAGCCCGTTGGACCCTTCTTTTACAGGAACGGGACATTACAGTAAAAAGAACCAAGACCCACACTTTCCTAGCCGATAATTTGCAATATGCAGGCACCCCTCATGAGTGTGAGATCATCACCACAAAACACAACACAGGCCCATTTATACCTAAGTCAGCTCCCAGAAAAGCAGGTAATACACCCCAGAGACCCCAGCCCACAGACACGTGTGCACCCCTGAAAATTTATGTGGATGGCTCCTCCACAGTTTTGAATAGAAAGAGAATCACCATTTGCGGCATTTACGTAGAGGACGCGTCCTAGATGAGATGTCACTAAAGTTGCCACGACATCTAGGCTCGCAGGCAGCAGAACTGGCAGCCATAGCGTACATTGTTGATCACCCTGACTCGTTTCCGACCCCAGCAGACATATATTCGGTCAGTTTATATGTCTGTAACAGTTTAATGGAATTCCTTCCCCTGTGGGCAACTAGAGGATTCGTTTCTGCAGACGGAAAGCCCCTACCCTCAGCCCCATTACTCCGACATATCCTCGAGACAGCTAAAAATAGGAAATATGGCATAATTAAGGTTCACAGTCATCACCGTTCTTCCCCCCCTGGTAACATTAAAGCAGACGCCCTAGCGAAGGCAGGTTCCAGACATGGTTACTTTTGGAACCCCCCCAAGAGCACCCCAGTACACGCGGTTCAGGTCTCACAGACCAACATTCAGGATCTAGCAAAGGCCCAGAAGTAAGACAAAAAACTCAGGTAAGTTTTAAAAGGAATCTTCCCAGCCCCGTATGACAAGTTTAAGAACACGATTACCACACATGACGGTGTGATTTTGAAAGACGGCATTTATGTAGTTCCCAGCCAGGACAGGAACCATATTATTTGTCAGTTCCATGACAATCATGGACACCAAGGCATTGAACCCACCCTAACCCACCTCAGACCTCTCTGCTGGTGGCCTGATTTAAAAGCCAATGTTACTCACTACATTGAAAATTGCTTGATCTGTGTCCAGAACAATCCGGACAGATATGCAAGAAAGGCTCAGCTTAGTCACACCCGCCCCGTTAATGGCCCCTGGACGAATTTGCAGATAGATTACATAGGACCCCTACCCGCCTGCAGAAATGGTTTTACGTATGTGTTGGTGGTCATCGACACCTTCACAAAATAGGTGGAAGCTTTTCCATCCAGAACGAATACGGCCAAAACAACAGCTAAAATCCTAACACAGCACATCTTTATAAGATGGGGCCTCCCACGCAGTATTTTCGGAATTAGGCAGAAGTTTCACATAGCCTACCACCCCCAGTCAAGCAGCATTGTAGAGAGGATGAACAGGACTTTCAAAGCCACTCTCAGGAAAATGGTGCAACAGAACAACAGCACCTGGGACTCAGTTCTCCCCTTTGCACAGATGTTCATAAGAAACATGGTATCCATGTCCACAAGATACACCCCCCACACCCTCATGACCGGACACCCCATGAAAGGGACAGAGTATTTATTAGGACTGGATTTGGCCAGCCCCGCAGTCACCGCTCTCACGCATGAAAATGCTGTACAGCAGCATATTGAGAATATAAAGGTAGCCCAGCTCGCAGCAGCTGTGAGACTTGGGACCAGGAGGAAACAAAGCAAAGCTTGTTTCGACAAAAAGGTACACGCCACCGAGTTTGTAGTAGGGCAGCAAGTGATGCTTTCCCTATACAACCCCAGTTCATTCCTTTCCCCAAAATTTTCTGGACCGTACTCCATTTCGGACAAAGTAAGCCCCTCGGTATACAAGATCACATATCCCAATGGCAAGTCTGCGTGGTTCCACATAAGCCAGCTTAAGGCTTATGGCTCGCAGAACAACCATGCACACCACATCTCACTCGCAGCAGCAGACGAGCACGCCACGCCCACAGATGACATATTCCTACCCTCCCCCAGCCAGTCCAGCCCGTCCTCAGACACATCTTCAACTCCACCCCCAGAGCCTCGACTCCACCTCTCCCTTCCTTCAACCAGCAGCGACAGCGATAGCGATAGCGACAGCGATGACGACAGCCACGTTACGATTATATCCCTGCACCAGGCCCCACTCCCAGCGAATCCGAGCATGATTCCAGTGACCCCTTCGAAATCACATACATCAAAGCCCCTGACCCAGACCCACCGCCCGACGATTACGGATTGAAGCACAGTAGCTCCAACCTCGACACACGATTTTGGCACCGCGACAATTCATTCAGACTCATCCGGAATGATGAGATGGACGCCAATTCACCCCAAGCAGCTTTAGCCAAACTACTCCAGTCAAGAGTATGGCAGCCGGGAGAAGATGATGACATTAGAGTCTGACTCCCACCAAACGAATCCCTTCGCGACCCTGTTCACGACTGAGCAACGAGGTGTCCACATGATGGAAAAAAAGGAACCGATGGAGAGATACGGTGTCCTTTCTGATGGAACCTGCACCATGTTTGTTGTATGTTTGTTCGTTTAATGTACATGTTTGTTGTTTGTGAATTTCAAAGTTTTCATGGCCCCACGCCACTCCCCCTTTGACACCCAATGGCTGTTAATGGAACAAGTTTGTCAACAGAGAACCGTTCAGAGGAGCTAGTTTGTCGGCGGATACCACTCATAGCTACTCTCCTGATTCGATCACGAGAGGCAGCCCCCACGATGACCACATTCTTACCCGTTCTTGCCGGTCGCTCAGGCAGTGGAGAAACAGCACTGGTCCCCGCCCTGCCTGAGGACCCCCCTCTGGTCAACCACGCTCTTGTAGAGCACACATGGCGCTGATCACCATCCTACCCGGGGATTCCACCCATTTCTTACCCGTACGCACGCCATTTTGGCTCGTTAAGTTCAAACTTCTTTTGTTTGTTTTTGGCAACCATTAGGTTGCTTCCGTATGCTATTTACATCCTCAAACACTAGGATAATAGATTGCACAGGCTGCGAGATGGCTCGCACTGTGTCAGTATTTTTCGCGGATGTCTTGTCCCAAATATTTGGTTTAAAAAAAAATGAGGGAGTCACAGATGGTGACCAATTATAATGGGTAATTGGCAACAAAGGACAGACAGACAGGCATACGAGATCTTAAGCAAGATAATAACAGATATTATATTTGTGTCCATAGAACTCCGGAACCTCAGGAACCCCAGAGGAAGAAAAAGAAAAAGATAGAAAGACGGAAAGATGAAGACAACCTTCATGTTCTACACCTGGATCTTAGCGGGATCTCTTCAGTTGCCTGCGGACGCTACCCCCCTGACCCCTACCACACAGGCCGTGAATGATTCCCCCCCCCCCACCATACACTGTACCCCGAGATAGTTAACCCCGAGACAGTTACTGACACCCCAACCTGGTGTGACAAGTTTATAACCTGGTATTCACTATCGTACATAGTAGAATCAGTCTTACTACTGGCGATAATCTGCAGTGTCGTGGAGACACTTAGACTCAGAAAATGGCGAAGGAGAGCCTACCGCTCTCGCACCCCGGTATACACGTATAGGTTCCCTATTTTCAGACTTCACCAAACCCCCAACCCCTTGAGAGAATTAAAGTGCATCCATTTTTCTTTGTGTGTGTTTTCTTCAATAACGAAATGTAAATCTCTGAGCTTGACTGCCAAGCCAGAGAAACTTGTGTTGCTGCTATTTGTACATGTAAAGTGTTGTAGAATTATTGTTGATTGTTTGAGTGAGGATAGTTTATTGAGGATAGTTAGAGGTTCCAGTTTTTTAAATTTTGTAATGCATGCCTGAATGTCATAGCGCCCCGTAGAGTTCTATAATGATGTATGTAAGTAAAATGATTTTAGGTAAAAATTGCGTTTCATAGGATAGGGCAGTAGGGCAGTGTAGAGCCCGTGAAGTGCTTATGGGTGCCCCGCTTGGTCAGAGAACGAAGACGACGCGGTAATGTGATCCTTCACGCTTCGCATTGAGGGTCACAAGGAGGGTGTGTAGCCATCTGGGATGGCCACTTCCCGATTACAAAATGGACACTTTGCAAAGATTGCAGGAAAAATGGGCAATACTGAGAAAACAAGCAGGTGTAGGGTTTGTCTGTTGATTGGTGCCGCAGCTCCCAGGCAAGACCAAAACTGCAAACCATTAGCATACTAATGAGCCATCTCCGGGGACAAAAGAGTAACATTTGAGTAAACGATACTAAGGCAGACACCCCGGCGCCAGAGGAGACCAGAACAAAGCAGGCCAACGGCCACCTAGGACATGCCCAACCATCAGGGCACCCACCCCTTTATTGGAGGAAATCGATAGGAACGATTGAGAAATGGCCCAATTAATTGGGGCCAAGTTCAAGGCCCGCCCAAAAATGATCGAAGCCCCTTTTGGGTATAAGAAGGATCCCCCAAGAGAGAATCGCTCCCTTGGCTCCGGCTCTCACTGAGGAGAGACCTGTCCAACAGCTGCACCAGAACAAGTAAGTCCAAGGTCAACGCACGCTACCAGGCAGATGACCTTAGCTGTTCCCTTTCATCACTGTGACCCCAGCAGCCTCAGAACTGAACAACAGCCATTGTTCCTGGGCACCCAAAGCTAAGTATAGGCTTTAGCAGTAGTGATAGTTTAGTCTGTAGTATTTGTGCACGAGTATATTTAACTGTGTGTGTAAATAAATAAGCATTTGACTTTGAACTAACTAACTGGTGTATCAAGTCTTTGATCAGTATTCGGTTTGAACCTTGTGGCGGTATCGAGAGATACCTGGCGACTCTAGAGCAAACGTAATTAGAATTAAGGAAGGCGACCATATTGACTGCCATATTCAGAGCCAAATAAAGAGAGAAACATTTAGCAACACAGCTTAGAGGGGAAAGGGTGGTGTAAAGGGAAATAAAATATGAATTAAAATAAAAGGATAAAGATCATTAATGCCTTTGGATGACTTCCAATTAGCGTCTTTCTGAAGTTCAGCTTTCATTTTGGTGCTTCTTCCTTCTAAGTTTTTTCTGACAAAGTTGTCCACTTTCTCAGCAGACTCAGCATAATTCCAAGTTCACAATGAAGGATGTATTTCAGAACAATAAAGCAGTTCTTTCACTTCAGCAAGCTGGAGAGAAAATGTTCCTTCCACTTCCAAGGGCTAAACCCTTTTGCCCAGTTCTCTGAGAAAGCATCACGCAAGAGCCAATCACTGACCGTTGTCAGGCAGGACACTGTCCCTGGCCAACCTACTGATTGCCAGCTACCCGATCGGTCTGACTCCCTCTAAACCTGGTTTCTAAGATCCACTCGGGGCTGAAGAGTCTGGCTACATCAGTGTCCTGGGAACACAGTGTCCAGCCAAACAGGCTGCTTCATACTTGAGTACTCTGCTTAAAGGTACACTCCAATTATGGGTCCATGGACCAAAATAATAAAACAACATAAACAAATGGGAACAAAGGAAATAAACAGGAAAAATTCTGACAAAATGTAATTGAAAATTAATGGAACTTAAAGCTGACAAGTCTCCTGGAATTGATTGACTGCATCCTAGGGTCTTAAAAGAAGTAGCTGCAGAGATAGTGAATGTATTGATTATAATTTTCTTGAATTCTCTTTATTCTGGAAAGATCCCAGCAGATATAAAAGCTGCAATGGAACAAATCTGTTCAATAAAGGAGGGAACAGAAAGCAGAGAACTATAGGCCAGTTAGCAATTGGTGGAGATGCAGAGTTGCGGATAGTGAGAGGATTGTCAGAGGAAACAGCAGGATATAAACTGGCTGGAGTTTTGGGCGGAGAAATGGCAGATGGAGTTTAATCCGGACACATGTGAGGTAATGCACTTTGGAAGGTCCAAAGCATGTAAGAATTACACAATAAATGGTAGAACTCTTGCGAATATTGACAGGCAGAGTGATCTGGACGTGCATGTCCACCGATCACTGAAAGTGGCAATGCCTGTGGATAAGGTGGTCAAGAAGGCATTCGGTATGCTGGCCTTCATCGGTTGGGGCATTGAATATAAAAATTCAAAGTCATGTTGCAGCTGTGCAGGTACTTAGTTAGGCCTCCTTTGGAATATTGTGTAAAATTCTGGTTGCCACACTGCCAGAAGGATGTGGATGCTTTGGAGAGGGTACAGAAGTGGTTGACTAGGATGTTGCCTGGTATGGAGGGCATTAGCTATGAGGAGAGGTTAGATAAACTTGGTCTGTTCTCACTGGAATGACAGATGTTGAGAGGCGATCTGATAGAGGTCTACAAGATTATGAATGGCATGGACAGAGTGGATAGTCAGATGCTCTTTGCTAGGGTAGGAGAGTCATGTACTAGGGAACATAGGTTTAAAGTGCGTGGGAAAAGTTTAGAACAGATGTGCAAGGCAACTTTTGCAAAGTGGGTGGTAAATATATGGAACGCGCTGCCTGGGGAGGTGGTGAGAGCAGGTACGAAAGTGGCATTTAAGGGACATCTAAATAAATATATGAATACTGTGGTAATGGAAGGATACGGACTCCGTAAGTGCAGGCGGTTTTAGTTTAGGGAGGTACCATGGTCTGCACAGGCTTGGAGGGCCGAAGGGCCTGTTCCTGTGCTGTATTGTCCTTTGTTCTTTGTTCTTAATTCCTATCATTGGAACAATGCTGGAATCCATTATTAAAGAGGTAGTAGCAGGACATTTTGTAAATGATAATGAGAGTTTGGCTCAAGATAGAATAGAGGTTGATGGGAAATGGAATGTCAAATAGAGCTTGATGGGAAATAGAATGTCAAAGCTTTGTGTAAACTGTGTACTTGACTTTCGAGATGAATCACTTCTGCTTTTGCACTAGACAGCCTGCAATAACAGGACACAGCTGAGATGTGCAGTTAAAGAGTGCAGAAAAGATTTACTAGGATGTTGCCGGGACTTGATGGTTTGAGTTATAAGGAGAGGCTGGATAGACGGGGACTTTTTTCCCTGGAGCGTAGGAGGCTTAGGGGTGATCTTATAGAGGTCTATAAAATAATGAGGGGCATAGATAAGGTAGATTGTCAACATCTTTTCCCAAAGGTAGGGGAGTCTAAAACTAGAGGGCATAGGTTTAAGGTGAGAGGGGAGAGATTCAGAAGGGCCCAGAGGGGCAATTTCTTCACTCAGAGGGTAGTGAGTGTCTGGAATGGGCTGCCAGAGGTAGTAGTAGAAGCGGGTACAATTGTGTCTTTCAAAAAGCATTTAGATGGTTACATGGGTAAGATGGGTATAGAGGGTTATGGGCCAAGTGCGGGCAACTGGGACTAGCTTAATGGTAAAAAACTGGGCGGCATGGACTGGTTGGGCCGAAGGGCCTGTTTCCATGCTGTAAACTTCTATGATTCTATGATTCTATGTGTTCCTCATTCTAAAGATAACAATAACAATTTAGCTGAGAGCATAATAATTTAGCTGAGAGCATAATAATTTAGCTGAGAGCAGCAGAATGTGTCCCTAACTTGGGCCTCTAAGGGGGGCCGTCCTCAGAAAAGGGACAGTGTTATACTGTATATAAGCTACTGTCGAATGTACTAATATTGGCTTGCTGCTGTGCTCCCCCGAAGTACAGTGGTGCAGCCCCGGCCGTGAATAAATGTACGTTGAAGTGACTTGGTGTTCGATTGACCATTTAATCCGTACTGAGACGAATTCACAATAGTACTATCAGGCAGAGCCAATATGGTTTTATGAAAGGGAAATCATGTTTGACTGCAATTAGCAAGGCGAATAAAGGGAAACCATTTGATGGAGTGCATTTGGATTTCCAAAAGGCAGTTGGTAAAGTGCTAGATAACGGAATAAGAGCTTATGCTGTTGGGGGTGATATATAAGCATGGATAGAGGACTGGCTAACTAACAGGAAACAAAAGAGTTGGGATAAATAGATTATTTTCTGGATGGCAAACTGTAACTAGTTGAGTGCCACACGGATCAGTGCTGGGGCCTCAACTATTTATGATCTATATAAATTACTTGAATGGAGGGACCAACTGTATTGTAACAAAATTTGTTGATGGTATGGTGTAGATTGACAGGAAAGTAAGTTGTGAGGAGGATACAAAGAGCCTGCAGAGCCATATAAACATGTTACGTGAGGGGGCAAAAATTTGGCAGATGGAATGTAATGTATAGTTAGCCTGAAGAATATATAAGCAGAATATTATTTAAATTGCAAGAGACAGGGCAGGATGTGGCGCACTGGTTAGCACTGGGACTGCGGCGCTGCGGACCTGGGTTTGAATCCTGGCCCTGGATCACTGTCTGTGTGGAGTTTGCACATTCTCCCCATGTCTGCGTGGGTTTCACCCCCACAACCCAAAGATGTGCAGGTTAGGTGGATTGGCCACGCTAAATTGCCCCTTATTTGGAAGAAAAAATAATTGGGTACTCTACATTTATATATATTTTTTAATTACAAGAGACTACAGGATGCTTCAGGTACAGAGGGATCTAGGTATCCTTGCACATGAATCACAAAAATGTCAGCATGCAGGTACAGAAAGTAATTGGGAAGGCAAACAGAATATTGGCCTTTGTTGAAAGGGCACTGGGTTAAGAGAGTAGTGAAGTCTTGCTACAATTGCACAGGGCATTAGTGAAATTGTACCTGAAATACTGTGCACAATTTGGTCACCTAATTTAAGGAAGGACATACTTGCATTGGAAAGTAGTTCAGAAAAGGTTCACAGATTTTGGGAATTAGGGTTTTGTCTAGTGAGAAAAGATTTAGCAATGTGGGTCTATACACACTGGAGTTTAGAAGAATCTAAGGTGCTCTTTTTGAAAAATATAAGATTCTGAGTGGGTTTGAGAGAGTAGGTGTTGAGATGCTGCTTTCACTCATTGAGGAATCTAGGAATCTAGAATAGCTCCAAAATAAGGGATCCCCCATTTAAGATGGAGATGAGGAGGAATTGTTTTTCTCAGAGGGATTTTAGTGTTTGCAATTATCTGCCACAAAGAGCAGTGGAAACTGGGCCATTGAATATATTCAAGACGGAGTTAGATTATCGAGGGAGCAAGGGTTATGCAAGGACAGGCAGTAAACCAGAGTTAAGATCACAATAAGATTAGCCATGATTTATTGAATGGTGGAGCAGGCTTGAGGGGGCAAATTGCCTGCACCTATTTCTTATGTTCTGAACCAAAGATTCAGACTGATGATCCACTATTGAACTCACCCCAGTGTAAATTATGGGGTCTATTCATTTTCTTATCCACTAATATTGGGTGGCAAGGTCATTTGAGACCTCAGGGGTTGGTCATGCCTGACTTTTGGCAAATCGCCCCAGCTAAGCCTTCCCTGTTGAGAGATATGAGCCACAACCAACAGCAGAACCAGTAAAGTTTCCATGATGATGGTGAAAGAGCTAGAATCTCGAGGGGCAACAGTTGGTCACATCTGAGCATCCTTCAGCAAGAGGACTTGTGTTTCCTATTAGCACACAAGAGGAAGCAACAAGAAGCTACCTCATGAATTGTTTTCCCCAGTTATATTGCTCTTTGCTCATTGAAGTAACTAAAGAGGGAAGTGCAGGGTTGGGAGATGTGGGAGGAATGAACAGAGTACCTGTCCTTAGGCAAATTGCCATTCCACTAATTAGTGACTGAATACAAAACCCATGTAACATGGAGTGCTCATGTTGTTGACAAAGGTTGGGTGGGGTGGGGGAGTTTTACTTAAATGGAGACTGTCTGTATTTTAAAACGGTGCCCCCTAGTTCTGGACTAACCCATAAGAGGAAACATCCTTTCAACATCCACCTTGTCAAGACCATTCAGGATCTTACACACTTCAATCAAGTCAACCCTCCTTCTTTATCACCAGTGGAAACAAGCCCAGCCTTTTGAGCCTATCCTGATAAGACAGCTCTTATTCCAGGTATCAATCTGGTAAACATCCTCTGAACCACGACAACAGCATTTACTTCCTTCTGTAAATAAGGTGTTCGAGATGTGGTCTCACCAATGCCCGAAAACTGAAGCACAACATCCTTATTATTTTGTTCAATTCCTCTCATAATAAAGGATAGTATTCCATGAGCCTTCTTGTTACTTGCATATTAACTTTGTGACTCATCCACGAGAACACCTAAATCCCTCAGCTCATCGGAATTCTGCAGTCATTCGCCATTTAAGTAATACTCTGCTAATTTTATTCTGTTTATGGTTTAGTGGAGAAAGATTCCCTGTATCCATTTCAGCCGTGGTTTTTGCTGACTTGGTTACTTCAACAATCAAACAGAGAAATGGAGATATACCTGAGAAAAGCTTGTATAGGGGCCCTTCTGCTGCTGACGTCTTCTTTGGTGTCACACACATTCTAGCACCCTAGCACTGGCTCATACACAAACATGCACACACACACACACTTGGGGCGGCTTTTCAGCTGACTATTATCCTGGGAGGTGAAATCCACAAATCCTTCTGGACGTTTCTCATGGGACATTTAAAAAATATTTTTATGAAAGGCATTTAAAAAAAAAAAATTTAGAGTACCCAATTATTTTTTTTCCAATTAAGGGGCAATTTAGTGTGGCCAATCCACCTAACCTGCACATCTTTGGGTTGTGGGGGTGAAACCCACGCAGACACGGGGAGAAAGTGCAAACTCCACACGGACAGTGACCCGGGGTTAGGATCGAACCCAGGTCCTCAGCGCCATAGGCAGCAGTGCGAACCACTGGGCCACCGTGCTGCCCTCTATGAAAGGCATTTTGACATGTAGATAGAAATATCAGAAAACAACAGACACATAAACACAAACCACCCGCAGCAAATGATAACAAGGCCGCAACTCACCTCGCCTGTTTATTTTTTTCCCCCTTATCTCCCCACCCCCAAAACAAAGAAAATACATAAAATCCATAACCGCACCCCGCCCTTCCCGTGCTGATGCCTTAATTCACTTGGAAGAAGTTCATAAACTGCTTCTACCTCAGGGTGAACCCCTCTCCGCTCCCCGTAAGGCGAACTTAATCTTTTCCAAGTGCAGGAATTCCGCCAGGTCGCTCACCCAAACCCCCGTCTTTGGCGGCTCTGAACCCCGCCAGCTCAACAAAATCCATCTCCAGGCTGTCAGGGAGGTAAAGGCCAAAACATTCTGAGGTCACGATTTTAGAGTCCATTGTTAATTATGAGATTGCGGAGTATTTGGAAGTGCATGACAAAATAGGACTGAGTCAGCACGGCCTCATCAAGGGGAGGCCATGTCTGACAAATCTGTTAGAGTTCTTTGAGGAGGTAACAAGGAAGTTAGACAAAGGAGAACCAGTGGGCGTGATTTATTTAGATTTCCAGAAGGCCCTTTGACAAGGTGCTGCATAGGAGACTGTTAAATAAGTTAAGAGCCCATGGTGTTAAGGGTAAGATCCTGGCATGGATAGAGGATTGGCTGACTGGCAGAAGGCAGAGAGTGGGGATAAAGGGGTCTTTTTTAGGATGGCAGCCGTTGACTAGTGGTGTGTCTCGGTGCTGGGACACAACTTTTCACAATATACATTAATGATCTGGAAGAAGGAACTGAAGGCACTGTTGCTAAGTTTGCAGATGGTACAAAGATCTGCAGGACAGGTAGTATTGAGGAAGCAGTGGGGGCTTCAGAAGGACTTGGACAGGCTAGGAGAGTGGGCAAAGAAGTGGCAGATGGAATACAATGTGGAAAAGTGTGAGGTTATGCATTTTGGAAGAAGCAATGGAGGCATAGACTATTTTCTAAATGGGGAAATGCTTGGGAAATCAGAAGCACAAAGGGACTTGGGAGTCCTTGTTCAAGATTCTCTTAAGATTAAACATGCAGGTTCAGTAGGCAGTCAGGAAGGCAAATGCAATGTTAGAATTCATGCCGAGAGGACTAGAATACAAGACCATGGATGTACTTCTGAGGCTGCATCAGACCCCATTTGGAGTATTGTGAGCAGTGCTGGACCCCACATCTCAGGAAGGATGTGCTGGCCTTGGAAAGGGTCCAGAGGAGATTCAGAACAATGATCCTTGGAATGAAGAGCTTAACTAACCCAACCAGCTAGCATGGTGGCCCCTGCCCAGGGACTCTCTATCCCTCGTCCCCTCAAGCCGCCTTTCAACCTCCATCCCCCAAATAACAAGCATACAAGAAAAAAGGCTCTACTCCCATCACCATAATCTTCACCAATCCTCCCACCTGGTGTGCCCACAACTCCAAAGTTCAATGTCCTCACACTCCTTCCAGTCCATGGTCCTTCTTAAAGTCCTTTGTCTCCTCCAACAAGTCAAAATAGAACTTTTGGTTCTGGTGCGTGACACACAGACAAGTGGGGTACAGAACCCTAAACCTCACCTCTTTCCTGTAGAGTGCAGCCCTGGCCCAATTGTAACTGGCCCTCCGCTCAGCCAGCTCTGCTCCCAGGTCCTGATATACACGCAACTTGCTGTCCTCCCTGGTGCACTTCTTCGTCTGCCTCGCCCACCTCATATAATCTTCTTTTTGTCGAGAAAATGAAGAAGCATCACCTCCCTCGGTGGTTCTCCTGCTTGCGGTCTACTCCCTATGCACTTGGTCCACCTCGAGATGATAACCCCTCCCTCATCAGCTTCTCCAACATGTTTGCCACATACTTGGCAGCCTGCACTCCTTCTCGACAGGTCATAAGAACATAAGAACTAGGAGCAGGAGTAGGCCACCTGGCCCCTCGAGCCGTCTCCGCCATTCAATGAGATCATGGCTGATCTTTTGTGGACTCAGCTCCACTTTCCGGCCCAAACCCCATAACCCTTAATCCCTTTATTCTTCAAAAAACTATCTGTCTTTATCTTGAAAACATTTAATGAAGGAGCCTCTACTGCTTCATGGGCAAGGAATTCCACAGATTCATAACCCTTTGGGTGAAGAAGTTTCTCCTAAACTCAGTCCTAAGTCTACTTCCCCTTATTTTGAGGCTCTGCCCCCTAGTTCTTCTTTCACCCGCCAGTGGAAACAACCTGCCCGCATCTATCCTATCTATTCCCTTCATAATTTTATATGTTTCTATAATATCCCCCCCTCATCCTTCTAAATTCCAACGAGTACAGTCCCAGTCTACTCAACCTCTCCTCGTAATCCAACCCCTTCAGCTCTGGGATTAACCTAGTGAATCTCCTCTGCACACCCTCCAGCGCCAGTACGTCCTTTCTCAGGTAAGGAGACCAAAACTGAACACAATACTCCAGGTGTGGCCTCACGAATACCTTATGCAATTGCAGCATAACCTCCCTAGTCTTAAACTCCATCCCTCTAGCAATGAAGGACAAAATTCCATTTGCCTTCTTAATCACCTGTCGCACCTGTAAACCAACTTTTTGCGACTCATGCATTATCACACCCAGGTCTCTCTGCACAGCAGCATGTTTTAATATTTTATCATTTAAATAATAATTCCTTTTGCTGTTATTCTTACCAAAATGGATAACCTCACATTTGTCAATATTGTATTCCATCTGCCAGACCCTAGCCCATTCACTTAACCTATCCAAATCCCTCTGCAGACTTCCAGTATCCTCTGCACTTTTTGCTTTACGACTCATCTTAGTGTCGTCTGCAAACTTGGACACATTGCCCTTGGTCCCCAACTCCAAATCATCAATGTAAATTGTGAACTGTTGTGGGCCCAACACTGATCCCTGAGAGACACCACTAGCTACTGATTGCCAACCAGAGAAACACCCATTAATCCCCACTCTTTGCTTTCTATTAATTAACCAATCCTCTATCCATCTGGGTGAAGGAGCAGTGTATCCTCACCTCTGTGGTGCAGTCCAACCTCGCTGTCAGTGACTGCTCTCTCCTCGAACAACCCCACGATTTCCAGGGCCTGTTCCTCATTGGGGGTGAGGACTCGAATCTCTGGTACTTCGTTCCCCGTCTTGGCCCTTTCCCGCGTATTATGGGTTATCTTCTCCTATGGGGACAAATAGAGGGCATGATGGGGTTCTGCTAATGGGTGCCAGTGGGTTCTGAGGAGCAAGCACAAAAAGTGGATGTGGGGAGGGTGTGAGGTGTCAGCCAGTGATTTGGGAATGGGGGCGGTTGGGAATTTGAGGGGTGGCAGGTGGAATTTACCCTTGCAGCTAAGTTGAGGTTGTTGGTCTTCTTTCTAGATTGGACACCGGTCCTGCTGGTCATGTTGCCCTCACTGACAGCCGCTACCACTGCCTCCCAGGCAGTATTGGTGACCCTGCTGCTGGTCCTCCAACCCCTTTGGGAGAACAGGATCTCCTGCCTCGTATCCACAGCATCGAGAAGCCTGGCCAGGTCGGCTTCACCAAAGCGAGGAGCATGTCTATGTGCTGCCATGCTTCTGTGTTGACTGGGAGTGAGTGGTGAGGGACCATTTAAAAGCAGCTACCCCTTGTTAGTGGCAAGACACTGAGGCACAAGTCTGGCAAATCAGATGGCGAGACAGCCCGTAGATTTAGATTTATTGTCATGTGTACCGAGGTACAGTGAAAAGTACTGTTCTGCTTACAGTCCAGACAGTAATGACGAGAAGCTCGTGGGGACTCATTTCCGGCACCAATTGCCGTTAAATATGGGCTGCATTCTTGCCAATGGCGGCATCGGGAAATACTCTGTCAATCGTGCCGAAAATGATACTTAGACATTTTTCCGTTAAATCGCGCCCCAGAGACAGAATTTAGGCAGCAGAATGATGCTTATCGGAAATTTTGGACATGAATGTAATGGGAGTTATTTGCTGAAAATGATCCTTTATTATTAATGTATGTTTTGTATTTTTGAGTCCTCTGTAACAGTATTGAGAAGCCACATGCATTTATTTGCCATGTTTCATTGCCGCATGCTTTGCGTCTCTGCCCTGAGCAAATGCATTCAGGCAGATGAAGTGCATGTCATGTCGCCTGAGATGTTATTGTTAGCTCAGAATGGTTTTTGTAGGGAAAGCAGCAAGAATATATTAATGCCTCCTGACACCCTTCTTCCTGCATTTGGATGTAGTGACCTTCTGTAAATCTCTCTAATGTCAGCTAGACTGTGAAAGGAAAAGAAAACAATAAATAAAGGCAGTCCAAAGTGCAAACCCAAAATGTTGCATCATGAGTGGCAAATCAATCAGCATCTGAGAGAAAAATCAATTTCCATTCCACGTGGAACCTCTGCATAGAGTGGGCCGTTTGATGGAGCTATCAAAGCCAGAACAACAGAGTACAGAGTAAGTCTCTCGCCTTGATTAATTAGCTTAACATAAAATACCTAATGAATAATTGCCCTCATGTGAAGGAAAAGAATATTCATTCACCTGTATTTCATGTTTCAAAATAGGGGCATTGAATTCCTGCTGTCCTTCATACTGTCATTGCTCTGTTTCTCCAGGATTTCTGCAGATTTTTTAACCGAAGTTACAATCAGAAAAATCCCCCTGAAATTCAACTCTACTGTACTTGGATATTAAGTAGTTTTCTCAATAACGATTATGCAAAGAATAAGTTTTGGGTGCAACAGTTTGAAATAAATTCCTGCACCCATAATTTCCTCCAATGCTGGGTTTCGGTCACACTTATTTGCGCCTGAAGCATGACATGGGGCAGGATTCTCCGGCCGCATCCTCCCGGCTTCCGGAGAATCCTGCCCAAGGCCTGTAACAATATGTATATTGTAGGAATGCAAAGGGTTAACAATATGAGGTTAATATTTCTCACCACCAGATGGAGAAAGGGAGCAATCATATAAATATCATGTGACTCCTGGGATTCTGGGCGAAGGTGTTTAGGCGTGAGATAGATTAATTGCATAGTATAGAGTTCTGTAGTTCGAGATATCGTATAGTTTAATTTAATAACTTACACCTTGTTGACATGTTCAAATCTTATTTAAGTAGTGTAAATAAATCAGCTTTGTTCAGTAACATAGCTTGATGTTCTTTGTTAACACTATGTTCCCAAGACATCCTGGTAGACACCACAGAGAACATCACCAGATCAATGGACTTCTCCATTGTCCGGCCTGGCCCATGGCATTCTTGCGGCAAGTGGGGCGGAAGAATCCAGTCCATGATCTGCAGCACGGTGGCGCAGTGGGTTAGCCCTGTTGCCTCACGCGCGAGCTCCCAGGTTCGATCCCGGCTCTGGGTCACTGTCCGT
Source organism: Scyliorhinus torazame (assembly GCF_047496885.1). Lineage (NCBI taxonomy): Eukaryota > Metazoa > Chordata > Chondrichthyes > Carcharhiniformes > Scyliorhinidae > Scyliorhinus > Scyliorhinus torazame. Next base: position 87,507,610 of record NC_092717.1, read on the forward strand.
GTGGAGTTTGCACATTCTCCCCGTGTTTGTGTGGGTTTCACCCCCACAACCCAAAGATGTACAGGCTAGGTGGATTGGCCATGCTAAATTTCCCCTTAATTGGAAAAAAAATGAATTGGGTACTCTAAATTTTTTAAAAAACTTACAACCTCTACCTCCAATTGGAACTCAAGTGCAGGCAGCCCCATAAAAATTGATCACTGAGGCTGCATTTCACTTTCGAGAGGAGATGCACATGTAGTGAAAAATGTTTTTGGACAATTTTGTAGCTGCTTTTTGAAAATTGCTGAAGAATTATTTCTTAATAGCAGTTAATAATGTTGAACTCATTTTGGTAGAAATTGAAGTGCATGTGTAAACAATTATCCTATTACAGTGGAGACCTTGGATGGAATCTTGTGCTCGCACTGGAAGTGAGCTTAAAAGTGGGAAGAGTATGTAATTTGACAGGATGATGGGAGACCCAATGCTTTCCCGCCTTGCCCAAAATTATGTGCTGGTGGGAAGGCCCATGGTCGACCTTCCCTGTGATTGCTGTTTGTCATTTCTGAGGGGAGGGCGTGGGGGGGAGGGGGGGATGAGGGGGGTCCTTCAGAAACACAGTGCCTGATCAAAGAACTGAACATCGGGAACCCTCTGTTCTTGCTGCCAGCCCTACCCACACCCCTCTCCCCATCACCTCCATCCTGCGAGCTAGTCCCTCCCACCCTGCCCACATTACTTACCACTGGTCTGAGTCACTCTGCAACCTGGGACTCTGGTGCCTATCCTTCCAGCAGCATCTACAGCCCACCCCAGTGGTGCTACTGAGCATAAGAGCTACTGTCCCCTGATTAGCCAACATCTCTCGATAGGTGAGATTTCCATCCGCAGGGGTCTTGGTTCCATGGGTGGGTCCATTGCTGGCCGAGCCACAGCCTGATTGGCTTGTTTGTCGCCTTTTGGAAAAGATGTATCACTGGTTCTCCAGTTGGCAGGCAAGATTTCCCACACCTGAACAAGATTCTATCATTCTTTTGGGAAAACACTCTACCTGATTTAATTGGAAAAAGAAATGGATTTATATGATACACTTCTGGATCCTAGGGAGTGAAGTCATCATGGCAGGTGGAGAGCACCTACCTGTCCGTGGCTTTTCAGAAGAGTGTAGCAGTGACTTTGATTGTTCCTGGATCTTAAAAACGAGCAACTCTTTTGAATGTTTTGATTTGTGAGGGAGTGAGATGAAAGATTTGGGTGAACTGCTGCTAGATGTCCTGCAGCCACAGTCCAAGACTTTTTTTATGGTGGCTGGGATGTGGCAGGCAAGGTTTTCACTGTTCTAATTTTTTTATCTCGTAATTTTCCCAGGGGCTTCCTTGTGCTCTCTGACCTATGTTGGCTCTCAGTTAATCAACACTTCAATTTTCACGTTCTCATCCTTATTTCCAAATCTCTTCATAGCCTCTCCCCTCTGCATATCTGTAATCTTCACAAGTCTGACAACCCTCAAAGATAAAAGCAAATTACTGAGGATGCTGGAAATCTGAAATAAAAACACATAATGCTGGATGAACTCAGCGGGTCTTGCACCATCTGTGGATAGAGAAACAGAGTTAACATTTCGAGTCCATTTGACTCTTCTTCAAAGGTATCTGTGCTAATCCATTCTTAAACACGCTGGACGCGATCCTCCCCTTCGCCAACAGCGCACTCACGCCTGGGGATTTCCCGACGGAGGACCCCGCTGCCGGCGGGGGGGGGGGGGGGGGGGGGGGGGGGCCAACCATAAAAAGGTTATGGCGGGATGAAGAATCCCACCCCCCCTGACTTCAATCACTCCAACGTTGATGGTCATTCCTTCAACTATCTGGGCTTAAACTTAGCAATTCCCTTTCTAAATCTTAACCTCACTGTCCTCCTTTACGATCCTCCTTGAAACTTACCTTTTTGTCCAAGGTTTTAGTCATCTCCCCTACGAGGCTCAGTGTCTTATCTTGTTTTATAATGTGCCTATGATGTGTCTTGGGATAACTTGTCGCATTGGAGATGCTGTATAAATGCAAGTTGTGGTTATGGGACAGCAGCACACCACCAAATTAAAAAGATGACTGGAGTTTTGTTATAAGAACAAACAAATATATTTAGTTGCTTACGAGGACTGCCCTGTTTGACACATCATTTCAACCTGTTCCTGCTACACTCAACTGATTTATTTTCCTTTCCCACCTCCATTTCTTTTCCTCTTACCAGTCTCTACCTCCCTACGTCTGTGACTATTCCAATACCCTATGTACTGCGACTTATTCCAGTTTCCTGGCCCAAACCATCTCATCTTCACCATGGACTTCCAATCTGTCTGCAGCTCCATCTCCCTCCAGTATAGCCTGAGAGCTGACTGCTTCTTCTTTGAATGGATGGCCAACCTGTCCCCATCCACTACCCTTTCCTCTACTTTGCTAAACGTGTTCCCGTATTAAGCAACTTCTCCTTCAACTCCACTCATTTAATCCAAATAGAACATGCTGCAAGGGCTGCCGGTATGGGTCCTAGCAAAGTTCCTTTTTGTGGGATATGTGCAACATTCCTTCTTCCAGCCTTAATCAAGCTCCCTCCCTCTTTTCTGTTCAGTACAGTGAATGAATATCGCTTACTGTCACAAGTAGGCTTCAAATGAAGTTACTGTGAAAAGCCCCTAGTCGCCACATTCCGGCGCCTGTTCGGGGAGGCTGTTACGGGAATCGAACCGTGCTGCTGGCCTGCCTTGGTCTGCTTTCAAAGCCAGCGATTTAGCCCTCTCGTGGCACTTCCATTGGGTTGAATGGCGGGTGGGAGAATTCGGCAAAGGTCAAAAAATCGGGTTTATAACACCATGAATTTCCCGCAAGGATCTTCGGTTGTCCCGCCATGGCAGATTGGAAAACCTTCCAGAGGCCAGTGTAAAGCACTGGGCAGCACGGTAGAATACTGGTTAGCACAATTGCTTCACAGCTCCAGGGTCCCGGGTTCAATTCCCGGCTTGGGTCACTGTCTGTGCAGAGTCTGCACATTCTCCCCGTGTGTGCGTGGGTTTCCTCCGGGTGCTCCGGTTTCCTCCCACAGTCCAAAGATGAGCAGGTTAGGTGGATTGGCCATGCTAAATTGCCCTTAGTGTCCAAAATTGCCCTTAGTGTTGGGTGGGGTTACTGGGTTATGGGGATAGGGTGGAGGTGTGGGCTTGGGTAGGGTGCTCTTTCAAAGAGCTGGTGCAGACTCGATGAGCCAAATGGCCCCCTTCAGCACTGTAAATTCCATGAAATTATCTATGAAGCTGACTTGCATATCGCTAATGGGATGCAAATGAAGGCCTGACTGGAATCTTCCACCCATGCCCGATTCTCTGCCATGCCAGTGGAAAAACAGTCCAGTCGAGAACACATCTGGAACAACATGGCGTGCGGAAGTTGGGACACATCTGAACAATGGCTGGGGCTGCTTCAGGAGTTTAGGGCGAAGGCTGCCAGGAACCCTGGACCCAGGAACACCACAGCAACAGGTGGGGGAAGCACCGATAGGTGGGTCTTCTAGCTTCAGTGTCATCGAAGAGGTCCATCTCCCAGCCTCAGAATGTTCCTGGAGATCCATCCTCTTTTGCAGGATGCCCATCTTCCTTCTTCAGTGATGTTGGGAAATCTGCCAATGTGGCACCCAGATATAATGGCGGGACCCACGTCACAAGGTGCTGCTAAATCCCGGTGCATAATTATTGAGGTCGGGGTGGAACATATTGCAAATTTTCCCGTCAGTCTCTGCAGCGGGAAACAATTCCCATTCCTGCCCCCGCCACTGCATGGGAGAATTCCACCTAATGTATCGACGCCATTTCCGTTCTCACCCTGAAATGGAAATTTGAAATCAGGGACCATTTAAAGGCCTCATCCTGACCTCACCCCTATTTTACCCACAGCATGTGGAAAGCCTAGCAGCTTTACCTGAGCAGGTTGGTGTCAGGCAGGCCCCCTGTGCTCCCCCATCCCCCCCCCCCCCCCCCCCGCCCCCCCCATCCCCCCCCCCCCCCCCCACCCCTTGGCCTTCCAACACCTTCCCATTCACACCACACACCCCAAACGCCTCCCTGCCAGACAGGTCCTGGCAATACCCCGGGTCCATCTTTGTCGGCACTGCCGGCAATCCCAGCTGTGACCACAAGCCCGGCACGGCTGGGACTACAGAGCTGCCAGTGATCCGATTGGTCAGCAGCTCTCTAAGACCGGATTTCTCCCACGATAGGAACAGAATTATCACCTTAAAGCAATTAACTCTGCTCCCAGCATACAATTGTTGATGGGCCATCACTATAGTGGGCAGGCTCATCACTGACGTTTTAGCCAGTTAATCGGGCACTGTGGATTAATATCTTAATCTCCTGACTTTGTTTTCTCATTTCCACCTTTGCCTCACCTTTACCTCGTCCATCATTGACTCTTCCCTTCGCTTCCTTGACTTCTCTCTGGGCTGGATTATCTGCCCCGCCGCACCAGATTTCTGGTTCAGCATGCCGGTGGGATGCCCCGCTTCGCTGGCTGGTCAATGGGGTTTTCCCATTGTGGGGCAGCCCCGCGCCGTCGGGAAACCCCCGGGCTGCTAGCAAACTGGAGCATCCCGCCGGCGGACAATCCAGCCCTCTGTCTCCCTTTCTGGGGATAGACTATCAACAAGTATTCGTGACACAGCCCAGAAACTCCCACAACTACCTTGTGTACATTTCCTCACTCCACTTCCTGTATAGTCTACTCATTTCTCCCAGTTCCTCGGTCACTGTTTCATCTGTTCAGATGGTGAGCCATTCCATACTACTGCTCCTTTTCTCCTCAACTAAGGTCTCCATGCCCACACACACACCCCCGCGCTCCCCCCACCAGCATGGTTAACAGTGCCCTCCACCTTCTCCAAACTATTTCCCGCACTTCTGCTCTCACTCCTGCTCCTCTTCACCCAAAGCCAAATAGGGTTGTCCTTAATTCTCTCCTTCCACCCCACCAGCCATGTCCACCACCTCCAGCATGATGCTACCACCAAATACATTTTGCCCTCCCTTCCCTTTCAGTATTCCAAAGGAACCATTCCCTCCACAAAACCCGAACCCACTCCTCAATCATGCCCAACCCCTTCCCACAGCACCTTTCCATGCAAATGTCTGTTCATTTATCTGATCGCTGTCATGATATTTAGATCAGCATATCATGGTGCAATCACACACACACTGATGGACATGCAGTAGGACCAACCAACACACACACATCGCAGCCAATCACCAGTGAGAGCACACGCACTATAAAAACAGGGGACACGACAGTTCCCGCTCATTCCAGCAGCAGCCAGCTCAGAGCACCAAGCTCAGAGCCTGCCACTCAAACATTCATCATGTGCTGAGTGCCTCACCCAGATAGTAATAGGACAGGGTCCACAGATTAGCTGGTAATGCACGTACCCAAGTTAGCAGTGTGCTGTTATAGTTAAGTAGTAAATAAAATTGAGTTACACCATCTCCAGCCGTGTTGGATCATTTGTACACAAGAACACCCAACACAACATGGTACCAGATGGTTTTCGGAGTCATGTCGGACACCCTGCACCAGCAGCTCCTTCGGGTCATGCAACTCACCCTGGCGACTGCCGTTGAGACCTGCGTCCTCCATGAGAATGCCACCAGCCGGTACTCAAACAGCCAGGCGGCCGAAACGGCGCGGCACGGGCAGCACGAGGCGGAGCGGGTCCAGACGATCGAGTACCTCCCGGGCCGCGGCCTGGAGGAGGCCGGCCATTTTGCACGCTTTCCGAGGACTCCCGCGCTTGTACGCGCCAAAAGAGGGGACGCTGATGCAGAGGAACGCGATGCGCAGGCATGCACTACGCAAGACCGCACCACGCATGCGCAGTGGCGCAACGAACGTAGTGACGTCACAACGTGCGGCAACCGTGGCTCTGCCCATTTAAAGCGGCAATGTCCTGCCAAAGCGCGACAATGCCTACGCTGTGGCAAGTTGGGCCACTGCGCTGCCTGCTGTCGAGCAGCTCACCCTGCCAACTCGTACCCATTTAACCAGATCGCAGAAACATTCGGGCAATTCAACCCACATTCACCGAGTCCGATCCCGACATCACACAGACCAATGACACTGAGGACAGGGAGCCCTTCCGTGTTGCTGTCGTCAACAAGAACAAGCTGTCCCCGAGTCGAATGCACCAGCTGCTGTCAGTGCACAGCATTGATCCGGACAACGAGTGGTGTGCCACCCTGACGGTCAACCCGAATTCGTCGCCCACCTGAGAGACTTAATTTATGAACCTTTTCATATTGGACTCACTGACTTGTTCTGACATACTGTTTTTGACTTTATGCCATACTGTTTAAGATTTTGTTATTGTTTGTTAATGACATTGGTTTCGTTCTTGGTGTAACATAGTTAGTTTCTGCACCTGGCACCTTCCTGTGTATATAGTATAGCCACATGTACGTATTGTTGTAAATGTTGCACACACATGATTAGATGCACTCACCACGCTTCTTTATTTATTGTCATGTAGGCACATATTCTTTGCGAAAAGGGGGGAAGTCATGATATTTAGATCAGCATATCATGGTGCAATCAAACACACAATGATGGACATGCAGTAGGACCAACCAACACACACACAACATCGCAGCCAATCACCAGTGAAAGTACACGCACTATAAAAACAGGGGACACTACAGTTCCTGTTCATTCCAGATGCAGCCAGCTCAGAGCACCGAGCTCAGAGCCTGCCACTCAAACATTCACCATGTGCTGAGTGCCTCACCCAGATAGTAATAGGACAGGGTCCACAGATTAGCTGGTAATGCACGTACCCAAGTTAGCAGTGTGCTGTTATAGTTAAGTAGTAAATAAAATTGAGTTACACCATCTCCAGCCGTGTTGGATCGTTTGTACACCAGAACACCCAACACAACAATCGCTACTTACCGAAATACTCATTCCAATTGAGAAAGCAATTTACTTGTACTTCCTTCAATTTAGCATACTGTACTCACTGCTCACAATGTGATCTCCCCTACATTGTGGAGACCTAACACAGACTGGGTGACTGCTTTGCGAAACTCCTCCTTTCAGTCTGTCAGTATGACCCCGAGCTTCCTGTCACTTCAATTCTCCACTTTGCTCCCTCGCTGACCCCTCTGTCCTTGACTTACTAAAATGTTTTAATGAAGCTCAGCGTGCGCTCGAGGAACAAAACTTCATCATTCAACTCAGCACTCTCCAGCCTTCTGGAATCAACATTAAGTTCAACAATTTTAGATCATAAACTCGGCCTCCATTTTGGTTCTTTTTTTTACTGCTTTGTTATTTTTCTGTTTTTTTTTATTCCTAAACTTTGCTTTTGGACAGCTGTTGTCCAGCTCACATGCTCAAAAGCTATTCGGCCGCATTTAAGGACGCCACTCCCCACACACACTCGACCCAGCCACCAAGATGGCAGCAAGACGAGCGGCATGCGTGGGGAGGCAATTGCCACCCGCCGCTGTGCACTGGGCCTGGGCGCAGGTGGGCGAGGTCGTGAGCGCCATGGGCAATACCGCTAGGACTGGCCAGCAGTGCTGCAAGAAACTGCACGACCAAGGTGAGTAGGCAGCACTGTGCCCATGGCATTAATGCCCACCCCACACACTGAGTCACCTGAGGAAGGAGCTGCACTCCGAAAGCTAGTGATTCCAAACAAACCAGTTGGACTTTAACCTAGTGTTGTAAGACTTCTTACTGTGCCCACCCCAGTCCAATGCCGGCATCTCCACATTATATTTATTCACATGGAACACCTGTGCACAATTTTACAACCTGCCTCAGCACTCTGAGAGAAGGGTGCAAGGGTTGGGCTGGTCTGGGCTGGCCACAGAGGGAGCGCAGCGGGTGGGGGTGGGAGGGGGGATTGGGTGCTCACTGCCCTTGTGTCTCACCACCATTCCCCCCCCCCCCCACCACTGTCCCCACCTCCGGGATTCAATGGGGCCATGTGATGGAATGGCCAGTTTGCATGCAGGGGACACCCATGTCTCCAGAGGAAAGTGCTACTGTGGGCAAGCATCAGTCATTGTGGGGCGATGCTCATCTCAGAGCAGTTTGTCATCACCCTCCATTCCATGGGCCAGACCCGCTGTTACTGCCAACCCAAGGCCCTCACCCCATAGTGAGGTAGTTAAGTTTTCAGAGGGAGTTGCAAAGGGGGGGGGGGGGGGTGCGCAGGGAGGGTGTTCATGGGAGAGGGTGACCGGCTGGGGAGGAGGTGGGGGTGGGACGGGATCTTCGTGCCGCTGGCCAGTCCCCCTAATCGATGAACTTGGAGGAGATTAGAGAGTCCCGTGCATGTTGTCCATGGCTGCCACAGACTAATGAGAAACCTCTACATCAATACCCATGCAGCGACCAGGGTCGTGATTGAGCAGTGCTTCGGCATCCTGATGATGCAGTTCAGGTGCCTGGACCGCTCTGGAGGGGGTCATGAAGAATATTATATAAATGCAAGTCTGTCTTTCTTTCTGATGCTGGATTGTGCTAATAGTGTTTGTTTGCTGGTAGCAGCTGTCAATGCTGACAAAAGCTATTACCGTGCTTCTTGTTGTTCAAGCATGAAAAGTATGTTCAGACTGAAGGATAACTGAATGCAATTAAGTTACATATTATAGAGCAGGAGGTGCTGTAGGTATTAAAGTGCATCAACATAGACAAGTCCCTGGGATGTGGTGAAATGTATCCCAGGACGTTTCAAGGAAAAAAGTCCCAGCCTATCCAGCCTCTCCTTGTAACTCAGACCATTGTCCTGGTAGCATCCTCGTAGCACTCCTCCCTAGGAGTGATCTTGTAGAGATCTGTAAAATAATGAGGAGCATCGATAAGGTAGCTAGTCGACATCTTTTCCCAAAGGTAGAGGAGTCTAGAACTAGAGGGCATAGGTTTAAGGTGAGAGGAGAGAGATACAAAAGAGACCAGAGGGGAAATTTCTTCACACAGAGGGTGGTGAACATCTAGAATGGACTGCCAGAGGCATTAGAGGCGGGTACAATTTTGTCCTTTAAAAAGCAGTTAGACAGTTACATGGGCAGGATAGGTATAGAGGGATATGGGCCAAATGCAGGTAAGTGGGACTAGCTTAGTGACAGAAACTGGATAGCATGGACGAGCTGGGCCGATGGACCTGCTTCTATGCTGTAAACAGCTATGACTCGATGACTCTACTGTAATTTTATGAAAATAACTTTTCTTAGTTAATTGCCAGGAAGTGTTATACCTGGTGTATTTTGTACAAATGACTTACATTAATCATCTGAAGCTGCCTGTAGCTATTAATCATCATCGTAAATTAAGAGGGTGGTTTTCACTGGGCTGCTGCTCATAAACGACAAGTTCAGTGGAAAAGCTGTAGAAACCCTCGCGATATGACATAAACACAATGGGCACGATTCAACCAATTTGGAACAATGGCCCACAGCAAGGGCGTTTAGCTGTGCAACGTGACTTGCGTTGAATAACGGGCCTCAATACCCAGGCCGCACATAGCCCCGTGCACTGAGGTATTGCCAGGCTTGGCACCCTGGCAATACACCTGGCAGCTGACAGTGCTGGGCTAGTGTCCAGGTGGCACTGCCAAGGTGCCACCAACAGTGCCAGTGTACCACTGTGCCCAAAGGGCATGCAGCTGGGTACCTCCAATCCCCTAGAAGACACCCACTAGTGCTGTTCCATCTGGTCCCCGTTTGTGGAGACCAGCACTGAATGATTTCCTAGGCAAAGGTGCTAGATCCCAAAAGCCTCAGGGACCTCGGGAATCTGCCCATTAAAATGAGGCTAGCTGTCTCACTTTAATGTGCATATTTGCCAAAAGGTGTTTCCGCCCACAATGAGCAGGATTTTCATTGCAACGTCTCGCGAGATCGCATTCAATCTCGCGAGGAGCTGTGAGCCGGGTGGATCCCACGAGCAGAGTCTTCCAGCTTTTATCAGCCAAGCTGTGCAGTGGTGAGTTGCTTTGCAGGCGCAGTGTAGCCATTGACACTCAGGAGGCTGACAAGCTGCAGCTGCATATGCACACTTCACTCCCCACACACACCATCCCAGCCAACAGGATGTGCTATGATGTTCTCAATAGGCCACAGGGCGGAGTCCCCACCCAGTGACGGCAGAATCCTGGTATGCGATTGGACAAAGATTCTCAGGTGAGCTAGAAATCATGGCCGGAGCTGGATGGAATGCCATGCTCCCGTGCCTCGACAGCGGTGTCAATGCGTTCTACTCTGCACCGACAGTAAACGCCGTTGGCATATCATTAATGGGCCCAATCTGGTACTCTCCGAGTCCTCCGCGATGCTCCACCTCCACAGGAGACATTACCGACAGCGAGCTTCACTTGTGGTTCTGAACATTGGTAAACAGGCACCCTGGCTGTTGAGAGAGAAGGGGGGGTCATGTTTCCAGAGGCGCGACCGTGGGCTGCTGGTCTAGTCACTGGCAGGGCTGAGGGGAGAGTAGCGGGGTTGGGGTGGGGAGCGGTCAGGGCATGTGGTCGATTTAGGACTACCTGACTCAAATGATTAATCTTACAAATCTATATCTGACTAAATCAGCAGAGGAGGGCAAACTATTTTCCTTCAAGACACAGAATCAGCTCTCACTAGGGGACATTACTGGTCCAGTGCTTGAACAGTTAAGCAGATTTCAGCTATGCCCATAGGAAGATTTGTTTGGGTAAGTCACCCAGAACTAAACCGTCTGCCTCTTTCGGTCGTGGAGCCTTGTTATTTAAGACATCTTAATTGAGTGTCTCGGATCTAATACTTATTCAAAGTAAAATGCACAGTTTATATTTTTTAGTGGGAATTTATGAAAATATTTCAAAGTATAAAATTCAAAGTTACAAAGTTTAAAAATAGGAATCTGTTAACAGTCCTTTGTTATCTGCTAACAGATAATCGTCCTTAAGAGGAAAATATATTTAAACATGGAAATCCGAAAGTATCTATAAAACACCTACCTAATACATTTCTTAAAAAAGTAATAGGTACACACTCACAAAGCCGCAAGGGTCTTTGTTCGACGAAACAGGCTGGGAAGAGGACAGTTTGTCTGCCTCTCCTCGCAGGAGGGAGAAAGAATGCCAAGTCTGTCAACTCTGTCCTTTTTTATCATATTTCTTTCTATTCTGTGAATAGCCTGTTTTGTGTCTTATCTCCATAACGAGTGCTTCCTTTACAATTTTGTAGTTTCACTCGGCCCTATTGACAGTTTACTTTTCAAAGCTGATTAATGCTTCTTTTAATATTGGTTTGAGTGCCAAATGTTTAAACATATAGTCGGTCATTCTAAAAGTGACAATTTTGTTATCCCTCAGGTGTCAAGAGTTTTCAAATATATAGTTGAACAGAAAGTTATTTATTTGGTTTTATTCGTTACTTGTTGTAAAGTCCCTCTTTCTCTTGTTACAGCTTGTGGCCACAGTTTCAATTGAATCATTAAAAGGGATTTATGTTCTGTCAAATCAAGGATCCTAAGTGTCTTCTTTGTCCGAGGTGACTCAATAGGTTTAAGGGTGAGGTACATGTGGATTCACCTGGGTCTAATGGCTTCCAAAGAGACATGTCTGCTATAATCATTTTACTCTACTTGCTTAAACACAAATTTCTGATTCTAAAAAGCTTCTTTATTTTAATACAAATCTCATGGTCAGTGTGATATTCATCACACCCCCATCTCTGATGTGCATCCTATGAATACACGGAGATGTAGTGGAGGATGCGCACAATTCTAGTCACCACACTACCAGAAGGATGTGGAGGCTTTGGAGAGGGTGTAGAGGATGTTTACCAGGATGTTGCCTGGTCTGGAGGGTGTTAGCTATGTGGAGAGGCTGAATAGACTTGGACTGTTTTCATTAGAAAGACGGAGGTTGAGGGGTGACCTGATAGAGGTCTATAAGATTATGAGGAGCATGGGTAGAGTGGATGGACAGGCACTCTTTCCCAGGGTGGAGGGGTCCGTCACCAGCGGGCATAGGTTTAAGGTCCAAGGGACAAAGTTTAAAGGAGATGTGCGAGGCAAGTTTTTTATGCAGAGGGTGGAGGGTGCCTGGAACGGGTTGCCAGGGGAGGTTGTGGAAGCAGATATTTTAACAGCATTCAAAAGGCATCTTGCCAAACACATGGATAGGTTAGGTAAAGAGAGATATGGCACAAGGAAGTGCTGAGGGTTTTGGCAAAGGTTGGTATCATGACCGGTGCAGGCTTGGAGGCTGAAGGGCCTGTTCCTGTGCTGTATTGTTCTTTGTTCTTTTTTCTTTGTTCTTTGATACGCTCGTCTAAGAAATTGAAGGGGCAAAGGTTGGCATGGGTGAAGCATGGAGCATTGTCACTTGTTAAATTTGGAAATGGCACTGACTTAAATATTATTGTCCATCACCACCTAATGCCTCAAAATCTTTAGCTCTCCTCCCAGTAGCGTGGCACCTATCCCCATTGGGACACAGTTGTTCTCACTGGTCCTCAAAATCTGTCAGACAGTTAGGAACTCTCAGTGCAAATGTTTCATTCGCAGTGATAGAACTCAGGCATGAATCAGTGAATCCTCACCCCTAATCCCCCTCTATAATAATAATCTTTATTGTCAGAAGTAAGCTTACATTAACACTGCAATGAAGTTACTGTGAAAAGTCCCTGTCGCCACATTCCGGCGCCTGTTCGGGCACACTGAGGGAGAATTCAGAATGTCCAATTCACCTAACAGCACGTCTTTCGGGACTTTGTGGGAGGAAACCAGAGCACCCGGAGGAAACCCACGCAGATGCAGGGAAAATGTGCAGACTCCACACAGACAGTGACGCAAGCTGGGAATCGAATCTGGGACTCTGGAGCTGTGAAGCAACGGTGCTACCCATTATGCTACTGTGTTGCCCCTCTAGAGGAAAGGAAAAAAATAATATAGCGTAAAACCTCACTCAGACACAAGCCGGGGAGTCAGCATGCTGGCAGCAGACAGACAGAAGTCAGACATAAGCAGTAGCTGAGGAATATCACAGACCATTCCTCGCTGCGAGTCGTCACCGCCCTCCTGTTTCGATCGGGCAAAAGGCACTCGAGGACTCCCCAGCCCCAACACCCTAATGTTCAGTTTCTTGGTCCACATCATCTCTTGATCGCAAAAAGATCACAAGCCCTGGGGGAGCGGGGGTGGGAGGGATGGGCCGGGGGGGGGGGGGGGGAGGTGATCACGCTGTTGGACATTGAGTTAGTCCTCCTCCATGAGGCAGGAGGCATGGAGGGCTTCACTAGTCCTCCTGCTCATGAACACATTTACCCCTTCCTCTGGATCCTCAGCAGGTTCTTCCTCAATACCCTCCTGCACGTCGTCCTCATCCAATGATAAGCGCCACTCCTCAGGGTCATCCTCAGGAAAGTCACCCTGCAGAGCCAAGTTAGGGAGAGCACGCCAGACCACAACAATGTGGGAAACCCCCAAGGAGCTGTATTGGAGGTCTCCACTGGATTTTCTTGCAGCGGAACTGCAAAGGACAGGATTGCAGAGAAAGATAATTTGAATTGTGACTGGCTACAGCAGTCTCAGTGCTGAACAGAATAAAAGCCAAACTGAAGGGTTTCAAGCTGGGAGTTTTGGTAGAGATGGTGTGGAGTGAGGAAGTGTCATCAACTTCAAGGACCTTGGGAGGAAACAAAAAGGTTGGAAATGAAACAGTAGTTGGAAAAGATAGACAGATTAAGAGTGTTGCTGATGAAAGTCATTTTAAAAGGAAGAGAAATACTACTTGAGCAAAGGGAGCCATTTGAAAGCCAGAAAAGTTCTTCGAGTGGTGAGGTGTTGGGTGGGCATCACCGGAACAAGAAGTGAATCTCATGAGAATTTTCAGCAAATGAGGAAAGGAGTTTGTTGCAAAGTGCAGATGGTTCTCAGTATCCGTGGAGCCATATTGCAGCATAAGTGGCCATTTTGAGAGAATGAAGGAGATATGCTAAATGAGGTATGAAAAACTAAAGAATTAAATCCTTTCAACTGAATGTCATCATGTCAGTGGATGATATAATCATTTTAATGGCCATGCTTTCCTCAAGGGTTTAAAATTAAAATGTACATTTGAATTACACTGACCTAGATATTGCATTCATGGTTTCATGTCTTTTAACTATACCATTTTCTGATGCATATGTTACACTCCGAATTCATTTATTTAGTGTACTCTTTTATGATGTTATGTGGATATTTTACTGGTAGAATGTAGAAAATAATTTTCTGACTGAGAAATCATTCTTAAATACTTATTTTAACAGAATTTTCAAAAGATATCTATTTTTTAATCAAACATTGACTTTTAAGTTTTTTGGGAGATCTGAATGAAATAATCATATACACAGAATCGATGCGCTAGACTTTTCTTTTACTAGTCCTGGGTCTGTTCTGTACTACCAGTTGGACACACCCTCCAGAGGTGTGGGCACAATGATGCAGTTTTGTTGGGAGTGAAGATGTCCTGGGAGCTATCAACATCAACATGTCCTGAAGGCTGAAGGATTTAGGTCAAACGTAGACCAGGAAATTTCCTGCAGATTATTCCCTGCTGCCATATTCGTCTGGTGAATCACATTCTGAGGAAGTGATTTTGAGGCAGCGCAAGGATAGCAAGGACTCTCGAAAAGGAAGTCCAATATCCATCAGCAAGACATCCCAGTAACAGCATCTGTCTAGGACAGTATTGCTACCACCTCACAATCTTTGTGGAAGCATAAGTCCTGCCTCCACACTGAGGACCAAGCAACTCCAATAAAACTGAAGTCAAGGAAGGCCAGTCAGCAAACTCTCCGCATAGTGTCACAATCTTGTACAAACGAAGATGGTTGAGGCTGTTGGTGGACGATCAATTCAACTCTAAGGAAAGGAAAAAAATAATATAGCGTAAAACCTCACTCAGACACAAGCCGGGGAGTCAGCATGCTTCGTCTAAGTGCCAGATAATGACCATCTCCAAACAGCGAGAACCTAAACCCCCTCCCTCGATTTTCAATGTCATTACCATGGCCATAACCCCATTCATCAACATCCTGGAGATCGTCATTGACCAGAGACTCAACTGGATCAACCACTTAGTGCCTGCACTATTAGAGAAGGTCAGAGACAGGGAAATCCTGAAGTGTGTGGTTCACTTTTTCATTCTCAAAGTCTTTCCATCACATATACAGCATACGCCATGAATATGATTGAATGCCTGTCACTTGCCTGCATGTATGCAGCTGCAACAACATTCTAGGAAGCTCAATCACTGAGTATGTTTCAGGTTAGAGATTTATCGATTTCAGATTAACAATAATGTAAAGGGTTATGGAGATAATGGTAGGGATTCTCCGCCCCCCCCCCGCCATGTCGGAGAATCACCGGGGAGGCGACGTGAATCCCGCACCAGCCGGCTGCCGAATTCTCCGGCGCCGGGGATTTGGCGGGGGCAGGAATCGCGCCGCTCCGGTCCCCTGGTGATTTCGCAGCCCGCGATGGGCCGAGTGGCCGCCCGTTTTTTTTTTGCCAGTCCCGCTGACGTAAATTAGAGTAGGTCCTTACCGGCGGGACCTGGCAGCGCGGGTGGCCTCCGGTGTCCTCGGGGAGATCTAGCCCCGGGAGGTGCCCCCACGGTGGCCTGGCCTGCGATCAGGGCCCACTGATCCGCGGGCGGGCCTGTGCCATGGGGGCACTCTATTCCTCCGCGTCGGCCGCTGTAACAGTCCGCGATGGCCGACGCGGAGATGAACCCCCCCCTGCGCATGTGCTGGGATGACACCAGCACATGCTGGCGCTCCTGCGCAGGCGCCAACTCGCGCCAGCTGGCGGAGTCCCTTCGGCGTTGGTTGGCGTGGCACCATGTCCCTTCCCCGCCGCGGCGCAAACCACTCTGGGGCCGGCCTAGCCCCTAAAAGTGCGGAAGATTCCGCACCTTTGGGGCGGCCCGACGCCGGAGTGGTTCACGCCACTCTTCGGTGCCGGGACCCCCCGCCCCGCCGGGTAGGGGAGAATCCCGCCCAATATGTGTAAAAGGCATTGAAGTGTCTGATCAGCCATGATTGTATTGATGCGGAGCAGGCTAGATGGGCTGAATGGCCTGCTCCTATTCTATTGGGCGGGATTTAGATTTAGTGGCTGTGTTGGCTTCAATCGCAAATCCCGTAATGGCAGCTAAATCTCGCGAGTGGTCAAATATGTGCCAGTGAAATTTTGAAACGCAATCTTCCCAGGCCTGCCCTAATAATGTGATCAGGTTCATGCCCAGAAAGTGCATGAATTTGAATCCATTATAATGTACCTGGCATGGTTAATGTTGCATCTTTTGCCCTCATTGAATCTTCCCACCCACCAGGCATGACGTCACACTGACATGAATTACTACTGTTTTATAAAAACAGGAACAAAACACGATGGGATGTCTGGGATGGGGTTGCTGCTGGTCCTGAAGTCTGCTGCCTGTGTTGTTTAAAAGTTCTTACAGGGCTCTGTTAGTCTGCTGTTTGTGGCATAGGGGTACGGGGTGGCTGTGGCCGTGGGCCACGTGGGTTACGGTGTGAGGTGTGATGAGAGTCAAGGGGCGGGATTCTCCAATCCTCCGCGCCAAAATCGCGCTCGGCGCGGGGGTGGAGACGGGGCGTCAGACCCGCGTTTGGGTCCGCCACCTTCCCGCAATTCTCCGCGGACCGGAGAATCGCCACCAATCGCGCTTGTGCGGTCGACGCGGCGCTTGTCGGGGGTCATTGAAAGAGGCCCCCGCGGCGATTCTCAGTCGGCAGCTGGCCGAGTTCCCGCCGGCGTGGTTTACTCACCGTTCCACCCAGCGGGAGCTCGAAGTGGCGGCTGCGGACCAAGTCCGTGGCCTCCGTGGTGGGGGGGCGGGAGAATCCATCACAGGATTCCAGGACGACAAGGCTCACGATCGGGGGCCTATATTGTTGAGGCCGGCTTGCTGTGTGGGTCCACCATGTTGCGCTGTCCAGGAGTCTTAAGTGCAGAGGCATGATATCAATGAGACCTTGGAATAATGCAGCCTGAGTAAGGAAGGTGCCTATTAGCTTTCTTTATCCCTCCAATAATTGTGTCCTCCAACATTCCTGAGACGCATGCTCATCACACTAATGGGCCATCAAGAGTAAGCTCTTAACAATGTCTCCTCCCCACAGCCTTAAAGTCAAGGAACTCTTCCGCGGCTTAATTTGCGATCGGGTGCCCGTGGCGAGGGAGCTTGGGTGTCTACTGGTATCATCAAGGCCTTCCATGCTCGATGGTAGACTTGGGGGCTTTAGTGACCCTTTTAATCACCTTTTGGTTTTTCAAGTTTCCTTTACTCTTTGTTTTTATTTAGGGAAATGCCCCTTTAAGGAGCATCTCCTTTCAATTTATCACCTAATTTGTTTAATTTTGTTTAATTTGTTGAACATAAAATAGGTCAAAGTCAAGGAACTCTTTGCAGCTGCATTCGTGGCCAGGTGTCCCTGGAGAGGGAGCGTGCGGTATCCATCGAGGCCTTCCATGCCCCGTGGGCACTAGGGGTTTGGGGTGCTTTATTGACCACATTTTGTTTTGATATATTTTATGTTTGATTTTCTCTTTGTCTTTGTTTCGGGAAGTGTATCTTTAAGGAGCTGCCCCTTTTAATTTGTCCCCCAGTTTGTTCATTTTAGTTTAATTAGTTGAACTTAAAGTAGTTCAAAATCAAGGAATGGAATGAATATTCAGGGTTCAGGGCTTAACTCTTGGTTGCACAGATAGCTCATTAGGTAGCACTGATGCCTCACAGTTCTAGGGTCCCAGGTTCAATTCCTGGCTTGGGTCACTGTCTGTGTGGAGTCTGCACGTTCTTCCTGTGTCTGCATGGGTTTCCTCCGGGTACTCTGGTTTTCTCCCACAAGTCCAAAAGACATGCTGTTAGGTAATTTAGACATTTTGAATTCTCCCTCGGTGTACCCGAACAGGCGCCGGAATGTGGCGACTAGGGGCTTTTCACAGTAATTTCATTGCAGCGTTAAGCCTATTTGTGACAATAAAGATTTTTTTTAAAGAGGCACTGGACTTGCTTCTCTGCTGGGACCCAGTCAGAATCCAGGACCCTCAAGCCAGACATGACCTTTCAGGATGAGCGAGTATGTACCCCTCCTGCAGAATTCCCAATATTAGAGAGCCTAATGGAGGAGAGAACCAGACAGGTGGTTAAAGGCGGGTCTAAGTGGGCCGGGGATAGTCTGGGGCCAGTCCTGTTCTGGAAATGGGAGGGCACCTGAGCTGCAAGTAAGCAGTCACCGCCATCTACGGGCTGGGACTAGCTGCCTCCAGAAGGTCCGGAAGGCCATTGGGTCAGGGGAGGTAATGATGGCCAGCAGCTGTTACACCAACCTGACTCCCTCTCCTCCTCATACCTCATACGATTCCGCTCGATGTTGGTATGGAGCCAGTGGAGCTGGCCATCCAATGTATGACAGTGCTGGAGGAGCACTGACTCCAGCAGCAACATGCGATATCCTGAGGGAAGATGCTGCAGAACAACACCAGGAGGCCACAGGGCAGGCTCATGGACGTGAGGCCACTGCTGCTGTGCAGGGGGCATGAAGGAGACCGAGTGTGGACAGATGTCCTTCATGGAGCTGTCCGACAATATGTCCACCTCACAAGAGAGACTGTGTGGCACCTGTGCAACGTCCTTGCGGACTTGGCGCCATGTGGCGACACAGGACACTCGCTCCCTGTGGCCATGAATGTCACGGCAGCCCTAAATATCTATGCAACAGGTTTTCCCAGGGCTCACAGTTGACCTTTGTGGACACCCCAGCTGCAGGGATGGCTCATCGGGAACAAGGATACCCCCTCAAGTCATGCCTGACGACGTAGTGCAGAGACCGCAGACTACAGTGGCTGGAGGTACAGTGAGGCTCACAGTGCCACCAGATCATCGAGCGGTGCATCGGTCCTTTGCAGTATTGAACAGGTTCAAGCACATTACTTTCTTCCATTACCTCTTCCCAGTTGTCCAACCTGAGACTATCTTTTATCGCTTAACTCCCACAATTTTAATTCAGGGTGTACGTGCATCGTGTAGGAACTAAAGTGAACTACAAGCCACATATTCATTGCGATTGAAATCAGACTTGTGCACCGTGGCAGGAGATAATACCTGACCGATGGGCAAGCGGGCACAATCTGAACATAACAGCCCCCAGAACAAGGTAAGAGTGCAGAGGGGAAGTCCAGAGGCAATTCTGTTTGAGACAGGGTGATTGTAAAGCTATTGGTATCTCCTAGTTCACAGAAAAACCTACAAAATAATACAAATTTAAACTTTCCCAGCCTTCCAGGTTTCATGAGAGGGCCAACTACTGAGTGGCACAGAGTGATTTGTATCAGAGTTAAGATTGTATTAGGGCCCGAGCAGCATCAGCAGACCCCAAATTTAAATGAAACGAGATGCTGGGAATGCTGAGTGGATGAGGCAGCACCTGTGGAGAGAGAAATAGTTAATGCTGCAGGTCAATAACTTTTGTCAGAACTTAAATAGGTTATCGATGTAATACCCGAGGTCAAAAGTGCTTAAGAAGAGCTTAAATAAAGTGAGGTTAAGGGGAGATTGAATAAAGGTGTTCAAAAATTATGAGGGTGTTTTGACAGAAGAGATAGGGAGAAATTGCTTCCACAAGCATGAGGCAAATTACACAGATTTGAGATAAATTCAAAAAAGCCAGGGAGATATTTTTACTCAATGAGATGGTCCGGAGCTCGTTGCCTGAAAGGGTGGAGGAGGCAGATTCAAGAATACCTTTCAAATGGAAAGCGAATATCTACTGAAAAGAAAAAAAACGTTGCATGCCTCTGGAAAAAGAACAGGGAAGTGGGACTAATTGGATAGCTCTTTCTGATTAACCTCACAGTGCGAGGGTCCCAGGATCAATTCCTGCATAGGGTGCCTGAGTGGCATTTGCACTTTCTCGCCATGTCTGCGTGGATTACCTCCGAGTGCTCCGATTTCCTCCCACAGTCCAAAGATGTGCAGGTTAGGTGGGGCCATGCTAAAATTGCCCCTTAGGTTAGGTGGAATTGCTGGGTTACCGGGATAAGGTGCTCTTTCAGAGGGTCGGTGCAGACCCACTGGGCTGAATGGCGTTCTCCTTCACTGTAGGGATTTTATGATCCTATGAACAAAAGATTTGAACAAGGGGGTTTGCTTCACGGTCTCGTTTTGCTTACTCACCACGTGTAGAAGCACCATGAGGCACATCCAGCTAGAAATTTAAGATGGATGGTCCTGAAGCATCCTCATAGGCACAATACACCCTCACTGATCTTGTAAATGAATTTGGAATTGTGTCCTCAGGACTGCTGAAAGCTTTTCCCGCATTCACTGACCATAAGATAAATATAGAGTTACAGCAGTTGAAGAGTCCCTGCTTTGTGGAACAAGTGGGAGCAGTTTTAAGGCCTGTGTATTGAGTCAGCTTCCACATGGGCTTTTCTCCTGTGGCTCAACTCAGTACAAAGAGCAGCAGACCCTCAACAATCTGAAGACGGTTTTATTTTCTACAAGCTTGCATTCATGTACATGAGAGATAAGACCTGGTAAGCTGTCAAGATGCTTCCACAGAACAAAGACACAAACTTAGCACATATACAACTTTCAAAAATCAATAGCCCTCCCCAGTTGGACGCGATCCAATACCTGAAGCTGCTATGTTTAAACTTATCCAATAGAATCGCAAGCAATGTTCAAACTTTACCCAATAGAATTGCAAGCAATGTTTAAAACTTCACCCAATAGAATTGCAAGCAATGTTTAAAACTTCACCCAATAGAATTGCAAGCAACCCATGATAAATCCTCATCCTGACAGCTATGTACAATCTCAGCATCCTGTGTTGATTGTTCGTGAGAAATAGAACAACAGAACCAGCATCCTGGATTGTTTCACAAAGACAGGATGTCAGAAGCAATGTCCTTTTGGTCAAGTAGCTATCCTCAATCCCATTTGATTACTTATTACTGCTATGTCCTAAAAATACATGTTTAATGGTTAATAATGATTATTCAGTACTCTTCCTATAATTCATCTCAATCCTAATAGAACAACTTATGTAAAACTACTCCAGTGGCGTGCTAACTATTCAGTTTTAACAGGTATCATCGCTGAATCCCCCCCTTCAGAACAGCCCTTGTCTGGTTCCATATCCACTTATCCAGTCATAGCCAGAACATACTCTGCATTTACTTCTCTTCTCACTCCTGCACCCTTACATCTAGGATTCTCCTAAGGATCTATCCTTTTACTCCTGCCCCCCTCCCCAATATATTTCTCACCATCAGACTACCTTGTAACAACACAAACACCATTGTCAAAACTTTATCAGCGAGTGGAGGGCACAAAATCCTGTTGTCAGAACCATAACGTGGATCCAGGGCCCACATAGAAAGGCAGCAGTACCACATTGGCATTTTTCCCAGAGTTGGTCACCTAATGGCTCCCACTGTATTTACCATCCAATTAGGGATGACAGACGGTCTCACCACACTATTCCCTCGCATTTTACCTGCCTACCAAACTGCCAGTTCATTTCCCCGTGGCCAATAAAATCTTGCACAATGTCAGATTCACATGTACACATTCTACTTCACCACCACTCTCAACCATACCATTTGTCACACTGCGTGTCCCACGTACAGTATTGACTGAGCAGAAAATTTCCTCTAATTTAATATTGGGGAAAACAAAGCCACCGACCTTGATTTTAAAATTCTCATCCTTGTTTTCAGATCTCTTCATGGCCTTACCCCCTTTCTATGTTTGTAACCTTCTCCAATCCCACAACCCTTTGAGAGCTCATCGCTCCACCAATTTTAGCCTCTTAAACATTCCTGATTTTCTTCACAGCCCTTTTATGGCTGTACTTTCAGCTGGCCGGGCCTTAAGGTCTGGAATCACCCCGCTACATTGCTCTTTAACCAACCTTTGGGTCACCTGTCCTAATATTTACTTATGCGGTGAGGTGTCAAAGTTTACAAGGACCTTAGCATAATTCCTGAATGCACTGAATAAGAGACACAAATTGCTTGAATCATCTTATGAATGCTTTCAATCCACCTAAAAATTGGATAATCCATAGAATCCCTACAGTGCAGAAGGAGGCGATTTGGCCCATCAAGCCTGAACCAACCCTCCGAAAGAGCACTCTAACTAGGCCCACTTCCCCACCCTATCCTCACAACCCCGTGCCTTGATCACAGCTAATCCACCTACCCTGCACATCTTTGAACAATAAGGGGCAATTTAGCATGGCCGAATCCACCTAACCTGAGCAACTTTGGACTGTGGGGGGAAACCGCTGCCCGCAGAGGAAACCCACACAGACATGGGGAGAACATGCAAAATCCAAACAGATAGTCACCCAAGGCCAGAATTGAACCCAGGCTACTGATACTGTAAGGCAGATGTGCTGACCACTGTGCCACCTTGCCACCAATATTTTGGCAGCAAGGTAATTTCAGTGGCTTTGTATTGCATTATAACGCATCAACATGCAATATTCATGGGCAGAATGTAAAGCTGGCCTATAGATCATGATTCAAGGTGGGTGGGGGTGGTGTTGAATCATGCGGGAGCCGCATTAAGGTCATTTCAATGGATTTGTATAGCATTGTAATTCATCAACATGTAACATTTTGTAATTTACCTTTGAAATTAAGCATGAGACACAGGGATCACAAACCTTCAGTATTTGGTAAGCAGGCTAGCCAATCAATGAGGGGAAGGTGAATCAGGTGAAGCTGTCTACCGCCACTCAGAAATTTTCTTTGGAGGGAGGAGAGGAGACTGCTCTTCTTGGGAGGACAAGAGTCATAGCAGGGAATTCAAGTGTCATTGTGGGAGGTTGAGAGTCATTGCAGAGAGGACAGGGTAATCTCGGGAAGGACATGATGATCTAAAGGAGGTTGCGGGTGAACGCAGTGAAATTTGAGGGTTGTTTTGGGGAGGTCACATGTCATAGTGGTGAGGGCAAGGGAAGATGGCTGCAGGAGCTAGGTGACAATGGAAGAGGTGCTCTTAACACAGATGTCAGGTGTTTCCTGAAGACAAGGAACCCAGTGGAGGACATACATTTGCCAGGATCTTGACATCTGTGGAGCACTTGAAACCAACATGGGCCTCATCCACCCATTTTTCTTGAAGCCTCGAGCAGGGCAGGCATGATGCAGTGGAAGGATAGAACTGTGCCACCACACACAAAGGGCGGGAGACTATCAAGAGACCTGGCCGGCGGCTGGTCCAAATGATGAGGATGGTCTAGAGGGGGCCAACCAGGTGGCATTCACAAAATGGCAAGCTACCCCCCTGCCCACGGGGCATGCACTTGGGGGCCTCAAATCCCTGGGAGACCCCCACAAGTGCCATTCCGTCTGGTCCCCCTTTGTGGGGACCTGTGCTAAACAATACTCGCCCAAGGTCTCCGAGGTGAAGGGGTTGAATCCCAAAGCCTCGGGTACCTCAGGAATCTGCACATTGGAGTGAGACTTACCATCTTGTTCTAATCTGCAGATTTGCCAAAAAGTGATCCCGCCCACAATGAGCAGGGTTTACATTGCAACGTCTCATGAGGTCGCATTGGATTGCGCCCATCATTTCAAGCTGACTGTAATCAATGCTTATGGTTATAAACATTCAGAATTTCAAGGATTCATAAATTCATAATTTAAGCATCAGCTTAAAAAAATAATAAACCATAGATTTAGAGATGCAAGATAAATGTTTTAGGTTCATCTGGACTAGTTCTGGTTCATAACGAGCTTCAGAACATTGAAAACAGTGTGGTTACCCTAATAGCCTCTTGCATCATTTCAGCACTGCTGCTAATGAACCACAGGATAAATGTAAAAGTGGTTTGAGATGCTAGCTGCTTAACTTGCAAGCCCAGAGTCCCTGTGTGATCTTGGTCTTTTTTAAAATTCAGTTATGGGATGTGGGCTGCGCCGGTTCGGCCAGCATTTATTGCCCATCTCTCGTTGCCCTCCAGAAGATGATGGTCAGTTGCCTTCTTGAACATCTGTAGTCCCTGAGGTTTAGGCACACCCACTGTGCTGTTAGAGAGGGAGTTCTAGGATGTTGCCCCAGCGACAGTGAAGGAACGATGATATATTTCCAAGTCAGGATGGTGAGTCTGCTCAAGGATGTGTTACAGGAGCTGGCCAATCCATCACAAGAGCCTTCAACCCATTCCATGATGTTACCTCGTGTAGAACATTTAACTAACGTAGGTCATAGATCTTGGGGGCGATTCTCCAATGTGGAGCCCAAGTGTTCGCGCCGTCGTGAACGCCGTCGCGTTTCACGACGCCGCGAACTGGGCCCGGGTACAATCGATTCTGGCCCTCACAGCATGGCGCTGGAGCGGTTCATGCCGCTCCAGCCTCCTTTCGCGGCGCCAAATGGGCGTAGTGCCGACCCGCGCATGCGCAGTTGGGCCGCGATAACCTGCGCATGCGCGGGGGACTTCTTTAGCGCGCCGGCCCAGACTCAACATGGAGTTCAGGGGCCGGCCGCGCCAGAAAGTAGGCCCGGTGGGGGGGAGAGGCCGGCCCACCAATCGGTGTGCCGCAATCGCAGGCCAGACCCCATTGGAGGCACCCCTCCCCCCAGTGAAGGAGCCCCCTCCCCCACCCACAGGCCGCCCCCCCGACCGTTAGCACCGAGTTCCCATCGGCAGCGACCAGGGGTGAACGGCGCCGGCGGGACTCTGTCGTATTGAACCGGTGAATCGGCAGCCCCGCTGATTCCAGCGGCCGGCGCCGTGCCAAACGAGCGGGCGCAAATGGCGTCAATTCTCCGCATCTCGGAGAATCGCGCGCCGGCGTCGTGGCGCGGTTCCGGCGATTCTCTGGTCCGGCACGGGGCTCGGAGAATCGCCCCCATAGATTATAAAATTTACAGTGCAGAAGGAGGCCATTCAGCCCATCAGGTCTACACCAGCCCTTGAAAGAGCACCCTACTTAAGCCGAAGCCTCCACCCTATTCTCGTAACCCAGTAACACCACCTAACCTCCTTGGATGCTAAGGGGCAATTGATCATGGCCAATCCACTAAACATGCACATCCTTGGACTGTGAAAGGAAACCAAAGCACCCGGAGGGAACCCACGCAGACACGGGGAGAAAGTTCAAACTCCACACAGGCAGTCACCCGAGGCTGGCATTAAACCCGGGTCCCTGGAGCTGTGAGCAGTGCTAACCACTGTGCCACCATGCCTCCCCTAAGTAATGTGAGAATTTTGAATTCCTTTAAGAATAAACCAGGAACAAGTCTGAGAAGGCTTATATTTGGTGAATAACAGTTATCTTTCACTCAGGTTAAACTGTGAACTAAGGGACTTTGATGAAGGACAGTTCCTATGAAGTCTCAAAAACGACACAAAGCAGCAGCTGACTTTCTCCAGCAATGTTCACACTGGGATTTCCTGCAGACCTGAAGATAAAGGAGCCCAGAAAATGGATATTTGGCCCAGGCATCTTGTGGTAAAGTGGGTAGCATCCTTGCTGCTGAGCCAGAAACTCCATGTGTTTGAGTCCCAGCCCAGGACTTCATGGCCCAGGAAGGCACGTCCATAATACAATCAAATGGATTGAGTGTGTCAACCTGCATATCTTTTCAACAGGCCAATGGCTGGCACTACGAGCGGGAAAGGCTTTTGGTCAGCCATGATTGATGCGGACTGGTGCCCCTCAAGCTATAAGCCTCTTGGTGGCAGATTTGCTTCTTGTTCCACGAATTACTATCGAAGAAACAGTTGAAAGTCTGCCTTAATGCAGCGCTAGGTGCGGGAGGAGATTTGGAATGGCATCTGACATGGTAATAAAGAAACAGTCCCACATTCATTGTGGTTTTGGCTTAGCTACTGGGTGAGACACCAGCGGTATCTGGAACTTTATACAGAACATACAACAGTGATTTAAAACCTGTCCTGACACTGCCAATAACCTGATATGCAGCACAGCTGAACCTTAAACCTTTGTCAAGCATCAAAACATCACCTTTGATTTCAAATATAGCAAGTTTTACTTTGTAAATCTGATTGACACCACTTTCCCTTCAACTGATTGATTGATTTGATTTATTGTCACATGTACCGAAGTACAGTGAAAAATATTTTTCTGCGGCTGAGGGAACGTACACAGTAGGTACATAGTAGACAAAAGAATAATCAACAGAGAACATTGACAAATGGTACATCTGATGCACGATCAATTAGACTCAAAGACGAGGTTATATCATAACTGAAGGCTTTAATGGACTCGATCTGTTCCCCAGCAGCTTTGTTACAGAATGAGGGCTGCTGGGACGGCATCTGTTCTTATACCCCGCCTGTCAGCGCGGAGCCACATACCAACATCCAATGGCAAGCTGCTAGGCTTACCCAATGGTCTACAGCCTCTTGGGTACCGCAATACCTGATACTACCACAACATCGACAAACAGTGATTGGTTACAGTGCGGAACAAGGGGCCAAACAAAGCAAACAAAGCAAAAACATGAGCAAAAGCAGCATAGGGCGTTGTGAATAGTGTTCTTACAGGGAACAGATCAGTCCAAAGGGGAGTCGTTGAGGAGTCTTGTAGCTGTGGGGGAAGAAGCTCTTCCTATGTCTGGATGTGCGAGTCTTCAGACTTCTGTACCTTCTGCCTGATGGAAGGGTCTGGAAGAAGGCAATGCCTGTGTGGGAGGGGTCTCTGATAAAACTGTCTGCCTTCCTGAGGCAGCAGGAGGTGTATACAGAATCAATGTGGGGGTGGAAAGCTTGTGTGATGCGTTGGGCTGAGTTCACCACATTCTGCAGTTTCTTGCGATCTTGGACCGAGCATTTGCCATACCAGGCTGTGATAGAACATAGAACATAGAAAAATACAGCACAGAACAGGCCCTTCGGCCCACGATGTTGTGCCGAACCTTTGTCCTAGATTAATCATAGATTAACATTGAATTTACAGTGCAGAAGGAGGCCATTCGGCCCTTTGAGTCTGCACCGGCTCTTGGAAAGAGCACCCTACCCAAACTCAACACTTCCACCCAACACCAAGGGCAATTTGGACATTAAGGGCAATTTATCATTGGCCAATTCACCTAACCCGCACATCTTTGGACTGTGGGAGGAAACCGGAGCACCCGGAGGAAACCCACGCAGACATGGGGAGGACGTGCAGACTCCGCACAGACAGTGACCCAAGCCGGAATCGAACCTGGGACCCTGGAGCTGTGAAGCAATTGTGCTATCCACAATGCTACCGTGCTGCCCTTGAGAACAAATAAATCTACACTATCATTTTACTGTAATCCATATACCTATCCAATAGCTGCTTGAAGGTCCCTAATGTTTCCGACTCAACTACTTCCACAGGCAGTGCATTCCATGCCCCCACTACTCTCTGGGTAAAGAACCTACCTATGATATCCCTCCTATATCTTCCACCTTTCACCTTAAATTTATGTCCCCTTGTAATGGTTTGTTTCACCCGGGGAAAAAGTCTCTGACTGTCTACTCTATCTATTCCCCTGATCATCTTATAAACCTCTATCAAGTCGCCCCTCATCCTTCTCCGTTCTAATGAGAAAAGGCCTAGCACCCTCAACCTTTCCTCGTAAGACCTACTCTCCATTCCAGGCAACATCCTGGTAAATCTTCTTTGCACCTTTTCCAAAGCTTCCACATCCTTCCTAAAATGAGGCAACCAGAACTGTACACAGTACTCCAAATGTGGCCTTACCAAAGTTTTGTACAGCTGCATCATCACCTCACAGCTCTTAAATTCAATCCCTCTGTTAATGAACGCGAGCACACCATAGGCCTTCTTCACAGCTCTATCCACTTGAGTGGCAACTTTCAAAGATGTATGAACATAGACCCCAAGATCTCTCTGCTCCTCCACATTGCCAAGAACTCTACCGTTAACCCTGTATTCCGCATTCATATTTGTCCTTCCAAAATGGACAACCTCACACTTTTCAGGGTTAAACTCCATCTGCCACTTCTCAGCCCAGCTCTGCATCCTATCTCTGTCTCTTTGCAGCCGACAACAGCCCTCCTTACTATCCACAACTCCACCAATCTTCGTATCGTCTGCAAATTTACTGACCCACCCTTCAACTCCCTCATCCAAGTCATTAATGAAAATCACAAACAGCAGAGGACCCAGAACTGATCCCTGCGGTACACCACTGGTAACTGGGATCCAGGCTGAATATTTGCCATCCACCACCACTCTCTGACTTCTATCGGTTAGCCAGTTCGTTATCCAACTGGCCAAATTTCCCACTATCCCATGCCTCCTTACTTTCTGCATAAGCCTACCATGGGGAACTTTATCAAATGCCTTACTAAAATCCATGTACACTACATCCACTGCTTTACCTTCATCCACATGCTTGGTCACCTCCTCAAAGAATTCAATAAGATTTGTAAGGCAAGACCTATCCCTCACAAATCCGTGCTGACTATCCCTAATCAAGCAGTGTCTTTCCAGATGCTCAGAAATCCTATCCTTCAGTACCCTTTCCATTACTTTGCCTACCACCGAAGTAAGACTAACTGGCCTGTAATTCCCAGGGTTATCCCTAGTCCCTTTTTTGAACAGGGGCACGACATTCGCCACTCTCCAATCCCCTGGTACCACCCCTGTTGACAGTGAGGACGAAAAGATCATTGCCAACGGCTCTGCAATTTCATCTCTTGCTTCCCATAGAATCCTTGGATATATCCCGTCAGGCCCGGGGGACTTGTCTATCCTCAAGTTTTTCAAAATGCCCAACACATCTTCCTTCCTAACAAGTATTTCCTCGAGCTTACCAATCTGTTTCACACTGTCCTCTCCAACAATATCGCCCCTCTCATTTGTGAATACAGAAGAAAAGTACTCGTTCAAGACCTCTCCTATCTCTTCAGACTCAATACACAATCTCCCGCTACTGTCCTTGATCGGACCTACCCTCGCTCTAGTCATTCTCATATTTCTCACATATGTGTAAAAGGCCTTGGGGTTTTCCTTGATCCTACCCGCCAAAGATTGTTCATGCCCTCTCTTAGCTCTCCTAATCCCTTTCTTCAGTTCCCTCCTGGCTATCTTGTATCCCTCCAATGCCCTGTCTGAACCTTGTTTCCTCAGCCTTACATAAGTCACCTTTTTCCTCTTAACAAGACATTCAACCTCTCTTGTCAACCATGGTTCCCTCACTCGACCATCTCTTCCCTGCCTGACAGGGACATGCATATCAAGGACACGCAGCACCTGTTCCTTGAACAAGTTCCACATTTCACTTGTGTCCTTCCCTGCCAGCCTATGTTCCCAACTTATGCACTTCAATTCTTGTCTGACAACATCGTACTTACCCTTCCCCCAATTGTAAACCTTGCCCTGTTGCACGTACCTATCCCTCTCCATTACTAAAGTGAAAGTCACAGAATTGTGGTCACTATCTCCAAAATGCTCCCCCACTAACAAATCTATCACTTACCCTGGCTCATTACCCAGTACTAAATCCAATATTGCCCCTCCTCTGGTCGGACAATCTACATACTGTGTTAGAAAAGCTTCCTGGACACACTGCACAAACACCACCCCAACCAAACTATTTGATCTGAAGAGTTTCCACTCAATATTTGGGAAGTTAAAGTCGCCCATGACTACTACCCTATGACTTCTGCACCTTTCCAAAATCTGTTTCCCAATCTGTTCCTCCACATCTCTGCTACTATTGGGGGGCCTATAGAAAACTCCTAACAAGGTGACTGCTCCTTTCCTATTTCTGACTTCAACCCATACTACCTCAATAGGGTGATACTCCTCGAACTGCCTTTCTGCAGCTGTTATACTATCTCTAATTAATAATGCCACCCCCCCCCCCCCCCACCTCTGCAGCCGGATAGGATGCTCTCTATCGCACATCTGTAGAAGTTTGTAGAAGACACCCAATGAAATAAAAATAATTATTTTTATATTTTTTCTTTCAAAATTTAGAGTTCTCAATTCTTTTTTTTCCAATTAAGGGGCAATTTAGTGTGGCCAATCCACCTACCCTGTACATGTTAGGGTTGTGGGAGTGAAACCCACGTAAATGTGCAAACTCCACACGGACAGTGACCCAGAGCCAGGATTGAACCTGGGACCTCGGCACCGTGAGGCAACTGTGCTAACCACTGCGTCACTGTGCTGCCTTGAAATAAAAGTAATTTGTGTCTCAAAAACACGGTCAAAAGATGACAGAAGGCGAAGATGATGCAGTCAGCTGTCTTATGATGAAGACTAAGATCTTGTGGCAGCTGCTATCAAAAGGTTTTTAATCTGAACTGATTTAGTCGATAGATTTTTTTAAAAAACTAAAGTAAATTTATTGAAATATTCTCCGCTGTCGGGGTTCTCCGTTGCGCCGGCAGCGCACCCACGCCCGGGGATTTCCCGACAGCATAAGGCTGCCACAATGGGAAACCCCATTGGCTGGCGGGCTAGACGGAGAATCCCGCTGCTGGTGGGGGCAAGCCTATTAGAAAACTGGTGTGGCAGCGCGGAGAATCCCGCCCCACATTTCTTTAACATATTAGATGAGGGGAAATTATAAACTGATTCATTAGCAGCATCTTGCATTTGTATAGAATTCAGTCACCCCCAAACAAGGGTTGATGATGGTAGCACATTTGATGTAGTCTGCTTGTTTTTTAGGGAGGCTTTTGACAGGGTTCAACATAGCATACTGATCAGTAAATTATAAGATCATGAGATTCAAGAGAGTGTAGCAAGTTGGATCACGCCTTGTGGCGTGTAGCAAAGGATTGCCGGTGCTTCTGTGAGTGGAAGGATCTTTCCATTAGCGTTCCACAAGGCTCGATAGTCCTTGTTATTTCTGGTATATATCAATGATTTCAACCTAAATATAGGGATATGATTCGGATGTTTGCAGATGATAAAATGATTGGCTATGCGGTTGATAATGAGGAAGAAAGCGTGGGCTACAAGAAGATATGAATGGACTTGTCAAGTGGTAAAGAAAATCAGTAAGGAGAAGGGTTGGAAAATAAAATTCCACCCTTGGGGACAACAATGAAAAGTAATACACAATACCTGGTAGAATACATCTGCTAACCGCCACTACCCTCTGGGTGAAAACAGATTCCTACTGAACTCCTCCAGTCCTTCCACCATTGCCCTTTGATTCGTGACCTCTCTGCAAACAGAAATAGGTTTGTCCTTTCCACCCTCTCTGCCCCACATAATTTTCTTCTATGTCCCACATAATTTTCGATAACACAACTAAATCTCCTCTTAGTCTCCTTTATATAAAAGAAAACAAACACAGCCAATTCAATTTTCCCTCATAGCTCAATTTGCTGTCCTCGGCAATGTTCTTGTGAATCTTCTTTACCCTCACTAATCACATCCTTCCTGTAATGCTATGACTAAAAGAGTATGCCAAACTCTAGCTGCTGTCTCGCTGGTGCTATATACTATCGAAACATGGGTATTTTGATGACCCATGTGCTTTTGGGGGACAAACTATACTTTATGTGGGGTGGTGGTCATTTTCAGAACCACAATCCGATTTCTGGTTAAAAAAGATACAGCTGGGTTCCTGTAAATGATCATGAGAGCAAGTTGCCTAGAAGATGAACACCGGGAAATAGGTGTCAACAAGTTAATTGTAGGGGTGAGCAGATTCTTAGGGATGCTTCTCATTTCATGCAGTTTAATTTGACAGTTTAGAACTAGCTGGAGTGTCGGAATCACCTTTCAGCAGAGTTCAATTAAAATTCTTGATTTTGGCAAAGTTGTTAATTGACAACTTTTCAGTAGTTGGTGTGGTGTTCTTTGCGTTGTTAATACTAGGATGGTTGGCGTTGTGTTCACAAAGACCACAAATAGCTTTTAACTTGAACAAAGCTATAATTTTATTAACACTACTTAATTGGATTTGACACTTACACCTATATAATACACAATTGATAATAAACATGTAATCTACACTCATCTACTATTAATCTCTGCACTATTACATTAACCGTGATCTGCTATTACTCACAATATCTTTCCTTCAGTCTATCCTCTCGCTTTATCCTCAACTTCTCACCCACAAGGCGTAGCATCGATACCTTATATAGTTGTATATCTAGCTATCTCTAATGGTTCATTTAGACATTACATTAACCCATACAGTTCTTTACATTTATGATAATGTCACAGTTGGGAATGGGTGTCCATTTGCAGGAGCGTGCAACTTCCAACATATTACCTTGAGTCCATTATATCTTCAATCTAATGGGAAAGCTGAGAAAGCAGTCGGAATAGTAAAACAACTGTTCGAAAAGGCATTTGATGACAAAAGGATTTATCGCTAGCACTGTTAAACTACAGAGCTACTCCTTTATTGTCAGGATTGTCGCCTGCCCAGATGCTCAAGGGAAGGTTCATACAACATTGCCTGCCATAACAATTCCTAACATGGATGAGCAGTTAAATCATGAAAGAATCAAGCAACAGCAATGCAAGCAAAAAGCATAATAAGACAGGCATGCAAAATAATTACCGCCACTCAAAAAAGGAGATATTGTCAGGATACGAGATCCAAATGGTGGTTGGTCATAACATGCAAAGGTGTTAAATGAGGTTGTACCACAATCATATGTGGTACAAACTGTGGCTGGATTGATTTTTCTCAGAAATAGACTAGCATTACTAAAAGTTAAAAATTTGCTGCAGAGCCAAATGTAAAAAACCCAGACATCGTGTTTTGTAACATTGACTTACCAGCAACATTGTTATCAACTACACAAATGAAACAGACAAGAGAAAACTCCAATGGCACTGCAAGTGCATTGAGAAGGTCCAAAAGAACAAGAAAGCCACCTAATAGACTGAATTAGTAAAAACACTAAGGACTGTAGCTCTGAAACTGAAATTATGATATGTAAAATAACTTTAAAGCATGAACTTTATGAAAGCATCACCAAATAGTATGTAAAAAAAAGTTAGAAAGGATTTCAACCATTTTTTCTCAAAGAAAGGGGGATGGGACATTATGGTAAATGCTCAGAATACAAAGGGTTAATGTCATATCATAATTAACCACTAGATGGAGCTAGGTGCAGAACTATATAAAGCATTGACTCACAGACTTCTAGGAGAAGGGTGGTGAGAAGAGCATAGGAGTAGTGAGAGAGATCAGAGTACAGTTATCGATAGAGTGCAGATAGGGTGGCACATGGCACAGTGGTTAGCACTGCAACCTATGGCGCTGAGCACCTGGGTTTGAATCCCAGCTCTGGGTCACTTTCCGTGTGGAGTTTGCACATTCTCCCCGTGTCTGCGTGGATTTTACCCCCACAACTCAAAGATGTGCAGGTTAGGTGGATTGGCCACTCTAAATTGCCCCTCAATTAAAAAAATAATAATTGGGTACTCTAAATTTACTTTAAAAATAGATAGAGTGCAGAGACTAGTGTTAGTTGAGTGTAGGTTACTATATTATTGTTTACTGTAGGAGTAAGTGGTCGAGCTTCAATCAGTAGTGTAAATAAATGTTAGCTTTGTTAATGAACTTAGCTTCTGTGGTCTTTGTGAACACTACAACATCCATCCTGAGCATAAGAGCCACAAAGAACATCACGCCCACCTGTACCACCCTTTCAGGCAGCGAGTTCCAGAATCCAACCAATCTCTGGGTGAATTTTTTTTTCCTCAAATCCCCTCGAAGCCTGCTGTTGCTTACTTTAAATCTATGTCCCCAGCTTATTGACCGCTCTTCTCAGGGGAAATGTTTGTTCTTATCGATCCCATCCATGCCCGTGATAGCTGTAACGCTCCAGCCCAGGCAACATCCTGGTGAATCTCCTCCGCACCTTCTCTAATGCAACACTTGCTGCCTATAGTGTGGCGACAAGAATGGCACTCAGTACTCCAGCTGTGGCCTAACCAGCAATTTATACAGTTCCGTCATTATTTCCTTGCACTTTTATTCAATGCCTCGGCTAATAAAGGCAAGTATCCTATAAGCCTTCTTAACCAGATTATCTACTTGTCCTGCTCTCTTCAGGGATCCATGAAAATATACACCAAGGTTCCTCTGACCCTTCGTACTTTCGAGGATCCTACCATTCATTGTAACTTCCCTTGCCTTGATAGTCCTCCAAAAATGCATTACTTCACATTTTTCAGGATTAAATTCCATTTGTCACTATTCTGGCCACCTCACCAGCCAGTGTATATTGTTGTACAATCTAATGTTTTCCTGCTCACTATTTGCCACACCAACAATTTTTGTGTCATCTGCGAACTTACTGATCACACTTCTCACATTCACACCAGATGATGAATGAACACTGCGAACAGCAAGGGACTCAGCACCAATCCCAGCGGAACACCATCGGACACAGGCATCCAGTCACAAAAACTACCTTCGACCATCACCATCTGCATCCTGCCACTACGCCAATTTTGAATCCAATTTGCCAAATTTCCCTTCTTGACCAGTCTCCAGGTGAGACCTTGTCAAAAGCCTGACTGAAGTCCATGTAGACGACATCAGCTGTGCTACCATCATCTACACACCTCGTCACTTTGTTCAAAAATTCAATTAAATTTGTAAGACACATGGGTATGATTTCACGGAAAAATTTCCCAAGTGTCTTTTCTGGCGTGATTAGTGGGGTGTTTCATGACGGCCACGTTGCCGAGTTCGCGGCCTGTATTTCACGGCACTTAGTGCTGAAAATGAGCCTTTGCAAGCTTCTCGCCGTCTGATTCACCAGAGTTGCACTTCAGTTTCTCACTGCTAACAAGAGAGAGCTGCTTTTAAATGTTCCCTCACCACTCACTCCAGTCAACATACTAACATGGCAGTGCGCAGACCTGCTCCTTGCTTTGCGGGTGCCGACTTGGACACCAAAGCTGATGCGGATGCTAGGACACTTCCAAGAGGGAAAGCCAGCGATATTCCAGCAAATGCATAGCCAATTGGAGGAGTCCCAAAGGCTACAGGCATAGGAGATGATGCCAACAATGCATGTCATTGAAGCCAACGCTGTTAGGGTGGTGACCGAAATGGAAGACCTGCAGCACAGGGTCAGTGTCTTGAGTGGTGGTGTACAAGGCATTACTCAGTTGGTGACGACCATGGCTGAGGGCCTCGTGATCATGCCCTAGTCACTGAGGGACATGTCCCTACACAGTTGGACATTGCAGTTGCACTGTAGAGCATGGCGCAGTCACTGAGTACCATGGTTGAGGGCATCAACTCCATGGTGCAGACAATGGGAAGGTGCCAGGACTGGAGGAACCAGATGACGCAGAAGCCTCTAGAGCTCGCTCCAGCTGTCCCTTCGTACCATGGAGACCACCAGGGCCCTGCAGGCACCATCAGGGAGAAGAAAATTCTGGAGCCAACCCTGGACCTGCCACCAAGGAGACGACAGCGGTCTCCAGTTCTTCTGAATCTCTCCCCTCCCCCCCCCCCCCCCCCCCCAACCCCGCCCCCCGTCCATCTCCTGACACCAAAGCATCTCAAGGGAAGCGGACAGAACAGGGTGGCATGGTGAAGCCAGCGATGCTGGTAAGTCGGTCAGGGCCCTCTGGCTCCAGGCCCTCCAGAGGAGGTCGACCAAGGGCATCAAAGGCCGCATGGCAAGCTGCTTCCACCTCTGATGTGCACCATGGGGACACTCCTAGACATAACACCAGACCACAAAAGATCAAGAAGAGTGAGGAGCACTGAGTGGGCAATGGGGGCACTGGAGATGGGGGGGGGGGGGGGTCACTATGTGTAGCTAAGGGTAATGGAAACGTCCATAGTTCACTATTAAAACATGAATGGATGGATTTGATTATTGTCACGTGTACCGAGGTACAGTGAAAAGTATTTTTCTGTGAGCATTTCAAACAGTTCATTTAGTACATGAAAATAAAATAAAATAATAATAAAATACATAAGAGGGCAACAGAAGGGACACAATGTAAATACATAGACACCGGCATCGGGTGAAGCATATAGGGGTATCATACTAATCAGGTCAGTCTGTAAAAGGGTTGTTTAGGAGTCTGGTAACAGCGGGGAAGAAGGTGTTTTTGAATATGTTCGTGCGTGTTCTCAGACTTCTGTATCTCCTGCCCGATGGAAGAAGTTGGAAGAGTGAGTAAGCCGGGTGGGAGGGGTCTTTGATTATGCTGCCCACTTTCTCAAGGCGGCGGGAAGTGTAGATAGAATCAATGGATGGGAGACATGTTACACCTGATACATGTGAAGCTTCTGTCCCATCAATCTTCACAGCGGACCTGCCCGCACCCCTGCCACCTGTTACTTTCTCCTCCCGGGAGCAGGCCGGTTAGATGACAAACTGATTTGCGCCTGGCGCGAATCTCGATTTTGGCCTTTCCTGCTGTATAACCGATGCACCCAGATCTGCGCCAGGCCCAAGGCAGTAGTTAAATCCCGTACAGGTGCCTTGATTCAACTAATTGGGAACAAGGTCTCATAGCAAGCAGGTTTAATCTCATCTTACCTGATTCGCAGCACCGAGAAACACATGGCTATACAATATGGCTCGCAATGTATCAGGGTCCTCAGCAGAGAATGCATGGCCAAGGCTGCACATAGCCCCGTTTGGCACACTGGGGAGCTTCGCTCACCAGAACTTCCCAATGTAGCGAGAGATCAACGACCCCGAAATGACCCTCAACCCCCCCAGCCTAAGCATACTATGGGAGTATCCCCAACCCGATCACACACACACAAAGAATGCCAGCTTGTCAGTGCCAACCTGGCAGTACTCATACCAGCCAGCAGTGCAACCTGAGCACCTTGACAGTGACAGGCTGACACCCAGGTGGTATCAGAAGTGCCAGGGTGCCACCCTGCCCAAAGGGATGCAGCTGGGGGCCTCTAACCCTTTGGACACCCCAAGAGTGCCATTCCGTAAATGGGGATTACAGCACTCACCCAAGCTCTCCAAGGCAAAGGGGATGAATCCCAAAGCCTCTGGTACCTCAGGAATCTGCACATTAGAGTGAGACTAGCTGTCTCGCTCTAATATGCAAATTTGACAATGTAATCCCACACATTGTGGGCGGGACTCACATCGCAACGTCTCACGAGATTGTGTTGGATCTCCCGAGGCGTTGCGAGCGGGGTAAATCCCGGGAGCAGGGTCTCCCGTCTTCTACTGGCCACGCTGCGCCATGCCAACTGCTTTTCAGGCGCAGCGTAGACCATTGGATTGCGCTCCTGATTATTCTTGATTTAAGTTCCCTCCCTAAGTGGAGATTAATTCTGTCCCTTTTTGTGTAGTAATTATTTTTAATATTTAAACTGTGAACTTTGTGGCCACATTCTTTCAGTATATACCAGGTTTTTCAGATTCTAAAAACAATGAAATGTTATTGGCCTCTATTGGGGTACTAATTGTATACTCCGAGTATTAAAAGCACAGATGAATTGTTCACGATTTAAATGAATGCAGGTGTGATTTTGTAAATCAATCAATAATTTGCCAAAAATTATTTTGTGAAGATGATGATCCTTTAAATTAGGAAACAATATATCATCAACTGTGAGTGACAAATGAATAGTTAGCAGATCTCTTTTGTGACTAGCATTGGCCCAATGCCTTGCTTCTCCCTTCCAGCAAACATTCAGCCACATGCTTCCTGTCCTTCCCTTGCTCTCTGTGCCAAAGAGGGAGTTTCAGTGCAACCCAGGGATTAAAACTAAATAAAAGGAAAAGAGTCATTAGCGACAGCATTTAATAAGCAAAATAAATACAAGTCAGCATAGTTGTGAAATTATCTCACATTTTCTGGCAAAAAAGGTGAGTTCAAGATGTATGCTATTACTAACACAGAAAAATCCAACAGTTCGTGGTGATAAAAAGATATCCCATTAAGTGTGAATTGCTACAAATTGCTAGTGATTTATTAGCTTCACAAAAGTGGCATCTTGACATTAACAGCCCCATGAATTTTAAGAAATTGCTGCTTTTCTGCTGTAACTTAAATTTATGAATAGTATTTCCTTTTAATAAAGTGATTTAATGTCTATAATGCCATTCAAACTCTCTGGCCCTGAAAGGGAACAAACATATACAGGGTAGGTGGATTGGCCATACTAAACTGCCCCTTAGTGTCCAAGGATGTGAAGGTTAGCTTATGGGATTGCAGGGATAGGGTGGGATACGGTCGGTGCAGACTCAATGGGCTGAATGGCCTCCTTCTGTACTGTAGAGATTCTATTCTAATTGAAACTGTGACATCTCATTCCTGCAAACCAACAGAGATTTATTTCTAACTTTAAATATTTTCGTACTTTTCCTTTCAGTTTCTTTTTCCCTCATTTTTAATCCAATCCACCTTTAACTTTCTTTCTATCTGATTGCCAATTTCATAGAATTTACAGTGCAGAAGGAGGCTATTTGGCCCATTGAGTCTGCAGCGGCCCTTGGAAAGAGCACCCCACTCAAGCGCCCACCTCCTCCACCCCATCCCCTTAACCCAGTAATCCCAATTAACCTTTTTGGACACTAAGGGCAATTTAGCATAGCCAATCCACCTAACCCGCACATCTTTGGATTGGGGAGGAAACCGGAGCACCTGGAGGAAACCCACGTAGACATGGGGAGAAAGTGCAGACTCCACACAGACAGTGACCCAAGCCAGGAATCGAACCTGGGACCCTGGAGTTGTGAAGCAACTGTGCTAACCACTATGCTACAGTGCTGCACCCTTGACATACTTCTGTCTGCAAAAGACAATGGGAATGCAGCCTCAGAAATTTGGTGAGGTCAGAAGGGATCATCAGATGTATCTATTTTTATAATAGAACATGACGATTCTGGAAAGGCAAACTCTGCCACAAATGCCACAAATGAAGTTGTCTCTTGCCGGTGTTGTAAGGCTGCCATCTGCTCTGCAGCTTTTGAAACCACATGTTATCACAGTGATGAATTCCTGCCCACAGCTGGTGTCACCATTTGAATCGGTCAACAGTTAGAGTTCAAACTTGTCATGACTGACGTTGAGAGTTGTCTTTTCTCTTTTGACGGCACCCTTGAATCAAAGCTTTGGGTGCCCTGCTGGCCTCTTGGGAAGTGCTAGCTCCCCATTTGACATATCCTTGGGAATCCAGCCATCTTCCATTCTGTGCACATGCCCAAGGCTGCAAAGTCTCCTTTGCATGTTTAGCCCCAGAAAGGACTGGTTCACTGATGACTTTATCTTTCCATGTGATGTGGAGAATGCATCGTGGATACCAGAGATGAATGTCTTATTGAGCCCTTTTTCAATACAGGTGCAAGTTGTCCAGGCTTCACTGCCATACAGCAATGTGCTGAATTCACAGCCCTTTTAGATAGGCATCTTCGTCCTGGAGGTCAGTTTGTTGTGTTTCCATTATTTATTTATTTTTTATTTTTTAATAAATTTAGAGTACCCAATTCATTTTTTCCAATTAAGGGGCCATTTAGCCTGGCCAATCCACCTACCCTGCACATAGAATATAGAACATAGAAAATACAGCACAGAACAGGCCCTTCGGCCCACGATGTTGTGCCGAACCTTTGTCCTAGATTAATCATAGATTATCATTGAATTTACAGTGCAGAAGGAGGCCATTCGGCCCTTTGAGTCTGCACCAGCTCTTGGAAAGAGCACCCTACCCAAACTCAACACCTCCACCCAACACCAAGGGCAATTTGGACATTAAGGGCAATTTATCATTGGCCAATTCACCTAACCCGCACATCTTTGGACTGTGGGAGGAAACCGGAGCAGCCGGAGGAAACCCACGCAGACACGGAGAGGACGTGCAGACTCCGCACAGACAATGACCCAAGCCGGAATCGAACCTGGGACCATGGATCTGTGAAGCAATTGTGCTATCCACAATGCTACCGTGCTGCCCTGAAGAACAAATAAATCTACACTATATCATTTTCCCGTAATCCATGTACCTATCCAACAGCTGCTTGAAGGTCCCTAATGTTTCCGACTCAACTACTTCCACAGGCAGTGCATTCCATGCCCCCACTACTCTCTGGGTAAAGAACCTACCTCTGATATCCCTCCTATATCTTCCACCTTTCACCTTAAATTTATGTCCCCTTGTAATGGTGTGTTCCACCTGGGGAAAAAGTCTCTGACTGTCTGCTCTATCTATTCCCCTGATCATCTTATAAACCTCTATCAAGTCGCCCCTCATCCTTCTCCGCTCTAATGAGAAAAGGCCTAGCACCCTCAACCTTTCCTCGTAAGACCTACTCTCCATTCCAGGCAACATCCTGGTAAATCTTCTTTGCACCTTTTCCAGAGCTTCCACATCCTTCCTAAAATGAGGCGACCAGAACTGTACACAGTACTCCAAATGTGGCCTTACCAAAGTTTTGTACAGCTGCAGCATCGCCTCACGGCTCTTAAATTCAATCCCTCTGTTAATGAACGCGAGCACAACATAGGCCTTCTTCACAGCTCTATCCACTTGAGTGGCAACTTTCAAAGATGTATGAACATAGACCCCAAGGTCTCTCTGCTCCTCCACAATGCCAAGAACTCTACCGTTAACCCTGTATTCCGCATTCATATTTGTCCTTCCAAAATGGACAACCTCACACTTTTCAGGGTTAAACTCCATCTGCCACTTCTCAGCCCAGCTCTGCATCCTATCTATGTCTCTTTGCAGCCGACAACAGCCCTCCTTACTACCCACAACTCCACCAATCTTCGTATCGTCTGCAAATTTACTGACCCACCCTTCAACTCCCTCATCCAAGTCATTAATGAAAATCACGAACAGCAGAGGACTCAGAACTGATCCCTGCGGTACACCACTGGTAACTGGGATCCAGGCTGAATATTTGCCATCCACCACCACTCTCTGACTTCTATCGGTTAGCCAATTCGTTATCCAACTGGCCAAATTTCCCACTATCCCATGCCTCCTTACTTTGTGCAGAAGCCTACCATGGGGAACTTTATCAAATGCCTTACTAAAATCCATGTACACTACATCCACTGCTTTACCTTCATCCACATGCTTGGTCACCTCCTCAAAGAATTCAATAAGATTTGTAAGGCAAGACCTACCCCTCACAAATCCGTGCTGACTATCCCTAATCAAGCAGTGTCTTTCCAGATGCTCAGAATTCCTATCCTTCAGTACCCTTTCCATTACTTTGCCTACCACCGAAGTAAGACTAACTGGCCTGTAATTCCCAGGGTTATCCCTAGTTCCTTTTTTGAACAGGGGCACGACATTCGCCACTCTCCAATCCCCTGGTACCACCCCTGTTGACAGTGAGGACGAAAAGATAATTGCCAACGGCTCTGCAATTTCATCTCTTGCTTCCCATAGAATCCTTGGATATATCCCGTCAGGCCCGGGGGACTTGTCTATCCTCAAGTCTTTCAAAATGCCCAACACATCTTCCTTCCTAACAAGTATTTCCTCGAGCTCACCAATCTGTTTCACACTGTCCTCTCCAACAATATCGCCCCTCTCATTTGTAAATACAGAAGAAAAGTACTCATTCAAGACCTCTCCTATCTCTTCAGACTCAATACACAATCTCCCGCTACTGTCCTTGATCGGACCTACCCTCGCTCTAGTCATTCTCATATTTCTCACATATGTGTAAAAGGCCTTGGGGTTTTCCTTGATCCTACCCGCCAAAGATTGTTCATGCCCT
This sequence comes from Scyliorhinus torazame, assembly GCF_047496885.1. Lineage (NCBI taxonomy): Eukaryota > Metazoa > Chordata > Chondrichthyes > Carcharhiniformes > Scyliorhinidae > Scyliorhinus > Scyliorhinus torazame. The sequence continues at coordinate 87,549,359 of NC_092717.1, forward strand.
CTCTTAGCTCTCCTAATCCCTTTCTTCAGTTCCCTCCTGGCTATCTTGTATCCCTCCAATGCCCTGTCTGAACCTTGTTTCCTCAGCCTTACATAAGTCACCTTTTTTCTCTTAACAAGACATTCAACCTCTCTTGTCAACCATGGTTCCCTCACTCGACCATCTCTTCCCTGCCTGACAGGGACATACATATCAAGGACACGTAGCACCTGTTCCTTGAACAAGTTCCACATTTCACTTGTGTCCTTCCCTGCCAGCCTATGTTCCCAACTTATGCACTTCAATTCTTGTCTGACAACATCGTATTTACCCTTCCCCCAATTGTAAACCTTGCCCTGTTGCACGTACCTATCCCTCTCCATTACTAAAGTGAAAGTCACAGAATTGTGGTCACTATCTCCAAAATGCTCCCCCACTAACAAATCTATCACTTGCCCTGGTTCATTACCCAGTACTAAATCCAATATTGCCCCTCCTCTGGTCGGACAATCTACATACTGTGTTAGAAAAGTTTCCTGGACACACTGCACAAACACCACCCCATCCAAACTGTTTGATCTAAAGAGTTTCCACTCAATATTTGGGAAGTTAAAGTCGCCCATGACTACTACCCTATGACTTCTGCACCTTTCCAAAATCTGTTTCCCAATCTGTTCCTCCACATCTCTGCTACTATTGGGGGGCCTATAGAAAACTCCTAACAAGGTGACTGCTCCTTTCCTATTTCTGACTTCAACCCATACTACCTCAATAGGGTGATACTCCTCGAACTGCCTTTCTGCAGCTGTTATACTATCTCTAATTAATAATGCCACCCCCCCCACCTCTTTTACCACCCTCCCTAATCTTATTGAAACATCAATAACCAGGGACCTCCAACAACCATTTCTGCCCCTCTTCTATCCAAGTTTCCGTGATGGCCACCACATCGTAGTCCCAAGTACCGATCCATGCCTTAAGTTCACCTACCTTATTCCTGATGCTTCTTGAGTTGAAGTATACACACTTCAACCCATCTCCGTGCCTGCAAATACTCTCCTTTGTCAGTGTTCCCTTCCCCACTGCCTGATTACATGCTTTGGCGTCCTGAATATCGGCTACATCTTTGGGTTGTGGGGGCGAAACCCACGCAAACATGGGGAGAATGTGCAAACTCCACACAGGCAGTGACCCAGAGCCAGGATCGAACCTGGGACCTCGGCGCCGTGAGGCAGCAATGCTAACCACTGCGCCACCGTGCTGCCCTTTGTTGTGTTTCCATGCTTACTTTGTTAGTCGACCAAAGCTGGTGGCTGTCTTTCCAATGTATGTGCTGAGCTCCTAGTCAAGAGACAGGTTATCTGTCACCTCAGATCTGAAGTAGCAGAATTTGCAGACTGCTTCCAGTGATGTGCTGTTGAGTCTATCATAAACAGAAACAGAATACCCTGTTCCACAACTACAGTTTTCTTGACACAGATGGTGAGAGACAATGTGAAGATGACAAAGGCATGGAACAAACAATCTATGAGCCTTTAAAGCTGGTCTTCTGTCTGGGCAACTAGCGCAGCATCATTAGTAAAAAAAAGTTCTCTGCTCAGAACATGCCACACTTAAGTCTTTCAATTTTTAAAGCTGAGAAATGTCGCCCCTGATCATGTGTGGAGGTACAGTCCTTCCATGTCAGCAAGAAAAGTATAAGTCAGGAGGAAAGAGAAAAATATACTAAACAGGGTAAGAACTTCCAAGAGTAAGACACAGTCCTGTATCATCACAGTCTTGATTTCAAAATTGTCAGAAATGGAGCTGTCAAATGGGATGGTGCTGTGCATGTTATCATGGAAAGACCGATTGAGACAGCCGATTTTCTCTCGTATCTAATCGAGATCTGTCCTGCTAATGGTGCCAAAAGTTTTGATGAGAGCCACAAGAACAAGGTAGACTGGTGTTTGCTCATCTCTCCACTTGACATGAAGACAATATAGGGAGAAGATCCATATCTATCATGTATCTGCCTGTGCTAAAGCCACATTGTGCCTCCAAGCATATTTTACTGGCTAGTCAATGAAGCATCATTAGGATGACTCTGACAAAGACCTTCCCAGTGATACCGAGGAATGAGATATTCATCTCGTGACAAAAACGAGACTCTTTCTGTAAAACCAGACGCTAATCCACCCAATTCCTTCACTTCAATGTCCTTCAAGCTGTTTTTCTCTATCTTTAAATGCCATAAATTGAAAAGTAGGACTGCATAGCTCATCCTTCACCAATTTTCCAGATGCCTTGTTGATCTCATCACCATACGATTTTAAGCTGCACTCCCAGCATTTTGTGGTGCAAAAATCAGTTGGACCTGAAGGATATTGAAAACTTTTCAAATCACAGCACACAAATGTTCCAGCATTTTCTGCCCTTCACCTAGTCGGCCGGTCATATTATTTTACTTTCTCCACAGATACTGCCTGACGTACTGAGCAGTTGCAGTATTTTCTGGTTTTGTTTCACATTTCCATAACCTGCAATAATTTGTTTTTTTTTCCATATAGTAATGTTGGGGGGTGGGGGGTGATTGTTAGTCATTTCCATCGCCCTGGCACAGGTTTGAGCAGAGATTTGAAAAGATTAAACATAACCCTGGTCAACAAATGTGCATTTGGCTCCAAGCATTGAATGGAAGCACTGGAGTGGAGAGATCCAAATGTGTCAGACCTTTGCTTTTTATCTTGTCAGGAGGGAAATACATTTATATAAAAGTAAAGTAGCCGTAGTCCCAGATGAGCATAGGCTGCGTTCCACCTTGAAGGGGAGAGGGCTGACTGGTGGTGATTTAGCCCAAGGGTCACCACACCTCAAGCGAGGAGCAAGGTTGCGTAGGCGCAGCCTTCATGAATAATCTATATATACACATACATGTAATATGTAGAACACATGAGCGGAATACTCAGCTCGCTGTGTGGGGAAGCTGCTCTCCTTGAGGGTCGGTGCTGATGTTTTGGTTTTGCAGAGGTAAATGAAGCTGACAGCCGCATCTCAGCCCCCCCCCCCCCCCTCCCCCTACAGCTGCTGACGTGCCTAAAGCCCCTGCAGTTACCACATTTGTTTGGCAGAAGGTTTGCTGAGAGGAAGGAGCAGATTTTTTTTTTAGTTTCCCCGGATTATTCTAGTTGGATTACCGTGGAGTCTGTCAGATGGAATCCCAGTCTGATCTGCAATAGCGCCTCTCTCTCTCTCTCCCTCCTGCACTGACCGTCTGCAGCCTCCTCGCTCACTTCATAAACAGACATTTTCTTTTTTACCTTTTCATATTGGCAGACTTGTTCGCGCGATTTGCTCCTGCTGTTTATTTTTGCTTGTTTGGGTTTTTTTTTTAAACATCTCTCCTGCGACCAAGGTTTGATTATTTTGGGAGGCAGAAGGACGGATTTCTTCTCTCAGTTTGGCAGCAAAGGCAAGTCTTATTTATATTTGTTATCGCTCCATTCGTGCCATTTAAATCGGGTTCCTCGGTAAATTCAGGATCAAATCTCACGAGCCGAGAAGCTCTTTGCAGCACCATTTTATTGAGAGGATAATGATGTGAAAGGTACAACTGAAACTGGGTGTTTTGCCCGGAGGATCTGTTTGTTTACGCAAGTTGTGCAAAATAATAAAACCCATTTGATTTTGTTTATTGACAGTGTGACTGCCGGGAGCCACTTGCCCATCAACCTGTCTTTCCCCCTTCCTTATCCAAAATGAGATGTGACTGAGCTATAACCCGAATCTAGTCTGGATTGGGGTTTTAAACTGAGCAATTTAGGATCCAGCAACTGATTTCCTTGAACATTTCTGGAGTCAGCAGATTTAGCAAGATCCCGCTGCCAAAATATCATAAATTTGCGCCAAATGTGCCGGGGGCAGTAAGTAAAATGCCTGTTCTCACCCCAGATGACTTGTTCTACTAATGCTGCCTCAATCCGTCAAGGTGAGTTTACCGCCTTGTGTTAGCTGTATTGTTTTTGCAACTGTAAGTGTCCAGAACAGAGTAAAGGAAGTGCGCTGTTTGCACAACATATTTATTGCTTGAGAACTACTGCTTCTTCTAATCAATGGTGGGCAGAACTTTTCCTTAAGCTTTTAAACCAATTGTCAAAATCAGATGTTCCAGTGTTAAGCCGACCATTGCTCGCAGGCAGGAAAAATATCCCCCCCTCCGCGATAATATATTTTTTCAATAATACTCCTAATTCCTATCGGAAGGCCCCGCCAGATTTTGTGACATGTCTGTTTCCCAAACTGCACGAATGTGCAGCATGTGCTGTAGACGAGTATTAACTTGGAATTAAATTGAAACTGCTCTCCCCAGGCAGCTTTCCCAGTTCATCTCAAGAGGCACCAGAAGCGGGGTACTTTTACACAATCAGTCTGAAAGAGTTATATTTTGACTCTTGCCACTGATGCAATGACATGATTTCAAATACGACTTTGAAATACCTAAATCCAGGCGCAAGATGACCATTGCAATTTTAATGCCAAAGATCCTGTATTTCAGTTACTTTTGTTTCTCATGAATTGCTTTACAGTGGAATCTGCAGAATGCATTTATGAGGGTCAATTTTGTTTTAATAAGCAGACATTTTAGACTTGCCATTAATTGGGATTTGCTTATTAGTTCTTTATGTGGCAGATCAAAGAGGATCCAAAACTAAAGCAGGCATATTTTTATAATTAAATGCTTACAAGTGAAATTGCACTTTAATTGTTTATCAATTTTCAGTAGGCATGTAAAGAAAACGAGATTTTTTTTACTTTTGACCTTCAGGCAATAAAGAACAAATATGATGAAAACCTTCAGTTATTACTGAAATTCCATAAATGACTTGGTTTAACAGTCTCAACTTGGTGTGACCACTAATTAAGGTTAGTGCAGTGAGGTCATTAGAATTATATCTGTTGAAATATTGAAGACTATTTTTATTTCCAATTTGTGAAAATCATGCTCAAGGATGGTTAGTGTTGGGAATTGGCAGACCGTTCATTTTAATTTTAACCAGAATTAACATCAGACGTATCTCGGCCATGTATAGAAGGGGTTAGTTACAAAGTAAAGCTGCCTCTAATCTCCTCTGGCACTGTGATTCAATCTCAACTTCAGGAGATCTCAACCTACTGCTGCAACAGTATAATATTTTCCAATTCTCATTCCTTCCATTCTGTGGCCTGTTTGATTGAGATTTCCAATTTTGTGCCAGATTTGTGCTATGGGTTCAATGCACACTGGTAACGAGATTCAGACTGCCCAAAATAATATTATCTAAGATACTGAAATATTGCAGAAAGATGAAACTTTAATGTCATCATTCTTGTCTGTGTTGGAATTCAGGTCCCTGGGTGAAATGTTGGTGTTTATCTGACGGTATTGCCCTCATGTCAAAACACATTCATTTCATAGGCCACGTCTCCTAGTCTCGGGTTCCATCGGGGTAGCAAAGGCGATATTGGTGTTGATGGAACCGGGGGCGGGGGGAGGCGGTGGATGACACATGGAGATTTATATATTCGAGGGATATTGAGGGTTTTGTTTCTCATGTTTATCGAGTCTATTCCCGGATTGAGTTACTTCTGATGGGTAGATCTCTTCTTTCTGGGGTACTCAGCGATCATTATCTCGGATCATGCTCCACATTTTGTGGATCTGATGTTTGAGCTGGGCCCTTCTTAGCGACCCCCGTGGAGATTGAACAAGGCATTGCTGGCGGACAAGGGATTCTGTGGAAATATACCCTCTGCCATTGGGGATTACGTCAAATTTAATAGGAGCGAGGCGGTCTTGCCTTCCACTTTGGGGGAAGCTTTGAAGGTGGTCATTAAGTGGGGGGGGGGGGCGGGGGGGGGAGGAGATAATCTCCTACAAAGCGCATAGAGATACATCTGGGAGGGTGAAAAGGCAGAGGCTGGTGGATTCCATTCTCGAGGTGGACCGCCAGTACTCGATTGCCCTGACACCGGAATAGTTGGCAAACAGGAAGAAACTGCAGACGGAGTTTGAGCTGCTCTGGACTGGAAAGCCGGTGAACCAGCTGTGATGCTCAAGGGGGACCTTTTCTGAATATGGGGAGAAGACCAGTCGTCTTTTTGTGCACCAGCGGCCGGCTACCTCACAGGCAATAGTACAGATAAGGGTTTCAGGTGGTGGGTTGGTTTCCGCCCCAGGAAAGGTTGATGAGGCATTTGAGGCCTTTTATCGAGAGCTATATAAATCAGAGCTGCCAAAGGAGAGATTATCGATGATGCAGTCTTTGAATGGGTTGTCCTTCCCAGTGGTAGAATAGGAGAGAAGGGAGGAGTTAGAGGCATTGACAGGGCAGGAGGAGGTTATGAAGCGTATCAGATTAATGCAGTCGGGTAAAGCACCGGTTCCACATGGGTTCCTTATCGAAATCTATTAAAAAATTGCTGGTCAATTGATCCCACTGTGGCTGTTTATGTTTAATGAGGGGTGATTTCAGAGGACCAGATTGGTTTTGATAAGGGCCAGCAGTTATCAGCCAATGGGGAGCGGGAGGGGGGGGGGGGGGTGGTGCGGGGTGGGGGTGGAGGCTACTGGGCATCCGGTGTCCCTATCTGCGGATGATCTGCCAATATATATTACGGACCAACTCTCCAATGCAGAAGGGATAATGAAGCTACTTAGGAGTTTTGGCTCCTCGGCATACAAGCTGAACTTAGGCAAAAGTGAATTATTTCCGGTGAATCCCCCAGGAAGAGGAACTGATCTGGGGAAGTTGCCATTTCGCCTGGCCAGGACTAGCTTCCGTTATCTGGGAATCCAGGTGGCCCACGATTTGGCCTTGCTCCATAAACTTAACTTTGTTAGTCTGGTGAATGGGGTCAAGGCCGACTTGAAAAGGTGGGATGTCCTCCCTCTGACGTTGGCGGGCAGGATGCAGACTGTGAAAATGTACATCCTCCTGAGATTTTTGTTTTTGTTTCAGTGTCTCCCAGTCTTTCTCCCCAAATCTTTCTCTTGTAGGGTCAATAAAATTATATCCTCCTTTGTTTGGGAGGCAAGACCCCACGGATTTATAGGACATTTCTGCAAAGGGAGAGGCAGGTTGTGGGGCTTGGGGCTACCTAATTTGTTACTTTACTATTGGGCTGCAAACATTGAAAAGTGTGAGGTTGGTTTAGGGATCCAGATCCATGGCGAGGATGCAGGGATCCTACAGCATGATCTGGACAGGTTGGGCGAGTGGGCAGAGCAATGGCAGATGCAGTATAATTTGGATAAGTGTGGAGGTTATTCACTTTGGAAGCAAAAACAGGAAGACAGGGAGGTTTTGAGTATAGAAGCAGGGATATGTTGCTGCAATTGTACAGGGCCTTGGTGAGGCCACACCTGGAGTATTGTGTGCAGTTTTGGTCCACTTCTCTGAGGAAGTCGAGGGAGTGCAGCGAAGGTTTACCAGACTGATTCCAGGGATGGTGGGACTGTCATATGAGGAGAGATTGACTAGGTTGGGATTGTTCTCGCCGGAGTTCAGAAGAATGTGGAGGGATCTCATAGAGACTTATAAAATTCTAACAGAATTAGACAGGGTAGATGCAGGGAAGATGTTACCAATGATGGGTGTGTCCAGAACCAGGGCTCACAGCCTGAGGATTCAGGGTAAACCATTTCAGACAGAGATAAGGAGACATTTCTTCACACAAAGAGTTGTGAGCCTGTGGAATTCATTGCCACAGGAAGTAGTTGATGCTAAAACTTTGAATATCTTCAAGAGGCGGCTGGATATAGCACTTGGGGAGAATGGGATCAAAGGCAATGGGGAGAAAGCAGGACTAGGCTATTGAGTTGGATGATCAGCCATGATCGTGTTGAATGGCGGAGTAGGCAAAAAGGGCTAAAAGGCCTCCTCCTGCTCCTATCTTCTATGTATGTTACTATGTATCATGCCACATGTATTAACCTACTCCATGGCACCTCACAACAGTTTGAATTGTCATTCAAACATCCACAAGGAGGTAAAGAAGATATTGGAACGGGTAGCTAAAAGCTTAAGGGATAGGATTTAAGGAGCATCATAAAAGAGGAAAGAAATGTGGAGGGGTGGAAAGGAGGGAATGTAAGGCATGGATGTTTAACGTTGGGTGAGATGCAGGGGAGTAGGTATTAGATGGGGTTGGGTCAGGGGGTTGATTATCTTTCCTGTGGTTTTTACGGAGTACGAGCTCTATTTAGCATTGTATAAAAGATTGGCCAGTAAGGCACTGACCAGGAAGAGACCCAATAGGGATCTACAGAGAAGTGTATATACAGTAATTGTAAATAAATCAAACTTCTTTATTTCACTCAGTGTTGATTCCCCGTGTCCTTATTAAACACAGAGAGTCTTTTTTGATTAGAGGTCATCTTTCCTTCTGCATGTCTGCTCGGTAGTTCAGAGAAAGGACACACTCTCCTCTCTTCTAGCCACACCAGGCAGAATTCAAAGCAGGTCACATGACCCACCTCACTACTCTATTTTACCTGAAATTAAAGAGGCAGTGGCAAAACCTAATCATCTTGTCAAATCTCACATTTGTAACTGTTTAATGTTTAATCTTTGATGTAACTCCGTGATTAATATTGTAACCCAACCCACTACACCCCATCCACACATCTGTGCACTCCAAAGCATCCCCCTGACCCAACCCCATCTAATACCTACCACCACCCCCCCCCCCCCCCCCCACCCGACTACCCACCTCTCCTAACCCAACTACCCTTTGTCCAAACTATCTACCCGCTGACTCTCCAACCCACTGGCCACTCCCACCCACTCATTCATGAACACCACTGAAAGACCATTGAAAATTACCTGAATGTGGCAGTTGGTATTGTATAAAGGGGGCGCATCCTCTCGGCTGATCCTCTTCACTAGTCTTCTCCTGGATGGCTTCATTGATTCAGCTGGGATTGGAAATTCTGGCTGAAAGGGCACAGAAAGGTAGGCATGCAATGACCCCCTGAGCTGCATTGGTACTGATCAGAAAAACTGGCCCATTGTTCTTGAAGAGCTGTGCATTGGTAAAGGTTAGTGATAGGGAGGGATGAGACCAAGAAGGGATTTGAATACCAGGATGACATTTTTAAAATTGAAGCAGTGGTAGATAGGGAATCAATGCAGTTTCATAAGCACAGTATGATGGGTAGACAGGACTTGCTACACATTAAGAGATGGGCGGCAGAAGCTTTAATTAGCAGAAATTTAAGTGAGGGTGGAAGGTAGGAAGTCAATCAGGGGAGCATTGAGGCAATCAATAGTTAAATAATATTAATTGCTTATTGTCACAAGTAGGCTTCAATGAAGTTACTGTGAAAAGTCCCTTTTCACGGGAATTGAGCCGAGCTGCTGGCATTGTTCTGCATTACAAGCCAGCTGTTTAGCCCACTGTGCTAAACAAGCCCCTGAAATTCTCTTTCAACATAAGACCATAAGACCATAAGACATAGGAGTGGAAGTAAGGCCATTCGGCCCATCGAGTCCACTCCACCATTCAATCATGGCTGATTTCAACTCCATTTACCCGCTCTCTCTCCATAGCCCTTAATTCCTCGAGAAATCAAGAATTTATCAACTTCTGTCTTAAAGACACTCAACGTCCCGGTCTCCACCGCCCTCTGTGGCAATGAATTCCACAGACCCACCACTCTCTGGCTGAAGAAATTTCTCCTCATCTCTGTTCTAAAGTGAATCCCTTTTATTCTAAGGCTGTGCCCCCGGGTCCTAGTCTCCCCTGTTAATGAAAACAACTTCCCTACATCCACCCTATCTAAGCCATTCATTATCTTGTAAGTTTCTATTAGATCTCCCCCAACCTCCTAAACTCCAATGAATATAATCCCAGGATCCTCAGACGTTCATCGTATGTTAGGCCTACCATTCCTGGGATCATCCGTGTGAATCTCCGCTGGACCCGCTCCAGTGCCAGTATGTCCTTCCTGAGGTGTGGGGCCCAAAATTGCTCACAGTATTCTAAATGGGGCCTAACTAATGCTTTATAAAGCTTCAGAAGTACATCCCTGCTTTTATATTCCAAGCCTCTTGAGATGAATGACAACATTGCATTTGCTTTCTTAATTACGGACTCAACCTGCAAGTTTACCTTTAGAGAATCCTGGACTAGGACTCCCAAGTCCCTTTGCACTTCAGCATTATGAATTTTGTCACCGTTTAGAAAATAGTCCACGCCTCTATTCTTTTTTCCAAAGTGCAAGACCTCGCACTTGCACACGTTGAATTTCATCAGCCATTTCTTGGACCACTCTCCTAAACTGTCTAAATCTTTCTAAAGTCGAGTTGCAGTTAAAAATATTCCCTCTGATGTGTTGGAGCCCTATGATGTTTCTCCCAGCATGTCAAGTTCAAAGATCTGTTGAATGGAGGTGAAAGCCTTCCCTCTGATGTGGTGGAAATCTTTGAAGTGCGTTTTTCACAGTCAGTTTGATTTTCCTTTAACTTTTTCAAGCCTCTGGGCATGCTGAGAAGCATAAAACCTTGTAACGGCATTGTTTACACTTAAATTCATGGCCCATTATATTTGACAAGCCTCTTGATTTACAGGTCCATGCTATTTCACAGGAGGGGTTAGCTTTGCTTGTTTTTATATCTCTTTGCGGTACATTAACTCTGAAGTGCTTCCTCTTTTGAGCAGCTGTTGTTTCTAACCACAGTTTATTTGATGAGGCTGTTGCTGTGTTCTGATCTCAGCCTCTTTAAAAACTCCCCATTGGTGTCCATGGCGCTTGGTCACCACTTTTAGGAACCAGTAGTAATTAACGCCTTAATGACTTCCAGCTGCTGGAGGCGGGAGCATTCTGCTTCAAACCCGCTAATGACATTCAAATGAATGGTAATTTGTTTGGATCAGGTTCTCACCCTCTCTGAGCGGGAACCTAATCTCGTCAGGGGGAGAGGGCCAGGAGACTCGCAATGGACTTGACGCCTGGCGAGAATCCTGATTTGGCCCTTACACCGTTTTCAACGGACCATCGGAATACCACCTGGGGCTAATGGTCCAACAGAATCGCCATTGTTGAGGTTTGCAAAAACAGAGAGGCTGATTCAGGGATGGAGGTGGGTGATATAACACAGGTGGAAGTAAAAGAGCTTGGTGATAAAGATGAGATGGGATTGAAATCTGAGCTCAGATTGAACTTCATGCCAGTTTTGTGAACACTTTGGTACAGCCTGAAATAATGGCCAGGGAGTGAATGAAGTTGGTGAAGTGAGTGTAGGGTTTTCTTTTCCAGACAGGAAAGGTCAAGAATCAAGCAAGACTTGATAATTTTAATAATTTAATTGACACTTAAAACAGATGGTTTTAGTGGCAAAAGTATGAATGCAATCTTTCTCTAGGAGAACAACTCATAATGGAGGGTAACTAAGTTCTTCGCTCTGGGAGATCCATACCTTTTATCTTTTTCTTTGTGTCCTTGTATTTGTTGCTGGGAAGATGAGCCAAGTATGGTATTGCTTTCTCTGCTTCTAACTACCAGCCTCCAGGCTCTGATCGCCGCAGGCTTGGAGGGCCGAAGGGCCTGTTCCTGTGCTGTAATTTTACTTTGTTCTTTGTTCTTCTCTCTCTTTATTTGCCTCCTTTTGCAAACACAAATAAGTTTGAACAAGTTTCTTTCTTGAAGAACACAACAACACAACGGATGCATGTAGAAATGGCACAGCGGTTATCATGGGAGATTTTAATCTGCATATCGATTGGTTTAACCAGGTTGGTAAAGGCAGCCTTGAGGAGGAGTTTATAGAATGTGCCCAGGATAATTTCCTGGAACAGTATGTAATGGAACCTACAAGGGAACAAGCGGTCCTAGATCTGGTCCTGTGAAATGAGGCAGGATTGATTAATGATCTCATAGTTCGGGATCCTCTTGGAAGGAGCGACCACAATATGGTGGAATTTAAAATACAGTTGGAGGATGACAAGGTAAAATCAAACACTAGTGTTTTGTGCTTAAATAAAGGTGATTACAATGGGATGAGAGAAGAACTAGCTAAGGTAGACTGGGAGCAAAGACTTCATGGTGAAGCAGTTGAGGAACAGCGGAGAACCTTCCGAGCGATCTTTCACAGTATTCAGAAAAGGTTCATACCGACAAAAAAGAAAGACGGTAGAAAGGGGAAAAATCAACCGTGGATATCTAAGGAGGTGAGGGAGAGTATCAAATTGAAGGAAAAACATACAAAGTGGCAAAAATTAGTGGGAGACTAGAGGGCTGGGAAGTCTTTAGACAACAGAAAGCTACTAAAAAAGCCATAAAGAAGAGTAAGGTAGACTATGAAAGTAAACTGCCTCAGAACGTAAAAGCAGATAGTAAAAGCTTCTACAAATATATAAGACAAAAAAAAGTGGCTAAGGTAAATATTGGTCCTTTGAAAGATGAGAAGGGAGATATAATAATAGGAGACGGGGAAATGGCTGAGGAGCTGAACTGGTTTTTTGGGTCAGTCTTCACAGTGGAGGACACAAATAACATGCCAGTGACTGATGGAAATAAGGATATGATAGGTGAGGACCTTGAGATGATTGTAATCACTAAGGAGGCAGGCTTGGAGGGCCGAAGGGCCTGTTCCTGTGCTGTAATTTTACTTTGTTCTTAGCTAATGGGGCTAAAGGTAGACAAGTCTCCTGGCCCTGATGGGATGCATCCCAGAGTGTTAAAAGAGATGGCTAGGGAAATTGTAAACGCACTAGTGATAATTTATCAAAATTCACTAGACTCTGGGGTGGTCCCAGAGGATTGGAAAGTAGCAAACGTGACACCACTGTTTAAAAAAGGAGGTCGGCAGAAAGCGGGTAATTATAGGCCGGTAAGCTTAACTTCGGTTGTAGGGAAAATGCTGGAATCTATCATTAAGGAGGAAATAGCGGGGCACCTGGAGGGAAATTATCCCATTGGGCAGATGCAGCATGGGTTCACAAAGGGTAGGTCGTGTCTGACTAATTTGGTAGAATTTTTTGAGGACGTTACCAGTGCAGTAGATAACGGGGAGCCAATGGATGTGGTATATATGGATTTCCAGAAAGCTTTTGACAAGGTGCCACACAAAATGTTGCTGCATAAACTAAAGATGCATGGCATTGAGGGTAAAGTGGTAGCATGGGTAGAGGATTGGTTAACTAACAGAAAGCAGAGAGTGGGGATAAATGGGTGTTTCTCTGGTTGGCAACCTGTAACTAGTGGGGTCCCTCAAGGATCAGTGTTGGGCCCGCAGTTGTTCACAATTTACATAGACGATTTGGAGTTGGGGACCAAGTGCAATGTGTCAAAGTTTGCAGACGACACTAAGATGAGTGGTAAAGCAAAAAGGGCAGAAGATACCGGAAGCCTGCAGAAGGATTTGGATAGGTTAGGTGAATGGGCTAGGGTCTGGCAGATGGAATTCAATGTTGCCAAGTGTGAGGCTATCCATTTTGGGAGAAATAACAGCAGAATGGATTATTATTTAAACCGTAAGATGTTAAAACATGCTGCTGTGCAGAGGGACCTGGGTGTGCAGGTGCACGAGTCGCAAAAAGTTGGTGTGCAGGTGCAACAGGTGATTAAGAAGGCTAATCGAGTTTTGTCTTTCATTGCTAGAGGGATGGAGTTCAAGACTAGTGAGGTTATGCTGCAATTGTATAGGGTGTTGGTGAGGCCGCATCTGGAGTATTGTGTTCAGTTTTGGTCTCCTTACCTGAGAAAGGACATATTGGCACTGGAGGGAGTGCAGAGGAGATTCACTAGGTTGATCCCAGAGTTGAGGGGATTAGATTATGACGAGAGGTTGAGTAGACTGGGACTGTACTCATTGGAGTTTAGAAGGATGCGGGGGATCTTATTGAGACATATAAAATTATGAAGGGAATAGATAGGATAGATGTGGGCAGGTTGTTTCCACTGGTCGGGGAAAGCAGAACTAGGGGGCATAGCCTCAAAATAAGGGGAGGTTGATTTAGGACGGAGTGTAGGAGGAACTTCTTCACCCAAAGGGTTGTGAATCTCTGGAATTCCTTGCCCAGTGAAGCAGTTGAGGCTCCTTCTTTAAACGTTTTTAAGAAAAAGATAGATGCCTTTCTAAAGAATAAAGGGATTCGGGGATATGGTGTACGGGCCGGAGAGTGGAGCTGAGTCCACAAAGATCAGCCATGATCTCATTAAATGGCGGAGCAGGCTCGAGGGGCCAGGTGGCCTACTCCTGTTCCTAGTTCTAATGTTCTTATGTGTCAGCGAGTATTGCTACACTTCTGTTACTCACTACAGCTTGAACAATAAAACAAGTCCAGTGTATCTCCAATTTTGATCAAACTGTCAATCATTCAAGGGCTGAAGGATTTAATGTTGCCAATGTTTAATTAATGGAAATTTTGGCTGAGCCAAAACAGGAAACTAGACAACGTGTCTGCCAATAAAGTAGCAGTGGGCACGTTGAGCAAAGCGGTGCTGAGGTAGAGTTAGTATATGTCAGCATACGTAGGATGGAATCTAACAGGTTTTGGGATAATATTTCTCAGCAGAAAGATATAGATGACAAATAGGAAGTCATTAGTTTAAAAACAGATAATAGTCCAGGTTTTGATATTAACAATATTAATATTAATTTTGAAGCCATCGGCACTTTCCATTATAATGGGGTAAACAGTACAGCGACCTTTGGCATCTGGACATGCGCAGCTAAATGTAAAAACCCAGAAGTTGCTATCAGAGATATTGTGTTCCTCCGCCTGGTATGCTGTTGCTGCCTTCATTGATAATCTTGACATTAATACGGCAACAGCATAAACAAGCTGTATTTGCCCATTGGTCAGCACTGAAGGAAGTTGCAAAAGTTAGGTGCATTCAGGAATAAGTGAAGTTTTAGCGGTGTGATAAGTGCTAACTACTTTGAACAATTTCTCTGTCCCTGAAAAATTACATTTACAAGTGTGAATCCTCATTTGCTCAGGTAAAAAGTGTTGAAAAGATTTTAACAAAGAAATATTGTTTTTTTTCCTCTCTTTTTGACTTGTTTCCCTTAATCCCATCCAATTTCTGAATATTTATGCCGCTTTCTATACATCATTTAATACAATTCATATTCCTTGCGGGCCGAAGACCGCTCGTGTTTAAGGTGAATATGATAAGTACTGTATAACAGAAATGCAGTAAATAGTAACACTCTGTGGATTCTGCTCCGAAGATTGGCATGCCCAAAGAGACTTCATCACAATCCTGCAATTGCTTCATGATGACATGACTGCAACTATCTTGAACGGGAGATCTGAAACAGATGACTTCAAAATCAACACCATTGCCCCAACACTATATACAATCTCCTTGACTGTGGCTATTCACCTCATTAGAGATAAAAAATATTCTCCTGTGTTTTTATCAAATGGCAGCTAGAGGGTAAATTCTTTGCTCTCACAATCTACAGTTCGTGGACGACTGTGGTGGCATTGTCCACTCTACATCGGATTGCAAGCCACGCCCAACCCCATCCCACAGACCCATAACCAACCCCCCCCCCCCCCACACGGAGGGCAGCCCACCCTGCACCGCATGTCAGCACCCATACCGCCCGCCATGGCCGGATTCACTGTTCACAAAGGCCCCCAGCTGCCCAATTCCTGTGCTGCCCGCGACTGACTGCCTAACACTTTACACTTTCTGTCTCTCCCCCACCCCCACCCCGGCAGAAGCCGGTGCACAACTGTAGGGAGTGAGAGAAGACTTTCCCAGATCTGCGGCCCCTCATCCTCATGGAGCGGCGGACTCGGGATCTGTTTGGTGGACCTGGAGAGAGGGCAGTCACTGAAGTGGAGGTCGGCATCGGGAAGCAAGTGGCGCCCGCTGAGTTGCGGTGTCCCTATGGCACCACCCCCACAGCATTCCCACACCATTCCCACAACACCTACACACCAGCCCACACCACCTACACACCAGCCCACACCATCACACCATCCTACTTCCCCCACACAACCCCACTGCCCCCACACCACCCCATTACTCCCACACCACCCACACACCACTCCACCACCCACACACCACTCCACCACCCACACACCACTCTACCACCCACACACCACCACACCACCCCCACACCACCACACACCACCCCACCACCCCTACACCACCCACAAAAAAACACACCACTCCCACACAATCTACACACCATCTCTCCGCCCCCACACCATCCCATCACCCCACTACCCCCATAACACCCACGCCACCCCAACCCACGATCCAACGGTGCGTCATGTCCTGTGTTTTGAAGGATCACCTGGTGACGAAGCGGGCCCTTCTGAGGTCTTCTGCCCCATACACAACCTCAAGAAAATACCAGTGACGCGGGCTCCCAGGCACCAGCCCATGACACCCTGGAGCACCAGTCTGGGGAAGACACCGACTTTCCATCACAGCTGTCTCCAACACCCTCCACAATCCCAGAGACATTCACCTCAGTTTAGCACTTTAATGAAGAGGATCCTGGCGCACTATCTGGCACACATGTACAGCAGTACATCAGGTAGAGGTAGAAACCCCCGAGGGAGTGGACGGTCAGGGGGCAGCCTTACTCGAGGGACCTGCTGCCATCCAGAAGGGTCTCAGGCTTATGGAAACGGCAGTCCCATTGATGCTGGAAATGTAGACAGAGAGCCAGGGACTACACGAGGGGTTGTCAGCAATCTTCCAATGCCTGCAGTTGCAGTTGGAGGAGTCCAACTGCCTGCAGGGGCAGGAGGTGGTGCCAGCCATGTGTGCTACCCAGGCCAACGCCACATGGGTAGTATCCGCAGTGGAGGTCTTGAGGGCGAAGTTATCAACAATGGGCCAGGATGTCCAAGGCCTGGGGCACTCGGTGTGGGCCGTGGCTGAGGCACAGGGCAGGGCTGCTCTGTCACAGGCAGCTATGTACCAGGGCCACCTGGACCCTGCAGCGATGTTCCACAGCTTGGCTCGCTCACAATGGGTCATGGCTGTGGGTGTCAACGGCATTGGCCAGGCACTGGCTGACCTCAGCCAGTCCCAGGTGGAAGTGGTCCAGTCACTGTGCTCCAAGGCTGCGAACATTGAGGCCCTGGTTGAGACGGGAGTGGGCTTCCAGGACTGGCAACATCAGGTGGCAGGGGAGCCCCAGGCGCCGGTCGCTCCCCCAGCCCAGTAGTAACCTGAGGAGGTGATGGGGCCCGTCTGTGCTGGTGACCTCCGCAGGGGAGGTGCCAGAAAACCACAGCGCATCGGACACCTCCCCTCCTGTCCCTGGCCCATCCGATGGGCAATGGGTAGAATATGGTGGCACCACGCTATCTGGGACACTCGAGAGACTGCCGGGCCTATCCAGGTCCGGTCACTCAAGAAGACGGACACCAAAGGGGACCCAGGTCACAGGGTGGGTATCGCAAAAGGCCGCCTCCACCCCTGATGTACGCCTGGGGATCCACCTAGATGTAGCATTAGGGCCCATAGGGCCAGAAGGTTGGACATCAATTAAGTCGGCATGGGTGCAGCACATAGGTTAGCATTCGGGGCTCGGACACAGACTTGTTGTCATGAGAATGTCGCTTTAAGAAATGTTTGGCTGCTCATGTTACTGCAGTGATGTCAGAGTGTGGGTGGAGCTGAGCTCTGGTTCTGCTTTTTAGTTTCACTTTGAGAAAAAGCTTGGGTGTGTCTGGGCTTTTCAGTGTGTTGCAGCTGAAGTCAGAAAAAGCAGCCCTACTGCTGTTCTCTCTGCCATGAACGACTATCTCTGGATCCTTGGGTGATTTAAAACTAATAACTGCTTGCTGTAATGACTTTAACCTAATGTTCTCCTGTTTAAAGGTTTGTTAAGTCTTTTGGATGTTAAAAGGACAGCTTAAAGGATTACTGAGTGTTGTACTCTTTGAGGGTTATCTTTGAACTAATGGTTGCTGAGATATTCACTGTTTGTTTAAAAAGATTAACTTGAGTTCATAGAATAAACATTGTTTTGTTTTTAAAAATACTGGTCCATTTCTGCTGTGCCATTCCTGTAGAGTGGGCCGTGTGCTCCCCATACCACAATCTATTAAAAGTTGTGGGTCAGGTGAACTCCATGGTACACTTTGGGATTCCCTAAACCCTGACCCATAACAACTGTGAGCTCGAGGGGGATAAAGGTCGATCTATTGGATTGGCTTAGTGAACTTAAAGACAGTGAGGGGTGAGCATATTGTGGTTGCTTTTCAGGTGTGGTATTTTAGTTTAAGTGGGGAGTGTGTTGTGGACAATGGCTCTTTCAGAGGCTCAGAAGCTTTTGGGGGTGGAGACGGTCACACACAGTACATTACGGACAGAGACTAAAAGCAGACTGTTAGATTTGGCAAAAACATTGCAGTTAACATTACCTGACAAAATGCTAAAAGATGAGGTAATTATGGTGGTGGTTACGCATTTAAAATTGCCTGAGATACAATTTGACTCATTGGAAGTGGCAAAACTTCAATTACAAATTAAACAAATGGAATATGAGAAAGAATTAAAGCAGCTTGAGTACGAAAGAGAGGAAAAAGAAAAAGAAAGAGAAAGAGATAGAGAGGACAAAGAAAAGGAGAGAGCAGAAAGGAGGAAAGAAAGACTAGCCCAGCAGAACAAAAAGAAAAAGAAAGGGAGATACAGATCAGGGAAAAAGATAAAGAGAGAGAGTTTGAACTTCAGAAAATGGCCATGAAACATGACAGTCAGTTAAAATTAGCTGACGTAAAGGGAAATGTACAGTTGGATGATAGTGATGAGGATAGTGAGAAAGAGTGTCATAGTCGAAGGCGTGGTGGGGATTTATTTAAATATGTCCAAGCATTGCCACAGTTTGACAAGAAGGAGGTAGAAGCCTTTTTCAGTTCATTTGAGAAGGTAGCTAAACAAATGAAATGGCCACAGGACATGTGGATAGTACTGATTCAAACAAAGCTGGTAGGTAGGGCTAGTGAAGTGTTTGCATCACTACCGGAGGAGGTCTTTGGGACGTATGAGGAGGTGGAAAAATCCACCTTAGGTGCATGTGAACTAGTGCCTGAAGCTTACAAACAAAGGTTTAGAAATTTAAGGAAAGAATTTGGTCAAACATACATGGAGTTTGAAAGGCTCAAACAGAGTAATTTTGATAGGTGGATAAGGGCTTTGAAAATAGACCAAACGTATGAAGCTCTCAGAGAAATTATACTTTTGGAGTTTAAAAATTCAATTCCTGATGTAGTGAGAACTCATGTGGAAGAGCAGAGGGTTAAAACTACGAGATTAGCAGCAGAATTGGCAGATGATTATAAATTAATTCAGAAATCAAAGCTTGGTTTCCGACATCAGTTTCAGCCTGTGAGAGAAATTGGGGATATGAAAAATACTCAAGTGGTAAAGGTAAAGGTGATCTGATGGGAGATAATAAGGAGAGTGTACCTCAAATTAAAAAAGAAACCCAGGAGGGTGGAAGAGACATGACAAGTTTCAAATGTTTTCACTGTAATAAACTAGGCCATGTAAAGTCACAGTGTTGGTGGTTGAAGAAAAGCACTGGGAAGGCTGATGTGGTAAAACAGGATAAGACAGTGGGGTTTGTTAGAGTGGTAAAGGAAAGCCCAAGGGAAGTGAAGGAGGTGCAAAAGATTGTGCAGACTGGTCAAGAGGTGATTGATAAGAAGGTGCCAGATGCCTTTAAAGAATTTACTTGTGTGGGTAAAGTTTACTCATGTGTATCAGGAGGAGCAGGTAAAGAAGTCACAATTTTAAGAGGTACGAGAGCTAGTCAATCTTTAATGGTAAGAGATAAGGGGTTATGTAGTTTGGGAAGAATGTTGCCAGAAAAGGCGGTAATATGTGGAATTCAGGGTGAGAGGAGTAGCATTCCATTATATAACATAAGGTTGGAAAGTCCAGTGAAGAGTGGTGAAGTGGTAGTAGGAGTAATAGAGAAACTATCTTGTCCAGGAATACAGTTTATCTTGGGTAATGATATAGCTGGATCGCAGGTGGGAGTGATGCCTACTGTGGTTGATAAGCCAGTGGAAAATCAGACAAATGAAGTGCTGAAGGACGAATATCCTGGGATTTTTCCAGATTGTGTAGTAACAAGATCACAAAGTCACAGGTTAAGACAAGAGGAGAAATCAAAGAGTAAAGATGAAGTTGAAGTGCAATTATGAGAAACCATTTTTGATCAGTTGGTTGAAAAAGAACAAGAACAGGTGGAGGGTGAGGCAGATATTTTTAGTTCAAGAAAACTGGCGGAGTTACAACAAAACGATATAGAAATAAAACGGATGTATCAGAAAGCATACACAGAAGAGGAATCTGTGTGTATACCAGAATGTTATTACCGTAAAAGTGATGTCTCGATGAGAAAATTGAGACCTTTACATATGCAGGCGGATGAAAACTGGGCAGAAGTTCATCAAGTAGTATTGCCGGTAGGGTATAGAAAGGAAGTGTTGCGAGTGGCACATGAGGTACCAGTGGGAGGTCATTTGGGAATAAAGAAAACTCAAGCTAAAATCCAGAAACATTTTTATTGGCCTGGACTACATAAAGACGTAGTTAAATTTTGTCAATCATGTCACACATGTGAAGTAATAGGGAAACCTCAAGCAGTGATAAACCCAGCACCCTTAATACCCATTCCAGCATTTGAGGAACCTTTTACAAGTGTCCTAATTGATTGCGTATGATCGCTTCCTAAAACAAAAAGTGGGAATCAATATCTTTTGACTATAATGGATGTGTCTACCAGGTTTCCAGAGGCCATTCCAGTACGTAATATTACAGCTAAAAAGATTGTGGAGGAATTACTTAAATTCTTTACTAGATATGGACTACCCACAGAAATACAATCGGATCAAGGATCAAGTTTTACCTCACAGTTATTCAAAGAATTTATGGATAGCTTAGGAATAAAACAATTTAAATCAACTGCGTACCATCCAGAATCGCAGGGAGCGTTAGAAAGGTGGCATCAGACATTAAAGACAATGTTGAGGGCTTATCGTCAAGATTATCCAGAGGATTGGGATAAAGGAATTCCATTCGTACTGTTTGAAATTAGGGATGCACCTAATGAGTCAACCAAATTTAGTCCTTTTGAACTAATGTTTGGTCATGAGGTAAGAGGACCACTTAAATTGATTAAGGAAAAATTGTTGGGCGAGAAATCAGAAATTACATTATTGGATTACGTGTCAAAGTTATAGGGAACGATTAAGTGGAGCAGGTGAATTGGCTAGACAACATTTGAAAGTTGCACAAAATGTGATGTAACAGGTCACGGACAAGTAATCCAAAGTTCGTAGATTTGCCAGTGGGGATAAATTTTTAATGTTGTTACCAGTGGTAGGGGAGCCTTTAAAAGCTAGGTTTTGTGGACCTTATCAGATTGAAAGAAAATTAAGTGAGATGAATTATGTGGTAAAAACACCAGATAGAAGGAAAACTCACCGAGTGTGTCATGTGAATATGCTTAAAAGGTACTTTGAAAGGGAAGGAGAGAAAAAGGTGGAGGTTTCAATGATTCTCACTCAAAGTGATGAACTGTGAATTTGACATACCTCAAATTAAATTGGAAAATGAGGATGTTCTTAAAAATTGGGATAAATTGTTGAGTTATCTTCCAGAGGAAAAATGAACTGACATGGAAGAGTTATTGATATCACATGGGCAAGTTTGTGGTAATAAATTGTGAAGTACTAAAATGGCTATACATGATGTAGATGTGGGAAATGCTGTTCCAATCAAACAACATCCATATAGACTTAACCCTTTAAAATTGGCACAGGTTAACAAAGAGATTGAGAGTATGCTTAAAAATGGCATAATTGAAGTGGGTTGCAGCCAATGGAGCTCACCCATAGTGATGGTACTTAAACCAGACGGTACCCATCGGTTGTGTGTGGACTACAGAAAGGTTAATGCAGTTACAAGAATGGACTCTTATCCTATCCCATGTTTGGAGGATTGCATTGAGAATGTGGGACAGTCCGCCTTTATTTCCAAATTGGATTTACTTAAAGGTTACTGGCAGGTACCTTTATCCGAAAGGGCGAAGGAAATTTCAGCTTTTGTGACTCCAGATGGTATACGCCCATTCAAAGTTATGCCATTTGGCATGGAAAACGCCCCAGCCACATTTCAACGATTACCTAACAAAATCAATTCAGGATTACCCAATTGTGCGGTATACATCGACGATCTGGTAATTTTCAGCCAGACATGGAAAGACCATTTAAAACATCTGATGGAGTTATTCGATCGACTTTAGGAGGCGGGTTTGGTGATCAACCTAGCCAAAAGTGAATTTGGAAAAGCCCAAGTCACCTTCCTTGGGGAGTTTTCGATACCCTCAAGACAAAGGGAAATAATGCGATTTCTTGGCATGAGTGGATTTGATCGAACATTGGTGCAAAGGTTTTGTAGCGTGATTGCTCCACTGGTGGACTTGCTGAAGAAACGTCGAAAATTTCATTGACAGCGGACTTTCAACATGCATTTTACTGCCTGAAGGCTGTGATAACCAATGCTCCTGTGTTGGAGAATTGCAAGGGACTCTGTGATCAAATTGAACTAAAGTATCTGACTTTAAAGAGAAATGCCGAGGCGTAGAGAAATGGATGGATCGTGCAGAGACCTTCTTGTTTAAAGAGACTGTCAATCATGAAGGATTTCAGTTGGAGGGAAAAAATCGAGAAAAGAAAATGGACTATATTGTACCTGTTTGCGTGTGGGTTTTTTTCAAATGAAAAAGTCTATTTACTGTGTGCATTTCTTAAAGGATGGTGAAAAGGTGAAAAATGAAACCATCTTGCAGTTGATGGTTTTTTTTTCTTGGAGGGAGGTGTCATGAGAATGTCACTTTAGGAAATGTGTGGCTTCTCATGTTACTGCAGTGATGTCAGAGTGTGGGTGGAGCTGAGCTCTGGTTCTGCGTTTTAGTTTCACTTTGAGAAAAAGCTTGGGTGTGTCTGGGCTTTTCAGTGTGTTGCAGCTGAACTCAGAAAAAGCAGCCCTACTGCTGTTCTCTCTGCCATGAAAGACTGTCTCTGGATCCTTTGGTGATTTAAAACTAATAACTGCTTGCAGCAATGACTTTAACCTAATGTGCTTCTGTTTAAAGGTGTGTTAAGTCTTTTGGATGTTAAAAGGACAGCTTAAAGGATTACTTAGTGTTGTATTCTTTGGGGCTTATCTTTGAATTAATGGTTGCTAAGATATTCACTGTTTGTTTTAAAAAAGTTAAGTTGCGTTCATAGAATAAACATTGTTTTGTTTTTAAAAATACTGGTCCATTTTTGCTGTACCATACCTGTAGAGTGAGCCGTGTACTCCCCATACCACAATCTATTAAAAGTTGTGGGTCAGGTGAACTCCATGCTACACTTTGGGATTCTCTAAACCCTGACCCATAACATTGTACATAAATGTTCACCGTTTCAAAGTAAACACCTGTGCATAAACATTTCAATCTGCCTCAGTGCTCTGTTAGAAAGGTGTGAAAGATGGGCTGGGACACTCGGTGTGGGTGGCAGATGGCTGCAGAGGGGGTGAGAGGGGTGGGGTTTGTGGAGATGGGCAGCCGTTAGAGGCGAGTATGAGCCAGGGCCCCCAGTTCAGTCACTGCCCACCGCCCCGGCCCCACCGTCATCCCTCTCCACCCCACCCACCCCATTACCCCACCTATGTGCAGCGGTACATCAGGTGGAGGTCAGAACCCCCGAACCCGTCCCCACCTCTGCCACCCAGAGGTTCGGTGGGACCGTGTGATGGAATAGTCAGCTCGCATGCAGGGATCACCCAGGTGCTACCATGGGCAGGAGTCAGATGTTGTTTAACGATGTGGAGCACCAGAGCTCATCGCAGAGCAGGTCGTCATCATCCTCCATCCCTAGACCAGACCCGCTGTTACTCCCAACCCAGTGCCCACACACCGTACTGAGGCAGGTAGGGATCACGGCAGGAGTTGCAGGTGTGCGGATAGGGTGGAGGGTTTGTGCAGGGAGGGTAGTCATGGGAAATAATTTGCATGTATAAAACATTGATGAATAATTCTGAAATGTGCAGTAATATCTTATAAATAGTAGCATAGCAGTGAGAGGATATAAATCTTTCTCAAATTTGATTTGATTATCTTCTAAAATTATTTTATGGATACTGTGTTGTACACAAGAATAAATTGGAATTTCTTTTTTTGGGAACAGGAGTGGGTTTTACATAAAACCATACTTCTTTTATAACTGAGCCCCATTTGTTTCTGATTATCAGTAAGTGCTGTTGTGAACCTTTGCCATGGCAGCAATATAAATATCAATATTTAAACTGAGCAAATAATGTTAGTACATGGTTTAGAGTTGAAAGTATAGAATCCTGAGTATATTTGAACACAAAGTTCAATCCAAGGCTTTTAAAATATATAAAATAAATTTATTGCAGCATCAGGAAGCATAATTGAATTCTGGCTGATTTAGCAACATTACAACTTTACAGCTTCAGCAGGCAGAACATGCATATGAAAAATGCTAGCGGTCTGAAGATTAAAGTGCTCACAGCACTTTTAGAATATTTTAATGCCAAATGGAAACAAGATTATGCAGATGTTTTCTGTTGAATATGCTATTTTCAGATATGATGGGGCCATTATACAACTCAGCTGTGGAATACATTTCATATTCAGCACCTAAATATCTTGATGTAACAATCTCAAATTTGATCTCAAATGTAAGATGTATTGAAGTGAGATTGTCTGGAATTTATATGTACAAAAAATTGATTATTCCATTTTATAAAGTATATATTTTCATTAGTGTATTTTAAAAGGTTGTCACCTAATTAGTGTATTTAGATATCTAACCCTGAGCTAAGCATGTGTATTATTTAAATCTATTATTTCAAAAATTGTTGCAATGTTGGAATCAATATGAGCCTTTAGTGGAAGAACCTGACTGCACTGAAACATTTTATGAGAAATCAACTGCCATTTCAGAGTTGTCACGGTGGCAACTCGTCACAACTCTTTTCAACCAATGATACTGGAAGGTATGTGGCACTGTCCTTTTGAAACAGTTCAATGTTTGTTTGATCGGCCAGTGAAAGTACAGATTGATACCACTCATGCACAAGTCACATCATGGTAACATATAGGCCGAGATTCTCTGGCCTCCCTGCAGCGTGTTTCTCGCCGACAGGAAGCCATGCGTCGTTGGCCAGTGGTGGGATCTTCCGGTGCCACCATTGCCAATGGGATTTCCCATTGAATCCACCTCACGCCGCTGGGAAACCAGCAGCAGGGGTGCGTCATCAGCCAGACTGGAAGATCCCGTCATCGTGAACAGCTGGAAGTTCTCAGCCATAATGTTTACTTGACACTAGAGATAGGTTAGCCACATCATCAGCCACAGTTTCAATGTGACTTTATATTTTAGTTGTTCTATTCTTTCGTTACGGTAGAAACAATGGATCAAAAGATTGCCACACCGTAGGTAACAACCAGACCGTCAGATTTTATTAGAGTGGTGTTGCTCTCTCACAATCTATGGTAGTAGGGAGGAAAATCTCCCAAATGCCTCTGATGGTGTCACCACATAATCATGTCACACACTATACAGAGATGCATTGGTTTACAATACATAACATCCCTCCTCCTTTACTTCTGTAGCACGACAACTAACATTAACTTTGGTGCCGAGGTCCCAGGTTCAATCCCGACCCTGGAACATTGTCCGTGTGGAGTTTGCACATTCTCCCCGTGTTTGCGTGGGTTTCACCCCCACAACCCAAAGATGTGCAGAGTAGGTGGATTGGTCACCCTAAAATTGCCCCTTAAATTGGATAAAATTAATTGGGTACTCTAAATTTTTTTACTAGCATTAACTTCAACTCTTACTATGAATGATAATTATTTAACTGGTGTCATTATACATAGTTTTATATATAAACGTCTGTACGAGAGTTTTTTAGGTGGATGTCGGTTCCAGTCAGGCAGAATCCATTGTTCAGGAAATTTGCTTTCATGCTCTCGGTAGCCTGTTCACCACTTGGCTCAGGAAAATCATCTGATAAAGTTGGTTCATTTTCAGCTTCTACAGGCGCTGTTGGTTCAACTGGTGTAGAATCTGAGTTCGACTCAGTCATGATCATACGTTCAGGGATTTCCAAACCTTGCGTGTCACATGTTGGCCTTTCAGATACCGACTGCAAATTCTCTTTTTGAAGCGAATATTAATCTGTGAGCCTGTGCTAAATTCTATCGTTATCGGTTTACACCGTGTAAGAAATCGGCTTTGTGAGTTTTGTGGCAGGTACCCACTTCTTACTTGGAGGGCGCGATTCAATGGCCTCATTGCTCCCGACTTGGTGTCGCAATGAAGCTGTTGAATCTCGCGAAGACCTCTCGCGAGATTCACGACACTCAAAACGTCTGGCAAGATCCTTTGATGCTTTAATGCATTCTTCAATGATTGTACCAACTCCATCAATCCATTGGTGGAAGGATGATAAGGCACAGTTTTTACATTCTGCATGGCATGATTTCTAAGGTATTCCATGAAATCCTTTGACGTGAACTGAGTCCACTTATCGCTAACTATTCCAGTTATTCCGGTTTGACAAACTGTGCAAATACTTCATACAGTCATTCAATTGTCTTTTCAGCAGCGGTTGGCTTTATCATCATTATTTTGTCCCAGTTGGAATGTGTGTCCATGTTCACTAGGACAAGAAACATGGGTGAGATTCTCCGACCCCCCGCCGGGTCAGAGAATCGCCGGGGGCTGGCGTGAATCCCTCCCCCGCCGGTTGCCAAATTCTCCGGCACCGGATATTCGGCGGGGGCAGGTATCGCGCCGCGCCAGTTGGCCCCCCCCCTTGCGATTCTCCGGCCCGGATGGGCTGAAGTCCCGCCGCTAAAATGCCTGTCCCGCCGGCGTAGATTAAACCACCTACGTTACCGGTGGGACAAGGTGGCGCAGGCGGGCTCCGGGGTCATGGGGGGGGTGGCGCGGGGTGACTGGCCCCGGGGGGTGCTCCCACGGTGGCCTGGCCTGCGATCGGGGCCCACCGATCCGCGGGCGGGCCTGTGCCGTGGGGGGCACTCTTTCCCTTCCACCTTCACCACGGTCGCCACCATGGCGGAGGCGGAAGAGACTCCCTCCACTGCGCATGCGCGGGAATGCCGTCAGCGGCCGCTAAGGCTCCCGCGCATGCGCCGCCCGGAGATGTAATTTCCGCGCCAGCTGGCGGGGCACCAAAGGCCTTTTCCGCCAGCTGGCGGGGCGGAAATTCGTCCGGCGCGAGCCTAGCCCCTTAAGGTTGGGGCTCGGCCCCCCAAGATGCGGAGCCCGACTGATTCGCGCCATTTTGGGCGCCAGTCGGCGAACATCGCGCCGATACCGGAGAATTTCGCCACATATATCCTCAAATTGGTCCCGCAAAATCGAAATGTACTCTTTGCCATGGATGTTTTGGCCAATTCTAAGGGTGGAAATGGTTGAAAAGATGGAGTATTTTGTTCCCTAGCGCAAGACTGAAACTGAACTGCTCTTTCTTCAATTTCTGAGTCCCACCCCGGCAGCCAAAAATAACTCTTTGCGAGTTATTTCAGACACATGGAGCGGGATTCTCTGACCCTCCGCTCCAGAATCGCGCCCGGCACGGGGCGGAGAATAGCCGTTCATGCCAGAAATCCAGTCCAATGGCGCTTCCGCGATTCTCAGCGGACCCACCAGCCCCGCGCTGGTCGTGGGCCGTTGGCACAGGCCCCTGCGGAGATTCTGCGCGGTCAACTGGCCGAACTCCCGCCAGTGTGATTTACATGTGGTACCACCCGGCGGGAGCTGGGACCCGCGGCCTCGGTGGCGGTGCTGGGGGGGATGAGGGCTATCTGACTCCAGGGGGGGAGGCTCAGTGGTAGCCAGACCTGCAATCTGGAGGGACCTACCTTCCTCCGCGTGGGCTCGCTGTGTGGATCTGCCATGTCGGCTGCGCCCGTGCCCACGTCGAAGTGGGCCACCGTGCTTATGCGTGGCCGCATGAACTCGCTAGCAGGGCCCCGCCGGCAGCCAGAGCTGCGGGACGCAAGCCAGGGCTCTGCTAGCCCCCTAGAAAATAGAGAATCACCCCGGACCTTCGAGGAAAAAGTCCGGAGTGATTCTTGCCCGTTTTCCGGCGGGCACGGGGATTTAGTCCCCAGAAGGGAGAATCCTGCCCATGATTCCTGGATTTCCTTCATGGAACTGATCCAGTATACGACTGCAGAAGCACGGAGGAATGATAACCCTGATTCCTCAGAGAAATTCTCTGTTTCATACCATTAATTCAAGTTCCCTTGTTCGGTACAGCTTGAATTCCGGATTCCTCCTCTGTTGATCCAGTGATGTGTCTTTTAAAATAATGTCCATGAAGTTCTCCATCATCAGATCAGACCTTGTGTCTTTGCACTTGTAATAGGTACACTATCAACTTGGGAACAGTACACACAGTTCACATAGTTCTCCTGTGATTTGGCTCTGTCCTGAATTGGTAGAAATTATAGAGCATCGCCGTTCACATGTTACTCAGATCTTCTGTATTTAATCTAATAATTATGCATTGATAAGATGAGGGACCATCTCTGCAATCAACTCCCAGCTGGAGACAGTGGGCAGGATTCTCCCATCTGAAGGCAGAGTGTTGGCGCTGTCTTAAAAACTGGAGAGTTTAACGACGGCGTCATCGGACCTCTATGTGTAGCGATTCTATGGCCCTACAGGAGGCCAGCACGGCACTGGAGTGACCCACGCCGCTCCAGCTGCCGATACCGGCGTCAAATGGGTGCCTCGGGTCTGCGCATGCGCGCTGCGACCGGCACGAATGCAAACATGCACACTGCAACCGGTGCGAATGCGCACTGCGACCGGCACGAATGCGAACATGCACACTGCAACTGGTGCGAATTCGCGCTGCGACCGTCACGAATGCGCACATGCACATTGCAACCGGTGCAAATGCGCACTGCAACCGGTGCAAATGCGCACTGCACGAACCGGCACGAATGCGCACATGCACACTGCAACCGGTGCGAATGCACACATGCACACTGCAACCAGTGCGAATGCGCACTGCGACCGGCACGAATGCACACATGCACACTGCAACCGGTGCGAATGCACACATTCGCAGTAGCGTCCTTCTCCACGCCGGCCCTGACGCAACATGGCGTAGGGTTACAGGAGCCGGCGCGGAGAAAGAGTGCCCCCCACCAGGAGAGGCCGGCCCCCCGATCAGTAGGCCACGATTGCGGGCCAGGCCACGTTGGATCCCCCCCAGGGTCGGACCCCCCCCCCATCTTCCCCCCCCCTTCCAGGCCGCCCCAGACAGGATGGATGCCGAGGTCCCGTCGGGTAAGACCAGATGTGAATGGCGCCGGCGGGACTCGAGCTTTTTTGGGTGGCCACTCGCTGCAGCCCAGGCGGAGAATCGGCTTGCTCGGCCCCCGACCGGCGCCACTGCCGCCGATTCTCCGGTGACTGGAGAATCGGCGGTCCGGTGTTGGGGCGGTGTCGCGCGAATCGCACCTGGCCCGCCGATTCTCCGACCCGGCATGGGCTGAGAGAATCCCGCCCAGTATTCCTTTTATCGACCAGCGATAGTTGTTAAAGGCCTATGGTCTGTTAATAAGGTAAAATGTCTTCCATACAAATAGTGATGCAATCATTTGATTCCAAAAATTATACTCAAGGCTTCCTTTTCCAATTGAGTATAATTACTTTCAGGGCTTGTCAACGTTCTTGCAGAGTAATTTATGAGTTGTAAAAAAATCTCCGTTGTGATATATTCTGCAGTCTAGATGTATCTAAAATAACAGTCATTTACTTAGGTTCCTTGTGGAACCCGTCCTTATCAATTACCTTGCCAAGCTAGCTTAAAGATGATTGGAAAAATTCGCATTTCTCTTTCTCGACGCAAAGGTTTTGCCTTTCAAGATGCTCCAATGTGTCTTCTAAGTTCTTTAGGTGCCTCTGTTCAGTCCTGCCAATAAGTAAGATGTCATCCAAATAACATTGAACACCATTGAAGCTAAGGGTTTGGTCCATGGACGTTTGAAATAAGGCTGGAGCTGACATTATTCCGAATGGTAGGCGCTTGGGCTTAAACCGTCCTTTGTGTGTTACAATTGTTAGAAGAGGTTTCGACTCAGCTGCTACCTCCATCTGGAGGTACACTTGGGACAAATCCATCTTATTGAACTTGAGTTGCACTTGTGCAACTATCAACACCTTTCTTAGTCTTAATCACACCCATTTACATTTCTTTTGTCTTTCTGGCCACGACATCTGTGTCAATCTCCACCTTTCACTGGCCTTCTATCCAGCCCCACAGCTCCATGCACCCCCCACAATTGTATAAATC
The DNA here is from genome assembly GCF_047496885.1 of Scyliorhinus torazame. Classification (NCBI taxonomy): domain Eukaryota; kingdom Metazoa; phylum Chordata; class Chondrichthyes; order Carcharhiniformes; family Scyliorhinidae; genus Scyliorhinus; species Scyliorhinus torazame. The sequence continues at coordinate 87,579,720 of NC_092717.1, forward strand.
TGACCCAATTTCCAGTTCTCTCCAGTTTTGACAAAGAGTCATCCAGACTCGAAATGTTAGCTTCCTTCTCTCTCTACAGATGCTGTCAGGCCTGTTGAGATTGTCCAGTATTTTCTGTTTTTGTATCCTATTGAACTGTTGTCCATCCAACAATCCAACAAATAGGCCCTCTTTTAATGGACATCACTTCACCCTTTGGTTTGATTGCATATGGCTCAGTTCTTGCCTTTAAGCATTTTGGGGTGCTATCAGGTTTTATCTGAATCTTGCCACGACTCAGGTCATGTCCCCTAAAGTGTTTTCAAATACCTTCTTATACTTTTTTAAGACTTTCTCTATTGTATTATTTACATCACCCTATTGGTTCATAGCTTGCCAATTTAGTTTGATTTTGTTCAACCACCCTCTTTCAAAAAGTGCAGGAAAATGTCCTTCTACTACATGTAATGGCTATTTTTCAGATGGACCATTTGCTTCAACTTGCACTGGACCCATATCTTCCATGTAAGTTCTCAATATTACATCAGACGGCGTAATAGTACATTCATTAGCTTTTGCTTCTATAAATTTTCAGAGATCAGGGATATAGCTGTTTCGGAAAGACCCAAAATCTCTGAGTATCATCTAAAATCAATAGTACACCGAATTTGAGTTCCTTGATCTCACTGGACATCATGTCTTCCTGGGAATTTTCACTGTCATCGGTCATTCTATAGACCTTCAGCGGGATTGTCCGCTTTACGCTGAAATGACCAGACGCCGGCGTGAAAACCGGCGCGAACCTCTCCGGCGTCAATGGCCCCTGAAAGCTAGGAATTCTCCACTTACCTCCACTTTCTCAGGGGCTAGGTGGACGATGGAGGGGTTGGCACCACTCCAGGGGGCGCCGAAGGGACAGCGCAAGTTTGCACATGCGCCAAAGGGCCGGTGTGATCTTCCGCATGCACGGAACCGCCGGCGTATTTTGCCGCATGCGCGGGGGGTTCTCTTCTCCACGCCGGCCATGGCGGAGCCCTACAGGGGCTGGCGCGAAAGGAAGGATTGCCCCCAGGGCACAGGCCCGCCCACAGATCGGTGGGCCCCAATCGCAGGCCAGGCCACCATGGGGTTCCCCCCAGCCTACCTAGCTGCCAGGTCCCACCGTGTGGGACCATACGTAACCCACGCCAGCGGGACTGGCCAAAAACGGACGGCCGCTCGGCCCAATGGGGCTCGGAGAATTGCTGGGGGGGCCGCTGCTAACGCCCCCCGACCGGCATGGCGTGAACCCCACACCCACCTGAAAAACAGCGCCGGAAAATACGGCAGCCGGTGTCGGGATAGCGGGGCAGTTTTCGCGCTGTCCCCCGGGGATTCTCTGACCCGGCAGGGGGTTGGAGTATCCCGCCGCTGTAGATTAGGGAGTGTTCCTGTGTTCACCCATTTTTGAGGTTTGAGGATTCTGCCTGGCCCTGTTTGCCGTTGTTATGTGACGTTTCTTGCCACAATTATGACATTTGTTTTCTCAACACCACCTTTCCTGTGGAGAATGCCCCATCTGGGCACACCTATTCCATGCCTACATGTTGAAAGATCTTGGGCGGGATTCGCCGACCCCCCGCTGGGTCAGAGAATCGCCGGGGGGGGTGCCGTGAATCCCGCCCACGCCGGCTGCCGAATTATCCAGCACGGGGTTTTGGCGGGAGCGGAAATCGCCCCGCGCCGGTCGGCGGCCGCTATCAACGGCCCCCCCCGGAGATTCTCCGGCCCGCAATGGGCCGAGTGGCAGCCCGTTTTTGGCCAGTCCCGCCGGCATATATTACACCAGGAATTTGCCGGCAGCACCTGGCTGCACGGGAGGCCTCCGGGATCCTCAGGTGGGCGCGGGGGAATCTGGCCCCGGGAGGTGCCCCCACGGTGGCCTGGCCCGCGATCGGGGCCCACCGATTCGCGGGCGGGCCTGTGCCGAGGGGGCACTCTATTCCTCCGCGTCGGCTGCTGTGGTCCTCCGCGATGGCCGGTGCAGAGATGAACCCCCCCAGCGCATGCGCTGGGATGACGCCAGCGCACCTTGGCGCTCCCGCGCATGTGCGAACTCACGCCGGCCGGCAGAGGCCCTTCGGCGCCAGTTGGCGTGGCACCAAGCCCCTTCCCCGCCTGCCGGCGCAGCGCAAACCACTCCGGCGCCAGCCTAGCCCCTGAAGCTGCGGAGGATTCCGCACCTTCGGGGCAGCCCGATGCCGGAGTGGTTCACACCTCTCCTTCGCGCCTGAGTTGCCCGCCCCGCCGATTCCTGCAGAATCCCGCCCCTTCTTTTCTCAATATTCATTTTGTTTATTTTGGTGTCAGCTCCCATTTCGGAAGCTTCTTTAGCTGCCAGTTTCATAGACACTGCTATTTCAACAGCAAGCTTGAATGTTAGAGAGCTTTCTGTTAGCGATCGTCGCTGAATTGCCTCATTTTTCAATCCACACGCAAGTCTGTTCCGTAGCCTTCCCTCAAGGGTCGGCCCAAACTCACAATTCTTTGCTAGTTTCCATAGTATGGCTCCAAATATTTTCACCTTCTTCTTGGCTACGTTGATGAAAGCTGAATACCTCTGCAATGATTAATAATGGTTAGGCTAGAGGAGTCCTTCAGGTTTTTGCACCTGGTTTGCAGGGTGAACAAGACTTTTTAACAGGGTGAAAGTTTTCCGTCCTATTACACTCAATAAAGTTGTTACTTTAATGTCATCGAGTATCCTGTTTGCAACAAGGTAGTATTGACTCTCTCTTCATAGGGGCTCCAGGCTTTTGCATTCTTGAGATGATTGTTATCACTAAGGAGGTAGTGATGGGCAAGCTAATGGGGCTAAAGGTAGACAAGTCTCCTGGCCCTGATGGAATGCATCCCAGAATGCTAAAAGAGATGGCTAGGGAAATTGCAAATGCACTAGTGATAATTTACCAAAATTCACTAGACTCTGGGGTGGTCCCGGCGGATTAGAAATTAGCAAACGTGACACCACTGTTTAAAAAAGGAGGTAGGCAGAAAGCGGGTAATTATAGGCCAGTGAGCTTAACTTTGGTAGTAGGGAAGATGCTGGAATCTATCATCAAGGAAGAAATAGCGAGGCATCTGGATGGAAATTGCCCCATTGGGGAGACGCAGCATGGGTTCATAAAGGGCAGGTCGTGCCTAACTAATTTAATGGAATTTTTTGAGGACATTACCAGTGCGGTAGATAACGGGGAGCCAATGGATGTGGTATATCTGGATTTCCAGAAAGCTTTATACAAGGTGCCGCACAAAAGGTTGCTGCATAAGATAAAGATGCATGGCATTAAGAGTAAAGTAGTAGCATGGATAGAGGATTGGTTAATTAATAGAAAGCAAAGAATGGGGATTAATGGGTGTTTCTCAGGTTGGCAATCAGTAGCTAGTGGTGTCCCTCAGGGATCAGTGTTGTGCCCACAACTGTTCACAATTTACATAGATGATTTGGAGTGCAATGTGTCCAAGTTTGCAGACGACACTAAGATGAGTGGTAAAGCAAAACGTGCAGAGGATACCGGAAGACTGCAGAGGGATTTGGATAGGTTAAGTGAATGGGCTAGGGTCTGGCAGATGGAATACATTGTTGACAAATGTGAGGTTATCCATTTTGGTAGGGATAACAGCAAAAGGGATTATTATTTAAATGATGAAATATTAAAACATGCAACTGTGCAGAGAGACCTGGGTGTGCTAGTGCATGAGTCGCAAAAAGTTGGTTTACTGGTGCAACAGGTGATTAAGAAGGCAAATGGAGTTTTGCCCTTCATTGCTAGAGGGATGGAGTTTAAGACTAGGGTGGTTATGCTGCAATTGTATAAGGTGTTAGTGAGGCCACACATGGAGAATTGTGTTCAGTTTTGGTCTCCTTACCTGAGAAAGGACGTACTGGCGCTGGAGGGTGTGCAGAGGAGATTCACTAGGTTAATCCCAGAGCTGAAGGGGTTGGATTACGAGAAGAGGTTGAGTAGACTGGGACTGTACTCGTTGGAATTTAGAAGGATGCGGGGGGATCTTATAGAAACATATAAAATTATGAAGGGAATAGATAGGATAGATGTGGGCAGGTTGTTTCCACTGGCGGGTGAAAGCAGAACTAGGGGGCATAGCCTCAAAATAAGGGGAAGTATATTTAGGACTGAGCTTAGGAGGAACTTCTTCACCCAAAGGGTTGTGAATCTATGGAATTCCTTGGCCAGTGAAGCAGTTGAGGCTCCTTCATTAAATGTTTTTAAGATAAAGGTAGATAGTTTTTTGAAGAATAAAGGGATTAAGGGTTATGGTGTTCGGTCCGGAAAGTGGAGCTGAGTCCACAAAAGATCAGCCATGATCTCATTCAATGGCGGAGCAGGCTCGAGGCTCCTAGTTCTTATGTTCTTATGTTCTCACCAAATTGTTCCATAGAGCTACCACCATCGCAGTTACCTGTTCTTAAGTATTAGTTTCTTTAACTTTTCTTTAGCTTTTCTTAATTTATTTTCTTGGTTGGACTGTGGTGTACTTCAATCAATGGTGGAGTGGTCTCCTGAAAATCGATCCTTGACCCGAGGTCTAGGTCTGAATTGTTTCTTCTGACTATTTTTACTGGAAAACCATCCTCATCGCCAGCTTTGTCTTTAGTGTAATATTTTAGTTCTACTCTTCTTCGCAGTAGAAACAAAGGATGGAATGATTGTCACGCCGTAGGGAACTTAAACATATTGTCAGGCTTTATTAAAATGATGTTACTTCCTCACAGTCTAAGGTGGGAGGAAAATCTCCCAAATGCCTCTGATGATGTCACCACGTAATCATGTGACACATGACAAAGAGATGCACTGGTTTACAATACATAACATAAACAATAATGGTAAAATAGTAAAAAGTTAATTTTGCAGTTAATTGTTCGACAACATAAAACACAGCTTGCTTGGGATGAATACGTTTTTTCCCCCCCTCGCCCCATCCCCCGGGGTGAACAAGTTTTGTGGTGACTCAAGAAAGTTGATAGATTATTTTCCTGGGTATTGCAAACCAAATACAGCAAATGTATTTTGAAAAGTGCAAATGATTTTTGGTAATAACACTAATAGCATCCATATCTTTGGGTAAGTAACATTTTTTATGTTAGATCCACTGGGAATGTCAGCAATGGGATAAATGTTTTGCCACATATTCGGGTGCAATCTGACCAAAAACAAATCAGCCCTTTCTGGCCGGGTTAACGGAGTAATTCCGGGTGCTTGTAGTGTCGGAAACGACTCCCCTATCTAATGGCACTCCGTTGCTATTTTAGGCCCTGGCGGGGAACCCCCCCGGGAAACCCCATCACCCACCCCATCCCCCCAAGGCTGCACTTACCCCATAATTTCCTGCACTGAGGAGCTCCATTGAGCTGCCCCCCCCCCCACCCTCCCGCAACCCACACCACGGGCAGGACACCTCCGAGCCTGATCCCTGGTGCAGGTAAAATGCCAGCCTGGTACCTTGGCATTGACAGCCTGGCACCAGCCTGGCAGTGCCGACAGTTCCCAGGCTGGCACCCAGGTGCTACTGCCAGGGTGTCAGTTGGCACTGCCAGGGTGCCAGGTTGGCAGTGCCAAGATGTCAGGCTGGCACCAGCAATTCCAGGGTGTAAACCTGCCTGGAGGCCAGCCACCAAGGAGACCTCCTATCGCCTGGGAGACTGCCCCAAGGGCCACTCTTCTTGGTTCAGTTTGTGGGGACCAGTGCTGAACAGCATCCAGCTGGGGTCTCCTCAGCGATGCCGATAGATGCCGGGTAGCCATTCGATCCGGTGTCAGTACGGCTAAGTGGGTTGCTGATCTCACTTATCTCTGCGAGACTGCATCGCGGCTTCTCGTGAGATCTGATGAGATCTCGCAAGGCATAGCGCCTGTCAGGAATTCTGGGCGAGGCCTCAACCCGGGATTTACTGGCACATCCCGCCCCAATTCAGGCAGGGTGCAGCCAGCCAGTAAATCTCGCCCATTGTTAACTATCTATTTGCACATGTGGCAGAATGAATAAATTGACCACATGTTTGGAACAATGCAATGATAAGCTCCTGAACGTAGATGTACCTTGGTAAGTGCCATCCAAGCATTGCATTCATGCATGAGCCACATGATGTTTGTCTCGTTGAGGTGAAAAGTATCCAACCTTGTTGGGAACTATGCTGCATGTTTGGTACATTGAGTATTTTTATAAGGCCACGGAGGAGTCCACACGGAGGAGATCAAGAAATTTAGTTTATTTACAATCACTATTATGTACATCACATAGTAGATCCCAACTGGGTCTGCCTTGCCGGTGCTTAACTGGACATCTTTATATACCATTCAACAATACATTGTTTAGAAGTCCCTCCCCCTTAATGGAGGGGTTGGTATTCTGAAAGGATCACGGGGAAGTTAATTGTTCCCACCCAGTAAGATATTTGCAGATTGGCGGCACGGTAGCACAGTGGTTAACACTGCTGCCTCACAGCTCCAGGGACCCGGGTTCAATTCCGGCCTTGGGTGACTGTGTGGAGTTTGCACTTCCTCCCCGTGTCTGCGTCGGTTTCCTCCGGGTTCTCCAGTTTCCTCTCACAGTCTAAAGATGTGTAGGTTAGGTGGGTTGGCCATGCCAAATTGCCCTTAAAGTGTCCAAAAGATTAGGTGGAGTTACTGGGTTACGGGGATAGGGTGGGGGCGTTGTCTTAAGTAGGATGCTCTTGGCAGCACGGTGGCGCAGAAGGTTAGCCCTGCTGCCTCACGACGCCAAGGTCCCAGGTTCGATCCCGGCTCTGTGTCACTGTCTGTGTGGAGTTTGCACATTCTCCCCGTGTTTGCATGAGTTTCGCTCCCACAACCCAAAGATGTGCAGGCTAGGTGGATTGGCCACGCTAAATAGAACATAGAACAGAGGAAAATACAGCACAGAACAGGCCCTTCGGCCCACGATGTTGTGCCGAACCTTTGTCCTAGATTAACCATAGATTATCATTGAATTTACAGTGCAGAAGGAGGCCATTCGGCCCATTGAGTCTGCACCGGCTCTTGGAAAGAGCACCCTACCCAAAGTCAACACCTTCACCCAACACTAAGGGCAATTTTGGACACTAAGGTCAATTTATCATGGCCAATCCACCTAACCTGCACATCTTTGGACTGTGGGAGGAAACCGGAGCACCCGGAGGAAACCCACGGAGACACGGGGAGGATGTGCAGACTCCGCACAGACAGTGAAACCAAGCCGGAATCGAACCTGGGACCCTGGAGCTGTGAAGCAATTGTGCTATCCACAATGCTACCGTGCTGCCCTTAAGAACAAATAAATCTACACTATATCATTTTACCGTAATCCATGTACCTATCCAATAGCTGCTTGAAGGTCCCTAATGTTTCCGACTCAACTACTTCCACAGGCAGTGCATTCCATGCCCCCACTACTCTCTGGGTAAAGAACCTACCTCTGACATCCCCTCTATATCTTCCACCTTTCACCTTAAATTTATGTCCCCTTGTAATGGTTTGTTCCACCCGGGGAAAAAGTCTCTGACTGTCTACTCTATCGATTCCCCTGATCATCTTATAAACCTCTATCAAGTCGCCCCTCATCCTTCTCCGTTCTAATGAGAAAAGGCTTAGCACCCTCAACCTTTCCTCGTAAGACCTACTCTTCATTCCAGGGGTTAAATTGCCCCTTAATTGGAAAAAAGTGAATTTGGTACTCTAAATTTATTTTTAAAAAGTAGGGTGCTATTTCCAAGGGCAAACTCGATGGGCCGAATGACCTCCTTCTGCATTGTAAATTCTATGATTCTATAACAAGTACCGAATTATTTTTTCTGTAGTTTCTGGATTAAGTGCAGCTTTAGACACAGCGTTGTGTTTAGCAACCCAAAAACTCACATTCTGAAGCTGCCAGTCCTCCTGGAGCAAGGATTTCATCAAACCACTGGAAAAATATAAACATCAGGGCAGAAACCTTTTGATTGTTACCAGAACTACGACCCCATTTCAAGACCAGAAATAAAACTCTGTTATATAAAAATGTCAACCTTTATATTTTATGAAATGATTAATTAAAGTTTTCCTCAGTTTTTTGCCAAGGAATTCGTGATGCAAATTTACTCCATTACTTAATTGTATTCACAGATAACAACAGTCTTTCCCTTTCATTTGTTTTCATGGGATGGAAAATATGATTTTCTTTAATGACGCATGTATTGCCCATAGAAACTAATGTTGTTCTGCTTTTCAAACAAGGTGTAGAATTCCACAATGCTGGGCAAACATTCAGCTGTGTAGGTAGACATTAAAGGGCAGATATCTCCTTCATGCCAAACATAGCTTAGTTCTTGAACTGAATGTAATTTCTGTTTTTTGCATTTCAGCTAGGCCCTCCATTCAACTGGATTAATGGAAGAAAGACACTAAACAATGATGCTACAATAATCTATTCACTCTTTGAATCGCAGCTTTGTATTTTTTTCTGGGCCTGATAGTTGGAATTTTTGTTTCCTTTCTCTCGGTGTGTGTGCTTTCTTTAAGACTGTTGTTCCCAGTGATGGGTTCTCCTGATGCTTCGAGGGATGAGTGTTCAACTAGGAGACCTAGTTCACTGTTAGGGTTGGTGATTTTCTAATGTGATTTTAAACCAAATCCTGATTTGTAGAACTGATTGCAGATATCCCATGTGAGGTCATTGTTGGATGGGTGGCATTGCAGCATGTGCAATTGGTTTGACTGTTTTTGTCACATGTTGAGATTGCTTGGTCACATAATATTTGGGTCATTTTAGTCCATGTAATGAGGTTCAATTTACAGACTCTAAGGTTGGCTTTCAGAATGCCTTTGTAACTGAGTCTGGCACGCCCTGTGGTACTGGTTCCCATGCCCAGTGGGCTGTAGAACACCGCATGTGGTATGGAAGAATCCTCCATGCAAATCACATGGCCAACCCAGTGAAGCTGAATTCTGATGAACATGCTGTTGCTATTAGGCATGCAGCAACTTGCAAGAAATTTGGTTTTCGGGATTTTGTCCTGCCACTTGATGTTACAAATAGATCTTAAGCAACAAAGGTGGAATGCATCTAATTGCTTTATGTGTCCATGCCCCGCAGCCATGAAGTGATGTGGGAACCACTGCCTGATAGACGTTGTTTGTGAGTTTACTGAATACTAAGCTTGCTTTTGACAGGTGTTGGGCAATTTCATCATCCAATATGGTGTTGTTGGAGTAGAAACACCCAAAATAGCAGAACTTTGGAACTGAGTTATGGGGTGTATTATTGATTGTTACTATAGGGTCTTGGCGTTTGTGGCCATGGGCAGGTTGGTACACGATCTTTCCTTTATCAGACCTATTGTAAGGCAAAGGTGGTTCTGAGGTTTGGGTAGAGAGGTCAGTAAGTCTTCCGGAGTGTGTGCTGTGAGGGCACAGTCAACGACAAACAAGAGTTCTCAGTCGTTCTGCGCTTTTTATTAAGTGTTGCTTCCAGTGTTTATGTTTTTAAGTATAGCTGTGCTGTTTATTTTTAACTCCCAATTTCACAGTTTCTTTCTTTTGTAATAACAACCCTGCTATTCATTTCTGTGGACCTCCTGTCATCTTTAACCATGATAAATTCTTTTGTCCGCATTTACACTGGAAACTCGCCATGTAAACTTGTCATGCTATAATTACAGCCTCTCACCATGGAGCTGTCACAGAGTCAGCACTGCCAATAAAGTGTAATTACAGGATGGTAAGTTCATATAAGGAGTTTCCATTATCAATGTAGAACTATGAATTTATAATATAAATATAAAATTAGGATAAAATTACAGGAATGGAATTAAGCTTTTACAGGCTGATCCAAATATCCTGAACCACGAACCCCATTTCACATGAAGATGTTTGGGCTGCAAAGTTCAGGAGTGTAGCGCCTGTATTTTTGATGCTTTGAACACTATTTTGGGTGGAAAATGCAGTCTGTGGTGCACCCGCTCTTCTGGCATTGGATGACATTTTGTTAAATGTATTGGCATCGCCGTAAGCAGCATGTGCCAGAGGTATAGAGCATAGGCAGATTGTGATGTCCGTCAGCGTGTAAGGCTGATTTGATTCTAATGTTGCCATTTTTGATCTTTTACCTCACATAGCTAAACTTGCATGAAGCAGTAGCAAGGACCCCACACCAATGCTATGTAAGGGGATCTTCACCTACTTTCATGTTAGTTGTTGGTTGATTACTGTCTGCAGCTGAGCTATTCAGTGTTCACTTTTAATAACTGCTATCTGAAGTTTCTAAAGTCTACAGGAAGTGGTGTGGCTCATGATGAAGGCCTTGACTTCAAGGGTTCTGCTCAGACCTTGCACATTCAGGCATACGTTGCAGTGGTTTCGATCCCCCTCGGCTTCCATCATGATTGGATTGGATTGGATTGATTTATTGTCACGTGTACTGAGGTACAGTGAAAAGTATTGTTTTGCGTGCAGCTTAAACAGATCACTCCGTACATGTAAAGAAATACATAATAAGGAAAACATAAAAATATACAATGCATATACATAGACACAGATATCGGGTGAAGCATACAGGAATGTAGTACTACTCAGTAGAGAAGATGTGTGAATAGATCAGATCAGCCCATAAATCCATCAGTCCATGAGAGGATTGTTTAGGAGTCTGGTAACAGCGGGGAAGAAGCTGTTTTTGTGTCTGTTAGTGCGTGTTCTCAGACTTATGGATCTCCAGCCCGATGGAAGTAGTTGGAAGAGTGAGTAAGTCGGGTGGGAGGGGTCTTTGATTATGCTGCCCGCTTTCCCAAGGCAGCGGGAGGTGTAGACAGAGTCAATAGATGGGAGACGGGTTTGTGTGATGGGCTGGGTGGTGTTCACGACTCTCTGTAGTTTCTGCAGTCTTGGGCCGAGCAGTTGCCATACCAGGCAGTGATGCAGCCAGACAGGATGCTTTCTATGGTGCACCTGTAAAAGTTGGTAAGAGTCAATGTGGGCATGCCGAATTTCCTTAGTTTCCTGAGGAAGTATAGGCGTAGTTGTGCTTTCTTGGTTGTGGCATTAACGTGGGTGGACCAGGACAGATGTTTGGTGATGTGCACACCTAGGAATTTGAAGCTGTCAACTATCTTCATCTCAGCACCATTGATGCAGACAGGGGTGTGTACAGTGCTTTGCTTACTGAAGTCAATGACCAGCTCTTTAGTTTTGCTGACATTGAGAGAACCACTAGGTTCTCTATCTCTCGCCTGTATTCTGACTCATCGTTGTTCGAGAACCAACCCACTACGGCCGTGTCGTCAGCAAACTTTGTTGGAGTTGGAGCCAAATTTTGCCATGCAGTCATGTGTGTATAGGGAGTATAGTACGGGGCTAAGTACGCCGCCTTGCGGGGCCCTGGTATTGAGGACTATCGTGGAGAAGGTGTTGTTTATCCTTACTGGTTGTGGTTTACGTGTAAGGAAATCGAGGATCCAGTTGCAGAGTGAGGAGCCAAGTCCTAGGTTTTAGAGCTTTGATATGAGCTTGGCTGGGATTATGGTGTTGAAGGCGGAGCTGTAGTCCCGGGATGAGTGTAGGGCCAGGGAGATGGCGTCTGCTGTGGACCTGTTGTGGCGGTATGCAAATTGCAGTGGATCTAGGCATTCTGGGAGTATGGAGTTAATGTGCCGCATGACCAACCTCTTGAAGCATTTCATTACGATTGATGTCAAGGCCATCGGATGGTTGACATTGAGGCACGTTGCCGAGTTCTTCTTTGGCACCGATATGATGGTGATCTTCTTGAAGCAGGTGGGGACCTTGGAATGGTGTAAGGAGAGGTTGAAGATGTACGTGAACACATCTGCCAGCTGGTCCGCATAGGATCTGAGTGCAAGACCAGGGATCCCGTCTGGACCTATTGCCTTCCGAGGGTTCACTTTCAAGAAGGACGGTGTGACTTCGGAAGCTGTGACGGTGGTTACGGGTGTGTCCGGGGCTGCTGAGGCAGTTGACAGCGGATTGTTGGTTTCCTGCTCGAACCGAGCATAGAATGCATTGAGTTCAGCTGCTGCTGGAGATACTGCTCAGCTTCTCTTTGTAGCTCATTATGTTGTTTAAGCCTTGCCACAACCGACGAGAGTCTGTAACGCTAGTCTGTGACTCGAACTTGGTCTGATATTGCCTCTTGCCATCCCGGATGACTTTGCGGAGGGAGTTGACGAAGAGACGATACTGAGGTCGGCAAGCTACTCAAAGAGAAAGCCCCAGGAGAGGGAGTATGGTGACCGCAGGAGGCCATTTCCATCCAGTCTCTTCAGGAAGCAATGCTCCTATCTCCAAGTCAGCAGGGAACAGCATGTTAGATGCTTCTGCTTCACCCAGGAGGTGCTCACTGAACTCTGCCACTTGATGCAGACTGAACTGCAGCTGCAGAGCAATGCAAGGATAACATTTGTTAGTGGCTGTGCAGGTGACAATGTCAAGAACGTTTATACTTCAGACTCCCTCCAGAATGGAGAAAATGGATATTTACTATTCATTGAGGTTCCGTGTGCAAAGTGAATGCCTTTCCAGACAGAAACAGAAAATGTGAGGACAGATCTTCTTCAGGTTAGCAGGTTTCCCCATATGTAACGATCCCCGTAGAGACAATGTGCGGGATTCTCCTTCCCGTTTTCTGGTGCGGCGCTGCCCCGCCAGCAGCGGGATTCTCCATCCCGGCAGCCGGCCAATAGAGTCATAATGGTTTTGTCTGTCACTGATAGTGGGGAGGGGGGATGCAGCTCGTGAGCAGCGGTAGGCAACTCGGGCATCAACCTATTTGCGTTCCTAGGCGAAGCTTGAAAGTGTACTCATACGCCGCCAATAATACTGCCCAGCGTTGGATCTGGGTAATGGGAGGCGATGAGAGGGATTGCCTTGTCCTCTTTAAAGACATCCAATGGAACTTTGCAGTCTGTGGTAAAGTGTCGTTCATAGACATATTGATGAAACTTCTTTACCGTGAACGTTACGACGATTCCCTCCTTTTCAATCTGTGCTGTCTCCTCTCTGCGTTTGCCAGGGTCCTGGATGCATATGCGATTAGTTGCTGGGTGCCATCGTCCCATCGGTGAGATAGTACTGCTCCCACTCCATGAGAAGACACATTCGAGGTTAATTGGAGTGGTCTTGTGGGCTCATAATGTGCCAATACTTTAGATGACAGTAGTTGCTTCTTCGCTCTCGCAAAAAACTTCATCATGTGTGTTTGCCACAGCCACTTCTGAATTTTTTTTAACAGTGTGTGCAGGGGTGCAAGCAAGGTGGTTAGGCTAAGTATAAATTACCACAATAATTTATGAGATCTAGGAACAACTTTAGTTCAGTTGTGTTTCTTGGTGTCAGAGCTCCGATTATGGCTTTCATCTTGCCCTCGATGGGGTATAGGCCATCTTTGTCGACACGGTACCTGAGGTACGTTACCTCGCTTGCCTGAAACACACATTTTTCTCTTTTAAGGCGGATGCCATAAGACATCTTCCAAAATTTCCAGGTTTTCCTTCTCGCTGGCTCCTGAGATTATTACATCACCTAGGTATATTGCCTCCCTGGACAATCCTTGAAGGATGTTTTCCATCACCCTCTGGGAAATCGTGCACGCCGATGATACTCCAAAAGGTGTATGAATATATTTGTATAACCCCTTGTGGGCATTAATAGTGATGTATTTTCTAGATGCCACATCAAGATCTAGCTAGAGATGTGCATGGCTCGTACCTAGATTTGCAAATATGTGGCCTCCTGCCACTTTTGAGTACAGGTCCTGAAGGTGTAGTATGGGGTACCGGTCTAAGCAGAAGGCTCTGTTGATTGTCATCTTATAACTAGTGCAAGACTTTAATACGGGGGCCACTGGCGCAGCCTATTCCGCGAATTGCATGAGCATATGATGCCTAGATTCTCCAGTTGCTTCAATTTGGTCTTTATTTGGCAAGTAGGGCATAGAAACTGCCTGCGCCCTGAAGTACTTGGGTAGGACCTCCGGGTCTACATAAAATTTCACCCTAGCACCATTATTTTTTCCGAGTCCTTCCTGAAAAACCTCAGGATACTTCCCTATAACTTTATATAAGTTTCTGGTGCCCATTTTGAAAATCTGTTGCCAATCCAAGCTGAATTGTTTACAGCCAGTCTCTTCCCAGAAGGCTGGGTCCTGGTCCTTGTACTATTATTAAAGGAAGTTGGACCATCTGCTGCCTATGTGTGACCAGGGTCACAGTGGTTCTTAAGATGTGTAATGGCTCCCCTATGTGCGTGGCCAACCTGGCATTCATATCATATAATCCCTGCAGTGCAGAAGGAGGCCATTCAGCAAATTGAGTCTGCGCTGACCCTTTGAAAGAGCACCCTACTTAGGCCCACTAACCTTCCCAGCCCCGTAACCCCATCTAACCTGCACACCTTTGGACACTAAGGGCCAAATTTTGCATGGCCAATGCACCTAACCTGCACATCTTTGGACTGCGGGAGGAAACTGGAGCACCCGGAGGAAACCCACACAGACACAGAGAGAATGTGCAAATGCCACATAGTCATCCAAGGCTGGAATTGAACACAGGTCCCTGACACTGTGAGTCTGCAATGCTTACCACTGTGCCAACATGTTGGCTCGGAGGCCCCGATGCAAAATGCCAAGTGGGAGTCACCTGAAAGTCTGATTGCCTAGAATGGAGTCGGCGACTGGACACGACAAGGAGGAAATAGAAGGAAGACTTGGGGTTCGGAATAGGGTGTGTATTCTGGAGCAAAGCTCTGCACAGGGGCAACTCTACCTCCACATGCGCGAGGCACAACGTAACGCAGCTAAAAGTGGTACATAGAGCCCACTTGACCAGAACCCGAATGAGCAGGTTCTTCCCGGAGGTGGAGAATAGATATGAACGGTGCCAAGGAAGCCCGGCCAACCACGCCCACATGTTCTGGTCCTGCCCCAGACTTGTGGAGTACTGGAGCCTTCTTCGAGGCAATGTCCAAGGTGGTGGGGATGAGGGTGGAACCATGCCTGAAAGTGTCGATTTTCGGGGTATCCCCAGCAAGAAGAAATGGGTGGGGCAGCAGTGAAGAAGGGGGTGGGAAGGGAGAGAGGGGGGGAAGGGGGGAGAACAAAAAAGGGGAGCCAGGAGGGGGAAGAGATAACATGGAACATAGAACATACAGTGCAGAAGGAGGCCATTCAGTCCATCAAGTCTGCACCGACCCACCCCAAGCCTTCATTTCCACCCTATCTCCGTAACCCCTCACAACCTCTTTGGACACAAAGGGCAATTTAGCATGGTCAATCCACCTAACCTGCACGTCTTTGGACTTGTCAGAGGAAACCCACACAGACACGGGGAGAACGTGCAGACTCCGCACAGACAGTGACCCAGCGGGGAATCGAACCTGGGACCCTGGAGCTGTGAAGCCACAGTGCTAACCACTGTGCTACCGTGCTGCCCCCACTGTGCTACCGTGCTACCGAACAAAAATGGGGGGGGAGAGCACAGGGGAAGACAACAGTGGCAGCAACCACAGCACGGCAAGAGAACGTGAAGGAAAATGGGAAGGAGAAATGGACAATGGCCGATACCGATGCAACTGCTCAAAAGAATGTAAGAAGCACTAAGGGGCACCACCTAGGTGTGCCCCCTCCATACTAGTTAGGTGATCTGTAAAATGGAGAGAATAGAAGAGAGGGAATGAAAGACCGCTCCCGTCCAGTTATATTTCCTAGAGCTTATGTGTTTTGCTTTCAAGGTATATACTTGTATTTATAACTTGTACAAAACCCAATAAAAAACCCAAAATAAAAATAATGGAGTCGACGGATCCTTTGTCTACTTCCATCCCGGCTTGGGTCACTGTCTGTGCGGAGTCTGCACGTTCTCCCGTGTCTGCGTGGGTTTCCTCCGGGTGCTCCGGTTTCCTCCCACATGTCACGAAAGACGTCCTGTTAGGTAACTTGGACGTTCTGAATTCTCCCTCTGTGTACCCGAACAGGCGCCGGAATGTGGCGACTCGGGACATTTCACAGTAACTTCACTGCAGTGTTAATGTAAGCCCACTTTTAACAATAATGAAGATTATTATTATTCTGTGATCCGGATTGGGGCCACATTGGGGGCAGTGATGCAATTCAGTTGCATTAACTCTTCCTGTGCTTAGCACTGCTGCCTCACAGCGCCAGGGACCCTGGTTCAATTCCCACCTTGGGTGACTGTCTGTGTGGAGTTTGCTCTTTCTCCCCGTGTCTGCGTGGGTTTCCTCCGGGTGTTCCGGTTTCCTCCCATAGTCCAAAGATGTGCAGGTCAGGTGGATTAGACATATAAATTGCCCCTTAGGGTGAGGTTACAGGGCGGAGGATTAGGCCTCGGTAGGGTAGTCTTTCAAAGGCTCTGTGCAGACCCGATGGGCTGAATTGCCTCTTTCTGTACTGGTGAGATTCTATGTAGTCCTCTGGGGAGATTTCCCATCTGTTTCTGGTGTCTCGTGGCCATCGACCCCTCGCCTTATATATTGTGGCTGATTGTTGACTTGATGATGAGTGGGTCACATGAGTACTCTTCGTGGGGAAACCTGTTCTCCTATATCGCGGTTGCCCGACACAAGTGCGAGGCAATGACCATCTCCAACAAGAGAGAATCTATCTATTTCCCTTTGACATAAAATAGCATTACCATTGCCAAATCTCCTACTATCAACATCCTTGTGATTACCATTGACCAGAAAATGAATTGATCCAGCCAAATAAATACTGTGGCTACAAGGAGAGGTCAGAGGCTGGGAATAACTCAACTCCTGACTCCTCAAAGTCTGACCACGACCTACAAGGCACATGTCAGGAGTGTGATGGAACACTCTCCACTTGAATGGATGAGTGCATCTCAAACAGCCCTCAAGGTGCTCAACACCATCCAGGAAAACGTACAATGGCAGCATTGTATAACCATCTACAAGATGGCCTGCAGCAACTCAACAAGGCTCTTTCAACATCAACTTCCCAACTCATGGCTTCCACCACCCTGAAGGAAAAAGGCAGCAGATGCATGGGAACCCCCACCTGCAAGTTCCCCTCCAAGTCGCACATCATCCTGACTTGGAACCACATTGCTGGACCTTCACAGTTGCTGAGTCAAAAGCCTGGCACTGCCTTCCTAACTGCATTATGGGTATACCTAAACCACATGAACTGAAGCAGTTCAAAAAGGCAGCTCACCACCACCTTCTCAAGGGCAATTAGGGAGGGGAAAAAAACTGCTGGCCAGTGATGCCCACATTACATGAGAAAATGTTAAAAAGTTGAAAAATAAAATGGTCAGGATTTTCTTCCGCCATTCATGTTGGCGATGGGAGCGTAAAATATCGAGAGAACTGTAACGTCGCGATTTACGTTGTTGCAAATGCATGATGCGATTGACCCCATCAATCAGGGGGCACATTTCCCAATATTCAATGTTGTGAACATGATTTGAATATATTAACATCTCATCATGACCGTATGCCTGAATCATCCCCCTCTGTCAGAAAATCCACTCACGTTGGCTTGATGACAGAGCGGCATGAAATCCAACTGATCTCCCAAGGCATGCACCTAGTGAGTAGATCTCCCAGGGCAGTTTAGGTGAGTGCAGTGCTCAGGGGGAAGATGGTCACGTCTGGGCACTTCCCTGCTGCACTGCCCAGGCTCTGTCTCATGGTACTGCCTGGGCACGGCTCATGCCAGGAGCCGGTGCCACGCCAAGGGCGGTGTCTGGAGGCAGCATTGGACGCAGTGACAGGGTTCCTGCGCTCTCTCTGCACTGGGGCAGCCTCCAAAAATGGGCCCCCCATTATCGAGTGTCTAAGTTGCTGGTGGGGTGGGCTAGCAATATGCTGTGGGATCTTTATTGACTTTTTTTTCAAAGCCCCTGACTATTTGACGGATAAAACCGCCATTGCTTTGTTGCTTTTCTCACCTGTCATCAGCTTTGATGCCTTTGCTGATTCCTGGGAAAATCTCGACCAATATTTGTAATGCACTAATTGGTTTCCCATGATATTGCACAGAGAGGTATTACGGAGAGTAGCTAGGGCGGCATGTGGCACAGTGGATAGCACTGGGACTGCAGCGCTGAGGACCCGGGTTCGAATCCCGGCCCTGGGTCACTGTCCGTGTGGAGTTTGCACATTCTCCCCATGTCTGCGTGGGTTTCATCCCCACAACCCGAAGATGTGTAAGTTAGGTGGATTGGCCACGCTGAATTGCCCCTTAATTGAAAAAAAAATAATTGGGTACTCTAAATTCATTTTTTTTTAATTACAGAGAGTAGCGCAGTCTTATCTAAAAGAGTGGTATAAGGTAGGCTCCTGTGCCTAGATGTATTTCAGTCCCCATTTTAAAGCCAAATGTACAGTTTTTTAAACATATTTTGATTATAATTTATGTCTGCATTTATAACAGAAACCTCCATGTAAGTTGTCAAATTATATGCTCTCTCCCCCAATGCATCTCCAACCATAACCCCAGCGGAGCCTCAACTACACTAGTGAGAATGAGAGGTGAACGTGTGTGTGAGTCAGAGAAAAATCACAATGTTCTGTTGCTTTATGTTCTATAAAATGTTTGATATTGAAAAATTAGACAAAAATTAAAGAGAGGAGGAAATGGAGAGAAAGAATTTGTATTTTTCAGGTAATTCTTTTAATTTTTGAGAAAAAAAACTGTTGAATTTTGAAGTCACCTAATTGTCAACTTCTGTTTTGTTGACAGTTTAAAACGTTTACATTCTCCTGCCTGGAAAGGCTGCCCACCTGTTGAAATTTGATTCGTCTTTGGTCACCTGCCAGCACACAAGTAAGCATAGGGACTGTGTTTCCTGGGGACTCTTTAGTTATGCGAGACAGAGTGTCTGGGGCAGGATAGGCCTAAACTTCCCTTGTGGGGCCTAGAGAAACACCTCTGGTTCTCTTGGATCCACAAGGAAAAGTAAATAAAAAATTGCCTTGAAAAGCCTCCCTGTTTCTGATCTTCTTCCGACTATAGTTCAACTGGAGGGAAAGCTGCAACAATTTCTCCACTTGCTATTAAAATAGCTATCGGGATCCATAGCAGCATATGTTCAAGAAGGACCCAGCTGGATGTGATGGGTGTCTTTCTACTTGCTCAGAACAGCAGGTTAAGTTCAAAGACATTGGATTCCAGCTGGCACATGAGCAGCTAAGCCAGCTGGTTGAGTCAGGTTAAAATTGTCCCTGTTTAACAAACAACGCCTCTTTGGGAGAAACAGATAAAACAGTTTGAATGGAAAACGGGTTGATGAATATGTCCATTCAATGTCATATACACTTGCACTGTTAATCATTCTTGGCAACTTTTGACTGTAAAAAACTTACAGTTAAAGAGTAGATTATAAATTGCCTTGTATTATTTTAATTAAATGATTCCTTATAGTAATTGAATTGTTTTGGATATATTTTGAATTGTGGCAGCTGCTCACAGAAACTTCAGTATTTATTGTCAAAATTATTGATTCAGTATAGGAAGAGGACTTATTCTCATGAAAACATTATACTGAGGGAGATATTTTAATTCAATAATTCCTGCTGTTAAAAATGTAAAGTAGTAGTCAGTTTTCTGCCTGGATTCTCATGGTTAAAAAGTGACAACCTTATGTAATTATATGTTTTCCAACTCATACTGTGTACCATGCACAGTTAGCACAGTAAAACACTGACAGTACACAGAGATTGTGCACAGCTGGTTGTGATACTAATCTTTTAGCACCACCCTTCATCTCTTTCTGTGAGCTTGAATTCAACCTAGTGAAATTGAGGGATGTTTTTCAACTGACTGATGTTAACAATTATGTCCAATACTCCCTGAAGATTTATAAATAGGAATGGAAAATTCTAAAGTACTTCAATTTGACATTCTTATTTACTGTATGAGAGACCCTGAACTGTGAGTAGTAGAAACGAAGCCCTGTTGATATAGTAAGGAAATGTATTTTATCATTTGAAATATTTTATTTTGGATATTGCAGTTCTTTTCAGGAAAATTAAACTGTCTTTCAGAACCTTGTATTGGAAACTGCATAATGTTTATGTCTCTTGAATTTTTGATTTCTAAATCCATTCTTGCAATTATTATTTTTTATTTGTTCATGGGACATGAAATGAATGAATGAAATGAAAATCGCTTATTGTCACAAGTAGTCTTCAAATGAAGTTACTGTGAAAAGCCCCTGGACCTGGACATCGCAGGCCAGGCCAGCATTTATTGCCAT
This sequence comes from Scyliorhinus torazame, assembly GCF_047496885.1. Taxonomy (NCBI): domain Eukaryota; kingdom Metazoa; phylum Chordata; class Chondrichthyes; order Carcharhiniformes; family Scyliorhinidae; genus Scyliorhinus; species Scyliorhinus torazame. The sequence goes on from NC_092717.1 coordinate 87,599,977, forward strand.
CCCTAATTGCCTTTGAGGGGGCAGTTAAGTGTCAACCACATTGCTGCTGTGGATTTGGAGTCACATGTAGGTCAGACCAAGTAAGAATGGCAGATTTCATGAATGAACCAGATGGGTTTTTACAACAATGAATAATTGTTTTATGGTCATCATCAGACTTCTAATTCCAGATTTTTATTGAATTCAAATGTCACCATCTGCAGTGACGGGATTTGAACGTGGATTCCCAGACATTACTCTGGGCCCCTAGTTTTCTAGTCCTGTGATGGGGCGGCATGGTGGCGCAGTGGTTAGCACTGCTGCCTACGACACTGAGGACCTGGGTTTGATCCTGGCCCCAGGTCACTGACTGTGTGGAGTTTGCACATTCTCCCCGTGTCTGCGTGGGCTTCACCCCCACAACCTAAAGATGTGCAGGGTAGGTGGATTGGCCACACTAAATTGCCCCTTAATTGGAAAAAAAAAAGAATTGGGTACTCTAAACGTATTTTAAAAATTAAAATAAAAAAACTAGTCCATTGACAATACTACTATGCCACCACCTCCCATAAGATTGAATACACTGGTACCTTCACAACTTCCCTCAAAAAGAATCTGTAATTAGCTTTAATTATGCTATTTGGTATATAATGTTCATTGAGTTGTGTTCCTCAACAATTTGAAAAGGAACTCTTGTGAGAAGCATAATTCAAACAACACCCTAGAATTACTTGGCATTGCCCCTGGATACAATAAATAAACAAATTAAGCCATGATCTTAGCCATAGACAACAAAGAAAATACTGATCATGCATGCTCTTGTACTTGGATGCATTACATAAGAACATAAGAACATAAGAACTAGGAGCAGGAGTAGGCCATCTGGCCCCTCGAGCCTGCTCCGCCATTCAATGAGATCATGGCTGATCTTTTGTGGACTCAGCTCCACTTTCCGGCCCGAACACCATAACCCTTAATCCCTTTATTCTTCAAAAAAACGATCTATCTTTATCTTAAAAACATTTAATGAAGGAGCCTCAACTACTTCACTGGGCAAGGAATTCCACAGATTCATAATCCTTTGGGTGAAGAAGTTCCTCCTAAACTCAGTCCTAAATCTACTTCCCCTTATGTTGAGGCTATGCCCCCTAGTTCTGCCTTCACCCGCCAGTGAAAAAACCTGCCCGCATCTATCCTATCTATTCCCTTCATAATTTTATATGTTTCTATAAGATCCCCCCTCATCCTTCTAAATTCCAACGAGTACAGTCCCAGTCTACTCAACCTCATCTCGTAATCCAACCTCTTCAGCTCTGGGATTAACCTAGTGAATCTCCTCTGCGCACCCTCCAGCGCCAGTACGTCTTTTCTCAGATAAGGAGACCAATACTGAACACAATACTCCAGGTGTGGCCTCACTAACACCTTGTACAATTGCAGCATAACCTCCCTAGTCTTAAACTCCATCTCTCTAGCAATGAAGGACAAAATTCCATTTGCCTTCTTAATCACCTGTTGCACCTGTAAACCAATTTTTTGCGACTCATGCACTAGCACACCCAAGTCGCTCTGCACAGCAGCATGTTTTAATATTTTATCATTTAAATAATTATCCCTTTTGCTGTTATTCCTACCAAAATGGATAACCTCACATTTGTCAACATTGTATTCCATCTGCCAGACCCTAGCCCATTCACTTAACCTATCCAGATCCCTCTGCAGACTTCCAGTATCTTCTGCACTTTTTGCTTTACCACTCATCTTAGTGCCGTCTGCAAACTTGGACATATTGCCCTTGGTCCCCAACTCCAAATCATCTAGATAAATTGTGAACAATTGTGGGCCCAACACTGACCCCTGAGGGACACCACTAGCTACTGATTGCCAACCTGAGAAACACCCATTAAACCCCACTCTTTGCTTTCTATTAATTAACCAATCCTCTATCCATGCTAATACTTTACCCTTAATGCCATGCATCTTTATCTTATGCAGCAATCTTTTGTGTGGCACCTTGTCAAAGGCTTTCTGGAAATCCAGATATACCACATCCATTGGCTCCCCATTATCTACCGCACTGGTAATGTCCTCAAAAAATTCCACTAAATTAGTTAGGAACGACCTGCCCTTTATGAACCCATGTTGCGTCTGCCCAATGGGACAAATTCCATCCAGATGCCTCGCTATTTCTTCCATGATGATAGATTCCAGCATCTTCCCTACTACCGAAGTTAAGCTCACTGGCCTATAATTACCCGCTTTCTGCCTACCTCGTTTTTTAAACAGTGGTGTCACGTTTGCTAATTTCCAATCCGCCGGGACCACCCCAGAGTCTAGTGAATTTTGGTAAACTATTATTAGTGCATTTGCAATTTTACTGGCCATCTCTTTTTGCACTCTGGGATGCATTCCATCAGGGCCAGGAGATATGTCTACCTTTAGCCCCATTAGCTTGCCCATCACTACCTCGTTAGTGATAACAATCATCTCAAGGTCCTCACCTGTCATAGCCTCATTTCTATCAGTCACTGGCATGTTATTTGTGTCATCCACTGTGAAGACCGACCCAAAAAAACTGTTCAGTTCCTCAGCCATTTCCTCAGCTCCCATTATTAACTCTCCCTTTTCATCCTCTAAAGGACCAATATTTACCTTAGCCACTCTTTTTTGTTTTATATATTTGTAGAAACTTTTACGATCTGTTTTTATATTCTGAGCAAGTTTACTTTCATAATCTATCTTACTCTTCTTTTTATCTTTTTTAGTAGCTTTCTGTTGCCCCCTAAAGATTTCCCAGTCCTCTAGCCTCCCACTAATCTTTGCCACTTTGTATGCTTTTTCCTTCAATTTGATATTCTCCCTTATTTCCTTAGATATCCACGGTCGATTTTCCCTCTTTCTACCGTCCTTCCTTTTTGTTGGTATAAACCTTTGCTGAGCACAATGAAAAATCGCTTGGAAGGTTCTCCATTGTTCCTCAACTGTTTCACCATAAAGTCTTTGCTCCCAGTCTACCTTAGCTAGTTCTTCTCTCACCCCATTGTAATCTTTGTTTAACCACAGAACACTAGTGTTGATTTGACCTTCTCACCCTCCATCTGTATTTTAAATTCCACCATATTGTGATCGCTCCTTCCGAGAGGATCCCTAACTATGAGATCATGAATCAATCCTATCTCATTACACAGGACCAGATCTAGGACCGCTTGTTCCCTTGTAGGTTCCATTATATACTGTTCTAGGAAACTATCGCGGATACATTCTTTGAATTCCTCCTCAAGGCTGCCTTGACCAACCTGGTTAAACCAATCGACATGTAAATTAAAATCCCCATGATAACTGCTGTACCATTTATACATGCATCAGTTATTTCTTTGTTTATTGCCTACCCCACCATAATGTGACTTTCTCGCCTTACTATTCCTGATTTCCACCCAAATGGATTCAACCTTATCCTCCATAGCACCAATATCATCCCTTCCTATTGCCCGGATGTCATCCTTAAATAACAGAGCTACACCAGCTCCCTTACCATCCACTCTGTCCTTCTGAATAGTTTTTTTTTAATATGTTTTTATTCAGAATTTTTCAACAATATTTTCCACCATATAAACAAACCCCCCCCCCTCCCGTAACAAAGAAATGAAAGAAAGCTCGTGTGGCAAGACATGAACATGGCAAGTCAATGAGATACAGAACTTCGTACATAGGATTCTTCCCATACATGTCAGTTTCCGGATCATTCATGTATTTTCTTGCTCAAATGCCCCCCAGAGAAACCCCCCCTCCCCCCCTCCCCCTCTCCCGCCCCGGGTTGCTGCTGCTGGTGTCCGACCCTCATCTAACGCTCCGCGAGATGGTCTAGGAACGGTTGCCACCGCCTGCAGAACCCCTGCACAGACCCTCTCAAGGCAAACTTTATCCTCTCCAACTTGATAAACCCTGCCATATCGTTTATCCAGGCCTCCACGCTGGGGGGCTTCGCCTCCTTCCACATTAGCAAGATCCTTCGCTGGGCTACTAGGGACACAAAGGCCAGTATGCCGGCCTCTTTCGCCTCCTGCACTCCCGGCTCATCCACTACTCCAAACATTGCTAGCCCCCAGCTTGGCTTGACCTGGACTTTCACCACCTTAGATACTGTTCCCGCAACTCCCCTCCAGAACCCCTCCAGTGCCGGGCATGACCAAAACATATGGACATGGTTTGCCGGACTTCCTGAGCACCTCCCACATCTGTCCTCCACCCCAAAGAACCTACTCAGCCTCGCCCCCGTCATATGCGCTCTATGAACCACCTTAAATTGTATCAGGCTAAGCCTGGCACACGAGGAAGAGGAATTAACCCTACTTAAGACCTCTGCCCATAGCCCCTCCTCAATCTCCTCCCCCAACTCCTCTTCCCATTCACACTTCAGCTCCTCTACCAAAGCCTCCCCCTCTTCTTTCATCTCCTGGTATATCGCCGACACCTTACCCTCCCCGACCCATACTCCCGAAATCACCCTGGGAGTAGCGGAAATTCCCTCACCTGCCGCCTCACAAACGCCCTCACTTGCATATATCTGAAAGCGTTTCCCGGGGTAGCCCAAACTTCTCCTCCAGCGCCCCTAAGCTCGCAAATGTCTCGTCAATGAATAGGTCCCCCATTCTTCTAATCCCTGCCCGACGGCAGCTCTGAAACCCCCCGTCCATCCTTCCTGGGACAAACCGATGATTGTCTCTAATCGGGGACCTTACCGAGGCTCCCCTCGCACCCCTGTGTCGTCTCTACTGCCCCCAGATCTTTAGTGTTGCCACCACCACCGGGCTCGTGGTGTACCTTGCCGGCGAGAGCGGCAGCGGTGCCGTCACCAGCGCCCCCAGGCTCGTTCCTTTGCAGGACGCCATCTCCAGCCTCTTCCACGCCGCCCCCTCGCCCTCCATCATCCACTTACGGATCATTGCAACGTTGGCTGCCCAATAGTAACCACCCAAATTCGGCAGCGCCAACCCTCCTCTATCTCTGCTACGCTCCAGGAACCCCCTCCTTACCCTTGGGGTCTTGCTCGCCCACACAAATCCCCTAATGCTCCGACTTACCCTCTTAAAGAAGGCCTTAATAATCACAATTGGGAGGCATTGGAATACAAAAAGAAACCTCGGGAGGACCACCATTTTAACCGACTGTACCCTACCCGCCAGCGAGAGTGGCAGCATGTCCCACCTTTTAAAATCCTCCTCCATCTGTTCCACCAGTCGCGTCAAATTAAGTTTGTGCAGAGCCCCCAGCTCCTAGCTACCTGAATCCCCAAGTATCGAAAGCTCCTTTCCGCCCTCCTCAACGGTAGGTCGTCTATGCCTTTTCCTTGGTCCCCCGGGTGGATCACAAAGAGCTCGCTCTTTCCCACATTGAGCTTATAGCCCGAAAAGCCTCCAAACTCCTGTAGGATCTGCATTACCTCAACCATCCCCTCCACTGGATCCGCCACGTACAGCAACAGGTCGTCTGCGTACAGCGACACTCGATGTTCCTCTTCCCCTCGAACCACCCTCTTCCATTTCCCCGACTCCCTTAACGCCATGGCCAAAGGTTCAATTGCTAATGCAAACAGCAGTGGGGACAGGGGGCACCCCTGCCTCGTCCCTCGATACAACCGGAAATACTCCGACCTCTGCCGGTTCGTGACCACACTCGCCACGGGGGCTTTATACAGGAGCTTAACCCAACTAATAAACCCTCCCCCAAACCCAAACCTCCTCAACACTTCCCAGAGATACTCCCACTCTACCCGATCAAAGGCCTTCTCCGCGTCCATGGCTGTCACTATCTCCGCTTCTCCCTCCACCGATGGCATCATTATCACATTTAGGAGCCTCCGCACATTAGTATTTAACTACCTACCCTTTACGAATCCCGTCTGGTCCTCGTGAATCACCCCCTGGACACAGTCCTCAATCCTCGTGGCCAACATTTTTGCCAGCAACTTAGAATCTACATTAAGGAGTGAGATCGGTCTATACGACCCACATTGCAGTGGGTCCTTATCCCGCTTCAAAATCAAAGAGATCATCACCTCCGACATTGTCGGGGGCAGGGTCCCCCCCTCCCTTGCTTCATTGAAGGTCCTTACCAGCAACGGGGCTAACAGGTCTACATACTTCCTATAAAACTCCACCGGGAACCCATCTGGCCCCAGGGCCTTCCCTGCCTGCATGCTCCCCAGTCCTTTAACCAGCTCCTCCACCCCAATTGGCGCCCCCAAACCAACCACCTCCTGCTCCTCCACCCTTGGGAACCTCAATTGGTCCAAAAATCGCCGCATCCCCTCTTTTCCCCCTGGGGGCTGGGAGCTATACAGCTCCTCGTAAAAGGCCTTAAAAGCCTCATTTACTTTCCTCGAACTCTGCACCGTAGTTCCCCTGCCATCTTTGACTCCACCTATTTCCCTCGCTGCCGTCCTCTTACGGAGCTGATGTGTCAGCATCCGACTCGCCTTCTCCCCATATTCATATATAGCCCCCTGTGCCTTTCTCCATCGTGCCTCTGCCTTCCCTGTGGTCAACAGGTCGAACTCCGTCTGGAGACTTCGTCTCTCCCTGAATAGTCCCCCATCAGGAGCCTCTGCATAGCTCCGATCCACCCTTAAAATCTCCCCCACTAACCTCTCCCTTTCCCTGCCCTCTCTCTTCGCCCTAAGAGCCCTGATGGAGGTTAACTCTCCCCTGACCACCGCCTCCAGCGCCTCCCATACTACTCCCACCTGCACTTCCCCGTTGTCGTTGGCCTCCAGATACCTTTCGATACACTCCCGCACCCTCCCGCACACTTCCTCGTCTGCCAGCAGTCCCACATCCAACCTCCACAACGGGCGTTGGTCCCTCTCCTCATCCAGCTCTAGCTCCACCCAATGCAGGGCATGGTCTGAAATGGCTATGGCCGAATACTCCATTCCCTCTAATTTCGGGATCAGTGCCCTGCCCAGAACAAAGAAAATCTATCCGGGAGTAGGCCTTATGTACGTGGGAGAAAAAACAAAATTTTCTGGCCTGAGGCCTGGCAAATCTCCATGGATCTACGCCCCCCATCTGGCCCATAAACCCCCTAAGCACCTTGGCCGCAGCCGGCCTCGTCCCCGTCCTAGATCTGGAGCGATCTAATGCTGGGTCCAGCACCGTGTTAAAATCCCCACTCATTATCAGGCTCCCTACCTCCAGGTCTGGAATACGCCCCGACATCCGTTTCATGAATCCAGCATCGTCCCAATTTGGGGCATATACATTCACCAGTACCACCTCCGTCCCCTGCAACCTACCACTCACCATCACGTATCGGCCTCCCTTGTCCGCTACTATGTTCTTGGCCTCCAACGACACCCGCTTTCCCACCAGTATTGCCACCCCTCTATTCTTCGCATCCAGCCCCGAATGGAACACCTATCTTACCCATCCCTTCCTTAACCTGACCTGATCTGCCACCTTCAGATGTGTCTCCTGAAGCATGGCCACATCTGCCTTCAGTCCCTTTAGGTGCGCGAACACTCGGGCCCTCTTAACCGGCCCATTTAGGCCTCTCACATTCCACGTGATCAGCTGGATTGGGGGGTTACCCCCCTCCCCCGCCGACTAGCCATCTCCTATCTTAGGCCAGTCCCGTGCCCGCGCCTCCCGCACCCTCCAGTCCCCCACCTCTTCCATTTTTAATTCCCCCTCGGACAGTGCAGCAGCAACCCTAAAATCCCCCCCTCTCCCCATCCCCCCCTCCCCGCTAGATCCACATCTAGCTCTTTTGCTCCCCCATATTGCTTCCGTGAGTCAGCTGACTTCTGCTGACCCCGGCTTCCCCCGCCTTCCCGTTGATCTCCCCGTGTGGGAGTCTCTCCTCCTTCCCTTCCTCCCCCCCCCCCCTTTTTATGCACGGGAAAAGGCCCGTGCTTTCCTGAACCAGCCCTGCCCCCTGTGTCACAGCTCCTATTGCGGCCATTATCCCAGTTCCCTCATCCCCGAGTCTCACCTCCCTCAACATCCTCACATTCCCACATTCTCCATCATCATAATCTCGTCTACAGAAAAGAAAAAAGGATTTTTAGGAATTTTAACCAGAGCTCTACTCACATCCCCATCCATCATCCCACCCATGAAGTATTCTTTGCCCTTATTTACAACCCCCATATACAACCAACATCTCCCCCCCACAACCACATCCCCTCAGTTTGAGTCCAGTTTTTCCATCTGAATAAAGGTCCAAGCCTCTTCTGGCATTTCAAAATAATGGTGTCGGTCCTGATAAGTGACCCACAGGCTGCAGCATGCCGAACCTGACTCTTTTTTTATGCAGCCCGCCTTGGCCCAGTCGAAGCCAGCTCTCCTACTTGCCACCTCCGCGCTCCAATCCTGGTACACTCGGATCACCGCATTCTCCCATCTACTCCTCCGCACCTTCTTGGCCCATCTCAGCACGCTTTCTTTATCCATGAAGCGATGGAACCTTGCCACTATCGTCCTTGGTGGCTCATCAGCCTTGGGTCTCCTCGCCAGGACCCGGTGAGCCCCCTCCAACTCCAGGGGGGTCGGAGGGGCCTCCGCTCCCATCAGCGAATGGAGCATCGTACTCACATACGCCCCGGCGTCAGCTCCCTCCACTCCTTCGGGAAGACCCAGAATCCGGAGATTGTTCCTCCTCGACCTGTTCTCCAGGACCTCAATTCTCTCGGCCCACCTCCTGTGCACCGCCTCGTGCGCCTCCATTTTTACTGCCAGGCCCAGGATCTCGTCCTCGTTATCATTCATTTTATCTTTCACCTCACGAAGCTCCACCGCCTAGGTCCTCTGGGTCTCCTTCAGACCCTCAATCGCCAACAGCATTGGCGCCAGCACCTCCTTTTTAAGCTCCTCCACACAGCGCTTAAGGAACTCCTGCTTGTCCGACCCCCATGCTGCTCGATCTCCGCCCTCCGCCATCTTGCTTTTTCCCCCTCGTTTTTGCCGCTGCTCCACAGCCTCTTTTCTTGCCGCTCCACCACTGATCTCGGCCATATATTGTAAGGGGGGACCTTACTGCACCTTCCCACACGGGATCAGATCAAAAAAGCTCCGTTGGGGCTCCTCTAGTGAGCCCGAAAGTCCATTATCGCGGGAGCTGCCGAAACGTGCGGCTTAGCTCCGCATCGCCACAACGGGAAGTACCTACCGAATAGTTTGATACCCTTGGATATTTAACTCCCAGTCGTGACCATCCTTTAACCATGTTTCAGTAATGGCCACTAAATCATAGGCATTTACGATGATTTGCGCCATCAACTCATTTACCTCATTCCGAATACTACGAGCATTCAGGTAAAGCACACTTATGTTGGCTTTTATACCTCTGTTTTGAATCTTAACACCTCGATCAGTAACCTCTCCTAAGTTATATTTCCTCTTAACTTTTCTCCTAATTTTCCTTGTCATTGAACCCACATCTTGATGTAACAAGCTGCTGCGTCGCTTACCATTTATGTTTTTACTTTCCGTTTTATTCCTTTTAATATTACTGGGCCTATTCACTGAGCTCCCCTCAGTCACTATACCTTGTACTGTCGCCCTTTTTGATTGTTGACTATGGCTTCTCTGCCTTACACTTTCCCCCTTACTGCCTTTTGTTTCTGTCCCTGTTTTACTACCTTCCGACTTCCTGCATCGGTTCCCATTCCCCTGACACATTAGTTTAAACCCTCCCCAACAGCTCTAGCAAACACCCCCCTAGGACATTGGTTCCAGTCCTGCCCAGTTGCAGACCGTCTGGTTTGTACTGGTCCCACCTCCCCCAGAACCGGTTCCAATGCCCCATGAATTTGAATCCCTCCCTCTTGCACCATCTCTCGAGCCACGCATTCATCCTATCTATCCTGACATTCCTACTCTGACTAGCTCATGGCACTGGTAGCAATCCTGAGATTACTACCTTTGAGGTTCTACTTTTTAGTTTAACTCCTAACTCCCTGAATTCAGCTTGTAGGACCTCGTCCTGTTTTTTTACCTATATCGTTGGTGTTTATGTGCACCACGACAGCTGGCTGTTCACCCCCCCCCCCCCCCCAGAATGTCCTGCAGCCGCTCCGAGACATCCTTGACCCTTGCACCAGGGAGGCAACATACCATCCTGGAGTCTCGTATGCGTCCGCAGAACCGCCTGTCTGTTCCCCTTACGATTGAGTCCCCTATCATATAGCCATGCCATTCTTCTTCCTGCCCTGCTGCGCAGCTGAGCCAGCCACAGTGCCATGAACCTGGCTGCTGCTGCCTTCCCCTGGTGAGCCATCTCCCTCAACAGTATCCAAAGCTGTTTAACTGTTTTGCAGGGAGATGACTGCAGGGGACACCTGCACTGCCTTCCTACTCTTGCCCTGTCATCCTACTCTTGCTCTGTCTTTTGGTCACCCATTTTCTATCTCCCTCAGTAACTTTCATCTGCGGTGTGACCAACTCGCTAAAACTGCTATCCACGACATCCTCAGCATCGCGGATGCTCCAAAGTGAGTCCATCCGCAGCTCCAGAGCCGTCAAGTGGTCTAACAGGAGCTGCAACTGGACACACTTCTTGCACGTGAAGGAGCCAGGGACAGTGGACGTGTCCCTGAGCTCCCACATCGCACACGAGGAGCATGACATGGGTCTGGGATCTCATGCCATGTCTTAAATGTTAGGTTAACTTATACAACTACAATTCCAAAAAATGAAAGAAAAAAATAAAGAAATAAATTAGACAATGAAAAGAAAAACTACTTACCAGTCACTTACCAGGGTTAAAAAGCACCTCCTCCTCAACCAGCTTCGAATTCCCACCTAGCTTCAAATTCCCAAACTCACTCTTTGTTGTGTCTCACTCTGGCTGTGTCTTCATATTAATTACATATTAATTGTGAATATACATCAGGTTTAATGGACAATATGCTAGCTCATGTTATGGATTGCATAACTAATGGCTCACGTATATTCCAAGAACTTGGCTCATAATTTCCTTAAACATCTGTAACCCCTCTACTCCATCAATACATGTTCTAATAATGTATGATAGCAAATGTACAAACATAACTTTAGTGTTTATTTATTGTCTGATTAGAACTGTACTCTACAATTCCCATAAGACGACTCCATGACATTAATTGTGATGGGATTCTGTGTATTTTGAAGAATCTATGTTGCTATTTTAAAGCAGAAGTAGAGCAGAGTTGTATAAACCTTTGTCATTTTGTTTGCATAATTTTCATTGTGATCTTAAAAATATTGAATATTTTTTTGAGGGTTTAAGCTGCAAATAGCAAATGATGTTTACAAATGGCACTGCTTTGTTTTATTCATTCTTGGAATGACAAGGCCACCGTTTGTTATCCACCCTAATTGCCCTTGAGAAGGCGATGGTGAGCCCCTTCTTGATCCACTGCAGTCCATGTGATGTAGGTACACCTACAGTGCTGTTAGGAAAGGAGTTCCAGGATTTTGACCCAGTGGCAGTGATGGAACAGCGAGATATTACCAAGTCAGGGTTGCTTGCAACTTGATGGGGAACTTACGGATAGTGGTGTTCCTGTGCATCTACTGCCTATGTGCCTCTAGGTGGTAGCTGTTGTGGGTTTTGAAGTTGCTGTCAAAGGAACCTTGGTTAATTTTGCATTGCATCTTGTAGATGATACACACTCCTCCCACTGTGTGCCAGGGGTGATGGGAGTGAATGTTGAAGGTAGTGAATGGGGTGCTGATCAAGCTACTACTTTGTCTTGGCTGGCGTCAAATGTCTTGAGTTTTGTTGGAGCTTCACTCATCCAGGCAAGTGGAGAGTATTCCATCATACTCCTGACTAGTGCCTTGTCAATGGTGGTCAGGCTTTGGAGAGTCAGGAGGTGAGTTACTCACCGCAGAATTCTCATCCTCTGAACTGGCTCTTGAAGGCACAGCTAGTCCATTTAAATTTCTCATCAATGGCAAATTCCAGGTTGTTGATGGTGGGAGATTCCATGATGCTAATGACATTGAATGTCATAGAAAAATAGTTAGCCTCTCTCTTGTTGGAGATGGTAATTGTCTGGTATTTATATGGCATTTATAAATGCTACTTGCCACTTATTATGCAAAGTCTGAATGTTGGCCAGGTCTTGCTACATATGGACACGGACTGCTTCAGTATTTGAGGGGTTGCGTGCGAATGGTACTAAACACTGCAATCATTAATAAACATCCCCACTTCTGAGCTTATGTTGTGGAGAAGGCCATTGATGAAGCAACTGAAATGCTTTGCCAAAGCCACTATCCTGAGGAATTCTTGCAGTGATGTTATGGGGCTGTGATGGTCGGCCTCCAACCAGCACAACCACCTTCCTTTGTATTATGTATGACGGTGTGGAGTTTTCTCCATGATTTCCATTGACCTCTTCGTAAGGATTTCTGTAGAAGGGACATTTTGATAAACAAAGTGGTTTAAGCCCGGCTATTGATAAACTTAGTGACAAAGAATACTCCAGCACAGTCTCTGCCAACATTACAAATTAGCAATTATGGGAGTGTACCTCTGCACATGTATGAGAGAACATTGTTGATCCATGTCAGTGAGATTTATGTTGGCCTAAGGATACGCATTTCAGACTGAGAATTCCAGTATGGCTTGTTTGGTTACCGGACCAGACACCAACACTTGGTGGCGTAACGGACAAGACCCCCAAACATTTTGTTTTTAATTTGTAAATCTGTGAAGAAAGGATACTTCACCCCAGGAACGATGACTGTGACCAATCGGTATCTTTTACGTTAAAACAAACTTTAATTTAATCAGAGAATTAACTACATTATCTTCCCTCCTCTCTCTCTTTTCTGCCCCAAAACATGGAGACTGAAAGTCTATTCACTGTCCTTGCCTTTGTTTCTAGGTGTGGAAGTCTCTTGATTTTGCTCTACCTATTTCCATGGTAATCAAGCCACGTGGCATATTGTCAGACAGAGTTATGCAACCACCGACCAACCCCAAGGTATTCTGTTTTATCTGGAATTAACAAGATAGTCCAAATTAGTAATCATCTTATAAAACCTCACCTTCATAACAAAGGCTTCATGATTTAGGTGTCCTTAAGTTACTCAGCAGCCCAATCTTGGAGTCACAGATCTTTAAGCAGAGAAGACAAGTTATTCTGAGGAAGGGGGTTAGGGGTGGGTCTGCAGCCAGGGTTCTGCTCTCCGTCCTTCTGTTTTCATTTCTTCTCATGTTAGAGTTTATGTAGACAATTTTCCCAGTGTGTTGCAGCTTCTTGGCTGAGATGCCACCATGTGGCACAGTTTGCAGCAATTCCCACGCACCATTGCAAATTCTCCCCCTTTTCCATGATGTCTTCAGGGTGTTCTTAAAATGTTTTCTCTGTCCTCCATGAGATTGTGTGCAATTCTTAAGTTATGAAAAGAGGAACTGCTTAGCAAGCCAATTATTTAGCATGCAGGTGCAGTGTCCAGACCAAGGGGTGGAAATTCTCCAGTTCCCAGAGGTTACCCATGTCTCACTGTCTTAAAGAAGACAATGACAACAAAAACTCTCTAGCCTGAAGCCTTTGCCCTCTTATGTGGATAGAGGCATAAGCACCTCTTGTCCTCTAATGGCGATTTCAGTTGTTGAAGACCTGGTTGTGCAATTTTGTGCAAGGCTGCATTGGCACAGCTGTCTCTGTGCTGGATCTCCTCTTTAAGGGGGGGTAACCTTTTAACAAAGGTAATTGCTGAGATATGAGAAGTATTCAATGACTTCTAAAGTCTCCCTAAAAAATAACAATAGCTGGAGATACAGGTACTTGTCCGGGAGGGGGAAAGGAAAACTAGTGGGGTTTCTTTTGTCTTGTTGACATTGATGTGACATTGAGTGAGAGTCCAACCCATTTCTATGTGGACTTGGTGAGGTTGAGGATAGTATGATTGTGGTTTGCAGTGTAGGCCACAACTGCAAAGTTGTTGGTATATTCCAAGTTATGGATATGAAAGCCCTGAAATGAGCTTCTCAGGAACTTGCAAAATATAACATCAATGTTACTGCTCTCCATGAAACCCGACTCCATATTGAAGGCCATGAAATCATAGAATAGTTACATTGCAGAAAGAGATGTTAAGGACACAGATGATGGTAAATGCCGATTTTCTCAAAATAATAATAATAATCTTTATTAGTGTCACAAGTCGGCTCACATTAACACTGCAATGAACTTACTGTGAAAATTCCCTAGTCACCACATTCCGGCACCTGTTCGGGCACACTGAGGGAGAATTCAGAATGTCCAAATAACCTAACAGCACATCTTTCGGGACTTGTGGGAGGAAACCGGAGCACCCGGAGGAAACCCACGCAGACACGGGGAGAACATGCAGACTCCACACAGACAGTGACCAAGCCGGGAATCAAACCTGGGACCCTGGCGCTGTGATGCAGCAGTGCTAACCACCATACCGCCGATCCCGGAAATGAAACTTGAAACAACAGCTGTCAATTGTATTTTTGCAATTTGGTATACTGTAAGGAGAGGTTTGAAATTCAGAGAATGATGTCCCAGGCATTTGTGATGATTTTAATAAAATAAGTGTTTATTAAGAAATAAAATAAACAACAAAAAGTAAGCTAGAAGTACACTTAAGTAAGTGTGGTGAATGTAAGGATTTCAGATACATTGTATGATATGCAGTTGGTGCAGTTAAAAACCAGGGTTAGTGTGTGTATGACTGCTCAGTAGTGTCTTTTTAAAATCCTGGTTTGCAAGGCAGCCAGGCTTTGTGGCTACAAGGAATGTAATTAAAACATTGTGAAAGTTTGGGTGAATGGTCTTTTGTTTATATTAAGAGGGTTCCCTGGTGGATGGATAAATAGAGACAATGTGTTCAGTGTAATAGGATGATGTAGTTAATTATCATAGAATTATCATAGAATTTAAAGTGCAGAAGGAGGCCATTCGGCCCATCGAGTCTGCACCGGCTCTTGGAAAGAGCACCCTACCCAAGGTCAACACCTCCACCCTATCCCCATAACCCAGTAACCCCACCCAACACTAAGGGCAATTTTGGACACTAAGGGTAATTGATCATGGCCAATCCACCTAACTGGGAGGAGCCAGGGGCTGAAACAGTCCCTGGAGTTTGAGTTTAGTTTTAGATTGGGATGCGAAATGAAGACAAGCAGAAGCTGTCAATGCATTTCAGTTAAAGATCTGTCTGTGGACAGACCAGCGGTTTCTTTCCAAGCAGTTCAGTTAAACATTTGCCTGGAAACAGGGTAGGCAGTTTAAACAGTAGGTTGAGGCAGACAGACATCTGCAGCCAGTTCCTGAAGGACATTACTTTTCAAAGGGATTTAGCCAAGCCATTTCTTTACAGAAAGCATTCCTGAGTCAGCTAACTGTATTTTAAAGTGGTATTTTGGCTTGAGATGAGTATTGTTTGAGTAGAAGTAAAGATAGCAATTAAGGGTTATTGTGTAGTTGTATTGATAATCATTGTTTAACTGGCAATTGAAAGCTATTTGTATTTATAAGGTTAAAGTTATTTATACTGCATTAGTAACAAAGATTGTTTTAATATAATGTATCCCGATTTGTGCATGAAATCACTCCCAGAGCAAAGTATCCTTTCCTCACAGTCTTACGTTAAATAAAGTATTGGGGTTTCTGTCCGGTGTCCTAGGAACTGCTGGGATCTGGCCCGGGATCATAATACTAAGACAATGGCTATACAGTATCACTAATTTTAAACAGTTGCAAACAATCTTAACTTCACTACCTTCAGAGCTAACTCTCTCCAAATCATTCCACAACATTTTATAGATTTTAAAACGTGCCTCAACCTAACAGTTACCACACCAGGCAGTAACATCTCTTTAGGATTGCTTCTGAGGTGAAACAAGCAGCTTGCTTTTCAAAACAGGCTTTCTTCGCAGACGTTGCTTGCTGGGAGTTCCACAGCTGTTCCTGCTGTTGGCCGGAGTCTAAAAAACAGCACCCTTGCATGGGTTTAATCATCTCCTTAAATACAGGGTGGATTCTTCGCCCCGCCACATTTCTGTCCCGACCCGCTGGCGGGATACTCCGTTACGCCCACCGGTCAATGGTGTTTCCCATTGTGGGGCAGCCCCACGCGGTCGGGAAACCACAGGGCACCGCAAAACGGAGAATCCCGCAGTTTTCCCTTTGACTTTACATTGTCTGACCTAACGTCTTTAGAAGTCAGGCTTAATTACCTTTGTTTCTTGATTTTAGCTTTTAAAGTGTAAATACGAAGAACACACCTTATGAATGCTTCTTCACTCCTCTCTTTCACACCTTGTATATTCTTCCTTCGAAACCCTTAACAATTTATGTAAACCCATTCATGTTCTGTCCTCCATTGTTACCACCTTGCCTTAGGTAAACATCTGTTCCAGTGTTGCTAAATACATCAACATATCCAAGGCACGAGTTCCATTAACACAGCCACATTGGGTGGCATGTGGCGCAGTCGTTAGCACTGAGACAGCAGCGCTGAGGACCCGGGTTCGAATCCAGGCCCTGGGTCACTGTCCATGTGGAGTTTGCACATTCTCCCCATGTCTGCGTGGGTTTCACCCCCATAACCCAAAGATGTGCAGGTTAGATGGATTGGCCATGCTCAATTGCCTCTTAATTGGAAAAAAAATAATTGGGTGTTCTAAATTTAAAAAAAAAACACAGCCACATAGTCCCTGCCTTAATTATTTTAAATTTCCCCCCCGCCGTTTTAAAAATAATAATAATCGCTTATTGTCACAAGTCGGCTTCAATTAAGTTACTGTGAAAAGCCCCGAGTCGCCACATTCCGGCACCTGTTCGAGGAGGCCGGTACGGGAATTGAACCCGCGCTGCTGGCATTGTACTGCATCGCAAGCCAGCTGTTTAGCCCACTGTGCTAAACCAGCCCGTAAAATATATAACCAGCAGAAAATATTCTAACTTCTTGGATTTCCCTGATCTTTTCATGTCACCAATACTTTGCTGACAGAGGTCATTCAGCCCATGGTGTCTGCTCTGGCCAAAAAAAGAATAATTAACTAGCCGTTCATTTTAATTCCATTTTCCAGCATCTTGTAGGTTCCAGCACTTCAGATGCGATCCAGGTACTGAGCATTCCAGCCTCAACCCGCGTAGACAGCGAATTGTGGGTGCACGCCATCCTCTCAGTGGAAGCATTTCCCTCATCCCCTCTAATTCTTCTAACAATCACCTTCAATCTATGCCCCCTGGTAATTGACCCCTCAGCTAGGGAAAACTAGTTTATGGGTGCTTATGCTCCCACACTTGATTCTACTGATGAAACCAATTAATTCTTTTCTGCAGGTATGGGTTCTGGACACACAGCCATCTAAGACTCTCCGAAAACTTTTTCACCCAGAGGGTGATGAGAATCTGGAACTCACTGCCTGAAAGGGTGGTGGAGGTGGGAACCCTGACAACATTTAAGAATCGTTTAGATAAGCACTTGAAACACCATAGCACACAAGACTGCGGACCAAGTGATGGAAATGGAATTAGAATAGATAGGTGCTTCATGGCCGTCAGAGATATGATGGGCCTCAGGACCTCTTTGTATGCTTGGAAAACTTTATGACTCTATGACTAAAAAGACTTCCCTGTCTACCCTAGCTAGGCTACCTCAATTTGCCTCCTCTGTTATAAGGAAAAGAACCTTAGCCTATCCAATCTCTCCTCATAGCTGCAATTTTCCAGCCCTGGTAAGATTCTTGTAAATATCCTCTGTTCTCTTTCTCCAGAGCAATTACGTCCTTCCTGCAATGTGGTGACCAGAACTATACCCAAAATTCCAGCTGCCTGATACAGTTAAACGCATTGCACCATACTCAGTGACACACTTTCCTCTCTCTTGCAGCATCAAGGGATATGGGAGGAAGGCAGGATCAGGGCACTGAACTTGATGATCAGCCATGATCATAATGAATGGTGGAGCAGGCTCGAAAGGCCATATGGCCTCCTCCTGCTTCTGTTTTCCATGTTTCTATGTGACTTCTAGAAGAGGAAACTAAACGAGAATCATCATATCCATAGAAACAGAGAATCTCTCTCTCTCTCTCTCTTTCTCTCTCTCCCTCTCTCTATATTTATGTCTATATATATGGTCTGGAAGGGCACAATCAGGAAAGAATAATAACTGTTTCCTCTTCATCAACTGTGCTGAAGATGAGCTCACCATTGCAAACACAATAATTTGTGAGAAAGATAATTACAAGACAAAATGGAAATGTCCCTGATCCAAGCTTAGATATACCATTGTCCAAACCTGGGATAGCAAAGAGCTGCACATCACCTGAGCCATTCAGTAATTATGGCACAAAAGGACATCATTCTGTCCCCTGAATCCATGCCAGCTCTCTGTAGACCAATTCAACCAGTCCCATTCCCCTGCTCTATCTCTGTAACGCAGCAAGTTTAATTCCCTGAAATATTCATACAATTTCCTTCTGAAATCATTAACTCTCTCCATTTCTGTCATCCTCGTAGGCAGAGTTCCAGCTCATTAACACTCACTGAATTAAAAAGTTCTTCCTCACATTCCACCCCCACCCTAGATCTCTTGACCAAAAGCTTAAAACATGTCCCCTAGTCCTTGTACAATGAGCACGTGAGGAACTTTTCCATGTCTACATTGTTCGAACCTAACATAATCTTTTGTTCTCTTTTACGTATATGTTGTACAGTAATTTACTATCACAGAAACTTCCATTTCTCTAGTGCCCTTCATGACCTCGCGATGCTTTCCGTCCAATTAATCTTTTTTTGTAGTGTAATCATTGTTGCAAAATGTGTAACCAATTTGCACACAGGATCCCACAAACAGCAATAAGCTAAATACCCAGGTAATCTGTTCTTGAGTGTTTTAAAGATAAATATTGACCAGGAGACCACAGGAAGACTGGTGGTCTTCTTCGAAGTGACATGGGATCTTTTGCCTAAGAGGACAGCTGGGTCTCAGGTTAGCTTCTCATTGAAAGACTGCCTCTGACATTGCAATCCACCTGCTTTGGTGTTGTACTGAAGTGCCAGAAGAATTATGTGTGCACATTTTGGAGCGCAGCTTAAACTCATGTCTTCTAAGGCAGGATGCTATATCTGACCAAAGTCCCCACTGAATGGGGCAGAGATAGGGGACAGCAGTAATATTTCAGATTTGAGTACTGTCTTGGGGGAGGGGGTAAGTTCTGTTTTTCAAAGGTCATTCCAGTGAAATATTTAACTGCTAAAAATGTTGATGCTGTACAAAGTGGATAAAATGAGTAACAAGTTGTTCGATGGAGACATTGCTTAATTTTGTGTCATTCTTCCACTATTTCATTTCGCTGTGGGACACTGAAAATATCCAAATGTATGTTTTTTTTTCAAAAACTAAATCATTGTAGTTTGTTTTGGAAAAAAAAGCAAAGCCGTCCACTTGGGTTAAATAGAAAGTGCCTGAATACCAGGGTATTGGACCTGAATGTGGGTGGGTTTAACATGAATCTGAGTGGCTCATGGGCGTGACTGACGCGCGAATGTGGGTGATTTGGATATGTAGGTGTGCTGAAGGGTAAACAAGTGCTGCCTGATGTGTGAGTGAGTCCCAGTCAGGCCATGCCAGGCCAGCCTTTGCCCCACACCCTCACTGCCCACTCCAGCCGCGGTGCCACGTGTGCTGTCACCTCTGCAGCAGCAGCACGCATGCGCCTAATGTATCTCTTTTCATCCCAAATGACAGGTTCCAGGAGGAAGAGGCGGGATGGGACCGTTCAATGAATATCATAAGGTAATGTCGCTTTATCATTCCTCCCTTAGCTTTAGGAGGGGCTGGCCATGCCTGAATGGATCAAATGCAACCTGGAGTTAAACTCTGCGTATAAAAGGCGACTTGGGTGTGACGGGCGGTTCTGGCATTTTCCTGTTGTTTTTGGCTAAGTGACATTAGCGTCAACGCGCTGGTAAGAAGGTTGCACTTTCAGTGCTGTTTTGTGGGGCGGGCAGATGATGGGTTTAGCCAGCAAACGGGTTGCGCAATGAGTGAGGTCATGAGAGAGCGTTTTCTGCTGTCTCCATGGTTTGTGATGGGGGAGTTAGAGAGAGAGAAATTTGTATTCAGAAGCGGCAGGCAGCGAAACTAGGGGGTGTCTCTCTTCGAGGCAGTGCGCCCTGATCACCATGTCTGACAGTGAAACTGACAGCAGCAGACAGGGCTGCAGACACACAGAGCTGGCTGCCCTTTAGCTGCAAACCTCCTGCCGGCATGGAGCAGGTACCGTTCTCTCTCTGCTATTTCGGTCGGGTGGGTCGGTGGGGGTAGGTGTGTGTGATTTGCTTTAGATACAGGATCCAAATCAATAACCGACACGTTTTCTGTTGGGTAGGATCAGAAGGTGCGGGAGAAGCGAAGTCCACGCAGTCGCATCCCGAGACCGGTTCTCCGCCCTTATCCCCACATCCAGAAGGGATCGCCCTCGTCCGAATCCCCCTTGTCCGAGGAGGAGAGTCGCGATTACGACCTGAGCTCTGGGCAGTCGCGGAGATCCACCACCGTCAGCAGCATCAGTTTCTGTTCAGGTACCTTGTGCTGACGAATGAGTATTAATTTTCCATGCGATATTGATATTCCCTGCAGACATGCTCTCTTCTTCCGCCCCAGTTCATGACGAAGCGTCTGTTTATCTGGAACCTATTCCCTGTCACTTGTTTACAGATTGATTTTTTTAAAAAAGGCTGTCCCAGTTAGCGCTTTGTGGCTGTACTGCAGCCTTTGCAATCCGCAGGACCGCTGCCAAGGTCAAGATAAAGTGATATCAGATAACATGTTGGAAGGGCTCTGAAAGAGGGAGGACCACAGAGGCAAAATGTTATTGGTTACGACTCCAGTTTCAACAGCTTGAGACAATGGAGTGTTTTTTTCCCCCCTTAACCGTACGGTGTGATGTAGCTGATATCCACCCTACATTTAATCGGGGACTGTTATGAAATGATTTGGCAAACTTTTTTTTGTTTGCCTCTTACAGCCATCATTCTCGTTGATCTGGTTTCCTGAATGGAAAAAAAAGCAAATGAGTGGGCAGATGGAATATAATGTGGAAAAATGTAAATTTGACCACTGTTGGTAGAAAAAAACAGAAATGCAGAGTATGTTAAAAATGATACAAGGTTGGGAAACATTGATGTCCAAAGGGACCTGGATACTCTTGTTCATGAGTCACTGAAAGCTAACATGTACACGCAGCAAGCAATTTAAAAAGCAAGGGGCATGCTGGCTTTTAATGCAAGAGGATTTGAGTACAGCAGTAAAGATGTCTTGCTGTAATCACGTGGAGCCTCAGTAAGACTGCACCTGGAATATTGTATACAGTTTTGCTTTCATTAGCTAAGGAGGGATATTCTGGCCATTAGTGGGGTGCAATGACAGTTTATCAGGCTGATTCCTGGAATGTTGGGATTGTTCTATGAGGAGAGATTGAAATGAAATGAAAATCACTTATTGTTACAAGTAGGCTTCAAATGAAAGTTATTGTGAAAAGCCCCTAGTCACCACATTCTGGCACCTGTTCGGGGAGGCTGGTACGGTGAGGGGCCTGGGCCTATGTTCTGCAGAGTTTATAAGAAGAATACATGATCTCAGTGAGACATACATATACTTCTTACAGGCTTGACAAGGTAGATGTGGAAAGGATGTTTCCCCTGGCTGGGGGGTCTAGAATCAGGTGACTCAATCTCAGAATGAGGGATAGGCTATTTAGAACTGAGATCAAGAGGAATTTCTTCAATCAGAGGGTGGTAAATCCTTGGCATTCTCTATCCCAGAGGGTTGTGAGCCAATGAGTATGTTCAAGACAGAGATCGGTGGATTTCTAGACAGTACATCATGGGATATGGAGATAGTGCAGGAAAATGGCTTTGAGATAGAAGAGCAGCCATAATCTAATTGAATAACAGAGCAGCCTCAAAGGGCCGATTGGCTAACTCGTGCTCTGATTTTCTATGTTCCCATGTTGCTATTATAACATAAAAAGACCGTAGCGTATGCTGTTGGGAAATGTATCTGATAGTGTGAAGATAGATTCTGAGCACCATTTTTCTCAGTGACATTAAATTTTCATATTTTTTTAGCTATGGGAATTGATTCTATTACTCAAATCAATCATCTTGGACAAAGATTACAGCCACAATGTGGAAATTTAAGCCTAAGAGGGGATGGGTTTGAGCTTGGTGGTGGGGCGGGATGTTTGTTAAAGCCTGAAAAATCCGTTTCATAACTGAAACTCACTCCAACCCACCCATTTCAGCATTCACAAAGTCTGGAACATCCAGCAGTGGAAAAATCTGTTCCAAGGAGACTCCAGTATGATAAAGAGACTGTGAGCCTCAATGACATTCCAATTTTAGACTCTAACTCTGGTTGGCTGGGTTTGCCAAGCAGGAGACCCAGAAGCCTCATTGAAATACCGATTACAGACTTCAATATATTTAAAAAAGCAAATTGATTAAAGCCCATGCAATATTTTTAATTCCCTTCAAGTACCTAATTCCTTATAAACGCATTTATATTGATAACTCCACATCAAAAACAGAAAATTCCGTTATAATCGCCTGGAACTATCAATCAAACTGAATTTACAGATCTTGCAATGTAATAATGATTGTTTGTGGAAGCAGTGAAGAGTTGTAATCCTATAATGGTTGCCTTCAGGCTTATGTCAACAAGTGTCTATTGGAATTATGAGCAATGTTTCTTTTCAACAGTGAGTCACAGCAGGCTGTATTTTCTTTCAAAATTTAAAGGGTAGGGGACCTAAATGACTTGGAAGCTTAATGGTTCCACAGACCTTATCCACCTTCTGCACACATCTGTGACTACTGTTGACCATCCCAAAGGGGTACCTGAACCTTTCCAATAGAATATCTGATCTCTCCAAAGAAGATCTCTTTGGTGGGTTCAGACCTTTTCTTTAAATTTCTAAAGCCGGCAAGTCAGAAACCTGGCTTCTGATTGAATGCAGCCACTCTTTTAAATGTGCCTCTGTCTCTGTAAGCCACAGATGGGTGAAGTATGTCCTTCCCCATTCTCCCCTGGCGCTCCCTGAAAAAATGATGGGTGTCAGATTTGGGGATGAAACCTCCAAAATTGAGACTGCGACACATCTGGGCTAAGGAGTGAAGCCCTCTGTCCTCTCAAAAATTTGGGCTTGAATGCTGTCTGTCACTTTGTGTGGCATCAGAGTCCAAAAAGCAAGGGGAAATAGATTTAAATTAAATTAATTATCTTTTGGGTGTGCTACTTCAAAAAGAAAGCACACCTTTATACAACTCATAGCCTTGGAATCAACAGTTACTTTTAAATAGCAATTGTATTAAAATGTCATCCAATTCTGAACTAGTCCATTAACAAAGACATTTATTATAGAGTATAGGCTGCTGCTTCTAATTTAACTGCTTAGCCGGTACATAGAATGGATGTCTCTAAAGGTTGGCCTGTTTTGTAAATTTACAACTTCCATAATGAGAAGCTATATACACTAAATATTGAATAAAGCTGTCAAATACCATGAGTAGCTTCATTACTCTGGCAATAACCTCAAAAATCTAAACTAAATGTTAAAGCAGAATTTTAAAATTATCATTCATATTTATCTCTAATTCACCTGCTCCCTTGTTTTAAACTTCTACTTTTTCAATAATCTAACCACCCTAAATTTTTATGCCATTTTCCTAAAAATACTGTTTTCCCCTGTTTCTCATTTTCTATTTGAAGATACGCCAACTTCCAGAATGTTGGGTGTTCGTTGGTTGAAAATCTAATCTCTAGACAGGAACAAACCGGACTGACGTCCATGTGCTTCATCCAACACGAAGGGTTGATGAAGAACAGGCATACTTAGTGAGGGCATTCACATGTGTTAATTTGGTAAAATAAATGTAACAGTGGCACTGGTAAAGGTATGGGGCGTCATATCTTAGGCCGGGATTCTCCAGCACTTGCCGCCAAAGGGATCTTCCGATCCTACCGAAGGTGATCCCCGAGGCAGGTTCCCTGGTGGCATCGTGGCCAAGCCATACAAAACGCCATTGATCTCGGCAGGACTGGAAGATTCCGTCGGCAGCCAAAGGGGAGCCAGGCTGTTTCAACTTTGAATCTTCTGCTTAAAGGCACATCTCTGATTATGGGTCCACGGAAAAAAATAAAATAAAATAAGAGAAATGGGAACAAAGGAGATAAACAGGAAGGACTCTTACAGTGGGCAGAATGCCCCCCATACCTCTGTAGTGGGAGGTGGGTGAGGAGGGGAAAGTGCCCCCTCTGCTTTCGAGGTGGTGGGGGGGGGTGGCTCCGAAGTTTGTGGGGGTAGTCCTGCATGTCCGTGAGGGGGTTGGAGAAACTTATTTTACAGTCATTTAAAGGTGGCTCGATTAGGCCCCATCCTGCCAGACATAACCACCCCCTCAAATTCTCTATGCACTAAGTGGCAGAAAATCTGATCTGAAAACTCAGCTGTATTTCTGGAGAGAAGCCCACTGTTTTTCAGTCAGAGCCTTTTGGTAGTACAGAACATGAGTATTGCTGAAAAAATACATATTGCTGAAGCTTTTCATCTTGCACTCACCAGGACATTTGCAAGAATACCAATGCCAGAGGAAACAACCACTTTAGAAACAGCTGATTGGTTGGCAATTGGAATCTGATTGGCAGAGGTGTTGCCATGGAGAATGTAAATGGTGACTGACAATTAACTGCCAAGCATTGTTTGAAAATTTACATCAGGCAGCTTGACTCAGATTGATAAAGGCATTGTCACAGAGTCACAGAATCCCTACAGAGCTGAAGGAGGCCATTCGACCCATCGAGACTGGACCGGACCTCTGAAAGAGCACCCCCACCCTATCCCACGCAAAGGCAATTTGGCATAACCGATCCACCTAACCTGCACATCTTTTGACTGTGGAAGGAAACTGGAGCACCCGGAGGAAACCCACGCAGATATGGGGAGAAAGTGCAAACTCCACACAGTCACCTGGGGTCGGAAACAAACCCGGGTCTCTGCCACTGAGGCAGCAGTGCTTCCCACTGTACCAGCGTGCTGCCCTGTGGAATGAACCAGCAATGGCTTTCACTTTTTTTGAACAGCTGAATCAGGCACAATTTATATGCATGTTCTTTCTACAAAGTACAATGCTCTGCATATGTAGTTTCCAGTACATGCAAATGCACCACACTGCGAGTCCGACTAGCAATCTTAAATTGGTTGACAGCTGAATTTCTAGCATGCTGAGGATTATTTAGCAAATGTCTTCCAGTCGCTGAATCACATCTAATGTTGGTTACTGTGTTTTGAGTTTTGCAACACGGGCTTGTTGAGTACGGTCTGTACCTTCCCATTGCGAACAGTGGAAGGGACATGCTGTTTGATACAATCTGCCAGGCTTTGGGGCATTCAGTCTTGTGATGATTGATTACTGCACCTTTAATATAATGATCCCTTTAAGACCGTGTTTGGAACCCTGGGGGACTCCGCCTCCTGCTCCACCCCCCCAGTGAGCCATATATAAGTTAATGTTCAATGGGCAGTGTGCAGTGAGCACACTTCTTGGTTGCTGTCTGGTTCTCTGCTAATTAAAGCCTTTGTATTACTAATCATCTCTCGAGTTGTAATTGAGGGTATCTCAAGTCTACATACCAGCCATCACATTAACACTGAAATTTATATCCCACATTATTCACTTGTGTGATGGGCAGAACATCTTTTTGGCTTGACGGCAACATCACATTGGTGGCAAATACCATGTGTGCTGATACTGCACAGTTGCAGCGTGAAACAGCTAGCTTCACCTGTTGCTCAAAATTTTGAGATACCAGTCCTTCCAGAGGTATGTGAGGTAGATCAGGCATTTTTAAACTTCACACATATATGTTGGGCAATTGAAAAATAACATTTCTGTTTAATTTTAAAACACTTTCGTAATCTCCGTTCCCCACACAATACACCATTTTTCATTTAAGAGGCCATGTGAAGTCCCTAATCTTAACGTCCCAATGCTTGCCTTCATTGGCCGGGGCATTGAGTATAAGAATTGGCAAGTCATGTTGCAGCTGTATAGAACCTTAGTTAGGCCACACTTGGAGTATAGTGTTCAATTCTGGTCGCCACACTACCAGAAGGATGTGGAGGCTTTAGAGAGGGTGCAGAAGAGATTTACCAGAATGTTGCCTGGTATGGAGGGCATAAGCTATGAGGAGCGATTGAATAAACTCGGTTTGTTCTCACTGGAACGAAGGAGGTTGAGGGGCGACCTGATAGAGGTATACAAAATTATGAGGGGCATAGACAGAGTGGATAGTCAGAGGCTTTTCCCCAGGGTAGAGGGGTCAATTACTAGGGGGCATAGGTTTAAGGTGAGAGGGGAAAGGTTTAGAGTAGATGTACGAGGCAAGTTTTTTACGCAGAGGGTAGTGGGTACCTGGAACTCGCTACCGGAGGAGGTAGTGGAAGCAGGGACGATAGGGACATTTAAGGGGCATCTTGACAAATATATGAATAGGATGGGAATAGAAGGATACGGACCCAGGAAGTGTAGAAGATTGTAGTTTAGTCGGGCAGTATGGTCGGCACGGGCTTGGAGGGCCGAAGGGCCTCTTCCTGTGCTGTACATTTCTTTGTTCTTTGTTCTTTGTCGAGGTTGGGGCAGTTTTGAAACACTGATCGAAGGTTGTTTAGCTACAAATAGCTTCCCTCACCCCATACATATCTGCAAAGTTCCATGTGGGAAGCAACTCATCCTGTTGACAGCTAACACATGCATCTGGGTGAGCTGTCAGCTGAGCTCACACATAGCAAGAGCATGAGCAAGAAATTAACAGCAATCATGTATAATCATCCTATTATTTATTTGTGGGCCTGAATTTTACGTGTGGGCACGCCCAATCGCATTGTTAACGTGAGATATTACGCTGGCTCGCGAATTAACAGCCATGCAGTGTGAAACATGCTCTGTGAAAGGATCAGCGCTGCTGGAATTTGCGGGCTGGCACTTCAAATTTGCTCCCTTGGGGACAGCCACTGCGGAGATATCTGAGGGAGCTGCTGAACTGTAAAAATGAAATATCGGGGCGATAAACAGGGTTTACGCTGGGATCTGAACGGAGTGCGATGCTGCTGGCCTGAGGCACTGGATGCAATCTGTTTACATATTTAAATGAATATTCAAGCTCATTTAAATATTAATTCCTGGTTTTTGCAGGAGTCTCCCAGCTCCCAGATTCACTGCCCCGCCGGCACAGCATGAAGCTGGCGGGAATCACGACTGGTCTCCATCAACGGAGACCAGACGTGATAACCACGCTGGGATTAGAGTTGGGAAGCCATTGGGGCCCCCGAGTGTTCGGGGACTGTCCCTGCCTCCTGGTAACCTACCTGTGCCCTTTGGTGTTCTGGCATTGCTCCTGGCATACTGGCAGTGCCAACTTGGGGGTCAGGGGAATCGGACCAGAAATGCCAATGAGATTCTCATTGGTTTTTCTGCCCGCAATGACATTTAGGTCATTTCTTTTGGAGAATTCTGCCCATCCGCGGAAGAACTGTGCACAAGCTGTGCTGTACAAAGCCCTCAGTGCCTAGACATGTTAATTTAATTTGAGCCCTGACTTTCACCAACCCTGGATCGAGGTTGTAGCTAAAACATAAAGGCCGCCTAGCCAATCAGCCCACCCGCCACCTGCCTCTCTGTCTCTTTACCTGACTTTCTCTTCTAAGGCATTCCTGCACCTGCAGCACGGGAACAACTCTGACGTTTCTTTTAGCCTCAGCGAGGATTGTCCCACCGCTCATCAGTGTAGGAAGATGACTCGTGGATCGGGGCGCCAATTTTAAATGCCGCACCGATCTTTCGACTCACCCCTCCCACCCCGCTCCTCCACCACGGCCTCCAGACCCGCCACTGTCTCAACTTGCCTCTGAAGGGGTCCTCGAGCCCCCCCATTCACCCCACCTCTTAAGGACATCGCACCCTCGGGGCTGACCCTTGGCCTGGACAACCGTGCATCTGGGCACCTTGGTATTGTCAGCCTGGCACCCTGGCAGTGCCCTGCAGCTTGGCAGTGTCAGCCGGCCAGGGTGGCACTGCCAGGTGTCCAGGTGGCAGTGCTAAGGTGCCCAGGTGCCAATGGGAGCGCTGGATTCCACCCTGTCCACAACCAACCATCCGGTGGCCTCCAATGGCCTGGGAGACCTCCCCAGGTTCTGTTCTGTCTGGTCCACATTTGTGTGGGCCAGTGCTAAACGGCACCATGGCGGGGTCTCCCATGTGTGGTCATTAGCTCCCGGGCATCGGGAGAATCCGGTGTAGACATATTTAAATGAACCTAATGGCTCATTTAAATATTTTCATAGGATCTCACACAGTGAGGGCAATATCCAGATTGTGACGCCTCGCGAGATCTCGCTAGATCTTGCGAGGCGTTCCAAGTGTCGCCAATCTTACAAGGTCTCTTGCGAGATTTAATGGCCTCGTCGCATTACCGAGTTTGGCGCGACAAGGCCATTAGATCGTGCCGGTCTTCTGACCTGATATCTCCTAATAAGACTCAATGTCATACTTTATTTTATTATGCTCCAGTGAAACACTTTGTGATATTTCTTTATGTTAAAGTTGCTTCGTAAATAAAAGTTATTGCTGCTGTTGAATGTGTATTTATATTCTTGTCAGATTTAAGACATTTAAAGAGGAAGTCATGTTGGGCACATTCTATAGCAGCCAGCTGACTTGCCAAGTGCTGAAATTGGTCTTCTATGCATACTTTCAGGTGGGAATCATGGGCACGATTCTCCGCCCCTCATTGTGCTCTCGCCCCAGAACCACGGCAGGCGCCAAACAGTTTGCCATGCAACCGGCCCGTTCCGGAGGCAAAATCGGGATCTCGCTGTCGGGTGGCGAGAAACCAATTATCACCACTTAAGCCCTATTTCCATACAGTTAACGAGAGCCACCCCTTATCAGATAGCCTTCCGTGACTCATTGGCCTCCCAGCAAGCGGTCGTGCTGGCGCCGATTAGTATTCCATTTTAAAAATGTGAATCTGGTGAAAGGGCTTCTGTGGGGAGCGGAGGAGGTGAGGAGCCACCTTTGCTCACAGGCAAAGAGCCCGGAGGCGTTGGACTTGCCACTCCAGTGCACGCCGGGGGTGGGGACCCTCCGCAGGGGTGGGCTGTCATGGGAGGGTGTGGGGGAGGTGCTGGGGGGGGCAACCGTGCACGGCACCACCATGGCAACGCCTGGATCGTATCTATTCTGGGGGCACCCCTTGTCCCTGCCCATCTGCCCCACCGACCACCCACAACCCCCACTGACTGCCCAGGCCTCTGGACATGCAGATGAAGGCTAATAGGGAATTAGCAATCATGATTAAGTGAGCACTTCACACAACCCAAATGGATTCCGTGGGTGGGTGGGCCATGTAACAAATGGGAGTCATTGCCTAGCATCCCAATCAGACCGAGATGCCTGAACACCGAGCCTGAAAACTGTGGGAGGCAAGACCATACACACAGCAGCCAACGTCCAAATACCCAGGGGATGGGACAGAGCTCCGGGGACATGTCCATGGCCAGAGGGTGGGTGAGTGCCACAGAGAGGGGACCAGCGCCCGGTCCAGATGACATTATGAGCACGTGTCCGGGATACAGGGTCTGGGGTCTGGTGAGGGGAGAACGCTGCGGCCGGGAGGGCATTCCAGGTGGGGGGGAGGGGGGGATCAATGGGGGAATGGACGGTCCCGGGATTGGAGCCATCGCTGTTTGTCAGTCTTTACACCCTCTGCCAATGCCGTACAGATTTTGAACGCTATGGCAGGGATTTTGCACCCAGCAGAACTTGCCCCAGTGGTGTGCTGGTAGGCTGGGTGGCCTGACACCGGTGATGGCAACAGCAGCAGCGTCAACAGAAACTCGCGGTGGCGGCCCAAGTGCCGGACCCCGCCCGACACCCTGAGGACCCGGCCGCCCATTAGGCCAGGGAGGGACCCAGTGGGGGAGTCCCGCGACGGCCCAGGGTGTACAGGCGTCACTGGTCATTCGAACAGGTGTCGGGACAGCGTGTGCCACAGGAGGCCCCACCTCTACAAGGAAACAGTGCGACATCTGTGCCATGTCCTCACAAATTTGGCACAACATGGAAGAGGAGGAGGACACCCGCTCCCGGTGGATGTCAAGATCACTGCAGCCATGAGTGTTTACACTTCAGGATCATTCCAGGGCTTGAGCGGGGTCCTTTGTGGCATCTCGCATGCCACAGCCTACAGCTGCATCCGACAGATCACGGATGCCCTGTTTGCTCGGGCAGAAAACTACATCAACTTTGACATGGACCAAGCCCAGCAAATGCCCGGGCTGCAGGATTCTCTGACATCGCTGGGATGCCACAGGTCCAGGGGGTAATAGATGCCACGCATGTTGCCCTGTGCTCACTGGGCCATCTGGGTGTGCCTCACATTAACAGAAAGGGGTTCAACTCCCTGAACATACAGTTTGTGTGCGAGCACCACATGACGATCTTGCACCGTGTGTGCACTCTTCCCAGGGAGTGTGCACGACAGCTACATCCTGGGGCAGTCAGTCACCCTGCCCTCTTTGAGGAGCACCCTAGGATGGGCGGCTGGTTCCTAGGGGATAAGAGGTACCCGCTGAGGACAAGACTAATGACACCAGTATGGAGACCCGGTACAATGAGGCCAATGCAGCCACACGGGCTGTCATTGAGCGGTGCGTAGGAACTTCTCAGGAAGCGGTTTTGATGCCTCGACTGCTCCGGTGGTGCACTCCAATACATCACCCGGAGGGTCAACTAATTTGTGGTGGTCTGCTGCATCCTCCACAACCTTGCACAGCAGCGGGACTAAGAGATGGAGGTTGGTGATGATTAACATGTCCCATCTGGGAGGAGGACGAGGATGATGAGGCACTGGACTAGCAGGGGCTGGAGGACGAGCCCAGGGAGAAACCAGAGGACTAGCCGGAGGCTGCAGGACAGGATGCAGCGGCGAGAGTCCGGCAAACCCGGAGGCCAGGGACGCCCTCATCCTCGCCCGATTCACACAGAACATGGCCTAGTCCGTCATCGCAGCCTTACTCACCCACCACCCCATCTTCTACCCTCCCAGGGTATGTGCCACAACACTCCAGGGTGCTGGGATGTCTCGGCACTGTCAGCGGGTCTCTGTCAAGGGCAGGGGGGTGATGATAACCTGCAGAGAGCTGAGCGTCACTGCTCCTCAATCTATGCCATAGTCTGACACCTGCTTATCTGCTGAGTGCTCACTCACACCCATCACCTCCATGTGTGTGCCTGGGGGGCAGGAGCAGATGCCTGGAGAGATGGGCCATGGGTTCGGAGGTCGGCCCTCATTGTGGAGGAAAATGACAGAGGTTGTGTATAATGGTGTTCAATGTTTAATACAATTCCCCCTCTCCCGATGGTGCCACTTCCCCTCTCCCCCATCTCCCGGTGCCCTTAGTGATCCTCAATGTCTTTTGCCTTCCTAGCTCTACCGCTATGTCTTTGTGTGTCCCCAGGATGCACATCAGAGGTGGAGGCAGCCAGCTGCTTATCTCGTCCCGTGACCTTGAATGCCCCTAGTGGTCATCCTCTGGGGGCTCTGGGACCAGAGGGTCCCAGCGCACTTGTCGGCGGCACATGCACAGCCTTGCCACCCTGTTCCCGCTGCTGACTGTGAGACGCGGCCTCATCAGAGGGGTGGAACTCGGGGGAGCTGGTTGCCACTGTTGCCACTCCATGGGATGGGTCGGTTGGCACCCAGTGCCCCCTCCTCCCGAGTTCACCTTGGGACGGAGGGGCAGCTGGTTTGAGCCACAGCTGCCCCTGCATCATCTGGCTCTGCCAGCCCGGGTGGTTCCCCATGGTCTGCACCATCGTATCGACACCCTCAGCGATGCTCCTCAGTGACTGGGACAAGCTCCACAGCGCCTCAGCCATTCCCATCTGAGAGTGGGACATGTCCCGTAGAACCTCATCAAGGTCAGCCTGGTACTGGGCGACATCCCCCAGCGAGTTGGACATTCTGCCGAGGCCTTCAGCCATGGCTGACACCGACTGCGTGATGCCTTGGACACCTTCACTCATGGTGCCGACGTCGTGCACCAGGCTTTTCACTGCGGTCGCCACCCAGCAGTGTTGGTCTTGGACCCACGCATTGCTAGCGACATCTCCTGCGCCCGTAGCCTCTGGGACTCCTCCAATCGGCTATGGATCTGCTGGAGTGTCGCTGACATCTCCCTCAGAATGCTCTGACCACTCACCCTCATCTCCATCATCTCTGGGAATACCTTTCATTGGCTCAGCATCAGGCTGGGACCCAGCTGGGTCCTGGATCCAGCAGATCTCCGACTGCTGTCACGCCTGGAGGTTCGTGCCTCCACCTGATGTGCATCAACAGCTGTGTGGTGTTCACCAGATTGTGCCCCAGAAGCCTGTTCACTAATATGTCTCACCGAGGTGCGTGTATCTACGCTGGTGGAGAGTGAGGGTGACAGCTGTACGCCTTGATTGTGTCTTCCTTGGAGCTCCCCTCTGAGGTGGTCTCCTCAGAGTCAGGAGGGGGCTGCCAGAGATGGGTCAGTGTCATCGACTGGATGACCTGCGGGAGAATGGACATGTGGTCAGTGGGAAGGATGGATCAGTCAGTCATACAATAACAACTCACGTTTGACAAGTCCTCCGGGTGGAGCCCAGTGGTTCTTCACCTCTGCGATTTCTACCAACTTCCGCGTGGGTGACTGCCCTGTCCTCAGCCACCCAGTCACCTCCAGGCCCCGCACCTTGAAAGAGGTGAGGGTTCTAATATCTGGCACTCCACCATCAGTCTGAACCTTGTCCCGACGATTGTGGGGGAGCTTTTCCTGAGGAGACACAGAGAGGGCCTCATTAGCCACATCGTTAGTGTGGGAGGGGGGATGTGAAGGAAGGGTTATAAGGGTTGAAGGGAGGGTTTGGGGGGTTGAAGGGAGAAGGGGTGAAGGAAAGGTTGGGGGTCACGTGGAGTGTTTGGGGGGGTGGATGCTCACGTGGGGGCGGAAAGTTCTTTGGGGGCAGGGACGGGGGCAGGGGGTCGTTGGTGTCTACTCACTCATGCTGCCCGGTGTAGGTCATTGACCATTTTCTGGCAGTGGAGGCCAGTCCCCATGGTCACACTCCCGGAGCTTACAGCGTCACCACCTCATCCCAGGCAGCACTGGCTGCCTTGTGGCTGACCCTACAGGACCCTCGGGAGCACAGGACATCTCTCCAGGCCCCCACTACATCTAGGAGCCTCTGCAGGTCTACATCCTTTATTTGGGGTGAGAAGACAGTGGGGCCTTTTTAAGTGCATCAATTAACATTGAATAGTGTTGCTGGCCTCGCTTGGCCGAGCGCCGGGAACCTGTGGCATTTCCGCTCGCGACCACACTTAGAAATCCTTCCGGAGTATCGCGCCCCATCTATCTTCGGAAAATTGTGCACTTATGCCTGAGGCCTACATCTCACCTGTAGTGCTACATGCTTCCTAATACAGAGAGCAAGTGCAAGAGTGAGAGGTTGTACCCAAACTACTTTAATGTATGTTTTTTCTATACATTCATGGGCATTGCTGGCTGGGCCAGCATTTAGTGACCATCCCTAATTGCCCTTCAACTAAATGGTTTATTAGGCCAGTTAAGAGGCCCAACCAGGTAAGGATGACATATTTCCTCCTCTAAGGGGCATTAGGAACCAGGTGGGCTCTTAGAACAATCGACAGGCTTTTAATTCCAGATTTTCCTTGAATTCTACTTTCACCAGCTACTGTGGTGAGGTTCAGACCCAGGGCCCGAGAGCATTATTGTGGATATCTGGACTATTGGCCTCGGGGCAATGCCACTACACCACGTTGCCAAGAGGCAGCTTAAGTAGGTGAACATTTGATGCTGAAAGCTGCGAGGGGTGCAGGGGAAGTGGGGCGCCATTCCATATGTTACATAAATGAATTTGGATATCTTATCCTTACCCTACCCGTGATCCCTTGGCTTGCTGCCAGATACCTGTTTTCTAATCTATGCTGTGCCCAGTCCCCTTTTTGCCTGGCAGCCAGCCTTCACTGGTTGCTAGTAAATGACGGTATACTCCGAGCACATCCAGTTCCTCGAAGAGCTGCGCTTGAATAATCAGTAAATTATGTAAATGACCTGAGCAAGATAACAACATAAGCTGTGCCATCTATTGAAACAATGTCCTTTATTTTTATTCATTTACAGGATATGGGCATCGCTGTTTAGGCCAGCATTTATTGTCATCCCTAGTTGCTCTTCAGAAGCTGGTAGTGAACTGCCTTCTTGAACCATTGCATTCCCTGAGGTGTAGGTAGACCCACAGTGCTGTTAGGGAGGGAGCTCTGGTATTTTGACCCAGCGACTGTGAAGGAGCGGCGATATGTTTCCAAGTCAGGATGGTGAGTGACTCAAGAGGGGAACTTCCAGGTAGTGGTGTTCCCAGCTATCTGCTGCCCTTGTCCTTCTTGATGGTTATGGTCGTGGGTTTGGAAGGTGCTGCCCAAGAAGGTACCTTGGGGAGTTCTTAGAGAGCATCTTGTAGATGGTGCCACTGTTCGTCGGTGAGGAGGGATTGAATGTTTGTGGAAGGGAGAGCAATCAAGCGGGCTGCTTTGTCCTGAATGGTGTTGAGTTTCTTCAGTGTCATTTTAGCTGCACTCATCCAGGCAAGTGGAGAATATTCCATTACACTCCTGACTTGTACCGTGTAGATGGTGGACAGACTTTGAGCCAGAAGGTGAGTTACTCGCTGGAAGATTTGTAGCCTTTGTCCTGCCCTTGTAGCCACAGTATTTAAATGACTAGTCTAGTTTAGTTTCAGGTCAATAGTAACCTCCAGGATGTTGATAGTGTGGGATTCTGCAATGGTATTGCCACTGAATGTCAATGGGAGATGGTTCGATTCTCTCTTGTTGGACATCATCATTCATTGGCATGGTGATCTCAGGCAACCTCTGTTCAATCATCCTTGGCTGACCTGTTTAAACTTTGAAGTGTCCTCACTCTGAACTGTTCTGCCTGACAGCTGATGAGCAGACCAGATAGTTCGGTGCAGGTTAAAACCAGGAACACTTTCCCTTTCCTCACATCTGCTCCCTCAGTGTTCTGCATTTAAAACTGCTGCTTTTTTGAAGTGTCAGAGCCTTCCGAGAAAGCCCACAACAGTTGAAAAGCCTTGAAATCCCCTGAGATTCTTTGAAATGCTTAACATTCATTCAATTTCATGGGGCAGCACCTTTAACTAGTCTTTTCTTGACAGCTTAATGGTTTAAACACAACTGCCAGGAAGGTTGCTTATTTATCTTTCCCTTCACGCTTTAATGCATCTGAAGTACCCTCCATTGATTCAAACCGCAATGTTTATAAACAACGTTGTTGCGATTGGCAGCTGCTGGCCACTTTAACAATGCTAAGCGCATTCTGCGGTTAGAAAATAGTAAGTGAAAGCACTTAGCCTGGCAGCGGCAGAGGGGCATGAGCAATGGGATAACTCCCCTCGGGTCCAACACGCCAGGTTTGGGTGTCACTGCCAGGGTGTCCGTACCATGCTGCCAGGGTGCAGTACACCGTTGGAAATGACAGGGGTTGGGACTGGAGGGGAGACCTTAAGGATGACCAAGGGGTGGTTGGCTAGGGGGTTGGGTGGGAGGGTGTCACCCTCATGTGGTGGGGGGGGGGGGCAGGGAAGGTGACCCATTATTCCCGTGTTGCGGGGGAAGGGGCATGGAGGAAAGGTTGGGGAGACTCTCCTTGTCAATGGGGGAGGGTCAACATTTGCATTGTGGGGTAGGGGGGTCTGTCTCTGGGCGCTGGGATCAGTGGCCCGACATCAGTAAATGCAGGGAAAACCGGGTGCTTGCCGCTATGCATTATTTTACATGGCAAAGGTCTGTGAATACCACCACGGCCACACTCCTAGCGCCAGTGGCAGACATTGCCGATTCTCTGCTGGCGGCCGCATTTTGTCCCTGTAGCAGAGATTCCCGCCAAATGTTTTCCGTTCAAGGTCAAGTACCCATTTCCCTTTGAAAGGCTTTTGAATCGCTTTCATCATCCTTTCAGACAATGCATTCCAAATCACCACAACTGGCTGTGTAAAAAGAAAACACTTTGCTCATGTCTCCTCTGGTTTTGCGTCATCATTTTAAATCTCTATTCTCTAGTTACTGACCATTCCGCCCATGGGGAAAAAGCTAGTCCTATTTATTCTATCAAAATAATTCACGATTTTGAACGTCTGTCAAATAGCCTCTTCACCATCCCTGCTTTCAACAGAACAGCACAGTTTTTACAATGCCGGCAGATAATGGCTGTCCTTGGTGCCATCACAATAAGCCTCTTCTTCACTCTGCCAAGCCTGACACCCTTCCTATAGTGTGGTATTCGGAAATGAACACTGTGCTTCAACTGAGGCGCAACCAGCATCTTATAAAGATTTAACATATCCTCCTTGCTTTTGTTCTCTATTCCTCTACAGGTATTAATAAAGCCAAGGATCTGATGTGTATTTTAACAACTTTGTTAAACTGTACTGCCGCCTTAAAAGATTTGTGTACATGCATTCCTAAATCTTTCCGTTCTTATACACTCTGTAAAATAAACTAAATGCACCATTTAGTTTATATTGCCTCCCTTCTTTCTTCTTATCAAAATGTATCACTTCACACTTGTATTTTCATCTTCCAGTATGCTCATTTGGTCAGTCTGCACGTGGCCTCCTGTAATCTTTGCTATCCTCTTCATTGTTGGATACATTTCTGAATTTTGTCAACTTTGAAATTATGCCTTATATGTTCAAATCCATAGCATTAATATATACCAAAGAGGGCAGTGGTCCCAGTACAAATAATACATTTTAATTACACCCTGGGCGGGATTCTCCATTGTCCGACGGCGATATTGTAATCGGCGATCGGGCGGAGAATCCCTTTCGATGCACAAATCGGGGGCGGTGCCGGTTTGACGGCATTTTTTGAGTCTCCGCCCCCTCTGAAATGGCATCGTCGCACACCGGACGGGATCCATGCCGCTGGCCAGGGGAGCTTCCGTGAGGGCTGGGGGGACTGGTGGGGGGTGGCCAGGGGGTGGCCTGTGGGATCACATTTGACGGGTCGGGTCCGCGCACGGCCGGCGCCATGTTGTACGGCGCGACTCCTGCAGGTCGTCGCTGTGCACATGCGTGGCCAGGGACCCGGCCATTCTCCGGCCGTTTTCCCCCGTCGCCGCTCTTAGCCCCTCACCGGTCCCGGAAATGGTGAAGGTTCAGCGTCGATTTTGGCCTCATAAAACGTCCGCAAATGCTCCGTTTCAACCGGCACTTAGCCGCTGAAATGGAGAATCCATTATCTCTGTAACCCTGCAAGTTTATTCCCCTCAAGTACTCATCCAATTTCCTTTTGAAATCATTGATTGTCTCTGCTCCCAGCACCCTCATGGGCAGCGAGTTCCAGGACATTAACCCTTACTGTATAAAAAAAGTTTGTCTTCACATCCCCTGGGTATCCCTTGCTTAAAACCTTACACCTGTGTCTCCTGGCCTAGTCCTTACACCATCAGCTAATGAGAACAATTTTTCCATGCCTACCTTACCCAAACCTATCATAATATTTATTAAATCTCCTCTCCTTTGCTCCAAGGGAAACAAGACGAGCTTCTTCATCCTAGCCTATTACTAATGCCTCCACCTTGGAACAATGCTAGTAAATCTCCTCTGCAACCTCTCAAGAGCCCTTACATCTTTTCTAAAGTGTGGTGACCGGAACTGGACGGGTACTCTAGTTGTGGCCGAACCGGAGTTTTATAAAGATTCAATGTAACTCCCCAGGTTTTGTATTCAACGCCATTGTTTATTAAGCCGAAGAACCCACATTCTTTGCAAACCACATGCTCTACAATCCATTCTCGCAATATGTTCTGTCATCTTCAAATATCTATACATATGCACTCCCAGGTCCCCTGTCCCAGCACACTCTTTAAAACTGTCCTGTTATGTTTGTATTGCCCCTCCCTATTCTCCTAAAATGCCTCACCTCAAACTTCTCTCCATTCAACACCATCTGCCACCTGTCTGTCTATTCTGTTAGCCTGTCTTTTTTTTAATATAAATTTAGAGTGCCCAATTCATTTTTTCTAATTAAGGGGCAATTTTGCGTGGCCAATCCACCTATCCGGCACATCTTTGGGTTGTGGGGGCGAAACCCACACAAACACGGGGAGAATGTGCAAACTCCACACGGACAGTGACCCAGAGCCGGGATCAAACCTGGGACCTCGGCGCCGTGAGGCAGCAATGCTAACCACTGTGCCACTGTGCTGCCCAGCCTGTCTATATCATGTTGATTTGCATCATGTTTGCCACTTCTCCAAGTTTGGGATCATGGAAACATTTTGAAATTTTACTCTATATTTGCATATCCAAATCATTTGTATCAGAAAAACAGTGATCCTAGCACTAACCATCAGGTAAAACCAGTCTCCTATTCTCCAGTCTGAAAAAAATAACCATTTATCACGAATCATTGTTTTCGACCCCAAACCAATTTTCAATTTAACCAACATGAGATTGACACTTCCATGCGCCACAATTTATTTTTTTAGAAAATATTTTATTGAAGCATTTGTAATTTTCACAGTTTTAACACTTTAACATTTCTTAAACAACCGAGCGGGCTAACACAGGGAAAAACATAAAAATAACATACCCTATTTCCTAATTACCCTTATACGAAGTTCCCTGTCCTTGTCTTACACTACCATGCCTCCCGTCCCCCACCCTTGCTGCTGATATTCAATTTTCCTTGAAGAAGTCGATTAATGGCTGCCACCTCCGGGCGAACCCCTGAATTGCACCTCACAAGGCAAACTTAATCTTTTCCAGCCTGAGAAACCCTGCCATGTCGCTGACCCACAGTCTTGACTTTGGGGGTTCCAAGTCCCTCCATCCCAGCAAAATCTGTCTCCCGGCCACCGAGGAGGAGAAGGTCACAACATAGGCCTCCCTCCCACCCCCTGGGCCCCCGGATCTTCCGATACCCCAAATATTGCCAATTCTGGACTCGGAGTCACCCTCCGTTCCAGGACCTCTGACATGACATCCTCAAATCCCTGCCAGAATCCCCTCAACCTCAGACATGCCCAAAACATATGTACATGATTCGCCGGGTTTCCCCCACAGCGTCCGCACCTGTCCTCCACCACCTCAAAAAATTTATTCATCCGGGCCGCAGTCATATGAACCCTGTGGACCACTTTGAACTGGATCAAACTAAGCCTGGCACACGACGAGGATGAATTGACTCTCCTCAAGGCCTTTTCCCATAGTCAGACATCCAACACCCCTCCCATCTCTTCCTCCCACTTCCTCTTCACCTGCCCGATCGGGATCCCTTCCCACTCCATCAATTCCTTGTATATCTGTGCCACAATTTTTTTTAAAAAAGTATTTTTATTAAGGTTTTGCAGAATTTTTCATAATAAAACAGTAGTAACAATAATAACAAAGCAAACTAGAGTGAACATTAACATAGTGCAAAAAGAGAATATACAATAACAATTAAATAGACATTACCCCACGCGACTCAGTCTTCCCACACCATCCCAATGATGCACGAATTGGGCTGCTGCTGACATTTTAATTTTCTCCGAAAAAGTCGACGAACGGCTGCCACCTCTGAGAGAACCCTAGCGTAGACCCTCTTAAGGCAAACTTAATTTTCTCGAGGCTGAGAAACCCAGCCATGTCGTTAACCCAAGTCTCTACACTTGGGGGCTTTGAGTCGCTCCACATTAATAAAATCCGTCTCCGGGCTACTAGGGAGGCAAAGGCCAAGGCGTCGGCCTCTTTCGCCCCCTGAACTCCCGGGTCTTCTGACACTCCAAAGATCGCTATCTCTGGACTCGGCACCACCCGTGTGTTAAGCACCTTGGACATTGCCCTTGCGAACCCTTGTCAGAACTCTCTGAGCTCCGGGCATGCCCAAAACATGTGGACATATGGTTTACAGGGCTGCCCTTGCACCTCATACAACTGTCCTCTACCCCAAAAACCTGCTCATTCTCGCTGCCGTCATGTGTGCCCGGTGGACCACCTTAAATTGAATTAGACTGAGCCTGGCACATGATGAGGAATTAACCCTGCCCAGGACCTCTGCCCACAGACCCGCTTCCAACTCCTCACCTAGCTCCTCCTCCCACTTGCCCTTGAGCTCCTCCACCGGGGTTTCCTCCACCTCCTGTAGTTCCTGGTAGATATCCGACACCTTCCCCTCCCCCACCTAGGTGCCGGAGACCAACCTGTCCTGTATCCTCAGTGGCGGCAGCGTCGGAAAGGCCACTACCTGTTTTTTCAGGAAGGCTCGTACTTGCAGATATTTAGAGGCATGTCCTGGCGGCAGGTTAAATTTG
The DNA here is from genome assembly GCF_047496885.1 of Scyliorhinus torazame. Lineage (NCBI taxonomy): Eukaryota > Metazoa > Chordata > Chondrichthyes > Carcharhiniformes > Scyliorhinidae > Scyliorhinus > Scyliorhinus torazame. The sequence goes on from NC_092717.1 coordinate 87,640,429, forward strand.
TCCTCTAGCGCCTTCAAACTGGGAAAGCTTCCATCTATGAACAGATCTCCCATCCTTCTGATGCCTGCCCTCTGCCAGCTCTGGAACCCACCATCCATCCTACCCGGGACAAACCTGTGGTTGTTACATATCGGGGTCCAGACCAACGCTCCCTCCACCTTCTTGTACCTCCTCCACTGTCCCCAGCTCCGCAGTGTCGCCACCACCATCGGACTTGTGGAGTAACGGGTCGTCGAGAACGGCAAAGGAGCCGTTATCAAAGCTCCCAGATTGGTACCTTTACATGACGCCGCCTCCAGCTGCTCCCACGCACCCCCCCCCCCCCCAAATCGGCCACTTCCTAATCATAGCTATATTGGCCGCCCAGTACTAGTTGCGAAAGTTCGGCAGCGCCACCCACCCCCCCGTGACTGCACTCCAACAGCGATCTCCTTACTTGCGGGGTCTTATTTGCCCACACAAAGCCCAAAATGATCCTACTCACCCGCTTAAAAAAGGCCTTAGGGATGAAGATGGTGAGGCACTGAAAGACAAACAAAAATCTGGGGAGGACAATCATTTTCACGGTCTGTACCCTCCCTGCCAGTGACAGCGGGAGCATGTCCCACCTTTTAAAGTCCCCTTCCATTTGCTCCACCAACCGGGTCAGGTTGAGCCTGTGCAGGGCATCCCATTTCCTGGCCACCTGCATACCCAGGTAACGAAAACTTTTCTCTACCATCCTGAGTGGCAGCTCTTTCAGTCTCTCCTCCTACTACTTGGCCTGGATCACAAACAACTCGCTCTTTCCCATGTTCAGTTTGTACCCTGGAAAACTACCAAAATCCCTCAGGATCCGCAGAACCTCCCCCATCCCCTCCACAGGGTCCAAAATGTACAGGAGTAAATCATCCGCGTATAGCGAGATCCGATGTTCCAACCCCCCCCCCCCCCCCCCCCCCCCCCCCACCGAACCAGTCCCCGCCAGTTCCTCGAGGCTCTCAGCGCCATAGCTAGCGGTTCTATAGCTAGGGCAAATAGTAACGGGGAGAGGGGACACCCCTGCCTCGTTCCCCAGTGAAGCTCAAAGTACCCCGACCTCAGCCGGTTTGTACATACACTTGCTACAGGCGCCTGGTACAGCAATTTCACCCAGCCAATAAAGCCCTCGCCAAACTCGAACCTCCCCAGCGTTTTCCACAGGTACTCCCACTCCACCCGGTCAAAGGCTTTCTCTGCGTCCATCGCTGTTACCACCTCCGCCTCCCCTCCTTCTGAGGGCACAATATTCACAATTCTCCGGACATTGGAATTGAGTTGTCTGCCTTTAACAAACCCAGTCTGGTTTTCCTCTATCACCCCTGGGTCGCAATCCTCAATTCTTGTGGCCAGAGTCTCAGCAAGCAATTTGGCATCTACGTTTAACAGCGAAATCGGCCTGTATGACCCTCAATGTTCTGGGTCCTTCCCTCGTTTAAGAATGAGTGAGATCAAGACCTGTGACATTGTTGGGGGGAGGGTTCCTTTCTCTCTAGCCTCATTGAAGGTCCTCATCAGGAGTGGGCTCAATATTTCAGAAAATTTCTTATATAATTCTACCTGGTAACCGTCCGGCCCCGGGGCTTTACCCGATTGCATGCCCTCTATACCCTTGACAATCTCCTCCAATTCAATCGGGGCCCCCTCCACCAGGTCCTCTTCCACCTTTGGAAACCTCAACTGGTCCAAAAATTACCTCATCCCTTCCACTCCCGTCGGAGGCTCTAACTCGTATAGTTTACTATAGAACTCCTTAAAGTCTCCGTTCACCCCCCCTGGATCCAAGACCATGTTACCCTCCTTATTATTTACTCCCCCGATTTCCCTGGCCGCCTCCCTCTTTCGCAGTTGGTGTGCCAGCATTCTACTCGCTTTCTCCCCGTACTCATAGACTGCCCCCCTTGCCTTCCTCAGCTGTGCTACCGCTTTCCCTGTGGTCAGCAGTTCAAACTCCACCTGCAGACTCCGCCGCTCCCTCAGTAGCCCCGCCTCAGGGGCCTCCGCGTATTTCCTGTCCACTCGGAGTATCCCCTCCACCAGTCTCTCCCTCTCTGCTCTTTCTCTCTTTTCCCTATGGGATCGAATTGAGATGAGCTCCCCTCTGACAACTGCCTCCAGAGCCTCCCAGACTGTTGCCACTGCTACCTCACCCATATCGTTTGTTTCCAAGTAATCCTGGATGCTCCTGCTAATCTGCACGCAAACCCCTTCGTCCGCCAGCAGCCCCACATCCAGTTTCCAGAGTGGGCGCTGCCCTCTCTCCTCACTAAGCCGCAGGTCCACCCAGTGCGGGGCATGGTCCGAGACTGTGATTGCTGAGTATTCTGTCCCTGCCACCTTTGGGATTAACGCCCTGCTCAAGACAAAGAAGTCTACGCGGGAATAAACCTTATGAACGTGGGAGCAAAAAGAGAACTCCTTCGCTCTCGGCCACGCGAACCTCTAGGGATTCCCACCCCCCCAATCTGCTCCATAAAACCCTTCAGTTCCTTAGCCACTGCCGGTCGCTTCCCTGTCCTGGACTTCGAATGGTACAGCTCGGGGTCAGTGACTGTGTTAAAGTCTCCCCCCATGATCAAGTTGTGTGAATCTAAGTCTGGGATTTTGACTAGCATGCGTCTCATTAATTCCATATCATCCCAATTCGGAGCGTAGACGTTTTAAACACCACCCGGACCCCCTCCCACTTTCCACTCACCATTATATACCTGCCCCCCTTATCTGCCACAATTCTCCCAGCCTCGAATGCCACACCCTTACTGATCAGAATTGCTCCCCCCCTGGTCTTCAAATCCAGCCCTGAATGGAACACTTGGCCTACCCATCCCTTTCTCAATCTCGTATGATCTGCGAGCTTTAAATGTGTCTCCTGAAGGATTGCTACATCTGCCTTTAACCCGTTTAGATGCGCGAACACGCATGCTCTTTTGATCGGCCCATTCAAACCCCTCACATTCCACGTGATCAGCCTAGACGGGGCCTAAGCCCCCCTGCCGACTAGCCATCGCCCTTTTTTGGCCAACCTCGAGCCCGCGCCCTTCGCTTCCTCAAGCGCCCCCACAGGGAGCCACTGCCCCTGACCCTCAATTGGTACCCCAAAATTTATACCTCCTCTGTCAGCAAAGCAGCATCCCCCCTCCCCTCCCCCCCTTCAACAGCCCCACGACCCAAAAACCCCCACCAAGTACCAGCTGAGCACTTGCTCACCCCCCACTACGCTCCCGAGAGTCAGCTGACCCCGGCAGCTCCTGCCCCTGGCGCCGATCAGACTTCGCCTTATTGTCCGAAACCCTCTCCCCACATGAATAAACCAATTAAACTACCTCTCCAGCCCCAGTGGCGCCACAATTTTTTTAACCAGCCTTTAAGTGGAACTTCACTAAATTATTTCTAAAAATTCATATAGACAACATCTGTTGTATTCCCCTCATCAACTTTATATGTTACTTCTTCAAAAAATGGAATGGGGGGCGGCATGGTGGCGCAGTGGCTAGCATTGCTGCCTCACGGCGCCGAGGTCCCAGGTTCGATCCCGGCTCTGGGTCACTGTCCGTGTGGAGTTTGCATATTCTCCCCGTGTTTGCGTGGGTTTCGCTCCCACAACCTAAATATGTGCAGGGTAAGTGGATTGGCCAGGGCTAAATTGTTCCTTAATTGGAAAAAAATAATTGGGCACTCTAAATTTTTTAAAAAATGTAATGAGATTAGTCAAGCACGATCTACCTTTTATCAATGCGTGTTGTATTATGGGCCAGGGTTTAGAGAACCCCAAAGTGTATCATGGAGTTCACCTGACCCACAACTTTTAATAGATTGTGGTATGGGGAGCACACGGCCCACTCTACAGGTGTGGTACAGCAGAAATGGACAAGTATTTTTTAAAGAAAAACAATGTTGATTCTATGAACTCAAGTTAACTTTTTTAAAACATACAGTGACCATCTTAGCAACCATTAATTCAAATACAACCCCCAAAAAATACAACACTCAGTAATCTTCAATAACTTCCCAAACAACATCCAGAAGACAAAAGAAACGCCTTTTAACAGAAGCACATCAGGGACGCGATTCTCCGACCCCCCGCCGGGTCGAAGAATCGCCGGGGGCCGGCGTGAATCCCGCCCCCGCCATGTCCCGGATTCTCCGCCACCGGGGAATCGCGCCGCGCCGATCGGCGGGCCCACCCCCGGTTATTCTCCGGTCCGCGATGGGCCGAAGTCACGCCGCTGTCAACCCACGCCAGCCGGCGTGGATTAGACCTCCTTTTCAACGGCGGGACAAGGCGGCGCAGGCGGGCTCCGGGGTCCTGGGGGGGCGCGGGGCAATCTGGCCCCGGGGGGTGCCCCCACGGTGGCCTGGCCCGCGATCAGGGCCCACCGATCCGCGGGCGGGCCTATGCCGTGGGGGCACTCTTTTCCTTCCGCCTTCGCCATGGTCTCCACTATGGCAGAGGCGGAAGAGACTCCCTCCACTGCGCATGCGTGGGGATGCCGTGAGCGGCCGCTGACGCTCCTGCGCATGCGCCGCACAGCAAAGTCATTTCCGCGGCAGCTGGCGGGTCACCAAAGGCCTTTCCCGCAGCTGGCGGGGTGGAAATCAGTCCGGCGTGGGCCTAGCCCCTCAAGGTGAGGGCTCGGCCCCTCAAGATGCGGAGATTTCCGCACCTTTGCCGCGGCGCGATGCCGGACTGATTTGCTCCGTTTTTGGCGCCGGTCGGCGGACATCGCGCCGATTGCGGAGAATCCCGCCCCAGGTTTACATTCACTGCTGAGAACAATTAGAATTCTGAATTCACCAAATGATCAAGAGATAGTGGGCGTGATTCTCCGACCCCCCCGCCGGGCCAGAGAATCGCCGGGGGGCGGCGTGAATCCTGCCCCCGCCGGCTGCCGAATTCTCCGGCGCCGGGGTTTTGGCGGGGGCGGGAATCACGCTGCGGCGGTCGACTCTGCTAGCAGTGGTCCCCCGGCGATTCTCTGGCACGCGATTGGCCGAGCGGCCGCCTGTTTTAGGCCGGTCCCGCCGGCGTAAATTAGACCTGGTACTTAACGGCGGGACCTGGCTCTTCGGGGTCCTCGGGGGGGGCGCAGGGGGATCTGGCCCCGGGAGAGTGCCCCCACTGTGGCCCGGCCCATGATCGGGGCCCACCGATCCACGGGCGGGCCTATGCCGTGGGGGCACTCTTTTCCTTCCGCCTTCGCCATGGTCTCCACTATGGCAGAGGCGGAAGAGACTCCCTCCACCGCGCATGCGTGGGGATGCCGTGAGCGGCCGCTGACGCTCCTGCGCATGCGCCGCACAGCAAAGTCATTTCCGCGGCAGCTGGCGGGTCACCAAAGGCCTTTCCCGCAGCTGGCGGGGTGGAAATCAGTCCGGCGTGGGCCTAGCCCCTCAAGGTGAGGGCTCGGCCCCTCAAGATGCGGAGATTTCCGCACCTTTGCCGCGGCGCGATGCCGGACTGATTTGCTCCGTTTTTGGCGCCGGTCGGCGGACATCGCGCCGATTGCGGAGAATCCCGCCCCAGGTTTACATTCACTGCTGAGAACAATTAGAATTCTGAATTCACCAAATGATCAAGAGATAGTGGGCGTGATTCTCCGACCCCCCCGCCGGGCCAGAGAATCGCCGGGGGGCGGCGTGAATCCTGCCCCCGCTGGCTGCCGAATTCTCCGGCGCCGGGGTTTTGGCGGGGGCGGGAATCACGCTGCGGCGGTCGACTCTGCTAGCAGTGGTCCCCCGGCGATTCTCTGGCACGCGATTGGCCGAGCGGCCGCCTGTTTTAGGCCGGTCCCGCCGGCGTAAATTAGACCTGGTACTTAACGGCGGGACCTGGCTCTGCGGGGTCCTCGGGGGGGGCGCAGGGGGATCTGGCCCCGGGAGAGTGCCCCCACTGTGGCCCGGCCCATGATCGGGGCCCACCGATCCACGGGCGGGTCTGTGCCGGGGGGCACTCTTTCCCTCCGCACTGCCTCCTGTAGACCTCCACCATGGCCGGTGCGGAGATAAACCCCCCTGCGCATGTGCTGGGATGACGGCAGCACACGCTGGCGCTCCAGTGCATGCGCCGAATCGCGCCGGCCAGCAGAGGCCCTTCGCCGCCGGTTGGCGCGGCGCAAGCCACGTCTGTGCCACTTGGCGTGGCACCAACCCCGCCGGCGCCGGCCTAGCCCCTGAAGGTGCGGAGGATTCCGCACCTTCCGGGCGGCCCGACGCCAGAGTGGTTTACGGCACTCCTTGGCGCAGGGATCGCCCGCCCCACCGGGTGGGGGACAATCCCGCCCAGTCTTTTCATGGCAGAGAGGACAGCAGTACACCTGTTTTGGCTGGCTTCAGCTCCAACACTAGAAATGAAACTAAAACACACCCTGCAGCAAACAACCTAAAACGAAAGCAAAAAGCTGACAGCCCAGCTCCACTGACACTCTGACATCACTGATAAACACCCATTTCTTAAAGGTACATTTCTTAAACACCCATTTCTTAAAAGGTACTCTCACATGACAGTTGGCTCTCCTTAATTAACTCAAACCTTTCCACGTGTTTGTTGATGTTAAACTAACTGATCTGTAGTTACAGTGACTGCCTTTTCTTGAATCTCATTGGTTCTACCTTACTAATTTTTATCACAACAGCCCCTTTTCATGTGCACTGTGACTTGAAAACTTGTTCTCCACCTCCTTTGCTCTTTTGATAATGAGTCTTTCTTTGTAGTTCAATGCTTTAAATTTCAATTATCAAATTGTCAAAATATCCAGAGGTAGCTTTATGCACTGAAGTATCATCAACAGAGCTCAGATATCTTAGCACCAGGAGTGCAAGTCAATGAATATGCCATAAACGTCTTGACTGAGTGCAAAATGCACAATCCAGGATATCCATTTTTAGTATCCCATGAAGATTAAAACATGCAGACTGATAAATTACTTCTGTCAGTAGTAATCACAGTATTTACTAGGGGATTTTAAATTGCAATTTTATTTTCACGGGGTCCCAACACGATCTTCAGCCATTTAACCCATGAGAAGAAAGCTCAAGACATATTCAGGTTCGGAAAGCACCAAAACATTCTGCATTGTTAACAGTCGTTTAATTTAAATTCTGAATTAGCTCACTACAAACTCCAGAGCTTATCTCAAACATTATTTTGATATTTGTGTCCATGACGGAATTGAATAAAGAACAAAACGGGTGTTTCACATTTCAAGATAGGTTTTGAATTTAAAGCTGCAAATTTAACATTCGATAATCTAATCTTCTGAAAAATATAACAATAGTACACCAGCAGATGAATAATTTACTGTATCTAGACTCATGCATAGCCTTTTTTTTAACCTAATTCTCCCTGTACAGTATAGATTTTCAGACTGGAGTGCAGGGTTCCTGAGCATATCAGAATGCATTTAGTTTTTTGAATTTGTTAACCTTGCACATTATCACCATTGTTATATTGCCAATAAAGCCAGTTTTCTTCTGTGCATGTGCTCCCTTTGTTGACACCTGGCTATATGGAAAGTAGAACAAGGATTCCTGGTGGTTTGACAGTGTTGGAAAATGTTCCCAGCATGGTGCTAATATTTCTAGATATCACCACATAAAAAGGTTGCAAAGGTAATTGCCTTGATTTTCACAGGAGGATCGGAAGGGCGCGAGGGAACAGCGTGGTTGGAGATATAGAGGACCTGCCGACAATAAAGACAGGAACTCAATTGAATAATACTCTGCAGAGTTCTATAGCCAATGAGCAGGAAGGAGAATGTGTGGCAGGAGGCTCGAGCTATTCTCTTTGCTGCCAGTAGAAGGGTTGTGGGTGGAGGTTCTAACCAAATTCAAAAGCACTCCTGCTCCTCCTGGTACATAAAGTAGCCTAAATTAGAACTTTACCTTCTGGGCCTCTTCCGCCCTACGATCCAGCTCCTAGCACATCTGCCTGGTGTGGTCCACCTCACCTTCCCCTGAAAGCCTCCTGCTAAGTCTCAGGTTGAACTTGCAGAACTGGTCCTGATGACATCATCAGACCCTGATCTGCATAGTTAAAGTGGGAGCCCCTTGTCATTTCTGTGGCTGTCCTGCTCACCTGCTCAGAGGAGCACAAGGTCAGGACACGGTCGGAAAGCTATGGGATTGGAGGAGGCAAATGGTTTGAACTAACTCCATCTCCACCACCAACATGCTGCCCATTTTCCAGTAGAGGATGTTCGAAAGATTCGTCAGCATCATTTTCTTTTCTGTCCTGTTGCACAGATGACACAGGATGTCCCAGCAGCCAGTCAGTGTCTCCAGTTAAATCGCCTTCAAAGTCAGCCAGTAGTCTGTTGACATTTCCTACGGTGAATGAAGAAGAAGAAGGTGGACGGAAACTGAGCTCTGGCGCTGCTACTGAGTGGAACATTCAGCACATCAAACACAAGAGAGAGCAAAAGTTATGTCTGGTGCAGCCAGGTAAGGAGCCATTATTTACATCGGTTGATAAAATTTAAACAATGATAGGATGCATCTAAACAGTCATGATGTCCCCAACTTGAGAGTCACGGGAATATAAAAATACTTTATGTATTAAGTGCTCTAACTTTAGAACTGCCATGATGGCTTTTCAAACTGGGTCCTTGATAAAATAAATCTAACCGTTTATTGTAGATTACTTGGAAAAAGAGTGCAGTAACATCATGTGGCGGGCAATATCAAATATAACTTTTCCTGATTATGATAATCATACATCATAATGACCTCTGTGATAACATTTATTGAATTTGGAAATATTTGGTAAAGACGGCTCAAGAATTATTTTCTTTTTAGAAATCATGTAATTTGAGAACACAGCACAAAATAGAATTTTCAGTCAGAGGCAGGATGGGAGGAATAGACTTGAGGCCATTTGGGCGAGATTCAGTAACCCCATTGCACCTGGCGCAGGTCCGGGTGAATCGCGTGCGGGCCCCTATATCGGACGCTGGGCCAATCACGGGTCACCCATGTGGCCCGGTGCAACCTAGATCACGCCCTCGCTGGCCGAGATCCAGATCTGAATATTTAAATGAGCCTTACAGCTTATTTAAATACTCAGACACTGGATTTCCACGGCGCTGGGGACTCAATGATTGCCTGCAGGAACTCGCCAGGGTGCTGCTTAGAACTGGTCCACGTAAACCCCCAGACCATTAAAGACCTTCGGGCGGTCGGGGACAGTGAGGACGGCACCCTGCAATTCCCCCTGGAACCCGGGCACCTTGGCACTGCCGTCTGTCACCCTGGCTGTGCCACCATTGCATTTGCAGGGTGCCAGGCTGACATTGCCAGGTTCCCCAGGTGCCATGTTGGCACTGCCAAAATTAGGGCCCGGGGGAGGGGGGGCTGGCCATGCAGAGAGGGGATGAAGGGGTTGGGTTCCCGGGGGCCTCCCCAAATTTGGGGGATCAAAAGAGCATGGGGGGGGTGTAAGAACCAGGTAGCCTTCCAAAATGACACCCTGATCCTCAGCTCTCCAGCAGGAAATCCTTCGAAGTGCGGTCTCGGTGGGGAGAATCTTCCCAAGGCCAGAAAAACGGCAAAGTGCCGTCGGAGGTCAGGATGGTTCTCGGCACTGCAGCTGCCGACAGACATCCTGCTAATCACGCTGTTCAGTCGACTGTACCTTAAGTTCGGTGAATCGCACTCAGTATCTGGAAGCGAAACATAAGAACTGTAACTTCCAGCTTGCCGACAGCCAGCTGCAATGATGATGTAATTGATTTAAGACTGGTAGAAAGGATTGAACATATACTAGGGCTGGAATTTTCCGGCTCTTTCAAAGTGGGACCCACTGCGGAAGATTCGCCAGCACAGCCAAAAGCCCAATGACGTTCAGTGGGACTGGACGATCGCAAAGGTGGGCAGGGCTGGAAATTCTATCCCCAGGTCTGGAACTACTGTGCATTTAATATTGTGTTGCAAACATTAGCTGACATTAAAAGCTTCTGGCAAAATTGTGAATCATTTTGAATGTGGATATGCTGTCCACCATCAAAGAAAAAACCAGTAACGATAACTGAACTTCGAATTTCTACTTTTCCTCATGAATTCTATAAAAAATATAGGGTTTAAATACACTGTTAAAATACCCCTGATTTAATGTTGGGCAGGGAAGAAGAGTGGAAATAATTGTTGGGGTTCACACAGGATCATGAACGCTGCAAGGGCAAGAGAAAATGTGAGGTGTAATGATGCTTCATTTTGCTAATATGTTCCTTCCAATTTTTTTTCCTCTTTTTTAAAAATAAATTTAGAGTACCCAATTAATTTTTTCCAATTAAGGGGCAATTTACCGTGGCCAATCCACGTCCCCTGCACATCTTTGGGTTGTGGGGGCGCGACCCACGCAAACACGGGGAAAATGTGCAAACTCCACACGGCAGTGACCCAGAGCCGGGATTGAACCCGGGTCCTTGGCGCCGTAAGGCCGCAGTGCTAACCACTGCGTCACCGTGCTGCCCACGGTTCCTTCCAATATTGATAGTCTATTTGCATTTATTGCGTTTATTCACATATTTGCAGTATATGCCCATCAGAGGGATGTAAAGAATCCCGCCACGCTGCTCCGCCGCCGGGCCGCCGATTCTCCGGTCGCCAGAGAATCGGCGCCAATCGCGGTCACCGCGGCGCCGGTCAGCGACCGTTGAAAGTGGCGATTCTGCATGCTCAACGGGCCGAATGCCCGCCGAGTCCCGCCGGCATCGTTCAAGTATGGTCCTACCCGGCGGGACTTTGGCGTTCTGGCTGCAGGGGTCGTCCTGGTGGGGGGGCGGGGGGAGCCGAATCCGGGGGGGGCTCCACGGTGGCCAGGCCCGCGGTTGGGGGCAACTGATTGGAGGGCGTGCTAATTCCAAGGAAGCCCATGTTCCTCCGCGCCGGGCCCCTGTAGGGCTCGGCCATGTTGCCCGCGGGCCAGCGCGGAAACGGCCGAGGCGCGCATGCGCAGACCCGTGCCGGCCGTGACGCGCTAATTCCGGGGGGGGGGGCAATGTTCCTCAGCGCCGGGCCCCTGTAGGGCTTCGCAATGTTGCCCGCGGGCTGGCGTGCAGATGGCCATAGCCCGCATGCGCAAACTCATGCCGGCTGTGGCGCGCACTCGGACCCGTGCCGGCCGTGTAGGGAGGGTCGGCTTTCGGCGCCGGAGCAGCAAACAGCACTCTGGCGCTGTTCTACCCCCCGAGGAAGGGGAGAATGACTGGGTCTGGAGGCCTGTTGACGCTGGCGTCGCTCGCGCTGGTTTTGACGCCGGCATCAACACTTGACCGGGATTTCGGGGAATCCTGGCCGAGGTAGTTGGGATTTTGAGAGTTCGGTTATAAGTGAAACAGGAGAGAGTTATACAGAAGGAAGTGGGTGTGGATAAGGGAGTGGGTTATGGATGGAGAGTATCACAAAATGGTAAGATGCTATTAAAATGAATACTGCTTTTTGCATAAGTAAAATCAAACCGCCATGTTTTAGGAAACTATATCTGAACAGCCAACTAAGAGAAAGGAAGGTACAGGAAAGAACAAGGAACAGGGTGTTCTTTGCATTGGTACATCTATTCAGAGTGCTATGAGCCAGGAAGCAGGCTAGTTACAGATGAGGTGTTGAAGAAGCAACAGCAAGAGAGAGAGGGCCAGCTAGCTTCAAGGAAACAGCTCAACTAGAGATGAAGTGCTGAAGTTAAACTCCTGTTTGTTTGTGTAAAATTTCTTTTTCTTTGCTGAGCCGAAGACCATTCCCAAGTACTGGTCACTTAGGCTGTACTGTGTGGTAGTCCCTGGCTAGATTTGACCAAAAGATTTATGGTTGGTGTTTAGGAAACAGGGGAAATGGATGCTTTTGTGTTTCTAGTCTTTGAGGGACGAAATGCTTACTGTTAATGCTCCGAAGTATAAGATTGTCCTCTGTAGTGTTTCATTATCTTCCTTCTACTTTAATAAATACTTTTATTGTTGTTCAATTAAAGAGAGGCTTGAGTTTTCACCGCTTCCACAGATGCATCTCACTAACATCCAAAAGATAACACACCATGATAAGCCAGTATTTCAGATTGGAACACTCTCGCACATAACATCAGTGGGCTTTCGTAAAAAAAGCTCTACTGCAAAATGATTAGAGATGGTCTTATCTGTGATTGATACTATGGCCGTTGTGTGAGATGGCAAGGTCAAATGGATGACCATGAATATGAGTTGGGCAGTTTATATGGAAGGCAAGATTATAGAGTATTACAACATGGAAATTTGCAACAATCAAGCACCGAATGATTCTAATCTGGGGCGAAATTCTCCGGTAGCGGGGCGATGTCCGCCGACCGGCGCCAAAAACGGCGCAAATCAGTCTGGCATCGTGCTGCCCCAAAGGTGTGGAACCCTCCGCATCTTGGGGAGCCGAGCCCTAACCTTGAGGGGCTAGGCCCGCGCCGGACTGATTTCCGCCCCGCCAGCTGCAGGGAAAGGCCTTTGGTGCCCCGCCAGCTGGCGTGGAAATGACATTGCCGGGCGGCGCATGCGCGGGAACGTTAGCGGATGCTCACAGCATCCCCGTGCATGCGCTGTGGAGGGAGTCTCTTCCGCCTCCGCCATGATGGAGACTGTGGCGAAGGCGGAAGGAAAAGACTGCCCCCACGGCACAGGCCCGCCCGCGGATCAGTGGGCCCCGATCGCGGGCCAGGCCACCGTGGAGGCACCCCCCGGGGCCAGATCGCCCCGTGCCCCCCAGGGACCCTGGAGCCCGCCCGCGCCGCCTTGTCCCGCCGGTAAGAGAGGTGGTTTAATCCACGCTGGCGGGACAGTCATTCCAGCAGCGGGACTTCGGCCCATTCGGGCCGGAGAATCGCGGGGGGGTGGGGGCCCGCCAACCGGTGCGGCGCGATTCCCGCCCCCGCCGAATCTCCGGTGCCGGAGAATTCGGCAACCGGCGGGGGCGGGATTCACGCCAGCCCATGGCGATTCTCCGACCCGGTGGGTGGTCGGAGAATCTCGCCCCTGATTAGAGCAGATAGATGGGCAGTGAACTCAAAACAAGAGAAACCGTGATAAATTGGGACGTGGGTTGTGATGCGACCATCAATTCACACGAGACGAAGAGTTGAAGTGAACAGTGGTTTTAATCAGCTAGATCTGTGCCTGCCTGCGACTGCGCTGCACAGAGTGCCGCCTACATGCTGCAGATCTATATACCTCCCCCAAGGGGGCGAAGCCATAGGCGGAGCCCACAAGAGCATCAACATAATACCATGCAATGTAATGCAATACAATGGTGAATGGTAGCAGTAATACATTCACCACAGGTTGAAATCACCTAGGATAAGAAGCCACACGTTGGCTGAGTGAAGAAATTTTGGTAAGAAAATTGCCATGGTACTTGGGCAGGTGGTAAGAGAACCACAATTTTAAATGATAGGTTAGAGAAGTACAACAAAGTGAGACGCTCCAAGGAAGAGAAAGTGCCAGAGGCGTAAGGCCCCCGCACGTCCAGTCGGGAGTCCGCGCATGCGCACGGCGGCGGCCTGCAGCGGCAATGCCGTGCGCCATGGCGGACTCGGACCACAGACCGTCATCGAAAATATAGGCCACCCTGAGATGGCGCGTGCCCGCGGATCCGAGCTGCCCAATCGCTGCCCCGGCCACCCATGAGGGCCCCCCCCCCCCCCATTGCTCGATTCCCCACGCCCCCCCCCCACCAGGGCGGCTGCGGACTGTGTCCGCAGTCGCCACCTGAGATTCCCGACTGGCGATACGTGGTTAGAACCACGCCGTTGGGAACTCGGCCAGTTTTGCCTGGAGAATCGCTTGGGGGGGGCCTGTCAATGGACCTCCAGCCGCCCCGCGTAATCCACATGCGAGTGATTCTCAGGGGTGCATCGGAGGGCACGATTCCCGCGCAAACATCGATTCTCCGCCCCCGCGCCAAACGCGATTTCGGTGCGGGGCTACTGAGAATCCAGCCCATAATTTTTGCAGTACGCCTCTATGTGTTAGTGATGATGAGCCTGGAGTGAGAGCTTGGGTAATGTAGCGTCCCAGTGGGATGGTTGGAATAATTACAGAAAAATAGGAGCATTTGGGGATTTGATAGCATTTGGACAGAGAATTCTCGGGATGTTTATCACAGTAGACATTTAAACATCAAATATTGTTGTTTAGGTCTGACAGGTTTTTTTCCATAAGGAAGACCTCGTGAAGAACTCATCTGGGATTCAGCCTCTGCAGTATTCGAAAACAGTTTTCACTATGAACAGAATGTCATTAAAGTGGAATTAATGTTTTTTTAAATTTGCTTTTGTCAGGTAATTTGATGGGTTCAGCTCCTGGAAGGGGTTCTATCACTGCTGATAGTTCTGGTTTATTGCCATTCTTTGAATGCAAAATGTGAGGCAAAGTGCAAGTAATTTGTGCATGCAAAGTAAAATGTAAAGGAAATACAAACTGACATGCTGTTTTCTAATACAGTAAAGGCCCACCATTGGCAGGGGTTACATTCTTGGATAACCTATCAAACAGCGATTTTACAAACTGCGAACATATTTTATGGGAGTCAATTAGATAGGCTTTGACCATAGATATGTATAGAAAATAACAGACAAGAAATAAACATCTTTAGTAAATATAAAAATGTCTTACTGTTTAACAAAATAAAAAATATGTATTAGTCACACTTACCATTATTATAAGGCTCTCCAGACGAATGTAATGGAATTTGCGGTGAAGTTGGTGGACATATTTGAAGGTGCATAATGGAGATAATTGTAGATTCATTAACACTGTATTGTCTGACCAACCACGAGTGCCTTGTTTCAGCCTAACTAATATTGCGGGTGATTATCCGGCCTCACTCTCCACAAACGCAAGTCCTGATATGGCCTCTAACTTTCACAAGAGGGGCATAACGGGATTTGCACCCCGGTGATCTCACTTTGAGGCTGGCGCTGGCAGGTTGGCACTGTCCGGTGGGCGGGGCCCAGGCTGGGTCAACAGGGAATCCCTTTGGGGACTTCTCATTATGTTGGGGGGTAGGGCAGCGATGGTGAGGGGGGAGATGCCTGCATTGGTAGGGTCGGGTGCCTGCATTGCGGAGGTGAGGGGGGGTGAGTGGCCGACATTGGTGGGGGGAGGAGGAGAAGAGGGGGCTCTAATGCGCCAATGTCAGCGATGATGGGAGAGGGGGTCTTTAACTTCAATTTGAGATTGGAAGATCTCTCTGTGGAGCCAGGCTTGTCAGCATCATTAGGCCTCACCCCTCAAGAATGATGGCATAAAACATGTCACCCTGCTTTTTACTGACAAAGGGGGCAATTAGCCAGTCCCATTACACCCTGGTGCGAATCGTGTCATGGCCGAGAACTATCGCGAGAGGGCTACAAAGGCGACATAATCAGCTTCATGCCTAAAGAGGGCGTGAACCTGATTACCCATGGATTTAAATATATTTGAATATTCAAAATCGGCTTAACGTCCAATCGTCCAGGAACGTTATATATTCCCACGGGAATCATTACTGGTCCCCAAGCCCTGGGTAGCCGCTGACAGGGCAGGAAAGTGCGTTGCACTGCCCCAAGGTGCAGGCCTGAATGGAGCGGGGCTTGAATGGGGCTGGGCCTGATGGTAGACCCATTGGGAGAGCCCTGATGTCCCGAAGCCGGTGACCAATGATGGGGTGAGAGATGGTTGATTCTGGCAATCAAGGATGGGGAGGGTTCCGATGTCCCGTAGGGGAGGGTGGTTTTTCAAATTCAATTTGAGATCTGGGCACGTTTCTAGGTCTTTAGGTACTGCCCCTCACACGCTCCCCCCCCCCTTTTAAAAAATGGCAAAGTGTGGGAAGACCTTGACAGAACACCTGCCTGTTTCTCTGGGGAGAAACACAGCATTTTTCAGTCACAACCTGACACTGTCATTTTTTGGGAAAATTATCATTATAATTTTTTCAGCAAGTGTCACCACTTCTTGAGGACTGCTTGGTTCAGATTCACCAATTTTTCAATAATGATGACTTAAAAATTGCCCAGACACTGTTGGCATAAATAAAATGATACCAACTATGAACACTTAAGAGCAATCATTCCAGTGTGCACCTTCCAGTCCAGGAAATTCGTGGACACCTTCCAGTTATTTTAGGTGCTTTTTCTATTTGATGACAGTTTCTTCTTTTCTCTCAAAACCATGGATAAAGGGCAGCACGGTGGCGCAGTGGGTTAGCACTGCTGCCTCACGGCGCCGAGGTCCCGGGTTCGATCCCGGCTCTGGGTCACTGTCAGTGTGGAGTTTGCACATTCTCCCCATGTTCGTGTGGGTTTCGCCCCCACAACCCAAAGATGTGCAGGGTAGGTGAATTGGCCACGCTAAAATTGCCCCATAATTGGAAAAAATTAATTGGGTACTCTAAATTTATAAAAAGAAAAAAAAACGGGATGAGCATAAATTGGCGAAATGGTGTACATAATGGGCGGGGTTTACAGACCAACCCGTCGCATGTTTTTGGGCAGCGGGATCTACTGATCCTGTCGTTGTCAATGGATTTTCCTGGTGGCAGCACCCCTCATCGCCGGAAAACCCGTGCGCTGGCGTGCGACCAGAATTTCTCACCGGCGTGAACAGCCGGTAAATCCTGTCCAGTGTTTTGGGCAAATAACCAACTGGCAAAGATGCAAGTGGCAGGACTTTACAGAGATATTGTCCCATATTATTACTCCCAATGAATCAGATCATTTGTGTTGGTTTGGAATGAAGAGAGTACTGTGCTAGAAAATGCACACACAATGTATTTTTTGCTGCTAAACTGAAGCTGTGTTTCAAGGCCAAAAAGTCTCAACAGCTGTAGGTAAGCACAATGTGTTGTGACTCAAATCTGATTTGTTGCTTGATTATGTAAATTTACACCTTGAAAGGTGCTTGTGTGTTTCCGAATGCTGAGAGGTTGGCATTTGTAACAAAGGTATGAGCCCCTCTTTCAGCATGTTAATTAGTGTAGCTCCTTTGATTTGGTGAGTCAGAAGATATGTAATTTCGTAATTTTGGCCACTGATTTACAATCATTGTGTTTTTATCCGAGTACAGTAGGACATTAGTGAAATTTTTCGACTTGCACGATTATATGCATATTTGCACAGAACTGTTCATTGGTGTTCTCGGTTACTGTTTGAACTTTAGTACAACTATGTAGTTAATTTAATGTCTTACCTTTTCTAAAGCTCAGGATACAGACAAGGTGGGAAGTGCTTGCATGTTGTTGAGTAGAGGTCAATTGCAGAAACTGCCGCAGTATTTTGGGTTTGCAGTGTAAGGAAGATGGCCCCTCCCACTCTTAGCAATCCATAGTCATTGCCTACGCGCATTAACCAGGAAATAATGGCTTTGAAATGGCTTCAAAATGGGATTGTAAACCGTACCATCCTGTTAATACTGGCAATTCTGTCAGCTCCATTATACAGGAGGCCAATTGCCAGGTAATCGCCTGCCTGTTTCAGGCAAAAAAAAACTTTTAATTTGGAATTGGGGTTCGATGATACAACTGGAACTACTGAACTTTAATGTTTGGACCTCTAAGTATACATAGAAAATAGGAGCAGGAGGAGGCCATTCGGCCCTTCAAGCCTGCTCCGCCATTCATAATGATCATGGCTGATCATCCAACTCAATAGCCTAATCCTGCTTTCCTCCTCATTTCCTTTGATCCCCTTTGCCCTAAGTGCTATATTTAACTGCTTCTTGAAAACATGCAATGTTTTGACCTCAACCTCTTCCTGTGGTAATGAATTCCACAGGCTCACCACTCTGTGGGTGAAGAAATTTCTCCTCATTTCTGTCCTAAATGGTCAACCGTGTATCCTCAGACTGTGACCCCTGGTTCTGGACACACACCCACCATCGGGAACATCCTTTCTGCATCTACCCTGTCTAGTCCTGTTAGAATTGTATAGCTTTCTATAAGATCGCCCTTCATTCTTCTGAACTCCAACTAATCCGTGCCAATCATTGGAGCATTCGTGAGGGGTGTTGTCATTTTCCCTGCATGACTGCAATCTCAGTGGTAGAGTGTAGTGTGACAAGACATCAATCTTATGAGACATGGTAGTGTTGCGTGTTGGGCACCCACACAGTACCCACCCTCAGTATAGTAAATAGCCTGCTTACAGCAGCCAGAGGGCACATTGGCCCATAACTTCTGAGCACTGTAGCATCTTAGCCATGGTGGGTAGGAGGGAGCAGGGGAGGCTGGATACCCAAAGACCTGCTGGGGACAAATCTCCCCCCCTCCCCAGACATTACCACATAAGGCTTGTACGGCAATGTGGACCATCCAAAGCTCTAGTTTAAATTGCAATCTTCAGATGGTTCCAACTATCTTACATCATAGTTACGCAGAAAAAATTAGAAGAATTAAAACTACTTCTATCTCCTGAGTAACTATAGTACTGACTATGGTCCAAGTCCCCCACAGGACTCCGGACCCACCACGGGGCCTGCCAACTACCCCCACCTCTCTACCCCGCCAACTCCCTCAATTAACCCCTGACTATACCCCCACAAATCTGACTACCCCACAACCCGTCACAGGCCTCCCCCATCCCCCGACTGCCCTCCCCATTCCCTTACCTTTCTCTTCACTCCATAACTACCACCCCCAACTACCACGCAAACCATAACTATACTCTGCACCCCCCACTGACTACCTGACTCCTCCCCCACCCACTTAACCCACACGCTGACCGACCCTACTCCTCTACTGATCAGCCAACCCATCTACTGACCACACTCGCACTGATCACCTGAACCCCAACTCACCCCCCCCAACACCCCTCACTAACCACCTCCCCACTGACCATCCGACCACCCTCTACTGGCCACCCGACCACCCTCGCACTGGCATCCATCCCACTGACCACCCAAGCACCCCCACTGACCACCCCCTTACTGACATATCACCCACCCACCCCCAATCCACCTGCCCTCTTACCGTACACACTTCTCTCTGACTTGACAAAGTGGCTGTACCTTTAACCCTATAGCTAGTGCAGTAAAAGGTGGGGGAGGCCTTTTTCTTGCCTCCGACTCAGCTGCCAATCGACACAATGCCTCGGAATCCCACTGCCCTTTCTCACCCGGCCCGAGTTAGACGTTTGGGCAAGAAAGGTGTGGTGGTATTTCAGGATAATTAACTTGGAGCGGTGTGGCAACCAAATGATTGTTATTCCATGCAAGTTACGACCCATTAATGTAAGAAACCCACATTATATGACTATGACTGGTGTGGTCAATTCTTATCTGCACTCTTAAAAGGGTTTGCGATGTTCCACAGTGCAAGTATACCTCCACTATGGTTTAAATAAAATATGTGGCAGATAAATTGTTGAGAACAATGCGGACCTGGGATTGGTTACAGAGCAGTAATGCCGAGGGGTTTAGGTTATGTCAAGAGACTGAGAGCAATGCCTAAGATAGGATGAGATAAGAGCCCTGCAATTTCTATTACTAAATAGATAAAACATTTAGAATTCAAAAAGAATGCGACATTATGAATGCAACAAAATTAGTGTTCTTCAAAATGATAACTGAATATTCTTGCAAAGGACACCTATCCATTCAAAATTAGTTCATGGCAGGGTTGGCATGATGTGTTACTGTGCGTGAACTGAGTTGTTTATCAGGCAGAATGCTGCATTCCCTCAAGAACAGGATTCCTCTTATAGGCCCATTTTTCCCCTTCTTTTCCGTTGTCATGGCAAATCGTACGGTTGATTTTGTTGAACTGCTAAAACATTAAAGAGTTTTTCTCTGAGCAGCAGCAAAGTATAGTGTATAAACTGCAAGGCAGAGAGAAAAAAGAGTGGATAGGACCTTTGCACACATTTAGCTTAGAACTAAAGGGAGACCCAATAGAAGGAAAAGTATAGAGGTGTAAACGTATTTGTGGTATTTAGCTTTAATTCAATCTAAATTTGAACTGGCAACCATTGACCCATTTAGATTTTATCATTATTAATCTTGTTTGTTTCTCATTAAAATGGTGTAAAAATGCAGGGGGAATAACAAAGCAAATGTTAATTCCAGACAAATTGCTGATCTGGTTAGGAAATTGGGATTGGATTGGATTGGATTTGTTTATTGTCACGTGTACCGAGGTACAGTAAAAAGTATTTTTCTGCGAGCAGCTCAACAGATCATTAAGTACACGGGAAGAAAAGGGAACAAAAGAAAATGCATAATAGAACGTACAGCGCAGAAGGAGACCATTCGGCCCATCGAGTCTACACCGACCCACTTAAGCCCTCACCTCCACCCCATCCCCGTAACCCAACAACCCCTCCTAACCTTTTTTTGGACGCTAAGGGCAATTTAGCATGGCCAATCCACCTAACCTGCACGTCATTGGACTGTGGGAGGAAACTGGAGCACCCGGAGGAAACCCACGCAGACATGGGGAGAACGTGCAGACTCCGCACAGACAGTGACCCAACAGGTAATAGAACGTGGGACCCTGGTGCTGTGAAGCCACAGTGCTATCCACTTGTGCGACCATAATAGGGCAACACAAGGTATACAATGTAACTACATAAGCACCAGCATCGGATGAAGCATACAGGGTGTAGTATTAATGAGGTCCGTCCATAAGAGGGTCATTTAGGAGTCTGGTGACAGTGGGGAAGAAGCTGTTTTTGAGTCTGTTCATGCGTGTTTTCAGACTTCTGTATCTCCTGCCCGATGGAAAAAGTTGGAAGAGTGAGTAAGCCGGGTGGGAGGGATCTTTGATTATACTGCCCGCTTTCCCCAGGCAGCAGGAGGTGTAGATGGAGTCAATGGATGGGAGGCAGGTTCGTGTGATGGACTGGGCGGTGTTCATGACGCTCTGAAGTTTCTTGCGGTCCTGGGCTGAGCAGTTGCCATACCAGGCCGTGATGCAGCCTGATAGGATGCTTTCTATGGTGCATCTGTAAGAGTTGGTAAGAGTTAATGTGGACATGCCAAATTTCCTTAGTTTCCAGAGAATTTCCTTAGTTTCCTGAGGATTTCCTGAGGGTGAGTGATAGGAGACAAAGAGCAGGTATAATGAGTAGGTCTAGCTGGCGGAATGTGACTGATCCCTCAATCCGGCTGATCACGTGGAACGTGAGAGGCCTGAATGGGCCGGTCAAGGGGGCCCGGGTGTTTGCGCACTTAAAGGGACTGAAGGCAGAAGTTGCTATGTTGCAGGAGACGCACCTGAAGGTGGCGGATCAGCTCAAGCTGAGGAAGGGATTGGTGGGGCAGGTCTTTCACTCTGGGCTGGATGCGAAGAACAGGGTGGTCGCAATCCTGGTGAGCAAGCGGGTGACTTTCGAGGTGGTGAGTATTGTGGTGGATAAAGGGGGCCGTTATGTGATGGTGAGTGGTAGGCTGCAGGGGGCCCGGGTGGTGCTGGTGAATGTATATGCCCCAAATTGGGACGATGCAGGGTTCATGAAGCGCATGCTGAGCCGGATCCCGGATCTAAAGGCAGGGAACCTGATAATGGGGGGGGGGGAATTTAATACAGTACTGGTCCCGGCACTAGATCGGTCTAGGTCGAGGTCGGGCAGGAGACCAGCTGCGGCCAAGGTTCTGAGGGGGTTTATGGATCAGATGGGAAGAGTGGACCCGTGGAGGTTTGCCAGGCCAGCGGCGAGAGAGTTCTTCTTTTCCCATGTGCATAAGGCCTATTCACGGATAGACTTTTTCATGGTGAGTATGGCGTTCATCCCAAGAGTGGAGGGGACGGAGTACTCGGCCATAGCGATTTCGGACCACGCCCCGCACTGGATGGAGCTGGAGTTGGGGGAGGAAAGGGGCCAGCGCCCACAGTGGCGCATGGATGTGGGACTGCTGGCGGATGAGGAGGTCTGTGGGCGGGTCCGAGGGTGCATTCAAAGATACATAGAGGCCAATGATAATGGGGAGGTACCGGTGAGTGTGGTCTGGGAGGCGCTGAAGGCGGTGGTCAGGGGAGAGCTAATCTCAATCAGGGCTCACAGGGAGAAGAGGGAGAGGATGGAGAGGGCGAGATTGGTGGGGGAGATACTGAGGGTGGATAGGAGATACGCGGAATCCCCTGAAGAGGGGCTGCTGAAGGAGCGCCGGAGCCTCCAAACGGAGTTTGATTTGCTGACTACGGGGAAAGCTGAGGCCCAGTGGAGGAAGGTGCAGGGGGCAGCGTACGAGTATGGGGAGAAGGCGAGTCGGATGTTGGAGCATTAGCTACATTGGAAGGAGGTGGCTAGGGAAATTGGAGGAATCAGGGACAGAGGGGGGAACACGGTGTGGAGTCCAGCCAAAATAAATGAGGTCTTTAGGGATTTCTACGGGAACCTGAATAAGGTTCGGGGGGGAGGGGATGCGGCGGTTCCTGGACCAATTGAGGTTCCCGAGGGTGGAGGAGGGACAGGTCGAAGGTTTAGGGGCCCCAATCGGGATGGAGGAGGTGGTTAAGGGGTTGGGGAGCTTGCAGGCGGGCAAGGCCCCGGGGCTGGATGGGTTCCCAGTCGAGTTCTATAGGAGGTTTGTGGAACTGTTGGGTCCGTTGCTGGTGGGAACCTTCAACGAGGCGAACGAAGAAGGGATTCTTCCCCCGACGATGTCTCGGGTACTGATCTTGCTTATCCTCAAGCGGGACAAGGACCCGCTGCAGTATGGCTCGTATAGGCCAATTTCGCTCCTCAATTTGGACGCTAAGTTGCTGGCGAAGGTCCTGGCCACTAGGATTGAGGATTGTGTCCCGGGAGTGATACACGAGGACCAGACAGGGTTTGTGAAGGGCAGGCAATTGAATGCAAATGTGCGGAGGCTCCTGAATGTGATCATGATGCCCTTGGAGGGGGGGGGGGGGAGGCGGAAGTGGTGGTGGCAATGGACGTGGAGAAGGCCTTCGAGAAGGCTGCCGAATTTGTGTAGCATTTACTGGGCAGCTAATGTGGCAATGATTCGGAAATGGGTAATGGAGGGAGAGGGGGCGACGTGGAAAAGACTAGAGGCTGCGTCTCTTGTTTTGGTTTTTGTAAGGGGCGTTTGCCCCATTTTGTTCTTAATTTGTTAAATCGTTTAAGGGTTAGAGGATTAAGTTGCTTTGTTTGTTGGCGTATTCTTTTTATTTTTATTTTGTATATTTTCTTTCCTTTTTGGAGTGTTTTGTAAAAATTATTGAAAAACTTTGAACAAACATTTTTTTTTAAACTGCGTCAAATATATTTATTTCAATGTAGGCAAATGTAAAATGGGGGCAGAGGGAGGAGGGTGAAGGGGATGCAGAGAGTTGGGGGAGGTAGGGAGGAGGAGGGGGGGGTGCGATGATGAATGAGGCCACGTCTTATGTGAAGCGGGTGACGATGAGGCCTTGCCCTCTGGGCATGCCGGAGACTCGCCGCTGCCGGCTGGTCGTCCAGTTCCTCCCCGGGATCGTACTCCAACCCCTCCTCCTCCGGCCCCTCCTTGTTTTCGTCGTCCTCCACTTCCTCGGAGGTGGCCACATCTTCCTTCTCCTCCGCATCCAGCACATCACCCCACTGCTGTGCCAGGCTGTGGGGACACAGCAGACCACTACAAAGTGGGCAACGCTCTGGGGGGGTGTACTGCAGTGCACCACCAGAGCAGTCAAGGCATTGGAGCCACATTTTCAGCAGTCCAGTGCACCAACCAATGACAGACCGGGTGGCCACATGGATCTCATTGTACCGGGTCTCTGCATTGGTCACCGGCCTCCGTATTGGCGTCAGGTCCTCCGCAGGTACCCCTTATCCCCCAAGAGCCAACCGGCCATCCTGGGGTGATCCTCGAAGAGACCGGGAGTGTCTGATTGCCGCAGGATGTAACTGTCGTGCACACCTCCTGGGAAGCGTGCACATACATGCATGGTGTTCATGTGATGCTCGTGCACAAGCTGGATGTTCAGGGAGTGGAACCCCTTCCCATTGATGCAGGCACTCCCAGGGGCCCAGTGCACGCAAGGCGACACGCTTGCCATCCATGAGCCTCTGGACCTAGGACATCCCGTCGATGGTGGTGAATCCTGCTGCCCAAAACCCTGTTGGGCTTGGTCCATGTCACAGTTTATATAGTCGGCAGCCTGGGCAAACAGGGCACCCTTGACCGGGTCTCTGGCGCGGTGAGGCAGCAGTGTTAACCACTGTGTAGCTCACAAATGAAGGATCATTTCGCCTCAAAACGTGAAGTCTATTTCTCTCCACAGATGCTGATAGACCTGCTGAGTTTATCCAGCATTTCCGTTTTTTATTTCAAGTTTCCAGCAGCCGCAATATTTTGCTTTCGTTACCTTCATATTTATCACTATTTGAAGGCCCACATTTATAGATCTGGTACTGCCGGACCTGTCAGAAGACCATCTTCCCACTTCTGCTTCACAAAGATAGCTGTTGCTGATTGGAAACACGTCGATGTGATACCCCTACTCAGAGAGGCAAAAAGCAGGAAACTATAGACTGGTTAGATTGACCTCTGTGGAAGTTGCTGGAATCAATCATTAAGGGGGAGATCACTGAACATTTGGAAAGACAAGTTTCAATCCACCATTGTCAGCATGGTTTTATGAAGGGTATGTCATGCTTGACAAACTTGCTTGAATTTTCTGAGGACGTAACCAGCAAGATGGATAATGGGGAAATGGATGTGGAATATCTAGATTTCCAGAAGGCATTTGACAAGGTGCCGCATAAAAGATTGATACAGAAGATGAGATCGCAGGGGATTGGGGGCAGAATATTAGATTGGAATGAGGATTGGCCGGCTGACAGAAAGCAGAGTGTTGGGATGAATGGGTCGTTCTCTGGCTGGCAAATTGTAACTCGTGGGGTGCCGCAGGGATCAGTCCTCGGACCTCAACTGTTTACAACTTATATAAATGATCTGAAAGCAGGGACAGAGTGTAACATAGCAAAATTTGCGGATGATACTAAAATAGGTGGGAAAGCAGGCAGTGAAAATGAGATAAAGATTTTACGGATGGATATAGATAGGCTAGGAAATTGGGCCAAAATTTGACAGATGGAGTTTACAAAGAACAAAGAAAAGTACAAAAGTACAGCACAGGATCAGGCCCTTCGGCCCTTCAAGCCTGTGCCAACCATGCTGCCCATCTAACCTAAACCTGTCCGTATCCCTCTATTCCCATCCTATTCAAGTATCTGTCAAAACGCCCCTTAAAAGTCACTATCGTACCTGCTTCCACCACCTGCTCCGGCACCGAGTTCCAGGCACACACTACCCTCTGTGTAAAAAAACGTGCCTCGCACATCTCCTCTAAACTTTGTCCCTCGCACCTTAAACCTATGTCCCTAGTAATTGACTCTTCCACCCTATGTAGATCAGTGTGAGGTTATCCATTTTGGCCGAAGAAATAGAAAGGCAAATCCTTAGCTGAATGAAAAGCAGATTCAAGATTCGTCTGAGCAAAGGGATATGGGTGTCTTTGTTCATGAATCGCAGAATGTCGGTATGCAGGTACAGCATGTAATTAAAAAGGCAAATTGAATGTTAGCGTTTATTGCAAGAGGACTAGAGAAGTGTTTTTGCAATTGTATAGGGTGTTGGTGAGACCACATCTGGAGTATTGTGTCCAGTTTTGGTCTGTATATTTGAGCAAGGATGTGGTGGCATTGGAGGCAGTTCAGAGGAGGTTCACCAGATTGATTCCGGGGTTGAAAGGGCTGTTGACGTATGAGGAGAGATTAAACAGTTTGGGCTTATGCTCTCTGGAGTTTAGAAGGATCAGAGGGGATCGAACCGAGGTATATAAGATACTAAAGGGGATTGATAAAGTAAAGGTAGACCAAATGTTCCCCCTTGTGGACAAATCTAGACTGAGAGGTCTCGGATATAGATTGAGAGGCAGTAGATTTGGATGAGGAGGAAATACTTCGCGCAGAGGGTTGTGAATTTGTGGAACGCGCTGCTCCATAGTGCGCTGGAATCTGAGTCATTAAATGGTTTCAAGAAGGAGATAAATATATTTCTGATTTTAAAAATGGGTTAAGGAGATATGGGGCAACAGGGGGAAGTGGATTTGAGACCTGGAAGAGATGAGCTATGATCTGATTGAATGGCGAAGCAGGCTTGAAGGGCTGAATTGCCTACTTCTACTCCGAATGACTATGTTCCCAAGTACTATGCTCCTGAGCTATCCTTTCTTGGCTGACCATCACTTCCATTAGCAGTGTATATTATTGAAACATTACGCCTATATACCATCACAACCTTCAAAACCACCACAGTGCATGTCTGCCAGATCAACCAGATAGTTGGCTATAAATGTACCAAGAAACTGATTGTTTATCAGGGGCAACACCTTTGCTTTCATAATGGAAAGGAGGCATAACGCTCTCATTGAAGGATAGAGCAGAGGTCATAACAGATATTGGGAGAGATTCTCCAGGGCTGTTAGCCCGAGGCGGGAAGTGCGGTGGCCTGCTGAATCGGGCGTGGGAGCAAAAACAGAATTCTCACCGAGCACCGAACCTGTTGTGAGTCTCCCGGCCCGTCCCGCCCGCCCAAGCGAGGCACTCACCCAGAGTGGGCGGGAATATGCAAACACCTCACTAAACTTCATTTCCATGTTATTATTGGGCAGGAAGCCTGATTCACTGGCTTCCTGGGATGCTCTAGCCCCCCAGCTGGGAGTCAAACCGGCATGAATTGGTGCTTGTTCTGACAAGCTTTTATAATCTCTAAAACGTCTGTGAGGCCACCTGTCAGTTTGTTTTCCCTAGAAAAACAAGCCCTGTTCAAAATTTCAAGTCAATGCAAAAGAGTTTTTATTTTGTTCATGTCCAGAACATGAATGGTGAGGCCTGCATTTATTGTACACCACTGATTGCCCCAGAGTAGGTGGTGGTTGGCCTTGAACAACTGGAGTCCGTACTCCCATAATGCTAATAAATATTGAGTTCCAGGATCACACAATGGGTCTAACGCAGTCCAGGAGGGCAAATTTTGTAACCTGCGATTCCATATTGTCACAGGACAAGACAAAGGTGACAGCAAGATGGGATAAGTGGTAAATTTGGTTGGCAGAAGATTTGTGATTAAGAATTAATAAAATAATCACAATCTATCGTGGGCAGCATCGTGGTTAGCACAGTTTCTTCACAGCTCCAGGGTCCCAGGTTCGATTCCCGGCTTGGGTCACTGTCTGTGCGGAGTCTGCACGTTCTACCCATGCCTGCGTGGGTTTTCTCCGGGTGCTCCGGTTTCCTCCCACAGTCCAAAGATGTGCGGGTTAGGTGGATTGGCCATGCTAAATTACCCTTCGTGTCCAAAACGGTTGGGTGGAGTTACAAGGCTGTGGGGATAGGGCGGAGGCTTAAGTGGGGTGCTCTTTCCAGGGGCCAGTGCAGACTCGATGGGCCGAATGGCCTTCTTCGGCACTGAAAATTCTATGATTCTATGAAAATACTTGGAGAGTGCTATACTGCAATATGATGCATTTCAAAGTGCTTCACACCATGAATTACTCCTGAAAAAGTAGAAAATGTTAAAAACACAAAGCAGGTTTGTCAGCATCTGTGGAAAGAATAGTGACGTTATGCAGACTGTGCTAATTCCCCTGAGGCAGGCTACCTGATATCAACGATGAATTCTGTACAGGTTCGTGCGGGTAGAGACCCACACCTCTGGGGAATCATCTCATAATGTCATTAGAAACGATACTACCCGAACTATGCAGGTAAATTTCTCCCACTTGGAATTCAATAATTTATTATGTCGGCAGATGTGTCAGCAATGACAGGGCTAGCCCCCTGGTGATCACTGAGCTGCCTCTGAAGGCATGGCAGGCTTTGGCAGCTCATTACAATTATTAAAATAAGACCCAAAACCCAATTACAGAGAGCCTCAGTTTTCCATCTCTTAGTGCAAATTTGTATTCTGCATATCTCAGGCCTGTAAATGAGTGGTGACAATTTCCTGGTTCTGAGTGTCTTTGTACTCACCATAGGGGGAAATGGTAGGAGAGGAGCTAAATGGTGTTAGCCAGAAACCCTGCAGAAATGAGAGCCTTCAACTTTGCAGACAATAATATGGAGGTAAACAAGCCATTTTGACACAAAGGTGAAGAGATGGCTTAATTTCACATTGCAGGCACAGT
The DNA here is from genome assembly GCF_047496885.1 of Scyliorhinus torazame. Lineage (NCBI taxonomy): Eukaryota > Metazoa > Chordata > Chondrichthyes > Carcharhiniformes > Scyliorhinidae > Scyliorhinus > Scyliorhinus torazame. Next base: position 87,668,545 of record NC_092717.1, read on the forward strand.
ACAAGGAGGTGAATGAAGGGCTGAGAGTCAACATCGCAGTCCCAAGCTCAGCATGTTAGTGCTGGGAAAAAATGGCTTGACCGGAATGGACAAGACAAGTATAACACCCACCCCATTGAATTACTTTTGAATGTTACCTTGTCTGTTAGCCTCTTAGCACAGTTTGTGTGGTATGTGTTGCTAGTATAGACATTGTAAAGCCCCAGTGCTCACTCATATAGTTGACAGTTGACTGATGTTAATACTCTCTACTGAAACATTTGGTGCCAATTGGCTCGGTCTCTATCCAAATCACCACAGTAACAGATGAGACTGAACTTTAGCCTGTGCAAAGGCAGTGCTTAATGTCAAGGAACAAAAGCCCACATGAGAGGATTGGCAAATATCCAAATGTTGGTATCGCCTAGGAAGGAGGCGTCCCAACTATGTATCATCCAATGGCACAAGGTGTGTGAGATGGAAACATCAATGGCTAGGTAGCAGCAATGGGTTCACATATAAATAATATATTCCTGACATCTGAGTTTTATCAGGCATGTGGGGAAGTAATGCAGCCTATCCTACAACCAACAGATTGGATCAGATCAGCTCTGTAGTCTTGCCACATCTCGTTACGATGACCATATTCATTTATGTTCTTCAGGGAAGGAAATTAGGGGTGGGCAATAATTGCTGGCCTGCTTGCGACACTCAAATCCCATGAACAATTGAAAAAAATACTAATTAAGAATGGTATTAGGCCAACAAATCGGAGGAGGCAGCTCTATAAATATAGCCATCCTCAATTATGGCGGAGCATGTGAGAGAAAAACGCAAGGTTCAAAACAATCTTCAGCTGAAGTACTAATTGGATGATATACTTCAGCCTCTTCCTGAGGTCCCCATCATCTGAAATGCCAGACTTCAGCCACTTTGGTTCACTCCACAAGATATCAAGAGGTGGCTAAGTACACTGGATGCAGCAAACACTATTAGTCAGGGCAGCATCCTGACTGTAGTTCAGAAGGCGTGCCCGCCACAACTAGTCATGTCTCTAGCCAAGCTGTTCCAGTCCAGTTACAACACCGCATCTACCTGACAAAGTGGTAAACTGTAATCTTCACCAATGCAATTAGGCCATTATCTGGTCCCTTTGCTCCTCTTCCCTTTCCTCTTCATCAGAAAGGGCCTGATACAGAGGAATTCCTAGAGGCAGACATTCTCAGTGGTTTTTCAAGGTGAATCGACTCTGAAGGAGATAGCTGGGAACCCTTTCAATGCCTCCCACCCTAGAATTACATCTTGATTATCTTTAATTATTCCCACTCCAGGGCAGCAAGGTGGCGCAGTGGTTTGCACAGGGACTACGGCACTGAGGACCCGGGTTCGAATCCCGGACCTGGGTCGCTGTCCGTGTAGAGTTTGCACATTCTCCCTGTGTCTGCGTGGGTTTCACCCCCATAATCCAAAGATGTGCAGGGTAGGTGGATTGGTCACACCAAAATTGCCACTTAATTGGAAAAAAAATAATTGGTACTCTAAATTTATTTTTTTTAATTATCCCCACTCCAAGTGTGGTATTTCACCTAGGCGCAGGGGCTCTCAAGTGAAAAGTGCTTTCAACTACAGACTTCTCGAGTTAGATTTCCATTTGTAAGGATAGACTCTGAAATTCTGGGTATAATTGCCTACCTTGGCTAAATGTTGCACTGATTGAAACACTTTGGAATCAAGGTGTATTAGTAAGATTGCCTCTTAATGAAGGGAATGGGAGTGCAGGCTGTAATGAATCTTTCCCTCCTCGTTCCTGTGGCTGACAACTGTAATGTTGCCCAACCACACTCATACTGGCTTTGCCAATATTAAAATTTGGAAACATTTCAAGTTAACTTTACTGATATTTATTCTGATTAATTATGGGATGTTTCATTTGCTGTTTGCCCTGAGAAACAGTTTAATACTGTCAAGGATGCACTAGTTGCCATTGTAAACTCTATGGAGAATGGTCACAGAGATTGCTTCAATTGATTCCTGATGGTTGGGAAAGAATGGAGGTGGATGGGTGGGCGGAGCCATCAGTTGTGACATAGGTGTATAAGAAGTCTCAAATACAAGTTAGTGTTAACATTAGACTTCCTGCAATAATTTAATTCTTTGTCAGAAAGGTAAAGAATAATAGAGGAGCAAGTCACCAAGGCAAAAAAACCCTCGAATTAAACCTCGACAGACTCAGTTCTATACTGTATTGGCTCTACATTCTCCCCAGTTACCTTTAGCTGTTTGGCTTGATGGCTATGTCTAATTTGGGGGAAATAAATGTGAAAGACTGTGAGGAAATATGATAATAAATAGGAATCCTGAAGAAAACTTACCATCATCTTGGACTTGAATGCTCAGCAAAATCTGTGGAACTTAATATGGGCCCCAATAGTGCCCATTGTTTCTGTGCTTTCACCATCTCTTAAGATACCAAAATGGTGGACAGGAAGCATGTGCACACTGCCATTTGTAAAAGTGCATCCACCATCTTGGGCAAAGACTTTCCAAGCCTTAGACTAAAGCAACCAATACCAGTCCTGCCCTGACCAAGGAAACTGTTGCTGATTTTCTCCTTGGTTCAATTGCTCTGTTTTATTACCTTTGCTCTCGAGTCGCCAAGTATCTTTATGATACCGCCACGGGGTTCAAGTCTGAGTAATGATCAATAACCCAATACACCGATTAGTAAGATTTAAATCAAAGCACATTTATTATACACAGTAATCGCTACTCATGCACAAATTCTACGTCTAAGCTACTTCTACAACTAACAGGTCGATATTTAACTTCGGACTGGCCCACCAGGTCAGGGGAACAAATGGCCTTTCGTTCGGGTTCTGAGTCTGCGGGATTTGAAGTTGGTACGGATTGGTAGCTAGGAGCGCCTATCTTGTAGCGAGCATTGAATTAAGACTTACGGGCTTTGGTGATCACTGGAGTCACTGTACCGGTCACAGTCAATGTTGGTTCGTGTTGCTGGGTGACCCGGGCAGGACGCAGAGGTGAAGAAGAGTAAGAGCGATTTGAACTTGGGGCTCAATTCTTATAGTCTCCAGGGGGTCCCACCTTTTGGGGCGAACCGTGTACTTGGTCCCAAGTGATTGGACTTTGTCCCAATCGCTTGGTTCGATTTTCTCTAATACTGGAGCGATTCCCTGATCAATGGGCGGTCTTGAGGTGCTCGTTCACCTCCTTTGTGTTGGCTCCTGCTGGCGCCGAGGAATCTGGCTTTGCTTTGTGTGTCAAAAATGTTACTTATTGTTCCCGGGGATTGCTCATCAGTATGCAGATGGCTGCTACTTTGTTATGATGATGGCCGCTGGTATCGATGTTGTCTGGCTTTTGCAGAGGTAAATACACAGCAAACCTGCAGCCGCTGGTTTCTGTCTTATTGGCTGACTTTCCCATCAGCCTTTGCCGTTCGCCATTTTAAATTGGGAGTTGGCCAATTTAGGTGGCTACTTTCCCTCCTTGTGATCCGAACGCGAAGCGTGAAGGATCACATAACTATGTTGCTTTCCATTCCCTGACCTGGGGGCCACTTCTTTCATGGCCTCTACACTGACCATAACTATGCAAAGAAATTTTAACTGACAATTCTAAGGGGCGCTATGTCAAACAGGGACATGCATTACAAACCAATAAAAATGGGAACCTCTAACTATTCTTAATACACTACACTCACGTAAACATTTCATCACTCTAACTTCCTCAACCATACAAACAAAATCATAGCAGTTTATACACATTTTTCCTGGCTTGGCAGTCAAGCTCAGGATCGTACAATTTGCTCATGAACAGTTCTTTACATTTCTTTATTTACAATAAAACCGCAAATGAATGCTCTTTATTATAGATCGCGGGGGTCGGGGGTCTGGTCGTGTCCGAAAATAGTGGATCTGATCCTATATACCGGGTTCGAGCGCAGTAGGCTCTCCTTCTCCATTTCCTTAGACGCATAGTCTGCACGATGCAGCAGAGTATCGCCAATACCAGTAAGGTTTCTATTACATAGGACAGGGAGTACCAGGTTATAAACCTGGCACACCAAGGTGGTGTGGTGTCGCTGGTGACTGGGCTCTGGGTACTGTGGGGAAGTGAAACATTAACGGCTGGGGGGCTTGAAGTCAGTTCGCATTCACTCGCAACCAAATGTCCATTAAGATAAGCAATCCGGAGGATGTCCTCATGGTGCTTCTTTTCTTTCCTTCTCTTCTCCGGTCCTGGAGCTTCTGGAGTTCTGTGGAAACAAGCATAGTGTCTGTAACTATCTTGGTTTAACATCTCGTACGATAGTCTGTCTGTCCTTTAGTGCCAATTACTCCCTTTATAATTGGTCACTATGTGTGACTCCCTCATTTTTTTTTCCAAAAACCAAATTTTAGGCAAGACACACTTCCAAATAATGAACCAGTGCGAACCGTCTCGCAGACTGTGGAATTTACCATCCAAATGTCTCAGGGTGTAAATAGCATATGGTTGGCAACCTAAGGGTTACCTGAAACAAACCAAAACTTTTTGAACTAAAATTTCCAAAATGAGGTGCGTATGGGCCGCGACGGGTAAGAGTTGGATGGAGTCCCCGGGTAGGACGGCTACCAATGCCGTGTCTCTCCTACCCGAGCGTAGTTGACCAGAGGGGGGGGTTCCCAGGCAGGGCGGGTCCCAAGCTGTTTCTCCACTGCCTGAGCAATCAACAAGAACGGGTAAGAAATGTAGTCATCGTGATGGGGCTGCCGTAGTGGTTCTTTCCTTGAACCAGAAGAGCAGTTACGAACGGGCGTCTGGTACCTGAACAAGTCTCTGCAGACAAGCTAGTTCCGCTGAACTAGTGTCTGGCAATAGCAAGTCTCTGTGGGCAAGTCCACAGGTTTCGGCCGAAAAGGCGTGGGGCCGTGAAAAAAAATGTTTTGCGGTCTGACAAACAACATTTAACAAACTTACAAAGAACATAAAACATGCTGCAGGTTCCATCAGAAAGGACACCACTTCTCCCAAGCGGTTCCTTTGAAACATCATCTGGACACCTCAGTTCTCGGTTGTGAACAGGGTCGCAAAGGCGTTCTCGGTTTGGGAGTCAGACCCAAGGTCGTCATCTTCTCCCGGGTTCCAAACTCATGAGTGTAGCAGGGCTGAAAGGGCTGCATGGTGTGAGGTGGGGTCGCTCTCGTCGTTGCGGACGAGTCGGAACGAGTTATCTCGGTGCCAATAGTTGGTGTTTAGCTGTGTGGGGACAGAATCGGGGTCGTCAGTGTAGTTCGGTGGTCGGTGGTGGGGTTTGTTCAGGAAAGTGATCATGAAGAGATCATTCGGATTGTAGTCGGAATCGCTGGGTGTGGGTCCTGTTGCATGGGGATAGTAGGGAGGCGTGCTGTGGCTACCGTCCGAGTCACAGTCGCTGTCTCTGCTGCTGCAGTCTGTGGGCGTTCCGGGGCGGAGTGTATATTTCGGGGGTGGAGTCGAGGTCGAGTCCGTGGCTGGGCTGGACGTGTTGGGGGATGGTAGGGTTACGTTGGCTGTGGGCGGGCGTGGTGTGCTGCGTCGAGCATGACGTGGTGTGATTGGTTAGACTGTGTTCCATATGCCTTCAGCTGGTTGATATGGAACCACGCTGTCTTACCGTTGGGATACTTGATTTTATATACAGAAGGGCTTACTTTGTCCGCAATGGAGTACGGACCCGAGTATTTTGGTGACAGGAATGTGCTGGGGTTATATACGGAGAGCATGACTTGCTGTCCTATACTGTACTCAGTCGCATGCACTGTCTTGTCGAAACAAGCTTTGCTCTGTTTCTTCCTTGTTCCCAATTTACTGCGGCTGCTAGCTGAGCCGTTTTAACATTTTCAACTAATTGTCTACTGCTTTCTCGTGTGTGAGGGCCGTCACCTCGGGGCTGGTCAAGTCTAAACCTAACAAATATTCAGTGCCTTTCATGGGGCGTCCGGTCATGAGAGTGTGTGGGGTGTAACCTATGGAAGTAGGAATTGTATCACGCAGAAACATCAGCGCGAAAGGGAGGACTGAGTCCCAAGTGGTGTTGTTCTGCTGGACCATTTTTCTGAGGGTGGATTTTAGGGTCCGATTCATGCGCTCCACGATACCACTCGACTGGGGGTGGTATGCTCTGTGGAATTTTTGGGTGATGCCAAATATCGTGAGGACGTTCTGCATGACACGTCCCGTAAAATGGGAACCTTGGTCTGATTCAATGCTGTGGGGGAGTCCCCATCTTGTAAAGATGTGTTGGGTCAAAATCTTGGCTGTGGTTTTTGCAGTGTTTGTACGGGCTGGGAATGCTTCCACCCATTTTGTAAATGTGTCACTTACCACGAGTACATATTTATAGCCATTCCTGGAAGGGGGCAATGGTCCGACAAAATCAATCTGGAGGTTAGTCCAGGGGCCATTAACGGGTCGGGTGTGGCTGAGTTGAGCCTTTTTGGCATATCTGTCCGGATTATTCTGGGCACAGATAAGACAATTCTCAATGTAGTGATTTACATCGTCCTTTAAATTCGGCCACCAACAAAGCTGCTTGAGATGGGCTGTAGTGGGATCGATTCCCTGATGACCATGACCGTCATGGAACAAACAAATCAGTTGATTCCTGTCCTGTTTTGGAACCACATAAAGGGTGTCTTTTAACACCACACCGTCATGTGCGGTCAGTGCATTTTTGAACCTCTCATAGGGAGCTGGATATTTTCTTTTTACAATCTCCCTGAGATTGCTGTCCTGCTTCTGGGCCTCCACTAGATCCTCGATCTTTGTCTCACTGGTGCACTTTCGGGGGGTGTCCAACAGTATCCGTGTCTGGAACCTGCTTTAGCCAGTGCTTTTACATTTCCGGGGGGGAGGAGCGATGGTGACTTCGAACTTTGACTATCCCAAAAGTCCTGTTCTGTGCTCTCTCTAAAATGTGGCGGAGCAATGGGACTGAGGGGAGGGGTTTCCCGTCTGTGGAAACAAATCCTCTTGCTTTCCACAGGGGCAGGAATTCCGTGAGGCTGTTGCAGACATAGAGGCTGTCCGAGTATATGTCTGCTGGGCTGGGGAAGGAATCTGGGTGGTCCACTATATATGCGATGGCCGCGAGTTCTGCTGCCTGCGCACTTAAGTGGCCTGGCAGTTTTAACGATATTTCCTCGAGAGCACGTCCCTGCGCGTCCTCGACATAGATACCGCAACCTGTTATGCGCTTCCCATCCAAGACTGTGGAAGATCCATCCACATAGATCTTTATGGGCTCACACGTGTCTGTGTGCTGGGGGCTCTGGGTTGAAGTACCTATCTTTCTGGGGGGTGTCTTAGCAATAAAGGGGCCTGTGTTGTGGAGAGATAATCTCATATTCATGGGGGGTTCCGGGGTACTGTAAGTTGTCGGCTAAATAGGTGTGCGTCTTTGTCCATTTAACAGTGATGTCCCGTCCCTGCAAGACAAGGGTCCATCTAGCTGCTCTAATCTGGCTTACTGTACCGTCCTTGAGTCGTCCATCCAGTAAAAGTTGGGTGGGGGTGTGTTTGGTGAGAATTGTGATGGGGTTCAGTCCAGTAATGTACGAAAAATACTGCACTGCCCAAAATACTGCGAGCAGGTGCCTCTCACAGGCTGAAAATCCCTGCTCCACGGCATCTAAAATTCTGGAGGCGTAAGCTACGGGCCTTAACTGGTCATGCTGTTCCTGGAGGAGCACGGCCGAAAGGGTGCGGTCTGTGGTCGCTACGTCTATGGCGTAAGGGGAAAGCAGGTCTGGAACTTGTAGTGCGGGGGCTGCTATGAGTGCCTGTTTTAAAGAGTCCACAGCATCCCTATGCTGCGGAAGCCATTCCAGGGGGCTCCCTTCTTTAGGAGGTCTGAGAGGGGTGCTGCCTTGCTGGCGAAACTGTCAATGTGGTTTCAGCAGTAGCCAACCAGTCCTAAAAACGACCGGAAGGCTGAAACGTTCTGGGGAAGGAGCAATTTAGCAATCGAGTCAATCCTTTTATGCTCGATCTCGCGTTTACCATGTGTGATAATTGTTCCCAAATATATCACCTTATCTTCCAAAATCTGGGCCATTTTGGGGTTGACTTTACAACCGATTGAGTGTAAGAGTTCCAGGAGTTCGGACAGAAGCTTAATGTGCTCTTCCTTGGTGTCTGGCTGCAGTAGTCGGTCGTCTACGTACTGAACCAGACATTCGGGGCGAGAGAATTTGGCAAAACCATTTGCCAGCTGTCGGTGGAAAATGGAGGGTGAGTTGTGGAATCCTTGTGGAAGGCATGTCCACGTGTATTGCTGATTTTTAAATGTGAAGGCAAATTTGTACTGGCACGCCTTTGCCAATGGAATGGACCAGAATCCATTGCTGACATCCAAAACCGTAAAGAAGCGGGAATTGAGTCCCTGCTTGAGCATGGTCTCGGGACTTGTGGCTACTGTGGGGGCTGCTGCGGGGGTGATTTTGTTGAGTTCCCGGTAATCGATGGTCAGTCGCCATGATCCATCGGGCTTTCTCACTGGCCAAATCGGGGCATTATTACTGGAGGCTACTGATCTAAGTACGCTCTGCTCTAATAAGCTTTCTATTACCTGCCTCTTGGGGAAATCCATATTGTTTTTGGGGTCTAGGGTCAGGTCCTGTTATTTGTACGGAGCCAGTCATCCATCCACAGTCGTGCTTGAGGGTCACGAATGCTGCCCTGTTCTTTTGCAGAACTGCCCTAACCTGCTTGTCCGTGCTATGCGTGGTCGGGTTGAACCAAAATTCGCCTACAGCGCTAATTTTTTTCGCGTACTCTCCTATGTTGAGCGTTGCGGGGGCTCTTGCGGATTTTGCCATCTTCCAATCACACTGGTTGACTGGATCAAATGAAAGATTATGGGAATTCATGAAATCGATTCCCAGAATGTGTTCTGCTGTGTGGGGCAGGTCAACTAAAACTATGGGGTGCTTGGTGGTGATGGTACCGATTTGAATGGGTACAGGGGCTGTGATGTGTCCCTGCTGTGAGTGGCCTGTAGTGGGCCACGTGTCTTTTTGAAACAGGGTGGAGGAATTTATGGTGGTGCGGGACCCTCCTGTGTCCCAGAGAAATTCGATGGGCTGTCCCTGAATTTTCGGTGCAACTACCGGCCGTCCGGACCTATCCCAAAGGGTGTCGCAGACCCAACTGGGGGAGCCCGTACACCGTCAGTCCGTTCCGGTCAAGTCCGTCTGATCTGAACCGGCGCTAACGCTATGAATGGGCTCTATCTTTTTCTTACTCAGAGTGCCCGTCTGCTGGGCTCTCTGTGGCTTTCTAGGGGCATTGCGCTCTCTTGTGAAGTGTCCCAACTGTCCGCAGTTGTAACACTCCTGTGACTTGGGTGGGGGGCTGTTCTTTCCCTCATTCACCCGTGCGGGGTTCTGGTGGGTTTTTACTGCCTGTATATCTGCTTCGGCGTGCTTTTCCTCGGGATTCTTGACTGCGGGTTTGCTTTGTATGGATTGCTCCCAAGCGCGGGACAATCTTTTCACTACCCACTTCTCGTTATGGGCCTCCTCTGAGGGATCATAACTCGTGCAAGCTTTCTGTACTGTTTCTGTGGCATGGGAGATAAGGGTGCGGGTCCATTTGGCCATGTTGTCTGGGGACAAATGGGAGCGGTCTAAGTCTCCAAAGACTGCTGCAAAGTGAATCCACAGGCGTCCAGCAAACGCTGTGGGGTTCTCTGATTTCTTTTGCCTACATTTGTTGAGGCCATCTACAAATAACCGGTCACCCCGGTTATACCCGATCGCATCCCGGATCGCGGTATGCATTTCTGCAAGGGTGCCTCCTCCTACATTCTGTGGGTCGGGAAGGGCTGCTGCGACTGAAGGGTCTAAACTTAAAACCGTAATCTTTCTCCAAAGGTTTCCTGAAAACCTTTCTGAACAGAAAGCAGCGATTGCAGCTCTGCAATCTGCTTCCGGCACTTTGCGTGATCTAGCGTGCTTTGTCTTTGTTCTGTGGTGGCAGCATGGAATGCTCTCAATGCTGCCTTGAGGTTACTACACTGTTTCTGTAATGCCGCTACCTGTTTTTCCGTTTCTTCTCATACCAGGACTGCACGTTGCGTGTCCTGATAGGCCTTTTCATATTGAGACTGGAAGCTGCTTAAGTGCGCCAGACAAGACTGGTGTGCCCTTTTGGCCTCCTCCACCTCTCCATCTTTTGCTGCCAATTTCCTTCTCAATTCAAAATTCTCCTTTTCTACCTCGCTTTTATCGACCTTACTCATTCGATGTATACCCTCAACTTCTTTCCGGAGCGTCCTAACGACCTCCTCTGTGCCTCGCAATTGTGCTAAGCAGGACACGATTGCCATCGGCTTGCGAGCTTTCCCTAAGCTCTTTTTGTGGATCTCGCTCAGGTTCTCCCACCAAGTATGTCCTATACTCCCGGGGCCTGATTCCTCGTTGTCACAGAATTCATTCCAAAGGGGCCATCCTTTCCCTTTGAGATATTTCCTGATCTCTTCCTCCCAAATGGGACATTGTCCCACTCTACTGCTGCTGGTCGCTGCGACTGCAAATTCCTCTGGGTTCATGAGGCGCTGCATTGCCTGCATTGCCATCTTTCCTATCCGAATGCTGCTCTTCAAATTTGGGACAGGGGTATTAATCCGAATGCTGCTATTCAAATTTGGGACAGGGGTATTAAGGCGGTGCTGTAAATACGGGTACGGCTTTCGCTACTTTCCGAAATACAAACTTCCGACAGTTTTGTCGCAACAAAAAATCTATCAGTTTTACCTTATCGCCCTGTTAGTTACACATGCATACACACACTTCCGAATTTATAAGTATTGATCAGAACTGCTTGAACACTTGTGGTTTTCTGTTTCCAATTGGACTTCTAATTCAAATTCTGGGTTCTCCCGGAGTGGTTTTCCACTTCTAGATCGGGTCCCGGCGGAGTCGCCAAATAATGTTTCTGCTTTTCTCCTTGGTTCAATTGCTCTGTTTTATTACCTTTTCTCTCGAGTCGCCAGGTATCTTTATGATACCGCCACGAGGTTCAAGTCCGAGTAATGATCAATAACCCAATATATCGATTAGTAAGATTTAAATCAAAGCACATTTATTATACACAGTAATCGCTACTCATGCACAAATTCTACATCTAAGCTACTTCTACAACTAACAGGCCGATACTTAACTTCGGACTGGCCCACCAGGTCATGGGAACAAATGGTCTTTCGTTCGGGTTCTGAGTCTGCGGGATTCGAAGTTGGTACGGATTGGTAACTAGGAATGCCTATCTCGTAGCGAGCGTTGAATTAAGACTTACAGGCTTCGGTGATCACTGGAGTCACTGCACCGGTCACGGTCAATGTTGGTTCGTGTTGCTGGGTGACCCGGGCAGGACGCAGAGGTGAAGAAGAGAAGAGTGATTTGAACTTGGGGCTCAATTCTTATAGTCCCCAGGGGCTTCCCGCCTTTCGGGGCGGACCCTGTACCTGGTCCCAAGTGATTGGACTTTGTCCCAATCGCTTGGTTCGATTTTCTCCAATACTGGAGCGGTTCCCTGATCGATGGGCGGTCTTGAGGTGTTCGTTCACCTCCTTTGTGTTGGCTCCTGCTGGCGCCGAGGAGTCTGGCTTTGCTTTGTGTGTCAACAATGTTACTTATTGTTCCCGGGGATTGCTCATCAGTATGCAGATGGCTGCTACTTTGTTATGCTGATGGCCGCTGGTATCGATGTTGTCTGGCTTTTGCAGAGGTAAATACACAGCAAACCTGCAGCCGCTGGTTTCTGTCTTGTTGGTTGACTTTCCCATCAGCCTTTGCCGTTCGCCATTTTAAATCGGGAGTTGGCCAATTTAGGTGGCTACAAAACCAAATTTAAGTATCCCATGAATAAAAGTATATACTTGCCACAATTATTTCTGGTCACAAACTGTTCATGGACTTATACCAAGCAGGTCTCTAGATCTTTTTCACGAACCCTGACAATAAGTCCTTCTGAATCTCGATATCTTCCTCTCAGCCAATTGCATTTGTCAGGGTGAAGAAGGGAATGCTACTCTTTTACTCTGGACTCCGTGAAATGTAAATCCAAGCAAGCCAGCTATTGATGAGGGTGACATAGCCATTGTGCGACCGTTCAGAAACCTCTACCCTGCTACTTACCTGCAAGTCAGCAGGCTGCCTTTTCATTCCTTGCCGACATCCCATCTGTAACATCTTATTACTAATTCTGCGCAAGAAATGCACTGGCATTATTTAAACGTGGCCTGAGATTTAAAGGACCCTGTACCTGGAATTTAAATCAGTAACGCATTCTGCCGTTGCTCACTTCTCCAGCACAACTCACTCAGTTCTAATCAACATTTGTTACTTAAGAATTGGTTAGGAAGGAAATTGAAGGGAAAATGTGTATTGGAACAGTTCAGACCCATGGGATCAAGACTCCTCATTGCACAGAGAATGTACACTGACATGGGCTGTGATGCAATGTACGATGCAGTTCTCCCAAATTCAAACATCTTTGCAGATCAGTTGTAAATACACTACATGGTTCAAACCTGGACAAAAGAGCTGAATACCAGAGGTAAGGTGAGAGTGACTGCCCTTGACATCAATGCAGCATTTGACCGAGTATGGCATCAACGAGCCCAGTTAAACTGGAGTCAATGGGAATCAGGGGGAAAACTCAAAGGAAGGTGGTTGTGGTGGTTCAAGATCAATCATCTCAATTCCAGGACATCACTGCAGGAGTCCTCAGGATAGTGTCTTGGGCCCAACCATCTTCAGCTGCTTTATCAATGACCTCTCTTCCATCATAAGGTCAGAAGTGGGGATGACTGCACAATGTTGAGCACCATTGGCGACTCCCCAGATAATGAAACAGTCCATGTCCAAATACAGCAAGACCTGGACAATATCCAGGCTTGGGCTGACAAGTGGTAAGTTAATTTGCGCCATACATGTGTCAGGCAATAATCATCTCCTACAAGAGAGGATCCAACCACCACCCCTTGACATTCAATGGCATTACCATCGCTGAATCCCCCACAATCAACATCCTGTGGGCTACCATTGATCAGAAACTGAACTGTACTAGCCATATTAATACTGTGGCTACCAGGGCAGGTCAAAGGCTAGGAATCCTACAACGAGTAACCTCACCTCCTGACCCCCCCCCCAAAGCCTGTCCACCATCTACAAGGCACAAGTCAGGAGTGTAATGGAATACTCTCCACTTGCCTGGATGAGTGCTGCTCCAAAAACTCTCGAGATGCTCGACACCATCCAGCACAAAGTAGCGCACTTGATTGCTCCCCCTTCCACAAACATTCAAACCCCCCACCACCGATGAATAGTGGCAGCCGTGTGCACCATCTACAAGATGCACTGCAGTCGCTCACCGAGGTTCCTTAGACAACACCTTCCGAACCCACGACCACTACCATCTAGAAGGACAAGAGCAACAGATAACTGGGAACCCCACCACCTGGAGGTTCCCCTCCAAGTCACTCACCACTCTGACTTGGAAATATATCGCCGCTCCTTCACTGTCGCTGGGGCAACATCCTGGGACTCCCTCCCTAACAGCACAGTGGGTGCACCTACACCTCAAGGACTGCAGCGGTTCAAGAAGACAACTCACCAACGCCTTCTGAAGGGCAACTCGGGATGGGTAATAAATGCTGGCTAACCAGCGACGCCCACATCCTGTAAATGAATTTTTAAAAATTAATGACCAGAGCAGTTGGAAGAGTTCCAAGTCACTAACGCTAAAATCTCAATACTTATACCGCAAAGCCAATATATAAAATTCTGTGTCTTACAAATGGCCTGAGGAAGCAACAGTATCAATACTTTCCACAGTACCTCGCAAGTGGAATTTTTCGTAAGACTTTATCCCATTAAATGCAGGAACTTAAATGCTGAGTTGAACAAGTATTTTTCTGTGTGTGCAACCATTGAAGTCAAACCTCAAGATATCTGTTTTAATTGGAGTTGCCTCCACCTGTATTCTACTGTGATGTCATCTAATACACAATTAATATAAGCATGTCAACAAAATATTCAGCTTTGAGTGTCTCCTTTTCATATTTGTTCTTAATAATCACTCAGTTTTAAAAATTCACCAGATGCTGTCAGTTACCATCTCCTCCAGTCATAGGAAGTTAGGATGCTGTAGCTCAGTCATTCTTGCATAGTCATTGTCACTGCCATTGTGTGATCTTCTGATGAGAGTCGCAATTCAAAGGGCACTTTGTTAATTTCAAAACTCAGCCACTAATTTTTCGTAGAAAGCATTTTTATCAACCGTTGCAACGACATAGATACTATGAAGTTTAATATATTAATTCTACGCCTCATGTACTGAATGGTATTATACTTGAGCAAAACAAGAGTACACATTGTAGCATCTGTTCTATGATGTACTAACAAGTAAAATCATTATCATTGGTGCTGTTCGTACCAGGATGAAGTTTTCAACCCAAACTGAGCTCAATGAAGCAGTAAGGATTGTAGACTAGTTTAAATCTGTTTGGGCTGGTTGGCGATTTCCCTGGAAAAAGCCAGTTTTTACTGCTCATCAGTAATGAATATAAATGACAGTCGAGTATTAAGTTAAAGTTAAGTTTTCACCAATTGTTTTGTTCGAATTTAGATGTTATTACACTATTACATGTAAACTCATTTTCCGTTTTGTTAAGATTCTTTATTCTGCCTTTTGCAGAAACTTTCACAGCTGTTTCTGGTTTAGTTCTTGGACCGAGATGTGAAAATAAGCTTTTAAAATTGTTCTGGTTGTGTTTTTCATTGGCAGCGGAAGTAGAAGCCAATGTTCCTTTGGTGATCTGTAATCTGTATTTATATTGGTGCTTTCTTCATTTGGATTCTAGGAGATCAGGGGTGCGATTCTCCGTAATCGGCGCGATGTCCGCCGACCGGCGCCAAAAACGGCGCGAATCAGTCCGGCATCGCGCCGCCCCAAAGGTGCGGAATTCTCCACATCTTGACGGGGCCGAGCCCTTACCTTGAGGGGCTAGGCCCACGCTGGACTGATTTCCGCCCCGCCAGCTGGCGGGAAAGGCCTTTGGTGCCCCGCCAGCCGGCGCGGAAATGACTTTGCCGGGCGGAGCATGCGCGGGAGCGTCAGCGACCGCTCACGGCATCCCTGCGCATGCGCAGTGGAGGGGGTCTCTTCCACCTCCGCCATAGTGGAGACCATGGCGAAGGCGGAAGGAAAAGAGTGCCCCCACGGCACAGGCCCTCCCGCGGATCGGTGGGCCCCGATCGCGGGCCAGGCCATCGTGGGGGCACCCCCCGGGGGCCAGATCGCCCCGCGCCCCCCCCCAGGACCCCGGAGCCCGCCCAGGCCGCCGTGTCCCGCCATCCCAAAGGTGGTTCAATCCACGCCGGCTGGCGTGGGATGACAGCGGCGGGACTTCAGCCCATCGCAGACCGGAGAATCGCCGGGGGATTCCCACCGACCGCGCGGCGGGATTCCCGCCCCCGCCGAATCACCGGTGGCGGAGAATTCGCGACACGGTGGGGGCGGGATTCACGCTGGCCCCCGGCGATTCTCCGACCCGGTGGGGGGGTCGGAGAATCGCGCCCCAGGTTGCCCATAAGCCAACATCTGACATTTGCATCATTAGCTCAAAAACAAAATACTTCTGCAAAATCTGAAATGAGAACAGAAAATGCTGGAAATGCGCATCAGGCCTAGCAGCATCTGTGAAGAGAGAAACAGAGTTCATGGGCGAGATTCTCTGGCCTCCCCCCGGTGTGTTTTTCGGCAGCGGGAAGCAGCCCACCATTGGCTGGCAAACCGGCTGCTGCCAGTGGGATTTCCCATTGAATCCACGGGGTGTGCTGTCGGAGGGAGCAGAAGATCTTACCAGCATGACCACCTGGAATATCTCGCACAATGTTTCAGAGATCTGGGGCGGGATTCTCCAACCCCCCGTCGGGTCGGAGAATCGCCGGGGGTCGGCGTGAACCCGCCCTGCCGCTCCAACGCCGGCTGCCAAATTCTCCGACGCCGGTTTTCAGGCAGTGAAAATCGTGCCGCGCCGGTCGGGGGCCGTTGGAAACGCCCCCCCGGCAATTGTCTGGGCCCCGATGGGCCGAACGACCACCCGTTACCCTGGGGGACCTGGCTTGGAGGGCGGCTTGCGGAGTCCTCGGGGAGGCACGGGGGAATCGGGGCGGGGGGGGGCACGACTCCGCCATGTCCGGCGCGGAGAAGAAACCCCCTGCGCATGTGCAGGTAACACGCCGGAAGTTCTGCGCATGCGCCAGAACACACCTGCAGTCCTGCGCATGCGCCAACTCGCGCCGGCCCGCTGTGGCCCTTCGGCGCCGGTTGGCATGGCGCCAACCCCTCCAGCGGAAAATACTGCAACTTACGGGCGGCCCGACACCGGAGTGGCTTGCGCCGCTCTTGGCGCCGCCGTCGGGCCGCCCCGCCAATTTTGGGAGAATCCCGCCCCTGACCTTTCATCAGAACTGATGGGTCCTGATGGGGACTGCCTGTGTTTTGGTGGGTTATCTAGAGCATTCTTTGTTGAAGTCCTACTCAGAACAGAGGTGAGGGAAGGGGCCCAAGTCAGATTTTAACAGAGAATCAGAGAATGCTCTACATATCCCACAAAAGGACAGGCAGTTAGGACCCATGTAGTTCTGATGAAATGTTAACTCTGTTTCTCTCCCCACGTAGGCTGACTGACCTGCTCAGTATTTCCAGCATTTTTGTGTTATTGTTCACATTATTATTTATTTTATTTCAGGGGAAGATTTATAGACATAGCGCTGGATTTTCCATTTCATGGAGAGGTGAAGGAGGTGGATTAGAAACTGAGGGGTCCACTTGCTCCAGTCCCCAAGTCTCTGCGCGTCTAATAAAGTGTCAGATGGCCTACTGGTGGCCAACCAATGGGAAAGAGGCAAATTATAGATGCATAAGAAGCTTTCTTTCTGACCACGCATCCTACCCTGGCCTCCTTGCAACCTTGTCGTTATTATCAGGGCCAGTTTCCAGTGCATTTTTAGGTTACGCAATATGGTCAGCCCTTGTGATTTTGAATTAATATAAAAAATAATATAGTGATGAATTTTTGCTGTATCTATATTTGCTGTGGAATATGAATCAAATCTTGCTGTAAATACATAACTTGTGGGTTTTGAGAATTGGCACAGTGAGCTGGGATGTCGGGTGGTAGAGGGGGTAAAGCCCTGACTAGAATTGTAAGGTTCCTTGCTCTTAGAATCAATCGCTATTATTCATTGAAGGTGCAGCATAGATGAAAATGCCATGTAAAATCACCCAGATACTGCCACCTTCCCCAACAGAATCTGCTGATACATTCAGTCTCAGTGGCAGGCCTCTTGTGCCACCTCATTGTAGCTGGCATAAAAGGCTCCCACGTTTTCTTGTGTCTTCCCGAAAAATGCTGCAGGCAAACAAAAGTTCCGGACAATTGGGTTGTTAACAAGCTTAACAGCCTGTTAACTAATGATTTCAAAATTGCCGATTGGCTGCCCATTTTGGCGCCTGCCTACAATCTCTATGGTTGGAGACTGGACCCTGTGGTAATACCAGGTATTGCAGTACCTGAGAGGTGGATGACCATTGGCTAGACCTAGGAGTCTACCATTGGCTAATGTACATAGCTCCGCCCTGAGAGGCGGAGTTTAAGAACCAATGCCATCCCAGCAGCCTTCACTTTATGTATCGAAGCTGCTGGGAACAGTCCTAGCTGATTAAAGCCTATTAGTTATGACTCACCTTGTCTCGAGAGTAATTGATTGCGCATCAGACCCCATGTCACAACACTGAATTTTTTTGTCAGTGCGAGGCAGGGCCGCTTACACAATTTGGGAATATAAAACCCAGCGCATAGTTTTCATAGGTTCATGAGTCTGTCTCCTGGAGAAGAGAAAAAGATTTTTCAAGTGTAAAGCCAATAATTTGTTCATAATAATTTTGCTAACGTGCAAATTAAAACAGTGCGACTATTAAAGTGGCCTAGTTTATGATGCTGCCTGGACATCAAGAGATGGGAAATGCTGAGGAAATGATTCTTCTCTTCAAACCCACCTCCACTCCCAGCCCCTCCCCTGGAAAGATTATATCTGGCACTTCATATTTAATTCCACCTTAAAGCTTAAACCCTAGAGGCTGCTTTACATGTCTGGACATGTACTGTGAACAGAATTTGTCAGGATGATTCTCGTAGATGCTGGGTTTACTGCAGCATCCATGTTAGTTTTCAAATGCAGCTTTATGTTTTATAGGTTTAGTCCAAACACATTCTGTGATCTAAGGTGAAGAAATCTTCCATTTGGTGTAGTTTCTTGGCCTCTGCTCCAAGTGACAGTAAGAGGCAGGTTAAGAATGCTGTAAGGAGAATAGCCTAATCAAATCTGATGTTCAGCAAGCGTGAAGATAGAATGGCTGACAGCAATGTTAGTGCTGGAACAGAGGATATGCTACACCAGAGTACGGAGGTGCATACTGTAAAGGGTATACTTGACTGTGATCCAGTTAAGTAATTAGAGCTGATCTCCACTAAGCGGGATTGACTGTGTCTCGCTGCAGATAGCCCGCTATTGGCAGATTAAGTCAAAGCAGCTTTTGCTGAATGGTTTAAAAAGTCAGAGCCAGTTTTGTTCAGTCACAGAGAATATCTGTAACCTGATAGTGTAGCTGTGTGTATAATTTAATTAGTTTTAGTTTGATTATTGTCTAAAAGATATATGATTTGTTTTCACTTCTAACTGATTTTGCAAATGTCGATTTAGTTTGGTTTTACTACGGAATGCAATAGGGATTGCACTGAAGCACAGTGCAGACCTGTGTGTATGTAAACTCCCCCAGGTTGAGGCTAACCCATTGCATTGTAGGTGTGCTGGCACCTGCAATTTCCCCCAAAACATTAAATGTAACTGTCTCATTTGGCGTAACAGAGGACTGTGTGCTTTTGCCTGTCCTGTGAATTTTTTTTAATGCCTTTTGTTCTTATGTACAGGCAGTGAAGCTGACTTTAGTTCCTCCAGTAGCACAGGCAGCATCTCAGCACCAGAAGGTCTTATGTCAAGTACAGGGAGCAAACGGAGCTCGGCTTCCCGCAGGTAAGCTGTTTCTTTTTAAAAACTAGGACGACAATCAATGCAACTCAGGTCTGTTGGCATAGAAGAAAAAAATGAATACTTACAACTGTTAGCGTTAGAAACTGAGCTATGCATTAAATATCCATTTTGTCAGGGAGTTTTAACACAGATGATTGCCTCAAATATGATTGAAAAATAAAATGAATATAAAAGATGGAGTTATTTGGAGCTCCTCCACTTAGGAGATCCTGTACACACTTATAGAATTTACAGTGCAGAAGGAGGCCATTCGGCCCATCGAGTCTGCACTGGCTCTTGGAAAGAGCACCCTACCCAAGGTTAACACCTCCACCCTATCCCCATAACTCAGTAACCCCACCCAACACTAAGGGCAATTTTGGACACTAAGGGCAATTTATCATGGCCAATCCACCTAACCTGCACATCTTTGGACTGTGGGAGGAAACCGGAGCACCCGGAGGAAACCCACGCACACACGGGGAGGATGTGCAGACTCCGCACAGACAGTCACCCAAGTCGGAATCGAACCTGGGACCCTGGAGCTGTGAAGCAATCGTGCTATCCACAATGCTACCGTGCTGCCCCGTGTTGACTTTTATTTGTCAACTTTCTCAAAGTTAATGTTCTCCAATTCTAGCTATTCAGAGTTGTGCAAGGGGTTTGTTTGGTCTCTCAGTGTGGAACAGTGCCCAACATCTGCTGTTCCCAAATATCAGCAGGCCATTTAGGAGGCTTGATGCATAGCTAGTTACAGGTGAAAACATCAGTCAGGCTCAGCCATCAGATTGGCTCCATTGGTGCTTTTTAAAAAGAAGTCAAGTAACTGAGTAAACATTTAAAGTTTCTGCAATGAAATACTCCCTGAAAGGTTGTTTCTTGAGTTTGTCTATATTGTCACGTTTGAAATTCTCGTGTTAATTTTCAATTTGCCAATGGGATTAACAACGAGGATTGCCAATTGAGAATCAAAGAAAAGTTAAGTTGTTTCTAGAATGAGCGACCAATTCATAAGGCCAATTTGACACCTAGGTAACGAGTTGAAAACTTCGCCCTCTTATTGAAATTAACACAAATTTACTAATTCGACAAACACATTAAGATGTTCACATACATCTCTAATCGGAGGTATTCTTCATGGAGTTTTAAATATATATTTAGCACTCATGCATTTTTCTGTGAGAAATTTCAGTAGAAACAAAATTAAAGTTCTATATTCTATCTATATATAACTAAATCAGAAAGTGATTTGATTATCTGTTGACAAAGCAAGTGCTATATATAACTATAAATGGCAGAGAACTTTAGTTTTCACTATAACATTACTAACTTAAGCTACGAGTATTCTACAGATAAATTCCGTTTTTGCAAAATGGTCAGGGACGAGTCCATTCAATAAAAAAAGGATTTTCCTTAAAGCTAGTATTGTGTAGTTCACCCTGAGAATTATAGTAAAGTAATCAGAGAACAGTGATACAATCACACAAGAAGATGGATTTATTTCAAAGTTCAGGACTATACATAAAAACAAAGATGAGTCAGCAAACGATTATTAACAATAATTTCTGCGAGGAAAGGCTTCAGCCTAATCGACTGAAAAAATAAACCCAAGTAACACTCACCCCTAACAGGCAAGTCCGTCAGTAAAGCCTGTATTTCTGGTAAATTGGTATTATGTAAATTTGAGATTTACATGTGATAGGTGAAATTAGAATGTTTAATGTTTGGGCAAGGTGAGATGTGACAGTAATATACTATTATGTGATGGGCCTGACATTTTAAGGCACTTAAATGTAAGCACATACTTTTGAATTGCCTCTTAATTCCTCGCCTCTCCATGGAGAACTACTAGACGTTTATCAGTGTGCACTGGTCATCAATTGTTTGAACTCCCATATTTTTGAACTCCCATAGTCATGGGGCTTCTCATGCCTGGAACTAAGTAATACACCAAATATTTGTCCAGCTGTGACACTATGAACATTTATTCCAGCAACAACATAGATGTGAATGTAGGCTACGGGCAATGTTTCTCATTCTTTGTCACTGAAGTTCGACTTTCAGGGATCATCATCATTGATTAAATGGCAAATGCTAGGGATGTATAACAGATCCATCAGTGTCTGTAAGGAAAAATGATTAATGGTTTGGGTGTCAGCTTTGTTCAGAGCACAACAAAGCGGGGGGGGGGGGTGGTGGGGGGGGAACACCTAGAAATGTGGTAAACATATTTGTCGCTGGCCTTTTGACTCTGCACCCTCATTATCAACTTCCTTCTGGGTTTCCCATCCAATTAGTGGTAGTGGGCTTGATATGGGCCCACATAATGTGATTTCAGTTCCAGGGTGGGATTCCACCCCCTTACCGCAGCATATTTTGCGACTGTGGAAACGGCCTCTCATTGGTCGGCGATGGGAACCTCCACTCTCACCACTGTCAATGGGATTTATCATGGTTCATCTCCTCTCCTCTGCCTGTGGGGAACCTGCAGCGGTGGGAGGGGTGGTTTGTTATCGGCAGGACCGGAAAATTCCACCTCGAGTATTTGAAAGCACAATCCAAAACTGCACATTGAAGGACCTGGACTTGGCGGTCAGAGAACTGGAAGTGTCTGCTTCACAGCTACACGCCTCCCTGGATATGCTACTATGGATTGTGAGATGACAGAAGGTGAAGCTCTTGTCTCGCAATGGGAAAGAAAGTGGTGGGGGATGGCAGAGGAGGGTGCCAGCAGGAAGGTGGCATCATGCTTCCGGATTCAATGCAGAAAGTGGTTTAATTATCGAAACAAAGAAAAGGTGAGTAGCACAGTGCCATGTGCATTGCCATCCTGCTGTGTGCATCACCCCACCCCCTCTCTTTGCTTTCTCAAGAATACTCGGTCGCATCAGTCCTCACAAACATTTCCCTTTTGCAGATGCACCCATCCTTTTCTTTATATTCACTTCTGCACAAACTCATTTGTCCAGTCTCCATGCCAATTTGTTGTGTATTGTGGAAAACTGACGCTACGAAACACGGAGGGTCAAAAACTAACTTTATTTACAAGTTATGCAACACTACAGATTGTTTCTTCACTCTACGCTCGTGATCTGTGGCTTAATACACAGTGCTCAATGCAGCAACTAAGGGCATGATTTAACTTAAATGAAACAGTCCTATGTCGGGTGCATGTAGCCGGGTGTTTCCCTACGATGGCAGCAACGAGAATGACCTCGCTACTAAATGGGATTCTGTTTCACTTTCGGGACTTGGTGAGGAATGCCCCGCTGAGGCGGCACTTTGTCCCATTTCCTGTATTAACGACCTCCGCTTGCCAAGACAGGACGAGATCAGAAATGGCGCCCTGATCTTTCAAGCCCCAACCGCGGCCTCCGGCGCACCAATGCTGGCAGTGCCACCTGGGCACCCTGGCAGTGCCAGGCTGCCCAGTTAACGATGCCAAGCTGGCAGTGTCACAGTGCCTGGGTGACATCAGGGATGCCTGGGTATCTCCATGCCCAGAGCCTGACTACCCAGTGGCCCACGATTGTCTGGGAGACAGTCCATGCCGGTACGCCTGGTCCACATTGGTGGAAACCAGTGCCAAACAATACTTGCTCGGTGTTAGATCCCGCACCTTGGGTAACTCTGTCGTGAGCATATTCAAGTGAGCCTGCCTACACACTTGAATATGCACATTTAGGCCTTATCCATTGTGGGCGGGGTCATGATCGCGACGCCTCATGGGATCACGTTATCTCCCATGGCACGACGAGGCCGGTAAATCTTGCGAGAGGTCTCTGGCAAGATTTTCCAGGCTTGTCGAGCCCTGAGTCGGGCTCAATAAGGCTGGTAGATCACGGCATGAGACTCAATGTGAATACAAAACATTTCTTCCCCCTTTAAATTGAACATCCCCAACAATTTCAAACCTGTGTAACATGAGCAATGATCAATAAGTCATACGGTTTGGAGATCGTTGCTCTCAGAATGGTTGATGGTGAACCTCTGGCATCTGCTTCTGGCATTTTTGTCTTTGTACGGATGTCACCAGTGGTTGTTTTGACCGGTGTCGATGTTGTAACTAGAGGTTGACTCTGTGCTTGGTCTGAGGCGCTGTCATCCTCAACAGTGTCTGTCAGTGCCAGGGGTGTAGGAAGGTTCAGCTCAGCTTTGTACAGATGAATCTGAATTTTCAGCAGCATTTCCGGTGGATCGGTTCTCCCGCTAACAGCTAGTCCGCATGCCCCTCCAGGTGACATCATCTCTAGTCTGGACAGTATACGAGACAGGCCCAGTTTGTGCAAGGATCGCGGCACAAACCCATTTTTCCTCTGTGGAGTAGTTCCTGGCCAACACACCTCGTCCTTGATGGAAGACACAATGTTTTGCTTTATTTCCCTGCCATTCTGTCTGTCCTTGTTGTTTCTGTTGAACGATTTATTTCATTTTCAGAGGTTTCAACAAGTTGAATGCTGAATGCAACTGTCTCTTCATCATTAATAATGCAGGAGAACTTTTAGACGATGAATGAGCAGTATTATTATACATCAGTAGGAATTGCTTAAGGACGGCACATTGATGGAGTGGTTAGCACTGCTGCCTCACGGCACTGAGGACCCGGGTTCGATCACGGCTGCGGGTCACTGTATGGAGATTGCGTTTTCTCTCTGTGTCCGCGTGGTTCTCACCCCCGCAACTAAAGATGTACAGGGTAGGTGGATTGGCCACGCTAAATTGCCCGTTAATTGGAAAAATTTTAATTAAAAATAATGTTTAAAGGAATTGTTTAAGGCGTTTGATCAGCGAAACTTGTTCCCTGGTTGCTCTCAATGTGTGTTTCAAGGTTTGAATGAAGCATTCTACTTGTCCGGTTGTAGCAAGATGGGACGATATGTTAAATACCATTCTTCAAGAAACATTTGAATTCTTGGGAGACAAATTAAGGTCTGTTATTGCTTACCAATTGCTCATGGAATCAAACCTACCAAAGACTTCTCACCTCTCAATCGTCTTTTCTGATGAAGTTGACTTCATTATGGCGACTTCTGGTCACTTTGAATGAACATCGATTGTTACCAATAACATATGTCCTTCAAAAGGTCCTTTGAAGTCGATTTGCACCCATTCCCAAGCCTCTTCCGGCCATTCCCAAGGAATCAGCAGTTCTTCCAGTGATAAGTTTTGTACTTTGACACATGAACAACACGTCCCAGCTTTCCCTTCGATCTCCGCGTCCAATCCAGACCACCAGAAATAACTCCTTGCTATTTCTTTCATGCGCACAATTCTGCAAGGCCCTCATGCAATTTGTTTCACACTCGTCTTCTCAATGGTGGCGGAATGATCGCTCTGAGCCACCAAAGAAGACAACCTGACTGTACAGCCAGCTCCAATCTTCTCGTGGAGTATGGTTTCAAGTCAGGTTTTAGAACTGAGGTCTTGCCTCGTAGTACCATATCCATTACTTTGGAGAATATCGGATCAGTCTGAGTATACTTCTTCACTTGTCCTGAAGTGACAGGTGTTACTGTCTACCTGTTCAAAGAAGTACTTCCATTTGAGTAGTTTGATGAACTACTTGCTGACAAAACAATTGGTAGTGGTAATCGTGAAAGTCCATCTGCATTACAATGGAGACTTGGTTGTCAATACTTGATAGTGTAAGTATGTGGAGACAAAAGCAATGCCCACTTTGCATTCTACATGGTGCAAGTGAGAAAATTCCTGTGTGTGGCCCAAACATTGTCGTTAATGGATGATGGTCCACCAACAGCGTGAAACTTCTATTGTACAAGAATTGGTGGAATCTCTTTGATCCAAAGGTAATTCTTAAAGCTTCCCTTTCAATTTGTTCATAGTTACTTTCATATTTGCTCAGTATTCGAGATGCAAAGTCAATGGGTGTTTCTTCGCCTGGCGGGATGATGTGGAATACCATTGCTCCAACACCATAAGGGGATGCGTCACACGCCAACTGTAGGGATAGGGTAGGGTCAAAATGCATAAGGTCTTCAGATTTGAGCAACTCTTCTTTGGCTTGCACAAAAACATTATTGCACTGATCCAACCACTCCCACGTCTTGTTTTTTCACAACATGTTATGCAATGGTTTTTAAAAGGTTGCCTAAGTTGGAACAAATCTTCTGTAGTAATTCAACAATCTTCGGAAGGATCACAACTAGTTAATTTTCTGAGGAGCAAGCACCTTTGGTTGCCTTGACCTTCAAAGGAGATTTGTGAAGGCCCGTGGAATAGATCACATGTCCCAAATACCCAGTGGAAGACTAGAAGAACTCACACATGCCCTTGTGGACACTCAGTCCATAGTCTTCTAACCTTTGAAGAGTGGCATCCGGATTCCGAAGATGGTCCCCTTCATTTTTTCAAGTGGCTAGGGTGTCATCCAGATAGCACTGGACTCTGGTTAGTCCACTCAAGATCTGATCCATTGCTCTTTCAAACAATGCAGGAGCTGATGTGATACCAAATGGTAATCTTCGTTACCGAAACAAACCTTTATGTGTCACAATTGTCAGAAGTTCCTGTGACTTCTGGTCTACATTCATCTGTAAGTATGGCTGATCAGATCAATTTTTAAAATAAATTTAGAGTATCCAATTATTTTTTTCCCTACTAAGGAGCAATTTAGCGTGGCCAATTCACCTACCCTGCACATCTTTTTGTGTTGTGGGGGTGATACCCACACAGACACGTGGAGAATGTGCAAACTCCACACGGATAGTGGCCCGGGGCCGGGATCGAACTTGGGTCCTCAGTGCTGTAAAGCAGAAGTGCTAACCATTGCGCCACCGTGACTCCGATCGATTTTGCTAAAATGTTGGCCCCCCTGCCAATCCTGCAAACAGGTCATCAATGTGGGGTAGTGGATATTGTTAAGTACACAACATTGGATTAAGGGTGACTTTGAAGTCTCTGCAAATCCATACGGATCCATCATTTTTGGTGACTGGTACTATTGGTGCAGGTTCCATGAAAACCGTCTTCACCAGCCATTCCAAGTCACTCTCCACTTTCAGCCTGATAGCATAGGGTGCCAATCTTACCTTCAAGCTTTTTGCTTGGCTTCCATCTTTAATCTTCAATATAACTGAAGCCTTTCATACTCCCCAGTACTTTATCACACACAACAGTGTGCTTCTTTAGAGTCATCAGGTTAACTTCGGCCCAGTTCAGTCAAATCTTTTCTAACTGTGTTCAACCCATCAGTGCTGGATAATTGCCCTTTTACAACATGTAAAGGCAAGTCTGCTGTTTACTTGTTAAGCTGCACAGCTACATTAATGTGGCCCGTCAATGAAATCACTTCACCAATGTATGTCTTCAACACTATTCTTGAAGGTTTCAAGGGAATGTGTCTCAGTTTGTCCTGATAGAATGCCTCTGGCAACAGCAAGACTGCTTGCTGCCCTAGTGTCGATTTCCATCTTTACTGGCAGTCCACCCAGCAGTGGAGTGACCCTCTATCTATTTGTAATACCAGCAATGGCTAGCACATTCAGTGACAATTTGTCTCCAGAATGCGAGTTGCCTCGTTTCACTCGACTCATTTACATAGCATGAACACTTCTCTTGTTCTGTTGACATGCTGTTTGGTTAGCACATGCTTCTTACTATTTTTGCTCGTAGCTTGCTTTTGCTTCCTGTTGGCATGTTCTAGATGACCTTTTTTTAACCATAGCTTCTGTAAATTATATCCTTGCACCAACATTCTGCAGCTGAATTTGTTCAAATTCATTTACGGGTTGTGGGCATCGCTGGCTAGGCCAGCATTTATTGCCGAACCCTAGTTGCCCTTCAGAAGGTGGTGGTGAGTTGCCTTCTTGAACCGCTGCAGTCCTTGAGATGTAGGTAAACCCACTGTACTGTTAGGGAGGGAGTTCCAGGATGTTGCCGCAGCAACAGTGAAGCAGCGGCGATATATTTCCAAGTCAGTGTGGTGAGTGACTTGGAGGGGAACCTCCAGGTGGCAGGGTTCCCAGGTATCTGCTGCTCTTGTCCTTCTAGATGGTAGTGGTCGTGGATCTGGAAGGTATTGTCTAAGGAACCTTGGTGAGTTACTGCAGTGCATCTTGTAGATGGTACACATGGTTGCCACTGTTCGTCGGTGGTGGAGGGTTTGAAAGTTTGCGGAAGGGGGAGCAATCAAGCAGGTTGCTTTGTCCTGGATGGTGTCGAGCTTCTTGAGTGTTGATGGAGCTGCACTCATCCAGGCAAGTGGAGAATATTCCATTACACTCCTGACTTGTGCCTTGTAGATGGTGGGCAGACTTTGGGGGGTCAGGAGGTGCGTTATTCGCCGTAGGATTCCTAGCGTTTGACCTGCCCTGGGACCCACAGTATTAATGTGGCTAATCCAGTTCAGTTTCTGATCAATGGTAACCCCCAGGATTCAGCGATTGTAATGTCATTGAATATCAAGGGGCGGTGGTTAGATCCTCTCTTGTAGGAGATGGTCATTGCCGGACACTTGTGTGGCACGACTGTAACTGCCCTGGCTTCATGCATCAGTGACATGTAAAGGTTTTGAAATTCTTAGGTGGCGATTCTGCTGACATTTTGTGTATCTGAGAATTCAAACTCAGTTGCTGAGCCTCTTTCGCACCCAGCTCCATTGAAATGCCAATTTCCATGGCCTTTTTCAGAGCAACGTTACTCTTGGTTAGCAACCGTTTCTTTCGTGCTTCACTTTGCAGACTACAGACCAATCAGTGGTCTGCAAAGTGAAGCACTATAGATGTATCATTCCACTCATCACCAAACTCACAGTATTCTGCAAGTCTTTTTAATACAGCCAGCAATTGTGCAATAGGTTTCCCCCTCTTCTTGATGTCTTCTGTGGAATCTCAAACATCCTGCAATCACCAAAGTCTTCGCTGAATAGCGTGCTTGGAGGATCTCTACAATTTGTTCATACGTTTTCATGCCTGACTTCTCTGATTGCACTAAACATCTGAGGAGATTGAACGTTTTACCCATCATGCTCAGGAACCTGGAAGCCCTAATATCTTCTGCTATTTTGTTTTCCTGCACAAACTAGTCAAAACGCTCAGTTTAGGAGCCCCATTGCCCCAACATTTTCATTGAATGGTCCCACGGCACCAAAATCTCACGCCAATTTTCTTCCCGTGGAGGTTCCCCGTATGCACACTTTGCAATATGTTTTCAGCAGCTACCTTGCTTTTCCTGTTTGAAGAAGGCAACCACCCGGGCTTCAGTCTGTTTGTTAAAATACCTTATCTCCATAATTGCTCTGCGGTAGATTGCTACTCACGTCCACCTTGTCTGCAGCAAATGCAAGAGCTTTTCATCTAAGTCTTCTTTCCCGCCATTCGTTATTTCTTTTTTTCTGGATGGCTAGCAAGCACCGTTCAAAGTCCTCGTTGCCAGTTTTTGCATTGTGAATTGTGGAGAACTGACACTAGGAAACACGGAGGGTTAAAAGCTCACAGAACTTTATTTACAAGGTGTGTTCGCTACTGGCAGCTCCTTCACTCTGGCAATTTCCCGGGCTACCGACCTGTGACATCACTTCCGGTGACGACATGCATATATTAATACATAGTACTTACTGCCGCTGCTAAGACTCAATGTAAATCATAACACCATCCTCAGTTGCCTCGGCACTAAGATCTGGAAATCTCTCTCTAAACATTCCTGCCTATCTAACTATCTTTACTCTTTTCAGACACTCTTCGAAGCCTAGTTCTTTGACTAGGTTTTGGCTATCAGCTCTGATATCACCTTCTGTTCCTTGGTGTCAAATCTTGCTTCATGACGTTCCTGTGAAGTGCCTTGAAATGTTTTATTACACTACAGGCACTATATAAATGGAGGTTGTTGTCAGAAATGGGGAGCTCCTAGCTATTGGATTGTGAAATTAATAAAAGCCACTAACCTAATAATAACACCTCACAGCAGCTCTGTTAACTACCTGAAAACACCACACAGCAGCTGTTAACTACCTGATAACACCTCACAGCAGCTGTTAACTACCTGATAACACTGCACAGCGGCTGTTAACTACCTGATAACACCGCACAGCAGCTCTGTTAACTACCTAACACCGCGCATCAGCTCTGTTAACTACCTGATAACACACCACAGCAGCTGTTAACTATCAGATAACAACGCACAGCAGCTGATAACTATCTGATAACACCGCACAGAATCTCTGTTAACTACCTGTTAACACCGCACAGCAGCTGATATTTGGATTTCGGCGGCAGCGGTGCGCAGGGGCCTTCTTGGAGGTGAGTAGTGAGTTTAAAAACCTTACCTTTACAGGAGCAGCCCTTTGGATTTCGGCGGGAGCCGGAAGTTCGACCTCTGGCAAGTCCCCCCCCCCCCCCCCCCAATAAATTCTGGTGGAGAGGAAACCCGAGACACTACACGTGTAGTGTCTCCCACCCACCCTCCTCCTCTAACCTAATAATAAGACCCATTGGTGTAAGGTAAGTGCCATATTATATTATATATTATTAGCATTGTGCAGGCCAAGGATTGGAGGTGGAGGAGCAGTCTCTGTCAGCGAGAGAACCTGAGAACATCTCAGAAGGTAAGCAAGTGATTTTTACTTTTATACCTTTTTTCAAATTGTGTGTGTCGGGGGGGACAGAAAAGCTGTGACCTGAGTGGCTGGTTGCGATTCTAACCTAAATTTTTTTGACTATTTGGGAACTAATTAAACATAATAACTTAATTATAATTTAGAGGATATCTAAGCCAGAGATCGGAGGATATTATAGTTAGCTATCGCATTTCTATTAGAAATCTAGTGCTAGGAAACAGATAGTTGACAGTAACTTTGTAATTTAAAAAAAAAAAGTATTTATAAAAAAAAAAGACAAATTTTAATTTTAATTAATTGACGCAATGTCAGTTAGAGGGGTGCTGTGCTCTGACTGTGAGATGTGGCAGGTCCGGGAGGCTTCCAGCGTCCTGGATGGCTTCATCTGCAGAAAGTGCACCCAACTGCAGCTCCTCACAGACCGCATGGTTCGGTTGGAGCAGCAATTGGATGCACTTAGGAGCATGCAGGTGGCGGAAAGCGTCATAGATCGCAGTTATGTAAGTGTGGTCACACCCAAGGTGCAGGCAGAGAAATGGGTGACCACCAGAAAGGGCAGGCAGTCAGTGCAGGAATCCCCTGTGGTTGTCCCCCTCTCGAACAGATATACCCCTTTGGATACTGTCGGGGGGGATAGCCTATCAGGGGAAAACAGCAGCAGCCAGAGCAGTGGCACCACGGCTGGCTCTGATGTTCAGAAGGGAGGGTCAAAGCGCAGAAGAGTAATAGTTATAGGGGACTCTATAGTCAGGGGAACAGATAGGCGCTTCTGTGGACGTGAAAGAGACTCCAGGATGGTATGTTGCCTCCCTGGTGCCAGGGTCCAGGATGTCTCCGAACGAGTAGAGGGAATCCTGAAGGGGGAGGGCAAACAGGTAGAGGTCGTTGTACATATTGGTACTAACGACATAGGCAGGAAGAGGCATGAGGTCCTGCAGCAGGAGTTCAGGGAGCTAGGCAGAAAGTTAAAAGACAGGACCTCGAGGGTTGTAATCTCGGGATTACTCCCTGTGCCACGTGCCAGTGAGGCTAGAAATAGGAAGATAGAGCAGACAAACACGTGGCTAAACAGCTGGTGTAGGAGGGAGGGTTTCGGTTATCTGGACCACTGGGAGCTCTTCCGGGGCAGGTGTGACCTGTATAAGATGGACGGGTTGCATCTAAACCGGAGAGGCATAAATATCCTGGCCGCGAGATTTGCTAGTGTCACACGGGAGGGTTTAAACTAGTATGGCAGGGGGGTGGGCACGGGAGCAATAGGTCAGAAGGTGAGAGCGTTGAGGGAGAACTAGGGAATATGGACAGTGTGGCTCTGAGGCAGAGCAGACTGGGAGAAGTTGCTGAACACAGCGGGTCTGGTGGCCTGAAGTGCATATGTTTTAATGCAAGGAGCATTACGGGTAAGGCAGATGAACTTAGAGCTTGGATTGCTACTTGGAACTATGATGTTGTTGCCATTACAGAGACCTGGTTGAGGGAAGGGCAGGATTGGCAGCTAAACGTTCCAGGATTTAGATGTTTCAGGCGGGATAGAGGGGGAGGTAAAAGGGGAGGCGGAGTTGCGCTACTTGTTCGGGAGAATATCACAGCTATACTGCGAGAGGACACCTCCGAGGGCAGTGAGGCTATATGGGTAGAGATCAGGAATAAGAAGGGTGCAGTCACAATGTTGGGGGTATACTACAGGCCTCCCAACAGCCAGCGGGAGATAGAGGAGCAGATAGGTAGACAGATTTTGGAAAAGAGTAAAAACAACAGGGTTGTGGTGATGGGAGACTTCAACTTCCCCAATATTGACTGGGACTCACTTAGTGCCAGGGGCTTAGACGGGGCAGAGTTTGTAAGGAGCATCCAGGAGGGCTTCTTAAAACAATATGTAAATAGTCCAACTAGGGAAGAGGCGGTACTGGACCTGGTATTGGGGAATGAGCCCGGCCAGGTGGTAGATGTTTCAGTAGGGGAGCATTTCGGTAACAGTGACCACAATTCAGTAAGTTTTAAAGTACTGGTGGACAAGGATAAGAGTGGTCCGAGGATGAATGTGCTAAATTGGGGGAAGGCTAATTATAACAATATTAGGCGGGAACTGAAGAGCATAGATTGGGGGCGGATGTTTGAGGGCAAATCAACATCTGACATGTGGGAGGCTTTCAAGTGTCAGTTGATAGGAATACAGGACAGGCATGTTCCTGTGAGGAAGAAAGACAAATACGGCAATTTTCGGGAACCTTGGATGTCGAATGATATTGTAGGCCTCGTCAAAAAGAAAAAGGAGGCATTTGTCAGGGCTAAAAGGCTGGGAACAGACGAAGCCTGTGTGGCATATAAGGAAAGTAGGAAGGAACTTAAGCAGGGAGTCAGGAGGGCTAGAAGGGGTCATGAAAAGTCATTGGCAAATAGGGTTAAGGAAAATCCCAAGGCTTTTTACACTTACATAAAAAGCAAGAGGGTAGCCAGGGAAAGGGTTGGCCCACTGAAGGATAGGCAAGGGAATCTATGTGTGGAGCCAGAGGAAATGGGCGAGGTACTAAATGAATACTTTGCATCAGTATTCACCAAAGAGAAGGAATTGGTAGATGTTGAGTCTGGAGAAGGGGGTGTAGATAGCCTGGGTCACATTGTGATCCAAAAAGACGAGGTGTTGGGTGTCTTAAAAAATATTAAGGTAGATAAGTCCCCAGGGCCGGATGGGATCTACCCCAGAATACTGAAGGAGGCTGGAGAGGAAATTGCTGAGGCCTTGACAGAAATCTTTGGATCCTCGCTGTCTTCAGGGGATGTCCCGGAGGACTGGAGAATAGCCAATGTTGTTCCTCTGTTTAAGAAGGGTGGCAGGGATAATCCCGGGAACTACAGGCCGGTGAGCCTTACTTCAGTGGTAGGGAAATTACTGGAGAGAATTCTTCGAGACAGGATCTACTCCCATTTGGAAGCAAATGGACGTATTAGTGAGAGGCAGCACGGTTTTGTGAAGGGGAGGTCGTGTCTCACTAACTTGATAGAGTTTTTCGAGGAGGTCACTAAGATGATTGATGCAGGTAGGGCAGTAGATGTTGTCTATATGGACTTCAGTAAGGCCTTTGACAAGGTCCCTCATGGTAGACTAGTACAAAAGGTGAAGTCACACGGGATCAGGGGTGAACTGGCAAGGTGGATACAGAACTGGCTAGGCCATAGAAGGCAGAGGGTAGCAATGGAGGGATGCTTTTCTAATTGGAGGGCTGTGACCAGTGGTGTTCCACAGGGATCAGTGCTGGGACCTTTGCTCTTTGTAGTATATATAAATGATTTGGAGGAAAATGTAACTGGTCTGATTAGTAAGTTTGCAGACGACACAAAGGTTGGTGGAATTGCGGATAGCGATGAGGACTGTCTGAGGATACAGCAGGATTTAGATTGTCTGGAGACTTGGGCGGAGAGATGGCAGATGGAGTTTAACCTGGACAAATGTGAGGTAATGCATTTTGGAAGGGCTAATGCAGGTAGGGAATATACAGTGAATGGTAGAACCCTCAAGAGTATTGAAAGTCAAAGAGATCTAGGAGTACAGGTCCACAGATCACTGAAAGGGGCTACACAGGTGGAGAAGGTAGTCAAGAAGGCATACGGCATGCTTGCCTTCATTGGCCGGGGCATTGAGTATAAGAATTGGCAAGTCATGTTGCAGCTGTATAGAACCTTAGTTAGGCCACACTTGGAGTATAGTGTTCAATTCTGGTCGCCACACTACCAGAAGGATGTGGAGGCTTTAGAGAGGGTGCAGAAGAGATTTACCAGAATGTTGCCTGGTATGGAGGGCATAAGCTATGAGGAGCGATTGAATAAACTCGGTTTGTTCTCACTGGAACGAAGGAGGTTGAGGGGCGACCTGATAGAGGTATACAAAATTATGAGGGGCATAGACAGAGTGGATAGTCAGAGGCTTTTCCCCAGGGTAGAGGGGTCAATTACTAGGGGGCATAGGTTTAAGGTGAGAGGGGCAAAGTTTAGAGTAGATGTACGAGGCAAGTTTTTTACGCAGAGGGTAGTGGGTGCCTGGAACTCACTACCGGAGGAGGTAGTGGAGGCAGGGACGATAGGGACATTTAAGGGGCATCTTGACAAATATATGAATAGGATGGGAATAGAAGGATACGGACCCAGGAAGTGTAGAAGATTGTAGTTTAGTCGGGCAGTATGGTCGGCACGGGCTTGGAGGGCCGAAGGGCCTGTTCCTGTGCTGTACATTTCTTTGTTCTTTGTTCTTTGTAATGTCAAAAGGCATTCAGTCAAGTTGACTTGGTTTCAACAATGAAATAGATCAACTTGATCATGAGAACTTGCCACATTCTTACCTTGCCATGACTAATTCATGTCTTCTATCTCTGAAGAGGTATCTCTCATGTGCAGCACAGCGGGCGTAGCAAGGACAGGTTCTCAGAGAAGCTGACTTTCCTGAGGGTACATCACCACAGGACTCATGCGCGTCGTGCTCAGTACAGATGCTCCCATTTCAGTGGGGCCAGTTGGACAGATAGCTTGCTCACAAGTGAACACGAACAGATGATGGAGACAGGAACAGCAGTGGACGCAGCCTTCTCCAAACTCTGCTCAAATAGACCCGGGTGATGTACCTCAGGAGCCTTTGATGGAAAGGAGAATAATTGAGCAGCAGCAGAGGAGATATGCTGCATTTTCAACTAGATTGATGCACGGGGTTGGGAAGGTGCTGATGTCACAGGCCACTGAGATGATGTCTTCTACATGGATATTGTGACCAGCACCATGGACTTTGCAGTGAAGTTTGTATTATTAAGGGCATCCTTGATGTCCCAAGCAGCAATGTAAATGGCTGGCGATATTTGACTGCATCCTCTTCCTCCTTACCCTCTGAAATGTTGGTGGAGGATCTGAGTTTTTTGTCTAGGTCTTCCTACAGGTCAAGACGTTGCTGTTGTGCAGAGAATGACCATCCTCTAGGCCCTGTCTCATGTGTATCGAAGACTGCCTCCAGATGTGCTCAGGCACCTAAGAACATCTTCAGCACACTGATTCTATTACACATCTGATGATGCTGTCAGATATATTGTAGCACTGTTGGGCTTCAGTGGCCATATTTCCAACAGGTGTCAGGAATTAATTTTGTTGTGGATATCCTTTGTTACCCAGTAGCCACCCCATAAGCCTACTTCCAGATCCAAGAAGGAGCTTGGACTGCCACAGAATGGCATCTTGAGAGCTGCCAGTCAGGACTCTTGTGAACACACACATAAACATCATCCACTGGTTGCATGCCCGCAACACATTGATAAAGTGGAAGCTCTTGCAATTGACAAATACTCCTGGCTGATCTGGCTGTCTCCAGAGAGCCATCTGTGTGCTGTTCATTGTGTACTGTACCTTTAGGGAGTCAGTCAGAGCTACAAAATTGAACTCCTGCTATTCTAACTGACATTGTCAGTGGTAAAGTTGGCATAATTGCCAGCCCTCGCAATTAGTCGTCAGTCACCTGCCTTAGGTGCCTGCAGATGTCTGCGGCAGGAAATTACTGCAGAAGTCCCTCAGGATTGTGTCCTAGCCCAAACTACCTTCAGCTGCTTCATCAATGACCTTCCTTCCATCATAAGTTCAGAAGTGGGGATGTTTGTGGATGACTGCACAATGTTCAGCACTATTCGTGACTCCTCAGATAATGAAGCAGTCCATGTCCAAATGAAGCAAGACCTGGACAATATCCAGGGTTGGACTGACAAATGGCAAGTTACATTCGCGCCACACAAGTGACAGGCAATGACCATCTCCTACAAGAGAGGACCTAACCAACCCCCATAATATTCAATTGCAATACCATCGCTGAATCCTCCACAATCAAAATCCTGGGGGTTACAATTGATCAGAAACTGAACTGGACTAGTGATATTGATATTGTCGTTACCAGGGCAGGTCAAAGGCTAGGATTCCTATGAAGAGTAACTCACCCTCTGACCCCCCCCCCCCCCCCCCCCTAAAGCCTGTCTACCCTCTACAAGGCACAAGTCATGAATGTGATGGAATACTCTCCACTTGGCTGGATGAGTGCAGCTCCAACAACACTCAAGAAGCTCGACACCATCCAGGACAAAACAATCTGCTTGACTGCTTCACTTTCCACAAACATTCAAACCCTCTACCGCCAACAAACAGTGGCAGCCATGTGTACCATCTACAAGATGCACTGCAGTATATCACCAAGGTTCCTTGGACAGCACCTTCCAAACCCACAACCACTATCATCTAGAAGGACAAGAGCAACAGTTGCCTGAGAACCTCACCATCTGGAGGTTCTGCTGTAAGTCACTCACCACCCTAATTTGGAAATATATCGCCATTCTTTCACTGTTGCTGGGGCTAAATCCTCCCTAACAGCACAGTGGGTGCACCTACACAAGAAGGACTGCAGCGGTTTAATAAGGCAACTCACCAACACTTTCTGAAGGGCAACTAGGGATGGGCAATAAATGCTGGCCTAACCAGCGATGCCCACATGCTGTAAATGAGTTATAAAAGAAGAGCCGTGGAAGCAACTAGAGGCAAACAAAGCTGACTGTGATGGTGGCAATGGAAGTCACTGGTTATTTGTCACACAAGGTACACAAAGTCCTCTTCTAAGATGCTGCAAATGTCTACATCCACCTTACATAACATCTTGAGCCTCCTGAGACATATGCAGTCAGATATTTAAAGGAACTCCAGTCTATGCATGTAGATCCCATTTTGCGATACTGTCTCCTGCTATCTGCCACTATCTGCTGTGGCTCCCCTCTCTGTAGCTGTCCTCCCTGCGACTCTCCTTTTTGCGGCTCCCCTCTCTACAGCTCTCCTCTCTGCACTCTCCGCTCTTTACTGCTCTCCCCTCTCTGCTGCTCTGCCCTCTTTACCGCTCTCTCCTCTTTACAGCTCTCCCCTCTCTGCACTCACCCCTCTTTACTGCTCTCCCCTCTTTGCGCTCTCCCCTCTTTACCGCTCTCCCCTCTCTGCTCTCTCCTCTCTCTGCCACTCTCCCCTTTCGGCCGCTCTCCCCTCTCCGCTGCTCTCCCCTCTCCGCCACTCTCCCCTCTCCGCTGCTCTTCTCTCTCCACCCCTCTCCGCCACTCTCCCCTCTCCGCTGCTCTCCCCGCTCCACCGCTCTTCCCTCTCTGCTGCCCTCCCTTCTCTGCCGCTCTCCCCTCTCTGCAGCTCTCCCCTTTCTGCCGCTCTCCCCTCTCTGCCGCTCTCCCCCCTCTGCCGCTCTCCCCTCTCTGCCGCTCTCCCCTCTCCGCCGCTCTCCCCTCTCCGCCGCTTTCCCCTCTCCGCCGCTCTCCCCTCTCCGCCACTCTTCCCTCTCCGCCGCTCTCCCCTCTCCACCGCTCTTCCCTCTCTGCTCCCTTCTCTGCCGCTCTCCCCCCTCTGCCGCTCTCCCGTCTCTGCTGCTCTCCCCTCTCTGCCGCTTTCCTCTCTCTGTCGCTCTCCCCTCTCCGCCACGCTCCCCTCTCCACCGCTTACCCCTCTCCGGTGTTCTCCCCTCTCTGCTGCTCTCCCCTCTCTGCCGCTCTCCCCTCTCTGTCGCTCCCCCTCTCTGCTGCTCTCTCCTCTCTGCCGCTCTCCCCTCTCCGCCGCTCTCCCCTCTCTGCCGCTCTCCCCTCTCTACCGCTCTCCTCTCTCTGCCTCTCCCCCCTCTCTGCTGCTCTCCCCTCTCCGCCGCTCTCCTCCTGCTGACACTCTCCTCGCGCTCTGCCGTTCTCCTCTCTCTGACACTCTCCCACAGAGCTACTGGTCTGTGAGCAGCATCCTGTTGTGGTGCAGTTACTGGAGATGTTTCTGGCCATCTTGGTCCTCATCTGATGATCAATTCAAAGCAACACAAGTAAGCACCCACCATTGGCATATTTTCCTGAGATTTCTTCAGCTACCTCATTGCTGCGATGTCGTCACCTCACATTCACTGAATAGTGTCCGGAGACCTAGGAAACTTACAGACCCAATGTTAAAGTCAGAAGTGTTTTTAATATTGCTGTAATTTGGATGAACTTATGGCAATAGACAACCTACCATTTCCAAAGTGGTTGCATGCTTACAGCCTTATGTATGCAAATTAAATGTGGAAATTGTTGGGTTGGAGCTAGCTTCCTGATGAACTGACATTTCTTCCTGTTTTAACCTCCGACCCAAAGCCATGTGCTCTCCCAGATAAAAATTCAGCCAAAGTATTATGCTGAGATATTACACTGTCCTTTTTACTTTATAGATGGTGATGGATTTGCTATGTATTTTTTTTTGTTTTTTATGTTTATTGCTGTTAGTTAAATGGCTGCTCAGGGTAACCAATATTTGATGAAAGTGGATATCATTTGAAAATATCCAGGAGGGTGCTTTTGTTAACAGAGCATACCTTCTGAATGCTGATTGCTTTATTTGTCTGTAAATGTAGAACTTGTGTTGTGTGGCACGCATTTGATCTATACTACAGTCAGTTATTTATGTGAAAATAATTTCTTCTCCAATTGTCAGCCGCGGTAATCATGGGAGAGGTAATACTTCTGGTGGTCACAAGCAGTCGGGGAGCCCAACTATTGCTCGAGAGAAGGATCCGGTGTCAGCGGTGTATAGAAATACGGCCAACATTCGTGACATCTACGGAGCTTCATCTCGCAGTAGCAGCAGTAACTCTGGTTCATACAAAGGCAGTGACAGTAGCCCAACTATCAGGTATACTAATGAAAGCTGGTAGGATTGATGAAGTACTGCATTTCATTTTTCTGATCAAAACCTCATGCTCTATATTCTGTACTTGGCATCTTTTGTTCATCAATTCTGATCTAAGTATTCAAAAATGAATATTTAGGCTTAGACAAAGGACTTGACTAACCGCTTTACATTTTAAATACACATTTTTAAAGTGAAAGGTATTGTAATCATTGTAAAACAAAT
Source organism: Scyliorhinus torazame (assembly GCF_047496885.1). Lineage (NCBI taxonomy): Eukaryota > Metazoa > Chordata > Chondrichthyes > Carcharhiniformes > Scyliorhinidae > Scyliorhinus > Scyliorhinus torazame. Next base: position 87,707,167 of record NC_092717.1, read on the forward strand.
GAAACATAATTCTATTAATTGCTGTATTGTTAATTGTGTTGCCTAACTTTACAAACGAACTGTAAGCAGATATTCCTTTAACTTCCCTGATCAGGCCTGCCAACTTCAGACCACGATTCTCGAAGGCACTGCGTCCCTCTCCATACATCCCCAATTCAGATTGACCAACGTTTTGCGTACCCTTTGTAATAATTCCAGGAGGGGCAGAGTGAAAGGCCAAACTTGTTTATTTTAAACTGAAAATAAAGCCGTTTCCACGGCACACAAAACAAACGTCCCAACCCAGGACTATCGGGAACTGCCGGTACAGGTCTTGGAACTACATTGAAAGGTCCAGCTAACGAGCTCCAGCTGGCGGGTCTCTGCCCGCTCACCACAGGAACTCGTATTCTGCAAAGCCCATGGGGAGATCAGTCAGTGATCCTCAATGGTCCTTGTGAAGGTTCTTGTGACGGTTAGTAAGTAGTTTCTTTCTTAACTACCCCTCCAAATACCACAGGTTTTCTAAATCGTTATTTACACAGTACGGGGAAACATTTGGCTTGTAAGGAAACATGAGAGACTCTTCCGAGTCTCACTTCGGTTCAGAGCTGTACTCTAGATGGACCAGGAATGAGTGACCATGTCAAGTAATGTGTCAAAACAACAATTTTACTGACTATTGAATAATAATAATATGACAATTATAATTGATAATATAAAAAGAAAAGTAACTTTATTGAAAGGAGAAACACACTACATACATGAGAAGAAAGTTTTTTTTCTTTTTATAGATTTGGAGTACCCAATTCATAGTACCCAATTCATTTTTTCCAATTAAGGGGAATTTTAGCGTGGTCAATCCACCTACCCTGCACATCTTTGGGTTGTGGGGGTGAAACCCACGCAGATGATCCCAGGAATGGTAGGCCTAACATACGATGAACGTCTGAGGATCCTGGGATTATATTCATTGGAGTTTAGGAGGTTGAGGGGAGATCGAATAGAAACTTACAAGATAATGAATGGCTTAGATAGGGTGGATGTAGGGAAGTTGTTTCCATTAGCAGGGGAGACTAGGACCCGGGGGCACAGCCTTAGAATAAAAGGGAGTCACTTTAGAACAGAGATGAGGAGAAATTTCTTCAGCCAGAGAGTGGTGGGTCTGTGGAATTCATTGCCACAGAGGGCGGTGGAGGCCGGGACGTTGAGTGTCTTTAAGACAGAAGTTGATAAATTCTTGATTTCTCGAGGAATTAAGGGCTATGGAGAGAGAGCGGGTAAATGGAATCAGCCATGATTGAATGGTGGAGTGGACTCGATGGGCCGAATGGCCTTACTTCCACTCCTATGTCTTATGGTCTTATGGACACGGGGAGAATGTGCAAACGCCACACGGACAGTGACCCAGGGCCGGGATCGATCCTGGGATCTTGGCGCTGTGAGGCAGCAGTGCTAACCACTGTGCTGCCTCAAAAGTTTTTTTTTAAAACGCAAACTAGTATGTAACTCGTAAAGTTGACCAGGGAGAACCAGTGGATGTGGTTCATTTCGACTTTCAGAAGGTTTTCGACAAGGTCTCAAAATGCAGAGTATAAGAATAGGGATGTTTTACTGCAATTGTGTAGAGCATTGATGAGGCCACACCTAGAGTATTGTGTGCCATTTTGGTGTCCTTATCTGAGGAAGGATGTTCTTGCTATGGAGAGAGTGCAGCGAAGGTTTACCAGGCTGATTCCTGGGATGGTGGGACTGTCATGAGGAGAGAGTAAATTGGTTGGGATTATATTCATTGGAATTTAGAAGAGTGAGAGGGGATCTCATAGGAACTTATAAAATTCGAACAAGATTAGATAGGGTAGATTTAGAAGGAATGTTCCCGATTGTTGGGGAGTCCAGAACTAGGGGTCATAGTTTGCGGATAAGGGGTAAACCTTTTAGGACCGAAGTGAGGAGAAATTTCTTCACCCAGAGAATGGTGAATCTGTGGAATTCACTACCACAGAAAGTAGTTGAGGCCAAAACATTACGTAATTTCAAGAAGGAATTAGATATAGCTCTTGGGGCTAAAGGGATCCAGGGATATGGGGGAAGGTGGGATCAGGATATTGAACTTGATGAAGAGCCACAATGAATGGCGGAGCAGGCTCACAGGACTGAATGACCTCTTCCTGCTTCTAATTTCTCTGTCTGTTTCCATGTAAACAACTGCCCCAATCTATATGTTCCACTACAGCTCCCCAAAATGGAAAACCCAGCTAAGTCTGTTCCACAATAGAACACTAAATTTGTAAAAATTCCCTTTGGTACATACAGTACCACGTCTTCTGAGTAACTTTACAGGGGTGGACTCTTTGGCCAGTCACTCTGATGTCCCTTTCTCCATTTTCAGTGGTTGACTATTTCACTACGGTTGCAGCCCTGAGTCCTGGAAGCAGTGTCCCTTTAAGCCAGTTTACTGGCTCCATTCCAGCCTTTTGGGGCCTGGTTCAGACATTCCCAAAGCAAATCTCCATCCTTATCAATTCTCCTCACAGGCACTGCAAGGCCATGCATACTCCGCAATATCAAAGGTGTTTCCGCATCTTGTGACAGTGTCTTCCCAACTGCCATCCATCAAGTGTCCATCAATCAAACTTCATCTCCTGATGTTTCAGTGGTTGACCTCCCCAAGTCCAAGTCAGGCCACTCATCATCCTGGCTTGTAGTTCAAGGGTCATTGGGGTAAAAAGAGGTAGAATAATTTTTTTTAAAAAACAAATAGGAAAAAATATATATAACGGTCCTTTTTTTGATGGCAACACATCTGTAATGTTCAGTCAATACAGCAGCTGTGAATGCGAGATGCAAGAAAAATCCTTGGGGAAATGTCCAAATCTATACTCAACAATATTACTGATTATATAATTGATCAACAAACAAAGCACAATCACATCTAAGTTTAATTTATTGCCTGGGTATTACTGTGCAACCCGCCGTGTGTATCGGTGGGAGGCATCACCGGGTTTCCCGTTTGAAGCGCTCACCGTGAAACCTATGGCAGGGGCTGCACCATCAGCAGGACAGGAAGATCCCGCCACCGCAAACAGCCCGGAAATTCTGATCAATATTTACAAACGAAGGTACAATACAAAATAACTTTAAATCTTCAATATTGGCTTGAAAGCTAGAGGGCAGCAGCAATAAAATGGCCGACAGTCTCTAATGTATTTTCTAGTTGCCATTAATGTAATAGAGGAGCTTGTTTTTTGGAGCATAAGCACTTAAAGCTCTTCTTCCCAAGCCCCTCCCACCCCACTCACTCACTCAGCAGTCCCTCCTCGAAATCCCCTCACTCATCGCCCCCTCATCCCAGCTCCCTCTTCCAACTCACTCACTCAACAGACCCTTTTCCCAGCTCCCTCCCCCCAACTCACTCACTCAGCACCCCTCATTCCAGCTCCCTCCTCCAACTCACTCACTCAGCACCCCCTAATCCTAACTGACTCACTCAGCACCCCTCTTCCCAGCTCCCTCCTCCGACTCACTCACTCAGCACCCCTCATTCCAGCTCCCTCCTCCAACTCACTCACTCAGCAACCCCTCATCCCAGCTCCCTCCTCCAACTCACTCACTCAGCACCCCCTAATCCTAACTGACTCACTCAGCACCCCTCATCCAGAACCCTCCTCCAACTCACTCACTAAGCACCCCCTCATCCTAACTCATTCACTCAGCACCCCCTCATCCAGAACCCTCCTCCAACTGACTCACTCAGCACCCCTAATCCTAACTCATATCACTCAGCACCCCTCATCCCAGCTCCCTCCTCCGACTCACTCACTCAGCACCCCTCATCCCAGCTCCCTCCTCCGACTCACTCAGCACCCCCTCATCCTAACCACATTCACTCAGCACTCCCTCATCCAGAACCCTCCTCCAACTCACTCACTCAATACCCCCTAATCCTAACTCACTCACTCAGCACCCCCTTGTCCTAACTCATTCACTCAGCACCCCCTCATCCAAAACCCTCCTCCAACTCATTCACTCAGCACTCCCTTCCCGCACTCACTTGCCAAGCAACCCCTCTTCCCAAAACCCCTACTCCCTGGACTCTGGAGAATGGGAGGTGATAGTCGGAAGAAATTTCTTGGGTGGGATTCTCCAATTATGGGGCTGGGTGGAATTCTCCAATAATGGGGGTATGTCCCCACGCTCGTGGGAAAACGAGCACGAATCACTGTGGACTATTTTGGACAAAGTCCAGAGTGAATCTCCGTTTTGCAGGGGGCTAGCAGGGCCCCGGAGTAGTCCTCGCATCCCGCTGCCGATACAGGGCCCTGCACTTCCGGCCGCGGGTCCGCACAACATGGCGGACTCACACAGCAGGCCGACCCTGTAAATATAGGCCCCTCCCAGATAGGCCTCTTTCAAGGGCCCCCGAACGGTGCTGCGTCGACCGCGCGCGCCGACTGGTGCCGATTTTCCAATCCGCGGAGAATCGCGGGTCTGACACCCCATACCCCGCCCCCGCGCCGAGCACGATTTCGGCGCATAGGCTCGGAGAATCCTGCCCAAAATTCTTGAAAATCTGCGGTTACACAATTAAGCAAAATATACCCCCAAGAGACATCTGCCATGCTGCCGGGGTAAGCATATCACGTTTTGAGAACTATTGTTCTAAGGTGCTTTAACTGTATATTCTGATTCCTTTGCATTTTTATTCACTCAGTTGGTCTATGGCATCTTAAACATTCCTGGCTACAAGACATTCATGGTGACAGTGTTGGTCAAAGATACTATTATAATAATAGAATTATAATAATATGGCATGGTGGCACAGTGTTCAGCACTGTTACCTCACAGCGTCGGGGACCCGGGTTCGATTCTGACCTTGGGTGACTGTGTGGAGTTTGCACATTCTCTCCGTGTCTGCGGGGTTTCCTCCGGCGACTCTGGTTTCATCTCACAATCCAAAGATGTGCAGGTTAGATGGATTGGCTATGCTAAATTGCCTCTTAGTGTCCAAAGGTTAAGTGGGGTTACAGGGATAGTGTGGGGAGTGGGCCAGGCTGTTGTTTCAGAGGGTCAGTGCAGACTCATTGGGCCAAATGGCTTCCTTCTGCACTGTAGGGATTCCATGATTCTATGAATAATGGAATTTGATGTGCTTGAGTGTTCAAAGATAGAATCTATTGGCTTGGAAATGAAGAATAATGAAAGAGCTGCTGGGTACAAAATATATGACACTAAATAGTAGAGCTGCATTTCACAAAGCAGGACAGAAATTGAGGTAGGCAGATGCTGAAATAGGCAGATTAGAACGTCTGCTTCCATTCATTGGGCTATCAGCCCAGTTTGGTAGATGAGTATGAGGCCCCCTAACACCCCCCCCCCGCCCCTGCACTTGCTCATCCAAACTCACGACCACTACCATCTAGGGGAACAAGCACAGCTACCAGGGAACACCACCACCTGGAGAAGCCCAGAATATCTGTGCAAAACATAAGGCTGAAGCATTCGCAACAATCTTCAGCCAGAAGTGTCGAGTGAATGATCCATCTTGGCTTCCTCCAGATGTCCCCAGCACCACAAATGTCAGTCTTCAGCAAATTTTATTAACTCCATGTAATTTCAAGAAACAGCCAAAGGCATTGGATACTACAAAGATTATGGGCCTGAACATTATTCAAGCAATAGTCTTGAAGACATGAGCTCCAGACCTTGCCGCACCCCTAGTCAAGCTGTTCCAGTAAAGCGACAACACTGGTATCTACCCGGCAATGTGGAAAATTGCTCAGGTATGTCCTGTACACAAGAAACAGGACAAATCCTGCCTGCCCCATCAGTCTACCTTCGATCATCAGCAAAGTGATGGAAGGGGTCATCAACAGTGCTATCAAGCGGTACATACTCAGCAATATCCTGCTCACGGATGCTCAGTTTGTGTTACATCAGTGTCACTAAGCTCCTGACTTAATTACAGCCTTGGTTCAAACATGGACCAAAGAGCTGACTGCCAGAGGTGAGGTGGGAGTGACTGCCTTTGATATCAAGGCAGCATTTGCCCGAGTGTGGCATCAAGGAGTCAATGGGAATCGGGGGAAAATCTCTACTGGTTGGAGTCATACCTAGCACAAAGGAAGATGATTCTTGTTGTTGAAGGTCAATCATCTTAGCTCCAGGAGATCATTGCAGGCATTCCTCAGGGTAGTGTCACCTTCAGCTGCTTCATCAATGACTCCTTCCATCATAAGGTCCGAAATGGGGATGTTTGCTGATGACTGTACAATGTGCAGCACCAACAGTGGGGCTGTTTAGCACAGGGCTAAATCGCTGGCTTTGAAAGCAGACCGAGGCAGGCCAGCAGCACCGTTCAATTCCCGTAACAGCCTCCCCGAACAAGCGCCGGAATGTGGCGACTAGGGGCTTTTCACAGTAACTTCATTGAAGCCTACTTGTGACAATAAGCGATTTTCATTTTCATTTCATTCATTTGCAATTCCTCAGATACTGAAGCCGCATCTCAGATACTGAAACTGCATACTGAAGCAACAACTTGGGGGTTACCATTGATCAGAAACTGGACTAGCTATATAAATAATGTGGCTACCAGAGCAAGTCAAAGGCGAGGAATTCTGTGGCGAGTAACTCACCTCCTGAATCTCCAAAGTCTGTCCACCATCTACAAGTCAAGAGTGCGATGGAATATTTTCCACTTGCCTGGATGAGTGCAGTTCCAACAACACTCAAAGCTTGACACCATCCAGGCTAAAGCAGCCCACTTGATTGCTCCTCCTTCCACAATCGTTCAGTCCTCCACCACCGACGAACAGTGGCAGTGTGTGCACCATCTACAAGATGCACAGCAGGAACTCACCATGGTTCCTTAGACAGCACCTTCCAAATCCACGACCACTACAGTCTAGAAGGATAAGAGCAGCAGGTACCTGGGAACCCCACCATCTGGAGGTTCCCCTTCAAGTCACTCACCACTCTGACTTGGAATTACATCGCCATTCCTTCACTGTCATTGGGTCAAAATACTGGGATGCCCTCTCTACCAGCACTGTGGGTTTACCTGCACCTCAGGGACTGCAGCGTTCAAGAAGGTGGTGCACCACACAACCTTCTCAAGGACTACTAGGGATGTCATAGATGTCATAGAATTTACAGTGCAGAAGGAGGCCATTCGGCCCATCGAGTCTGCACCGGCTCTTGGAAAGAGCAACCTACCCGAGGTCCACACCTCCACCCTATCCCCATAACCCAGCAACCCTACCCAACACTATGGGCAATTTTGGACACTAAGGGCAATTTAGCATGGCCAATCCACCTAACCTGCACATCTTTGGACTGCGGGAGGAAACCGGAGCACCCGGAGGAAACCCACGCACACACGGGGAGGATGTGCAGACTCCGCACAGACAGTGACCCAAGCCGGAATCGAACCTGGGACCCTGGAGCTGTGAAGCAATTGTGCTATCCACAATGCTACCGTGCTGCCCCATGAGCAATAAATGCTGGCCGAGCTAGAGATGGACTCTACGTAAATTAATTAAAAAAAATTAATTTTTAAAAATGCTATGCCCCCTCACCTCCCATGCCCCCTCACTACCCCTTGCCTGTCTCACTCCCCCCCCCCCCCCCCCCAATATCTTCCCCATGCCCACTCATTCACTTTTCACTGCAAAACTCTTGAGCCCTACTATTACATTCCGGAGTCTTGAGATGCTCATAAAGCTGTCAAGATAAACATAGTCATTCAAAATCCACTTCATAAAAAGTAATCCAAAATAACATCATCCTATTAAGTAGTTATAAAATAATCAATATAAAAGCTCACAGTTTCCTTGGCAGCTTTATCAACACAACTTACTGATCTGAATTTATTAATGGGGTTTAGAACTCAGCCAAGCATGCAAAATGAAATTCTATTTTACAACTAAAACTCCAGAACTCAATACATTGATTAAAGTTTTTGAAGTCATTGAAATATCTTAGCCATTGGTTCAAGTTTTAAAGCAGGGAACAGCTGTCTGAATTGTCAAAGAGCGCAGCTATCTGCCCCTTAGAGTCCAAAGATGTGCAGGTTAGGTGGGATTACGGGGTTTGGATGGGGGAGTGAGCATAGGTAGTGCTGTTTCAGAGGGTCAGTGCAGACCCGATGGGCCGAATGGCCTCCTGCACTGCAGAGATTATATGATTCTATTCTATGATTCTAAGTGGGACAAGTGGATTATGAGGGAGTATTTGGGAGTTGTGGAAAAATAAGGATCAAACAAATGTGAAAATACTCAACTGGGGGAGCATTAATTTCAGTGAGTTGTAAAGGTTCTGGTCCATGTAGATTGGAATGACTGAGTGACAGGTAAAACAGTAAACGAACAGTGGGAGGCCTTCAAAAAGGAGATAGTTGGGTACTAATGAGACAAGTTGACATAAGAGGAGGTCATCCTGGATGACCAAAGATATAGAGCTTGAAATGAAACCGTAAAAGGGGGTTTATAATAAATGTTAAACCCATTCTACAGTGGAAAACCGAACTGAATACAGAAAGTAGACGGGATAAAAGATATTAGAGTATTTGACAATAGGGGCGAGATTCTCTGACCCCCCGCCGGGTCGGAGAATCGCCGGGGGCTGGCGTGAATCCCGCCCCCGCCGGTTGCTGAATTCTCCGGCACCGGATATTCGGCGGGGGCGGGAATCGCGCCGCGCCGGTTGGCGGGCCACCCCGCGATTCTCCGGCCTGGATGGGCCGAAGTCCCGCTGCTAAAATGCCAGTCCCACCGGCGTAGATTAAACCACCTACCTTACCGGCGGGACAAGGCGGCGCGGGTGGGCTCCGGGGTCCTGGGTGGGGGCGCGGGGCGACCTGGCCCCGGGGGGTGCCCCCACGGTGGCCTGGCCCGCGATCGGGGCCCACCGATCCGCGGGCGGGCCTGTGCCGTGGGGGCACTCTTTTCCTTCCGCCTTCGCCACGGTCTCCACCATTGCGGAGGCGGAAGAGACTCCCTCCACTGCGCATGCGCGGGCATGCCGTCAGCGGCCGCTAACGCTCCCGCGCATGCGCCACCCGGAGATGTCATTTCCGCGCCAGCTGGTGGAGCACCAAAGGCCTTTTCCGCCAGCTGGCGGGGCGGAAATTCATCCAGTGCGGGCCTAGCCCCTTAAGGTTGGGGCTCGGCCCCCCCAAGATGCGGAGCATTCCGCACCTTTGGGGCGGTGCGATGCCCGACTGATTTGCACCGTTTTGGGCGCCAGTCTGCGGACATCGCGCCGATACCGGAGAATTACGCACATGATTTGAGGATAAAATAAAAAATTCCAAAAGCTATTTAAATAAAAGGGCAGTCAAAAGAAGCATGGAGCTGACTGAGGGACAAAAAGGAGATCTAGTAGGGGTAGAACACATGGCTGAGATCCAAATTGAGTAAATACAGAAAATGATGGAAAAACCCAGCAGTTGTGGCAGCATCTGTGGAGATAGAATTGGAATTAACATAGGCTGCAAAAGGAGGTAAGGGTGGAGATGGTAGAGATTTTGGCCACAACCTTACAATCCTCCTTAGAAATGGGAATGATTCCACAGGACTGGAGAATTGCAAACGTTACATGAGTGTTCAAAAAGAACGATAAATCCAGCAACTACAATATTCAAAGACAGAAGCATAGATTAATAAATGGCAGCCAACACGGATTTGTTAAAGACAAATCGTTTCTCAGCAACTTTATCAAGTTTTTAATGTAGTGGGTGGTGTTGATAGTGCAGTTTCTCTCATGGTTATGGACTTTGGAAATGTTTTTGATAAATCATAAAATCAGAGGATGGTTCAAACATAGACGGATGCCATTGAGTAGTGGGACAAAATGAGATGCTCTTGCAGAGATGCCAGCTCTCTGCAAGAACATCTCACCTTGTCCCACTACTCATTACATTCCCCATAACCTGCATTTTGTTTCTCTTCAGATAATTATCCAATTCCCTTTTGAAAGCAATGATTGAATCTGATTCCATAACACCCTCAGCAGTGCATTCTAGATCCTCAGCATTTGCTGTGTAAAAATCATTCTCCTCACATCGTGTCGTAGAGTTTTACAGCACAGAAAGAGGCCCTTCAGCCCATTGTGTCTGTGCCAGCCATCAAGCACCTATCTATTCTAATCTTATTTTTCAGCACTTGGTCCATACCCTTGTCTACTATGGCGTTTCAAGTGCTCAACTAAATGCGTCTTAAATGGGATCATGTCTAATCCACGCCGGCGGAACTGGCCAAACACGGATGGCCGCTCGTCCCATCAGGGCCCGGAGAATTGCCGTGGGGGGCCACTGCCAACGGCCCCCGACCGGCATGGCGTGAACCCCGCCCCCGCCCGAAAACCGGCGCAGGAGAATACGGCAGCCAGCGGCGGGGCGGGATTCGCGCTGCCCCCCGGGGATTCTCCGACCCGGCGGGGGTCGGAGAATCCCGCTGAATACTCCAGTTGATGATAAACTAGTGTTAAATAACTGTTCACAATGACTTTCCTGCTTTTGCCTCTATTTATCACACCCAGGATCACATATGTCTTATGAACCACTTTCTCAACCAGTGGAGTAACCTTCACTGATATATGCACATACATCTTGTACCATGTGCAATACCACATAATATCATTGTTATCAAAATTGTAACCCATGTGATTAAAGAGCAAGTGGTTACGTGGATGTGGAATTGGCTAAGAGATAGAAAAAGATAGAGAAGAGTGGTGAATTATTGATTGTCAGACTGGTTGGAAGTTTACAGTCGGTCCTGCAGGGTTAGTACTTCAAACGCCACTTTTTCAAATATATAAATGACCTGGAATTGGGTATACAGGGCATAAGTTCAAAGTTTGCAGAAGAAACAAAGCTTGGAATTGTGGTAAACAATGAGGAGGATAGTAACAGACTTAAGGAAGACATAGTTTGATTGGTCAACTGGGCAGACACATGGCAGACAATTTAATGAAGAGAAATGTGAAATTATACGTTTTTTTGGTAGGAGTGAGAAAAACAAATAAATTCTGAACAGTTTTAAATGGGTTGCTGAATGAGAGACCTCGGGGTGCAAGTACACAAATCTCCGAAGGTGGTGGGACAAGTTGAGCAGGTTGGTTAAAAAGAAAATATGCAGAAGCTACAGGGGAATAGGCAGGTTTGGGTTTGATGAGATGTTCAAATATTAAAAATCTGAATCCAAAACATCACCTGTCTACTTCCGGTTTCGACAGCTGAAATAGAAAATATTTAAATATCATAACAAAGCCTCATATTTAAGAACTATTTTCAATTTAACCATTCTGCAACTTCTGGAACCCCAATGGCTAAATGGAGGTGAGGAGGTAAGTGTCTTTCTACCTCCCCGGTGGATTCAGTTTATCTGCTTCAGCCGCTATCGGTGTGAGTTTGGAGGCCCTACGCTCCCAATCATTCTGTACTCAACCTCTCATCTCCGCCTTGTGCAACTACCCCCCTGAATCTTCTAATACCCTCCACAACTCTGCTGAAATTTTCAATTGGCAATAAGGTATTTGGCAAAAGAAACAGAAGGGTGCTGAAGATTGAGTCATCGTGATCTGGAATACATTGTCTGAAAGGAGTTTGGAAGCAGGCTCAATATTACCTTTGAAAAAAGGAATTGGTTAAATAAGCATTGGTTAATGAGACTAATTGGATAACTCTCCAAAGTGCTGGCTCTGGAATGACGGGCTGAATGGCCAACCTCTGTGCTAATCATGCTATTCTATGTGACATCAGCAAGTCATAAGTCTTTCTGTCATGTAGCTGCCCAACAATGACTTCAGAGGCTAAGGCCCTAAACATTTGAAAGGTGCACAGTCAAGGAAATGCCCTTCAAATTATTTGTATTGTTAAACCCTAAATTAGATGTGCTGGTTGTCTAAATTTCCGGGTTTAAATTAATTACAAGGAATTTGCATAAACGACAAGATTAATGCTTAAACATTGGAGTGATAAATTCTTGAACATCTTGGAGATCACTTTTTGTTCTGCTTCATTTTATGCATTCTCCAACACAGGAGTGATATCTAACTCGATTGCTTAGGAGAATCACATGCTTAGGAAATAAATTAAAGGGTTGGGTTATTGATGAATGAGGTCTTGCACCTTTTCTCTCATCCTTCTGTGATAGAAACCCCAAGGGTTTTTGCTATTCATCTACTAACAGCTAAAATTGTGTTCTATACACCTTGCTTTAGACCTGTCATTGAAGAACTTGAAAAATATTCTCCTTGGATGTGGTTTAGGTCAGGTGTCTATTATTTCCATTCCCCCAGTGTGGGATTTTTTTTTCACATTTTCCTTGGAATGAGACCAACTGTAAAAGTGTCATCGAACATTTCTCAGATTCACCTTTTACAGTCAAAGCTGTCAGAACGAGACACTAGCCTTTGACCTTTGGTCATTGTCCAGGATTTTTACCAAGTGTTTATCCCATAGTTCCAGAATATTTTATAATGTAGAACCTCCATGATTACCTGTATCTTGACAATTGGCTTGTCCAAACTCATTCTCCGAACTGGCATACGCAGCTATCCAGAAGATGTTCCATTGAGTTCAGTATCGTAGGCAGCTCAGAGAAGATTAAGTAAAAATCCACACTAAACCAGAGGGTGAATTTCCACACGTATTCTCCCAATTTTCTAGTGCAACTTTGAAAGAGCCACGGAAATCCCAAGAAAACGGTGCAAAACCTGTTCACGCCGAAAAGGAAAGTTTCCCTGACCCTTGCTGAAATTCCGATGTATCAGCAGGAAAACTGCTTACAAATACATCCCCTACTGTTTTTAACAGTGTCATTCGGAACCATACCAGGCCAGGCAGTCCAGGGAGGACCAATCATGGAGCAGATGGCAAGCCTGAGGTGGCAGTGGCCTACAGTATTTGCCTGGAAAAGCATTCCTGTTGAATATCTTTAAAATTGGAATGGATCGGCATAGTGGTGTAGGTACTCCAGTTTATATGGTGCAGATATAGGAGATCATGTATTGCAAGCTAACTGGTGATACCATTTATGGAGGCATGCCAGGCATATAGTTTCCCCAGAAATAATCAAACAAAGCTTTGCTTCTTTGATTCGCGCAAGTTAAAGGTCTTTTGAAGATTGAATAAGAACCTGCAACCTAAAGAGTCTGCATTTAGATTGTTATTAATCTAATTTTATTCAGACCTTTTTATAGTTGTGGCATAAAATTTAAATGCCAGTCATATCGGCAGAATGAACAAGAGCTGCCGATAGAGAACAGTAGTACTAGCAAGGAAAGGTCTGAATTCGAATGGTGGTGTTGTTAAAGTTTGCATATTATAATTAGATTACTTTTTAAATGATGGCTATTCTATGAAAGGAAAGCACTGAATCGTACAGAAGAAGCCCGTTCTATCGTCTCTGTGCCAGCTCATTGAAAGAACTCTCCAATTAGCTCCACTCACCTGCTCTTTCTTCACAGCCTTGAAATGAGCTTGAATTTTTTAAAAATTCTAATATAAGCACATGCCTTTAAATTGTAGTACCTCTGACATTTGAAGTCAACATGCTGGCCGTAATTCGCCGGCCATTGGGATTCTCTGTTCCCGCAAGCAGCACGCCCTCGCTTGTGGGTTTTCCGGCAGCCTGGGATGGCTTTAATGGGAAATTCCATTGACAAGCGGCAGGAGTAGAGAATCCTGCCACCAGAGAACGGCGTGCTGCTGGGGGACTTTGACTTCATATCATATCCAAAAAATAAAATCGCAACAGCATTAGAGATGTGTGGAAGGAATGAGTAGGTTGTGTGGTGGGCTAGATGCTGATCTTTCGCATCTGGAATCTAAGTCCCGATCTTGCCCAGACTAAGGGGCTGACATTCGAGTCTTGCTGTTTGCTGGAAGAGCCTCATGTGAAATGAGTTTACATTGTCTCAATAAAGTTTTCTATGGACGAGGGCCTGAGGAACAAAACTGCCCAGAATTGATGCCATTTAACAATCTCAATGGTATAGCAAGTTTGGGAGCTAGAAGAATCATATTGATGAAGATGCTTTTCCTAGAATCGTGCTGGGGCACATTGTTAAGCATCTAACTATGCCATGCTATAGATGACTCAGGAGAACTTGACTGGGTACTCAAAATATTAATTGTTCCATTCCCAGCATTGATAGCATTGAAAGGGTCAGACAGAAATTTTCAAGCATGGGAAAACTCTTTGCTCCCATTACTGTTATGAATAATAATGAATCCAAGATAAGGAGAAAGAGAAAAATAAGGAACTGAAACAAAAAGAAAATTATGAACGCATTTAGAGTTCAGAAAAACCAAGAATTATAACTGCTGCACTAAAAGTCAATAACTATAAGATTTATGAATCATCAATGCAGGTCTCTCGTGTAGAATTTTGTAAGAGTCTGATTTAACGCTCTTGACTCAAAAGTGTATCACAACCACAATATGTCAAAACTAATGGCTTCAAGGGCGTGTGTGTGTGGCCGTGTGACAATCACTGGATGAAGCTGTGAAAACAGCCAAATCAGTGTCTGTAATTGATTAATTGATTTATCAGGAGTCTTTAGGGGAAGGCCATAGTAGTTGTCAAACACCAATTACTGAATTATTTACAGCTGATTTAAATTAAATCTGTAAACAAAAGAAACCATTCTTCCTACCACACACACTTAAATGTCAGCCAATTCCTGGTGACTCAATGCATGACTTTTAATTGAACTGGCAACTGCTTGCCTCTTCTCTGATATCTGAATATTTCCAATCTCTGGGGTGCATGTGGTGTTATATATATATAGAACAAACTGCTGACATCATATGGTTTGCTGTGAAAGATTCTGTGGCAATGACCTGTTGATTTTTGGATTGTCCTAGATTTGATTTTCAATGTAGCAACTATAAAACAGATGTTTTACATGTATTTTATTTCTGATTTACTCTGGGTCGATTTCCTCCCATTACTGTCATTGGTCTCTTCTTTCAGCCAAGAAGGAAGAACATATCACTCTGTGGCAAGGATGCCAAGCTACCAATGTTTTTAACATTTCTTCTACCTCTGAAGAGCTTGCTGGGTTTTGCACTGATGTGTGGAGTTGACTGAATTGCTGACACCAGGAGATGAAGTGATACTTTTGTGCTGCAGAATTTTTAAAAATGCATTGTTGCTATTTAGCCATATCATTCAAATATTAAAATATATGGTGAAGGATGTGATGTTTATGCTTAATAATGTAACTACTTTCATTTTGAGGTGATAATTGCAGTATTGACTCCAGCATAAAGATATGATGGAATGAAATGTGTAAGCAGGATCGAATAGAATAGAATAGAACATTACAGCGCAATACAGGCCCTTCGGCCCTCGATGTTGCGCCGACCTGTGAAACCAATCTAAAGCCCATCTACACTATTCCCTTATCATCCATTTGTTTATCCAATGACCATTTAAATGCCCTTAATGTTGGCGAGTCCACTACTGTTGCAGGCAGGGCATTCCACGCCCTTACTATCTGAGTAAAGAACCTACCTCTGACATCTGTCCTATATCTATCTCCCCTCAATTTAAAGCTATGTCCCCTCGTGCTAGTCATTACCATCTGAGGAAAAAGGCTCTCACTGTCCACCCTATCTAATCCTTTGATCATCTTGTATGCCTCAATTAAGTCACCTCTTAACCTTCTTCTCTCTGACGAAAACAGCCTTAAGTCCCTCAGCCTTTCCTCATAAGATCTTCCCTCCATACCAGGCAAAATCCTGGTAAATCTCCTCTGCACCCTTTCCAATGCTTCCACATCCTTCCTATAATGCGGCGACCAGAACTGCACGCAATACTCCAAATGCGGCCGCACCAGAGTTTGGTACAGCTGCAACATGACCTCATGGCTCTGAAACTCAATCCCGCTACCAATAAACCTAACACACCGTACGCCTTCTTAACAACCCTATCAACCTAGGTGGCAACGTTCAGGGATCTATGTACATGGACACCGAGATATATCTGCTCATCCACACTACCAAGAATCTTACCATTAGTCCAGTACTCTGTCTTCCTGTTACTACTTCCAAAATGAATCACCTCACACTTTTCTGCATTAAACTCCATTTGCCACCTCTCAGCCGAGCTCTGCAGCTTATCTATGTCCCTCTGTAACATGCAACATCCTTCCACACTGTCCACAACTCCACCGACTTTAGTGTCATCTGCATATTTACTCACCCATCCTTCTACGCCCTCCTCCAGGTCATTTATAAAAATGACAAACAGCAGTGGCCCCAAAACAGATCCTTGTGGTACACCACTAGTAACTGAACTCCAGGCTGAACATTTCCCATCAACCACCACCCTCTGTCTTTTTACAGCTAGCCAATTTCTGATCCAAACTGCTAAATCACCCTGAATCCCATGCCTCCGTATTTTCTGCAATAGCCTACCATGGGGAACCTTATCAAACGCTTTACTGAAATCCACATACACCACATCAACTGCTTTACCCTCGTCCACCTGTTTGGTCACCTTCTCAAAGAACTCAATAAGGTTTGTGAGGCACGACCTACCCTTCACAAAACCGTGTTGACTATCTCTAATCAAATTATTCCTTTCTAGATGATTATAAATCCTATCTCTTATAAAACTTTCCAAGACTTTGCCCACAACAGAGGTAAGGCTCACTGGTCTATAGTTACCGGTGGGTTGCCTCTACTCCCCTTCTAGAACAAGGGGACAACATTTGCTATCCTCCAGTCTTCTGGCACTATTCCTGGAGACTATGATGACATAAAGATCAAAGCCATACTTTGAAGGATACTTGGAAGTACTTTGAATGTGACATCATCTGTGGGCAATGACATTATAGTTTATATTAGTTCTATATTAATATTCTAGTAGAAGATCTATAGTTATAGTAAATTATTAAAGAAGTTGAAATATTGAAGGTCACATCAGTAACCAGTAATGAAAACGTTTTCTGATTTTTAAGGACTTCCATTGCTCGATGTTTTGCATGTCATTTTTATAAATCTTAATTGATGTAGCATAATTGTATTAATGTATAATTGTTGTATCTAACTTTTCGCTTGCAAATACCCCAAAAAGGCTGCTTTTGGTGTAACCATGGCAGCTACACTTGAGCAGCCAAGTGACTCACACTTGCGTGGTTTTTTTTTTCCTCTTTCCTATTTATAAATAGTGTGTTCAACACAACATGCTATTCTTTATTCAGAAGAAATGCAGACTTCTGTATGCGGCACTCAGGTCAGCAGAAGATTAACTCTGGGACCTAACAGTGTTCAAGTTGTAATAAGCTTCCTTGTTTTGTTTGGTGTAAGCCTGCATTGCATTCCTTTTTATTATTAATAAGAATGAATATAGCCCTTTCCAATTCATTGGAAAGGAAAATTCGGCAAGGAAGGTGTCTGACTAAAGCAGTATTTTTCAAACTTTTTTTCCGGGGACCCATTGTTACCAACCAGCCAACCTTCGGGACCCAACCTGGCCGACCTTCGCGACCCACGCCGGCCGACCTTCACGACTCACTTCACGAGGAAATGGTTTTGGGTCCCTTTGACCCCAATGGTCCCTTTGTCCCCCGAACTTGGGGGGAAAAAAGGCTGCAACCATATAAAAACAAATGCTGCCGCAATGCGCATGCGTGCCAGATGATCGGACATGCACGCGCAGTGCGGCCGACTTTTAAAAAATCTCTTCCTGGCCATTTTGAAGGCCGCTCGCAGCCGGCATTATTAAATGCCGGCTGTTGCGCGCGGATTTGCGCGATCGGGTGCGGCGCGACGGACGGCTCCGCGACCCACCCGAGTTTGACAATGCATGGACTAGAGGCTCATCCACAACCGCCCGTTTTCCATCCAGTTGAAAACCAGCCAAGAGATTGAAGAGAGAGTGGTTAGAATACATTTCTTGCTGCAGAGTGTTTTGCTCTTAGGAGCAGAGCAGTTGAGGCACCTTTTAGGGCGAGGTGGATAATGAATCAAAGCACAGGACGATAAAGGGAGACTGCAGGATTGTACTTAATTTTGGATTGTACTTAAAAGGAGTTAGCACAGACGTGATGGGCAAACAATCACATCCTGTGCCATAAACTTTGGTTGTCCTTTAGTTTGAAATGATCAGTATTATTATGTTTGTGATGTCCTGATAACATTCTAATTAATACTAGGGAATTGTGTCCTCCAAATTCATTCGATAGAAACAACCTTCCTATGCCAATATATGAATCAGTCCATGCTGTAACACTGTAAATAAAAAGGATATAGGAAATCAGTGGTACGTTGAAAACCATTAATGCAGAGATGTTGCCCCAAGGGACTGAACAACAACACTGTGGAATGCCTGGGTAGAAATTTGTATTCACAAAACCTTCACTTTCCTTTCCTTTTCCATTGAACAAGCCCTTGTGTTCTGCTGTACAGCAATGAAATACTGAGCAAAGCTATGCGCCTACCTGCAGAGCAAAAACAACTTGCATTTATCTGGATCATCGGAAGCCAAAAATTGACACCAAGCCAAAGAAGAAGCTATTAGCAGATGACTAAACAATTGGTCAAAAGGCTACATTTTAAGGAGGTTCTTAAAGAGCAGAGAGAGATGGCAAGATGGAGAGATTTCAGAAGGGAATTTCTGAACACACAGCCTAGACAGCTGAAGGCATGAACTGTTGGGGTGGAAGAGGTAGTGAGTGCACAAGAGGCCAGGATTGGAGGAACATGCAGACCTTTGAGGATTGTGGAGTTGTAGCAGGAAAAATAATAAGAGTGGAGTAGGCATTAATGGAATTTGAACATGCAGATTTTAAAATTGAGCCAATGAAGACAGCGAGGACCATGGTGATTGGTAAGTGAGTTAGAATAGAGGCAGCAGAGTTTGGATGAGCTGAAGTTTATGGAGGGTGAAGCAAAGGAAATTGACAAAATATTCCTTTCTTGCTCTCACAGTATAGTTGGTTCCAGAGTGGTTGATGATGTCCTAAGAGCATAATACTTTGCCATTTTCTATTCCAGAAAGACAATTGAATCATAAAATATAAAGGAGAAAATATACTTCATGAAGGACTACTGTCCTCACAAAAATATGCTTAAGAAGTTATTGTTGAACTTCATCATGGCAATCATTCAATGTGCAAGTAAACATCAAATGCTCTTACTGCAGTGATTACAGAGCAGAAATTATAGAATAAATATTATACAGTTAATCGTTTGCTAGCACAGAACTTGATTATTAACTATGTTTTGTCAATCTTTTGGTCTTGCACTCATCAGAACAATCACAAGAATAGCAATGTCAGGGGAAGCGACAACTTTATACTGTATGAGAAGAGAATACTATATGGTTGCCAAGTGTACTGTATATTGTGCAAACTCATGAAAGGGCCTAAGGCTGTCACATTTGGCCCTGAAGGGAGCAGCACTGCAGTCTCACGGTGCTGAGGTACCAGGTTCGATCCCGGCTCTGAGTCACTGTCCATGTGGAGTTTGCACATACTCGCTGTGTTTGCGTGGGTTTACGCGCCCACAACCCAAAGATGTGCAGGGTAGGTGGATTGGCCAGGCTAAATTGACCCTTAATTGGAAAAATGAATTGGGAACTCTAAATTTTAAAAATAAAAAAATATTTGGCCTGGAAAAGTGCCCAGTCTATCTCCGATTACCCTCCTAGGCCAAGATATCTTAGAAAAATTGAGCAACAGGTGAAGCAAGCTGTTTCATGCTGCTACTATGCAGTAGCAACACGGGTGGTATCCACTCCTTAATAGGATGCTACATCAAGCCAAAAAGCCTATCACATAAATGAGTAATGTGGTGTGTGAACTTCAGTGCCAGTGTAATGTGCAGGATGTAGGCTGTATGTCACAAAGACTGGCTCAGATCATATCCAACAGCATGTCCCTTCCACTGTTCGCAACAAGCAAGGTGCAGGCTGTACCCAACCTGCCCCTTGCTTGCAAAACGCAAAACATTGTGTTCAGCATTAGATATGATGCTGCGATCGAACATTTGCGAAATAATCCTCGGTGCACTACAAACTACACTGACAACCAATTTAAGATTGTCAGTCGAGCTCGCGGTCTGGCGCGTTTGCTTGTCCTGAAAGTTACATGTATTACTACATAGGGCCTGTTCTTTTACGGCAGAAAGAATATGTACACACATTGCTCCTTTTTTAGCCAAACAAAATAAGTGGTAGCCATTCCCTGGCAATCGGGGTCAAGCTGCTGGGCTTAGATTTTGAACAATACTTGGCAGTTAACTGTCAGCAACCATCAACTAGTGCGTTTCCATGGCAACAGAATCCACTTTCCAACCAATCAGCACCCTCTTCTCATACTGCACAAAGTTGTTTCCCATGACATTGGTCCTGATGAGTGCCAGACAAAAAGCTTCAACGAATGTATTTTTTCAGCTGTAATAATTGTTATTGTGCTAGTATAATATAGATTGGAATTAAAAAGATGAGTTTACCTTAAGAAAGCTAAAAACTATGGGCTGGATTTTAGTATGCTAAATCAGAAGGTTTTGAGTCAAGCTGAGTTTTAAATTATTTAAATCCTCAAATCCATCTCTCCAACCTGCTCATGTTCAGGTTAATGAAGGCCCCTGGTTGGCAGGCCGGCAATTCAAATATTATACTAAGAATGGCAGCCTCTGAATTCACCCTTATGCAGGTTTAATCCTGGTCAGATAGGTTGCACAGTCCTTAGGAAACCCAACAGCTGAAGGGAGGCAAGGGCAACTTTGGAATGGAGTTAAGTACATTTACAATAATGCTTTTGGGCTAGGAAGAGCAGGAGTGCTTTCCCCTATCCTCTGCCCCATCAGAATCCTAGCTCCATACAAAGAGCCCAGGTTCTGGAATCAGACCCTGGAACCAAGGTGCCCCTCCCCCCACTGCCACCACCATCACGCACAAGGAGATTGTGGACCTACCGGCCCTATGCCCAGTTGTGGATTTCTTATCCAAAACCTACCACTGTCCCTTATACATAACCGGCCCATGTTTTCTCCAGGCCAAAGAGCTACAAACATGGGATCCAGATGAGCGATCTACGTTTATAGACATAAATATATTCATGAAATATCACTTTAAAGTAATCTTTGAACATTGCTTAAGTAGAATAACTTATGTGTTTGTTATTTTTGATTGATTATTTAGTTATACTAGAAACTTGTGGTTTGTGAATAGAAGTATATATATTTGTAAAATGCTGCACACACAAACTTCTACATAGCCATTTTATTCTCTTTTTTCCCTTTCCTCTTTTCACTGTCAATTTCGGAGAGGATGATTGAAAATAAGTAGTGAAATAGTAAATAGATTCAACTTGAGGGTGAGTAAAACACTGAATGAGAAGGCATTTAGGAGACTACTCGGGGCAGTCAGCTTGGACTGGATTCTGAACTTAGCTATATGGGCGGACTGAATTAACATATGCAGTCCAAATAACAGGATTGTGGAACTAATGCAAGCAAAACACTGCAACTGTTAATTCAGCTGCCTCACATGAAGGTTCAAATTCTCCCTATAAAGTCTGCTTTGATATCATTGGCAACCACTTAAAATATTCGAATGAAAGCAAAATACTGCGGATGCTAGAAATCCGAAATAAAAACAGAAAATGCTGGACAAACTCAGCAGGTCCGGCAGCATCTGTGGAGAGAAACAGTTAACGTTTTGGATCTAAATGATCCTTCCACAGGAGTCTGAGTTTATCCAGCATTTGCTGTTTGTATTACATAAATATTCAATTCAATTTAATAGAAAGGGATATAAAAGAAAAGGTGATCCATTGATGAGAACTCTTTGTGACATGAGTTCTTATTTTATCTAGTCCATTAACGATGAGATTTCCTCTTTTAAATCCTCCAATTGTTCTGTTCATCTGAACTTCAATAACTCATTCTCTTTCTTTCCTTTTACTTTCATTATCTGAATTTTCCAGGCGATCTGGTAAATACACCTCTTGCAGTGATAATCATGGCATTAAGCCCCCAAACCCGGAGCAGTACCTGACCCCACTGCAGCAAAAGGAGGTTACCATTAGACATCTGAGGACAAAACTAAAGGATTCTGAAAGCAGCCTTCAAGAGAGGTGGTAATTATTTTAATTCTAACAACTAATAAGTTGTTTACATTCAACATAGATTTTGGTGTCAAACTTGCCTATCCTTTCCTGAATAAAGACCTGTGGTAAGCAGGTAAGGCATCAGAACATGGGAGTAGATCCCATGGAATTTGTGTCATTCTTTCTGTTATCAAGATCTGCATATTTATGGACAGTGAGTGAGAAAACTGAAATTAATGTTAAAATTGCTGACCAATTTTGAGCTTATAAAAAACATTATAACATGGACATCCAGAGTTGCCAAAGCTATCCACGGACACAATAGGTATGTGCAGCTGTTGAACGTGTTTACAAAAAACAATTATTGTTTCAGATTGAAGACTTAATAAAATTTGTAACGCTTGGGAGTATTGGGTTACTTTTGTTGTATAATTGCCACCTTGTGCTTTATCTGTTTCTAGATGAGTTTACTCATTAGCATTCCTTCTCTAAACATATCTCGCTCGACCTTCAGACCAGGTGACTTGAGCATTGTCATAAAATGTGGAGCAAATTATTTCTGTAGGTGTGCCACTGCAATTATTGTCACAAGTCTGGAGGTTCAAAGAGGTATGAAAGCAACAGGCATTTGTGTTCCATTTTTCTCCAGGCCTCCTTCTGTTCCCATCCCTATCTCCCAATTGAGGAATCAATAAATAGCTTGACCTTATGTTGTTTCCTCTTTGTTCTTTGTCATAGCACACAACAAAGAATATGACTGGAAAGTGTAGTATGAGCCATACATGAGTGCAAATAAGTTAGAATAAAATAATGCACCAGCCACAGCCCTTGCAAGAGTGGGAAAGAAGGAGTGTTACTTAGTAAAGAGCTGATTGAATGGTTAGGGTAGGGACATTGCTCAGCAAGTGTAGAGTTAGAAATGCATCAAGCAGGACAAAACTCAGAATGATGCTCCATCATTTTCAGAGTTGGAAATGTATATTCTTGCAATCACAGGAACTTGTGGAAAACGATTGTCTGCAGGATTGCAAGAAGATGTCAACATTATTATCCATTTTCTTACACTCCTACAGAAATAAGGGAAGCAAATAGGTACTCCGCACATTTACTAACATTTTTATTTTCTGTGATGGGCGCAAAGTTTTCTTTGTGTTAATTCTTGCAAATTAACACTTCCTTCCACTTTTCTGCTCTATTATTCTTAAATAGGTATGCAAGCTTCCTACCATTGCTCCCTCTCATTCTACATTGTGAGTTTCCAGTTTTACCTGCTTCCTCTCTTTCTGTCTCCAGTCATAATCCAAGCTCGCACTGCTTCTTCTAACTTATGAATCTAAGTTCCCACTGTTTTCTGCCTCTGAATCGAAGTTCTGGGTGTTTCCTCTCTTTGTGAAACCCATCGCCCAAACTTGCAATGTTACCTCTTTCCTTGAATCCGAGCTCCCATTCTCTGGATCTTATCCATAGAATCTATACAGTGCAAAAGGAGGCCATTCGGCCCATCGTGTCTGCATTGGCCCTCCAAAAGAGCACCCTACCTTGGCTCACTCCTCCACCCTATCCCCGTAACCCCACCTAACCTGTACATTTTTGGACACCAAGGGGCAATTCAGCAAAGCCAATCCACCTAACCTGCACATCTTTGGACTGTGGGTGGAAACCGGAGCACCCAGAGGAAACCCACGCAGTCACGGAAAGAACATGCAAACTCCACATAGACACTCGCCTAAGGCTGGAATTGAACCCGAGTCCCTGGCGCTGTGGGACAGAATTGCGAACCACCGTGCCACACTGATGTCTTGCTACTTCCTGCCTGTCTCCTGTCTGAATCCAAAAACCTGTTCCTATCTCTCTTGATTGAAACTCACACTGTTCCCTCTGTCTTCTGGAGTGCCAGTTGCAGTAGGTTTCTTTCTACCCCGTGAAATCTGATTCTTAACTTCGCACAGCATTATGACATTAAATTACTTACTTTTGAAATTGATTGTAGAATATAGATGCCATCATAATTTACAAGTTTTCCCAAGATTTAAAATTCTGGTTTATTCAAAATAACATGAACTCTGGTGTTTTACTAGCTCTTCCGGTGAATTGAACTCTGTCATTTGTTATTTCTCTTTTCCATCACCAGCCTCTTTCCCTGACTCTTCCCTGTATCTTATATTCTGTTAAAATCAAAAGTTTGTGTTTGTTTTCTGCTCGTTGTAAAGTCTGTGGCTTTGTTTGACAAAAAAAATGTGAAATATCTCACAAGTACTTTTAAATGTGTGTTTGGTTTACATACACCAGGGAAGCAATCTTAATTTTGTATGAATAATGAATTCTGGCCTGGATTTTGTGGTCAGAACCTGCCCACAAAGGCTTAATTGGCTCCAGAGCTGGATATCTTATATTCTGATGTGACTTTGAATGTTTTGCCATCTGTGGCGCTCAGCATTAAGTTAAACAACTAATCACATTGAAGATCTCACATAGACAGTAAAATAGGAAGTAAAACATAGGGATTTGAATTCACATCTTGATCATAGATAAAAATTAAAATATTGTCAATGTATGTTCAAACATTTTGAAAATCATATCATTTCAAAGTGTTCTTCTGAGGAAATCAAACTCTTCAGTGGGCCTTGCTGAGGTGCTTTTAATGAACCATGACATTAGCATCCTGATTCTTGAGTTCCCCAGCCAATTAGAGAGGGAAGGCAGGATTTCTCATTAAAAGTACCCCAACATGTGCTAGAATTCCTCAACTGGACAAGGATTTTTGAGGCTGCAGCAACTCTGAAACTGAAGGCTCCCTGAATCTCTGACTCCTTCCTGGACGTTCTGCTGTGGGACTGCAGTGAAATGAACTCTCCCCAAGCCAGGAGGAAGAAGGCAGCCTAAATAACCCTGCAGACATGCACTGAAGTGCCTACCAAAGCAATCAGTAAAGTTTGGTGTCCCCCCAATAGAATTCAGGACCTCAGGGGGGTAGGAAAGCTGAGCAACATAACACTTCCAGGTGCCAAGCACCAAACTTTTGACGTGCTCAGCATTCTCCTGCACAGCACTGATCAGAGCAGCAGACCATGCAGCTGCATTCATTTGTCTTTCCCGATCTAAACAGACAGTACTTCACTTCATACACATGCTCCAAAGTCCCTGATTCCATTCCCTCTCCCCTATGGGGCTGAATGTGACTAAGGAGAAGGCATCTATCTGGGGTTGGTCCTGTTGTGTGTTGCTCCTGCTGTCACTGGTATTGGCTTGCTGCTCTTTTTTTAAATGAATTTAGAGTACCCAATTAATTTTTTTCCAATTAAAGGGCAATTTAGCATGGTCAATCCACCTACCCTACACATCTTTTTGGGCTGTGGGGGTGAGACCCATGCAGACACGTGGAGAATGTGCAAACTCCACATGGACAGTGACCCAGGGTCAGGATCGAACCCAGGTCCTCAGTACAGTGAGGCAGCAGTGCTAACCACTGCGCCGCCCCTGCTCTTCTTGCTCTTAGGCAGAGGTGCAAGGTAAAGGTGCATAAACTGGTCTCTTGACGTGGCGAAGGCTAGCAGTGGAAAGTGCAGCTAAAGGTGTGTGAAATGCAAGACAAGTGAAGTGACGTCAAAGAGGCCAGTCTTTGCAGATAAGCAGAACCACTTATCAGCAATTAAAGTACTCTTCGAGAAGGAGTGCTTGATAAACAGCCTCTCATCTGGCCATGGCTGCACCTCTTCAGTTTCACTGATCAGAAAATTCCAAACCTGTCAGTTTCATGGTAAAATGGCTCCTCTCTTCTGTCAGCAATATGTTCTGGTGGAGGGTTTACACTCACAGTGCCAAACTTACCTTCAGATACCAACGGATCAACCGTACATTGCCCACATCCACTGCTGCAAATAATATTAGGGAAATGGATAATTGGCGTGATTTAATGGAAATGTTTCGAACTGTGGTTGTGAGCGGGAACTGCCGCGAGCTCCCCGACGCTCGACCCGGTGAGGCCGTCACCAATATCAAACGTTAATTGGTCCACTTAATGAGGCCCCACGGGCTTCACGCTGCAAATGATGGTCCCGTCGGCTGATTCCTCAGGAACGGAAGCGCCAGCACCATGCCAACAAGGGGCAGTAGCACTTAAACCGATCCCACACAGATCACAGCCATGCCACCGAGGAGACCAGTCCCAAGATTCGGGAATGCCGACCCGGCCAGATGGTTGGACGCAGTTGAGGGCAGGCAGGATGCCCTGTTCCCCTGAGGGTCTCAGAGAGTCAGCACAGAGCAGCCAGTGTCATCTGGGAGGCAGCGGCAATCCCCACCCCCAACCCCTGACGACTATGTGCCTGGCCCACACATGTCCAGCAATGCTGCCGCCCTCCCCCGCCAATGCATAAAGCGTGCAGTTTACGATGCCCTCTCTGTGTCCCTGCAGAAGTTGACCCACAACAGATGGGAAAGGACCCAGATGGACGACCGCCACCCCACCCAGATGATCCGTCTCACGTGAGTTGTTAATGCCATACAGAACGATCCTTCTCTCCCACTGACCACATGTCTATTATCCCGCAGGATCCCCATCGAACGGTGCTGGCCTATCCAGGGTGGTCTCCACCATTGCAAGAGAACACCTCAGAGGGGAGCTCCGAGGAGACCACCATGTTCACGGCACAGCTGTTATCCCCACCTTCCACCAGCACAGAGACACGCACCTTAGTGGGCGACAGTGCTGCTCAGGCGGCTGTGGCACATTCTGGTGAGCGCCTAATAATCTTTATTAGCGTCACAAATAGGCTTACATTAACACTGCAATGGAGTTACTGTGTAATTCCCCTAGTCACCACATTTCACTGCATGTTCAGGTACACAGAGGAAGAATTCAGAATGTCCAAATTACCTAACAGCACATCTTTCGGGACTTGTGGGAGGAAACCGGAGCACCCGGAGGAAACCCACATAGACACAGGGAGAACGTGCAGACTCCGCACAGACAGTGATCCAAGCCGGGAATCGAACGCGGGTCCCTGCCGCTATGCAGCAAAAGTGCTAACCACTGTGCTACCGTGCCACCCAAGAACACCCAGGCGAGACAGCAGGTCTGCTGGGTCCCAGTCAGATGCCTCTGGACCAGTTTTACCTGGAGCTGATGTAGTCAATAGAGCACAGCCGTGAGATTCAGAGGGGAATGTCAGCTACACTCTAGCAGGTCAATAGCCGAGTGGAGGAATCCCAAAGGTTAAGGGCACAGGAGATAGCGCCAGCAATGCGTGGTACCGCCGCCAACGCTGCGAGGGTGGTGGCTGCAGTGGACAGCCTGGTGCACGATGTCAGCAGCATGAGTGAAGGTGTCCAAGGCATGGCTCAGTCAATGATGACCATGGCTGAGGGCATCGATATCATGTCTGGCTTGCTGCGGGGACGTGACCCAATCCCAGGTGGACCTTTCTGAGGCACCGCGGAGCATGTCCCAATCTCAGATGACATTGCCGGGCGCTCCACAGCATGTCCCAGACTCAGATGGACATTGTCGGGGTGCTTCAGAGCATGTACCAGTCACTGAAGGGGCTTGTCAATGTGGTGCAAACATTGGGGAGCTGCCAAGGCTGCCCGGGCCAGATGACAAAGAGGCAGAAAGGGCTCAATCCAGCTACCCCTCCATCCCGAGGTAACCTCCAGGGCCCCATGTACACCGACTGGGAGGAGGGCCCTGGGTGTCAGCACGGAGCAACCCTATGGAGTGGCGATGGCAGCCACCAGCTCCCCTCCCCCCGGACAATGGCGAGTCTTGGAGTCAGCACCTGGAATAGGGTGGCACGGTGAGGCATGTGCTGCCAGCAGTGGGACGGGACCTTTGGCCCCAGGGACCCCATAGGATACCCGCCAGAGGCATCGAAGGTCACGGGATGAGGTAAACAGCAGGTTGTCTCCACCTCTGGTGTGTATCCTGGGGACATACCTAAATGCAGGGATAGAGCTAAGCAGGTCAAGGATAACGGGGGGGGGGGGGGGAGGGGGTAGTGGAAGTCGGGGGGGGAAGGGTGGGGTGAGGGGGATGGGGTGGGGCAAGTGTTAGGGGTTGGGGAAGGGGGGGGGCGGCACCGTCGTGGCTAGGGGCAGTTGGGGACACATGTACAGCATTAAAAGACATTGCACCTGAGAAATATGACGTATCTGGCACTTTATTCCGCAATGCAGGCCAATCCCCTGCCCCAGCCCCCTGGGCATGGTGGTCCTGGCTTCTCCCCTAGCAGCCCGCCAAGGCACACCACGTGCAGGTGATGGGTGAGAGCGAGCACTCAGCAGACAGGCAGGAGTTAGACTGTGGCATAGATTGAGGAGTATCGGTGCTCAGTTCTCTGCGGGTTACCATCACTCCTCTCCCCTCCCAGCCTGCGACAGTGACCCGCTGACAGTGCCGACATAGTCCCAACACCCTGGAGTGATGTTACACAGACCCTGGGAGGTTGAAACAGGGTTGGGAGGGATGGGGGAATTGGGTGGGGTGGAAATGGAGAGGAGTGGGTGGGGTGACGGATGAAGCCAGGTCCTATGGGAAGCGGGTGTGGATGTGAGCACCCCAGGCTTGCTGGACCCTCACCACAACCGCCTGCCCTCGATCCTCTGGCTGGTCATGTGGTTCTCCCCTGACTCGCCTTGTCCAGCGTCTCCTCCTCACCCTCAGAGGTAGCCGAATGTTCCTCCACCTCCAACACACAGCACCGCTGCTGTGCCAGGTTGTGAAGGGCACAGCAGACCACCACGAACTGGGTGACCCTCTGGGGGGTGTACTGCAGTGCACCTCCAGAGCGGTCCAGGCATCAAAACCGAAATTTGACAAGCCCGGTGCACTGCTCATTGACAGCCTGGATGGCTGCACGGGCCTCGTTGTATCTGGTCTCCGACTGCCCTAGGATTGTAGCTGTCATGCACACTCCCTGGGAAGCATGCACACATGTGCATGATATTCATGTGGTGGCCGCACACGAGCTGGACGCTCAAGGACTGGAACCCCTTCCTGTTGATGTAGGGCACTCCCAGACAGCCCAGTGCACTCAAGGTGACATGCGTCCCATCTATTACCCCCTGGACCAGGGGCATCCTGTCAATGGTGGAGAATCTGGCTGCCCGGGCATCCTGCTATGCCTTATCCATGTCAAAGTTTATACAGCAGCTGCCCGGAAAAACAGGGCACCCGTGACTTCACAGAAGCACTTGTGGGCTATAGCTTGTGAGATGCCAGAAATTTCCCGCTTGAGCCATGGAATGATACTGAGGCGCACCGGGTCAGGGCTGTGGTGACCTTGACAGCCTCCGGGAGCTGGTGTCCACCACGAGTGCAACCTCCGTGGGGTCCAAGATATCTTCCACCCCGTGTAATATTTGTAAGGAATTGCAGAGGGTGTCTAGCGACCAGCGGCGTCTTCGTCCCCATTGCTCCCCCCCCCCCACATCCGACATACTCTGCCCACACACCAGGGGCCGAAGCGGGTGCCTCTGGTCACCAGACCCTATACCCCAGACACCCGCACGTAACCTGCACCAGGGGCTGGTCCCCTCCCTGGTGCACACACCCACCCTCTGGTCTGGAAATGTTCCCGGTGCTTGGATCAGCCCTGGGTGTTCGGATGTTGGCTGCTGCGTCCACGGTGTTGCCTCCCGCAGTGGTGTGTCCAGGCATCATAGTCTGATTGGGAAGCTCGGCAATGACTCCCACTTGCCACATGGCACTCCTACCCACAGGAATCCACTGGGGAGTTGTGAAGTGCCCACTTAACTAAGATTGCCAATTCCCTATTTGCAATAGCCTTCAGCCGCACGGCCCGCCGCCACGGTCAGTGGGAGTTATGGGTGGTCAGTGGGACAGACAGGCAGACACTGGCGTTCCCCCCGTTATGGGTATATATGATCCAATGGGTGGCACAGCGGACCTGCGGGCGCTAAGGCAGCCCCCCCCCGGGCTCATTGCCAGGGAGTGAAGATGGCTACTCACCTCCTCGGATGCCCACAGCAGCCATTCCGCCAGCTTCACGTTTTAAAAAGGTGTACTAATCGGCGCCCGCATGACCACTTGCTGGCAAGGTGGATAGATCATGTGAGCCGTTTAGATCAGGGGTTGTTCCGTTAATCGTATGGTGGTTGCCTTTAAGTGGTGATCATTGGTTTCTCACCACACCACGGCGGGATCCTGGTTTCATCAATGGGAACGGACTGGTTAGATTGCAAACCGATCGGCACCTGGCGTGATTCCCGATTTTGACCTCTCTTGCAATCTAATGCGCGCAGTATCTGAAGTTACCAATGATAGTGTTCAGACCAGAGGAAACAGAGGCCGCGATTCTCCCAAAACATTTCTCAGTTAATTTGTGGTGGGTTTTTCAGGGAGTTTCTCGCCGGCTCTGCTGGTAAGTTCCCCACTGCTAT
Source organism: Scyliorhinus torazame (assembly GCF_047496885.1). NCBI lineage: Eukaryota > Metazoa > Chordata > Chondrichthyes > Carcharhiniformes > Scyliorhinidae > Scyliorhinus > Scyliorhinus torazame. Next base: position 87,737,620 of record NC_092717.1, read on the forward strand.
TCAGTGACACTTAGAGCGCAATTCTCCGGCCTTGTTGTGCTCTCGCATGAGCGCAACGCGGCCGGTGAATGCCCGGAAAGACCACCAGCGAGCCTCCCGATAGTCTTCGCTCCTCCCGGGATTCTCTGAAGTCCCGCGAGAGTTGAACCCCGCCCCGAATAGGCAGGACTGAATGACGCTCGCGGAAGGAGGTCGTAAATCTACTTATGACCTACCTGCACGGCATCTAACGGCCTCCTTCAATTCACCGACTTCCGAAGGGAGGCTGCAGCCGGGCACCGATCAGTGCTGGTCCACACAAACGTGGACCGGCTGAATGGCAGCTAGGGGGTCTCCCAGGCCACTGGAGACCCTAGAGTGGTCAAGGTAAGTGCAGGTCGGCTCCCTGGCCCTCGCAGTGGAACGTGGGCTCTTTGGCACTGCTCAGTAGAGAAGTGCAGGGCAGGTATATAGGGGCTCCGGGAGGTTGGGCGGGTGATGGGTGGGAGTCCTAGAAGGGAGGGGGGTGCTGAAAAGGGTTTTGGGGGCATGAAGAGGGGGGACCCCCAGGGAACTCATAGCGGGGGGTCTTCACTTGGGGGATATGGGGGAGTGTCCATGTGTGTGGGGGTGACATTGCCCATGGGTGGGGGGTTTGTGTGGACCAGCATTGATCAGCGCCCGGCTGCAGCCTACCTGGGAGGCCGGAGCATCGATGGAGACCAGTGGATCCCAGGCAGATAGGTCGTAAGTAGCCGAACAGCCTACTACCGCGAGCATCATTCGTCCCTCCCATTTTGGGCGGAGTTCCTACTCTTAACATCGCGCGGGACTTCGATAAATCTTACGAGGCATGGAGCCTGTTGGGAGGTCCAATGGGGCCTCTCCCAGGATTCTCCGGCCGTGTTGTGCACTCACTTGAGCAAGAGAATCGCGCCCAGAGTTTCCACAGAAAAGACAAGACTGCAGAAACAATTTTTCAAAGCTTTACTGACAAAGCAGAGCTCATGGTGGCGGTCATGTGAAATCAGACATACAGCCAATTAGATGGCTCCAAATATTCTACTGGGTGATTCTGTTCCTCAGACAAGCATAAGTCTCCTTCAAATGGAATATTTATTGAAATCCTGTTCCTTGCATAATTTAATTACTTTGTTCGAACGGCGCGCCACCAAGAAACACGCGGCTGAGGGCCTGGGGAATTCAGCGCATTATTTTGTTTTTTATCCTCCCAGAGCGATTTCTCTTAGTCTTGGTTTTGGCTTCCATTTAATTCGTACCAAACAAATTAGGAATTCTGCTAGGGTTCTAATTTAAAATTTCAAATGAGGAATTTAAGTACTTCAGAAGCTTTGACACATTACTGTGGTCATTCAAGACAGAATCGGCCCTCTGCCAAACTCACCAGAATGGAGCCTACATTGAAGAAGCAAGGGAAAATGTTGAGTTTGTAAGGGACGACGCCCTCAAAATTTTCCCTGTTTAACGGTTGTGTTGCTTAACAAACAGTAGGCGTAGCGTATGTAGGACACAAAGCTTTCAGCAAGTGATCAGGTTCTCTTGAGTACAGATGGCACTCATGAGAGAATCAGTGCTCTTGATACAATCTATGGCTTACTTGAATAAAAGAGTGTATTCAATTAATGGTTCAGTATTTGATCAAAGAAACAATATCCATGCCAATTGCCATTATTCAGGAGGCAGCCACAATGCTTTCATTATGTGGCAGGCCGCATTGCCTGTATTATTTGAAGTGAACACTAGATGGATGGCTCTTAGAAAACTTAGGCAACCCTCTACAGCCATTCCGCTGGCCACAGTAAAGAAATCTCTTAACAGTAGTGCAGCCCTTTGAACTGGAATACTGAGCAGCCGTCTGCTGTTCCATAACTCTCCACTTCCATCTGTCAACTATCAAAGTTTTGGCAGAAAGAAAATGTGTGTTTAAAATAGAGTGCTTGCGTGCAATGCTTTAAATAGAGGCTCCAAGTGGGTGCGGGAGTTTCCAACATAGGTTTATGGCCTGAATGATGCTTATTACCAGCAAGTCATCCCATTTGCAGCCAGGTTGGAAGGATCCTGATGACTGCACTGATTTCTGTTGGAAATCTGCATCCATACATGAAATATGGCCCATCCTGCCTTGGTCCACATTCCGCAGTAAAACGTCCATCTCTTCCAAATCAAAAGACCATTTTTGCGTATGGTTTTTATTCCACCTCCTCTCTCATGTTAATCTGCACTCTGAAAGCTGCCATCTTACTAGATCTTCAATCTATCCCTTGCACTTGATTAAAACAATGTAGGCAGCTAAAGCCAAAGAGGTCAAAATAGGACTGTTAGAAGAGTTAAAAGTGGCCTATCAGAGGGTGGTTACTTTCAGGGACAGAATAGAGCAGCTTGGCAAAGCCAACACCTAACCTGCATTTGGTCTTCCTATTTTTATTTGCAGCTTCTTTCTGTTGTGTCAGCAACATCATCAATTAAAAATGAAGTCCAGAGAAGTAAGAGCTTTGTTTTCATTGTGGGAATAAAAAGCGAATCATGAAGCTGCACCATATTTTAATGAAAAACATCATCATGTTCTAAATAGTTCAAGTGGCATAGTTACATCATGGTTTTAGATAATGACTGGATTTTTCCAGCAACACCAGTGGTGGGCATTGTCGCGGACAGGATCATTTGACTTTTGCCCGTGTGCCAAATTTCCTCGTCCAACCCGTGACAATGCCTGCCGGTTCAGGGCCGGGGAACCCCACCCAATGCATTTGGTTCGAGGAACAAGTAATTTTGGTCAACACCATTATAGATTCTAATATAGCTTAGATAATAAATTATTCTTTTTATAATAATAATTCTTCTTAGTGTCACAAGCAGGCTTACATTAACACTACAATGAAGTTACTGTGAAACTCCCCTAGTCGCCACACTCCAGACCCTATTCGAGTACACAGAGGGAGAATTCAGAATGTCCAATTCACCTAACAAGCACGTCTTTCGGGACTTGTGGGAGGAAACCAGAGCGCCCGGAGTATACCCACACAGACACGTGGCGAACATGCGTTCTCCGCACAGACAGTGACCCAAGTCGGGAATCGAACTTGTGACCCTGGAGCTGTGAAGCAACAGTGCTACCCACTGTGCTATCATGCTGCCCACATGACTGTTATTAGAAGCAATTCTATCACGAAAATGAATACCTGAAAAAAATTGTCTTCATTCTATACATCTTAAGTTAGTTTGTTTTTAAATTTGACTTGACTGGCACAACTATTATTTAAAACATTTGAGTTTGGTCTTTTTTTTCTATTGATAGGTAAATTTCAAAATGTATATTTTATTTATTTAAAATGCAAATTATGTGTTCTACCACACACTTGGCAACTTTCCTCATACTTGATTTAGAAATGCTAAATTTTCAACTTGGCATTTCATAGTTTCTTGTTTTAAGTATTCTTTTGACCAGGTAAAAATGGTTGCCGACCCCTGAGTTAAACCATGTTACTTATCCTTTTTGCGAAACCTTTGAACATTGTCCTCTTCTTCCATTGTCCAATTTCCTTTCTTCTTTAACAAATTATTGAAAGCTCACTTTCAGTAATATTAAAAAAAGGTCGATCATATTACTTTTGTTGCATTCACTGAATGAATGTGTTTTTCATTTTTTTCGATTGTTCCTGTTTATTTACCCCAGTTGCGTGCTACTGCCTCTCATTGATAAATTAAATGGTGGAAAACTGAAGAAATTCGGAACAGTTGTCACTAATTATTGATTTCACCAAAGTTGACCCAATTACGCACTTTGGGATTGGTTTGGGGGGGGACAGGGATGTGGGGGTTGGTGATGCATTATATGATTTCCTATGTGGTGTCTGCAACTACACCCAATCAGGTCTGTGTGCCTTTTGAAGCCAGATCTTCGCTTGACAGAGAGAACTTTCTGTCAGGTGAGAGGCTGGCAGGTGGTTGTGGTGAGGACTTGGGCACTGTGCAGTGTTTTAAGATGCTGATGGGTGAGGGTGGAGTCTCTTCAGTCAAATATTGGACCTTGCCTAGCCTTAGATGTGTACGATTTTGGAGGGGGGGGGCGTAGTGGTGGGGTTGGGAGATGGCTGACTGTAATGGAATGTTGGAATTTTGGCCCACGCCACACCATGTTTATTCGTTCCACACACAGCCCGTGCATCACTTGTTCATACAGGTAAATGTTCCACTGTTGCTTTGCCCGTGTGTTTTATTGTGAACTATAAGCAAGACCACAAACTTTGTAAGACTCTTGTTACAAGAAGGTCAAGTGGTCGGGGGTTAAATCTAGGAATGTGGAGACCATCCTGATCTTGGTAACCTCTCTGATATGCTTCCAGACTGGTTGTGTGAACATGACCAGAGTACGAGTACATATACGTGGTTTGGTGCTTGTTGATTCCACCGAGAATGGCAAAGTTGAGCGTGTGTGTCTCCAGCACATCTGTGCCTGAGACCTCTGCTTTGATTGTGCTCACCGCTGATTGTTGCCCGCACCATTGGCCCTGCTCCTGCATGAAAATCCAGTGCTTTCCCTCTTCCATCATCATGTTTTCGACTGCTGCCTCATCCAACATTCATCTCTGCAATTCATGTAGAGTTTATTTTAATCCAGACCTGTCATTGTGGGGTAGTTGAATTCTGTGCTAGATCGCTAATACATAATTGGCCTCAGTTGAGACCCAAGCGGGGAAGGAACTGAGATGATTCTAGAGCAAGCGGATTAAAGGGCCCATCCCCATTCTCAAATAAAATTGCCACTGATTCTTTCGGAAGGAACATGCTGAAGGTTGAGCTGCATTGGAAAGGCCTCACAAACTAGAAATTTAAACCTTCTAATGAATTTAAACACCTGCACTGGCCCTTAACCCTATCCTCCTCTCGCTTGTCCTCTCACCCATTATTCAGTTTATGACCAAAACTCACAAGCTCTATTATAACAATTGGAAACCGTTGAATAGTCCATAACTCTCCCCAATAAACAAACTGGCTCTTCAAAGGAACTGTATAAATAGAATTAAGCAGTTGTAAAAAAAATTAGGCAATTGGATTGCAGCCAAAAATCCAAAAGTCTCCCCAAAAGACTTCAGAACTACTGTCGCAATAAATAAATATCTAAATTGAATATGCAAAAGAAATGGGAAAGCTTAAACAATTAGACATTTTTATTTTACCAGGTTGCACTTTCAGTACTGTCAAATGCACAATACTGTTTAATCCATTTCATAAACTTCTTAATTTATCTGCATGCTTCCCTACATTTACAGTGTTGATCTTTGTACTTGAAAACTGGGCGGTTGGCAGAAGTAACAACCTGGCAAACACATTTTAAATAGGTAGTTACATCTTCCAATAACAGCCCTGTCATACCTCACCTTAATGAAAATAGATACAACTCATGCTATTGAATTCCTTGATTAACTGCAAAGGAGGCAAAAAATTACTTTACTTTTTTAAACTCTTGATGCCTCTAATCCTTGGCCCATGCCTCCATACATCTGGGGTAAAGGAGCTGCTAAAGTTTAGCCGTTTCCCTGAAAATTAAAAAACTTCCTAGAGACAGGCTGTCAAGCAGCCCACAATGCTGTTAGTTGCCTCGTTAATTAAGCAAGCCTCTTTTGGTCTCGTGATAATGACTGAGGCTAGAAACGGAGACAGAACTTCAGGGCACACTGCTCTGCGGCCAATTTTTACCAGTCAAACGTCCCTGGAAAGCCAGCCCCTCCTGTCTGTTTTAGTGGAGGCATTAATCAATTTAAACTAAATGAGTGGATGCTTGAGCTGAAGGAACAGATCAAGAACGTCAATCGTGTTAAGTGTTGTTAACTAATATTGACAACAATAATCTTGTGGCTGAAATAGTGGAAATGTTGGACCACAAATAAAATTCTTCAAGCAACAATGTAGATCTCTACTCAAGTAATTAGGTGCCATAAAATTATTCAGATGTGCTGACCTTGCATTAGTTGTACAGATCACACAATGTGTGAATAGTACTTTAGGATACATAATATTGGCTGTACTGTCAGCAGGCCTGCAGGATCTTTCGTTCATTAATGTTATGCATTTTTATGTAGATGAAGTCAAAAAATAAATTGAGAGCGAACTTTGCATTTGTGTTCCCTGTACACAATTTTTATGTATGCTGTGAGCCAGTGCAATTTCAAGAACAAAGAACAGAGAACAGAGAAACAGCATAGGCACAGGCCCTTCGGCCCTCCAAGCCTGCACCGACCATGCTGCCTGTCTGAACTAAAAAACCCTCCCCTTCCGGGGACTATATCCCTCTCTTCTCATCCTATTCATGTATTTGGCAAGACACCGCTTAAAAGTCACTATCGTTTCTTGCATCCAACACCTCCCCCAGCAGCGAGTTCCAGGCTCCCACCACCGTCTGTGTAAAAAACATGCCTTGTACATCTCCTTTAAACCTTGCCCCTCGCACCTGAAATCTATGAAATAAATAATACTTAATTTAATGCTATAGTTTGAGTCTTGCATTGAGTGCAATTGACCTGTGAGGAAGATACACAAAACTTGTTATGTTGGAATAGTTTTAGCTAATTCGTACAATTCTATAAAAGCCTTTTTACTAAGGCTCCAACAAAGGTTTCCTAACTTAACAAATACAAATATAGTTCCAGTACACTACAGTGATAATACCCACTATTGTCTTCCCAGTACAAAACCTAATTAGACTCAGTTTGTTTTATCCCTGCAAACAAGTGCCTTAAATTTAGATACTCAATTTGAGGTATTTTAGTGCAAGTTACCAGGATTCTATGCATCCTATTTCATTGGCAGATGATTTTACAGTTTCCAAGCAGTTAAGATTTCCAATACATACTATTTTGTAACTTTAACAGTCTCCAAACTGTATTTATGTGAATTATACCTTCTCATTTAATAGGGAATCCGAAGTTGTTGATCTCAAGTCCCAGCTGGCTCGTATGCGGGAAGACTGGATTGAAGAAGAATGTCACCGAGTTGAAGCCCAGCTAGCGCTAAAGGAAGCTCGAAAGGAGATCAAACAACTACGTGAGGTGATTGACACTATGAAGAACAGTTTGGTGGAGAAGGATAAAGGTGTTCAAAAATACTTTGTTGACATTAATATCCAAAACAAGAAACTTGAGTCTTTGCTGCAGAGCATGGAGTTGGCTCAGAATGGTGCTTCAAGGGATGATTCCACTCTGGACTGCATGTGTCCATCACCAGTGAAGTCATTGGCACGTAGCACAACCTACACCAAAATGGCTGAATCTATGGGCCTAGAAGATCAAGCTGTTGAAGAAATGGCTGATAGTGGTCTGCTTGCCAATGATGATATGGCAAGCAGATCAGATCTCTTTGACCAAATTCTTAGGTCAAAACCCACTGAAGGTAGCTGTGGAGATGGCTCTTGGTCTCAGGCTAATGAAATGCAGGTAACACTTGTTAACAGTGCAGCATTTGAAATTTCAGCTCAAAGTGGCATGATCTTTGTGAACAATGATAATAGACTAGTCAGGGAGCAGGCTATCCAGACTGACGTAGTACCATATAGCCCAGATGTACAGAGCCTCATTCTACACATGCTGAAATCACAACATAGCAGCCCAGTCAGCCCAGTATCCTCCACCTGGGTGTCAGATACCGGTCAAGCAGCATGTGCACCACAGTTTGAAACGGTAGTCACAGATGCTTTGCTGGATTTGACTCCAAACAATCCTAACACTGCAATCCTGGTGTCTAAATTAGAATCTGTTAACCATTTCATGAGCCCTCCGGCATATACTTACAATAAACAAGCACACCACTTGCCTGGCGTAAACCATATGAGAGAACTCACTTTCACATCCACCTTTGATGAAACAGAAAGTAACGAATATGATGGATCAGAGGAGCAGCCATCGGCATTATGTCAGAAAAACTATTGGAGCAGCCATTTTATTATTGATTTGTTGGCAGTGGCTGCACCTATAGTGCCTACTTTGGCATGGGTATTTTCCACACGCAGAGGAGGAACAGAACCCCTATACAATATTGGTGCTCTGTTGCGTGGTTGCTGTTTGGTGGCCTTGCACTCTTTGCGCCATGCGCCCCGCACACTATTCTGTCACCCAGCAGAAAATAAAGGCACCCACTAATTGCACTTAGATTTTAGTTTAGGATACTTGAAGAGTACTGGAATTAGCTTATCGCGTCGTCTTCGTATGTGGCTAGATGTGTTTTACCACATCAGTGAGGTTTAATTTGCACTGTTAATAAGTATAGATATATTACTTGACTTATGGTGATATGTGTTTACAGTGTTGCAAGCTGCTTTTGAAGAATGGGTAATTTATAAATGTGAATGCTTTCCTTGAATGAGGAGAGAAATGAATTATATGTGGCCAAAGTTGACCCACTACCGAGCAATCTACCAATAGACTTTGTAGTGGTGACATTTTTAAAAGGCATGGAACGGTGATGTATTTTTGTTGAAGTATATGGGCCTGGATCTCGATTTGAACACTATTGTAATTACTAAAGTACTGACCTAAACACATAAATCCCCAATAGTGAAAACTGCCTTCCAAGGTTTTGAACAGAAGATATTGAATATTCAGTCTTTAAAGGCTCCAGCATCGGCCTAAACATATTTTACAATGTTTTATTATGGTTCAGCTGTGTTCATTGTTGCTGTTTTAAGAAGCTCCTGTTTAATGGTCATGCTGTATTTTTATGTTTATGATAAAACTGAGTGCAACCAAAGCTTCTTGGCCTTTTGCTGTCTGTATGTTTCAGTGGTATGGGACGGTGTACTGAAAACCTGGAACCTCTTGTTACTGTTATGTTGCATCAGTACAAGCATCGATTAGTTGGATTAAGTAATATAAGAGTGACCTGTATAAGTAGTTGCTATGTACAGTACATTGACATGTTTTAAAGTAATCAACAAGATGCTTCTATGTAATTGCTTCTTACAAAAACACCACATTTTGCTGATTTGTGTTGTGTTCGAGCCACGTGCAATATTGCTGAATTGTTTACTCACTTTTCTTTACTGTACTTCAGATGTTTCTAAATAAAGGTTATAAATTTATTAAATTAAAGCATGCCAAAAAAGTTACCAGCACATTTGCCTCTTGCTTTGTGCCTTGAAGTCATTTTTGTGTGAATTGGATCTAAAAGTCATGAGCACAAGTATATCAAAGTCAATTAAAAAGTCCAATGATAGGGCTGCACGGCGGCACAGTGGTTAGCACTGCTGCCTCGTGGACCTTGGACCCGGGTTTGATCCTGGCCACAGGTCACTGTCCGTGTGGAGTTTGCACATTCTCCCCATGTCTGCATGGGTCTCACCCCCACAACCCAAAGATGTGAAGGGGGGGGGGGACTGGTCACATTAAATTGCCCCTTAATTGAAAAAAAAAAAGAATTGGGTACTTCAAATTTATTTTTAAAAGTCCAGTGATGACCATGAGACCATTGCCAATTATCGGGAAAACCCATCTGGTTCCCTAATATCCTTCAGGGAAAAAAACCTGCCGTCCTCTCCTGGTCTGGCCTACATTTGACTCTAGACCCACAGCACGGTAGCACAAGTGGATAGCACTGTGGCTTCACAGCGCCAGGGTCCCAGGTTCGATTCCCCGCTGGGTCACTACGGAGTTTGCACGTTCTCCCCATGTCTGCGTGGGTTTGCTCCGGGTGCTCCGGTTTCCTCCCAGTCCAAAGACGTGCAGGTTAGGTGGATTGGCCATGATAAATTGCCCTTAGTGACCAAAAAAGGTTAGGAGGGGTTACGGGGATAGGGTGGAAGTGAGGGCTTAAGTGGAGTGGGTCTGTGCAGACTAGATGGGCCGAATGGCCTCCTGCACTGTATGTCCTATGTTCAATGTGGTTGATTCTTAAATGCCCTCTGAAATGGCCCAGAAAACCACTCCGTTATAGTCAACCGCTATGAAGAAAACACAAAGGAACGAGACTGGACAAACCACCCTACATCGCCATAGGCACCAGAACCAACAATAGCAAACCCAGCCATGCCGACCCTGCAAAGCCTTCCTTACTAACATCTGTGGTTTGTGCCAAAATTGGGAGAGCTGTCTCACAGACTACTTAAGCACCAGCCTGACATAGTCATACTCACGGAATCATACCTTACAGACAATGTCCCAGACTGCACTATCACCATTCCTGGGTATGTCCTGTCTCACTGGCAGGCCAGGTCAGCATAGGCAGTGGTATACAGTCTGGATGGAATTTCCCTGGGAGTCCTTAACATCGACTCTGGACCCCATGAAGTCTCATGTTACCGGGTCAAACATGGGCAAGGAAAGTTCTGATTATCACCTACCGTTCCCCCCTCAGCTAATGAATCAGTACTCCTCCGTGTTGAACACCACTTGGAGGAAGCACTGTGGCATAGAATGTACTCCTGGGTGGGGGACTCCTCATGTCCATCACCTAGAGTGGCTTGGTAGTACCACTACAGACCGAGCCCTATAGGACATAGCTGCTAGACTGGGAATGCAGCAGGTGGTGAGGGAGCCAACAAGAGGGAAAAACATACTTGACCTCATCCTCACTAATTTGCCGGCCACAGATGCATCAGCCAAAGGTAGTATCAAGAGGAGTGACCACCGCACAGTCCACGTGGAGACGAGGTCCTGTCTTCACATTGAGGACACCTTCCATGTTATAGAACAAAACAGTACAGGTCATTTGGCCCACGATGTTGTGCCGACCATTTATCCTAATCTAAGGTCAACCTAATCTACCCCCCTTCAATTTACTGCTGTCCATGTGCCTGTCCAAGAGTTGCTTAAATGTCCCTAATGACTGACTCCGCCACCTTTGCTGGCAGTGCATTCCACACACCCACCACTCTCTGTGTAAAGAACTTACCTCTGACATCTACCCTATACCTTCCTCCAATCACCTTAAAACTATGTCCCTCTTGACAGCTATTTCCACCCTGGGTAGTCTCTGGCTATCTGGTTGTGTGGCACTACCAACCGTATTAAATGGGATGGACTTTGAACAGATCTAGCAACTCAAGACTGGGCATCCATGAGGAACCGTGAGCCATCAGAAGTAGAAGAATAATACTCAATCACATCTGCGACCTCACAGTCTAACATGTCCCTCACTCTACCATTACCTTCAAACCAAGGAATAAACCCTGGTTCAATGAAGCGTGGAGAGCATGCCGGGAGCAACACCAGGCACGCCTAGAAATGAGGTGTCAGCCTGGTGAAGCTATAACACAGGACTACCTGTACGCCAAACAGCATAAGCAGCAAGTGATAGCCAGAGCTAAGCGATCCCATAACCAATGGGTCAAATCTCAGCTCTGCAATGCTGCCACATCCATCAGTGAATGGTAGTGAACCATTAAACAACTCACTGGAGGAACAGAAATATACCCAATGATGGAGGAGCCCAGAGCATCTGTTCAAAACATAAGCACTTGCAACAATCTTCAGCCAGAAGTGCAGAGTGGATAATTCATCTTGGCCTCTTCCAGAGATCCCCAGCATCACAGATGTCAGTCTTCAGCCAATTTGATTCAGTCCATGTAATTTCTAGAAACAGCTAAAGGTGTTGGATACTGCAAAGATTATGGGTGGACAATATTCCAGCAATATTCCTGAGGACTATGAGCTCCAGAACTTGCCGTGCCCCTAGTCAAAGCTGTTACAGTAAAGCTACAACATTGGCATCTACCGACAATGTGGAAATTTGCTCAGGTATGTTCTGTACGCAAGAAACATGACAAATCCTACATGACCAATTACCGTCCCATCAGTCTACTCTCGAGCTTCAGCAGTGATGGAAGGGCTCATCAGTGCTATCCAGCGGCACTTACTCAGCAATAACCTGCTCGTGGATACTCAGTTTGGATTCTGTCAAGGTCACTCAGCTCCTAACTTAATTACAGCCTTGATTCAAATATGGACAAAAAGCTGAATGCCAGAGGTGAGATGAGAGTGACTGCCCTTGACATTAAGGCAGTATTTGACCGAGTGGCATCAAGGAGCCCAAGCTAAACTGGAGTCAATGGGAATTGGGGAAAACTCTCCGCTGGTTGGAGTCATACCTGGCACAAAGGAAGATGACTCTGGTGGTTGGAGTTCAATCATCTCAGCTCCAGGACATCACTGCAGGAGTTCCTCAGGGGAGTGTCCCAGGCCTAACCATCTTCAGCTGCTTCATCAATGACCTGCCTTCCATCATAAGGTCCGAAGTGGGGATGTTTGCTGATGACTGTACAATATGCAGCACCATTTGCAATTCTTCAGATACTGAACTCGTATCTCAGATACTGAAACGGCATACTGAAGCAACCACTTGGGGGTTGCCATTGATCAGAAACTGGACTAGCTATATAAATAATGTGGCTACCAGAGCAAGTCAAAGGCGAGGAATCCTATGGCAAGTAACTCACCTCCTGAATCTCCAAAGTCTGCCCACCATCTACAAGTCAAGCGTGCGATGGAATATTTTCCACTTGCCTGGATGAGTGCAGCTCCAACACTCAAAGCTTGACACCATCCAGGCCAAAGCAGCCCACTTGATTGCTCCTCCTTCCACAAACATTTAATCCTCCACCACCGATGAACAGTGGCAGCATGTGCACCATCTACAAGATGCACTGCAGTAACTCACCAAGGTTCCTTGGGCAGCACCTTCCAAGCTCACGACCACTACCATCAAGAAGGATAAGAGAAGATGGGAACACTACCATCTGGAGGTTTCCCTCCAAGTCACTCACCATCCTGACTTGGAAATATATCACCGTTCCTTCACTGTTGCTGGGACAAAATCCTGGGATTCCCTCTTTAAGAGCACTGTGGGTGTAACAGGGACAGCAGCGGTTCAAGAGACAGTTCATCGCCACCTTCATAAAGACAACCGGTATAGGCAATAAATGCTGGCCTAACCAGAGACATCCACATCCCATAATTGAATGTTAAAAAAGTATATACAAACTCAAGTTTCCAGCACTCTGCTGCATAGTGTACCTCAGTTTGAAACTTAGAAGGAATCCCCAACCTCCATCAAGGTCACCTTTATTTCCTTTTCCCACAATAACCTTTAAGCTTGTCCATTGGTATCAGTTAGCTAGGACTGCTAGTTTTAGGAGTTTTTTAAAAATTTGGATGGCTTGAAGGGGTTATAATTTAACAGTTGACATGTGTACAGTTAATCTCTTGAGTTTAGCTCTGTACGGTACTGTGTTTTTGTACCATATCAATATTGGAGGGCTTAGGAAATTGTTTTAATTATAGATTCCAATTTTTGATTTATAATAAAACGATTCAAATATTTTCTCAAAACGCATCAAAACAGTAAATGTAATAGTAACAAAGTAACTTGTTTGATGATCAATGCAAGTGCTACAATTTCAAAGTAGGGGAGATGGTGGTGTAGTTGTAATTTAGCTAAATTAGTAATGCAGAGGACAGACTTCTAACCTCGGGTGAGCTCGGGGATGGTAACTGCGCTGGCATGTACGGACAACTACTGGAGGAGGTACAGTCACCGCTGGACGAGACACTGGAGAAGGGGGAGGAAGAGCTAGGCATAGAGATAAGGAGGTTACTCTGGATTGAAGCACTGCAAAGCGTGAACTCCACCTCCTCATGTGCAGGGCTGAGCCTTCCGCAGCTAAATGTACAAAGAACCAAGAAACATACAGCACGGGAACAGGCCTTCGGCCCTCCAAACCCGCGCCGACCATGCTGCCAGTCTAAACTAAAATATTCTACACTTCCGGGGTCCATATCCCTCTTTTCCCATCCTATTCGTGCATTTGGCAAGATGTCCCTTAAAAGTCACTATCGTCCCTACCTCCACCACCTCCTCCGGTAGTGAGTTCCAGGCACCCACTACCTTCGGTGTAAAAAAACTTGCCTCGTACATCTCTAAACCTTGCCCCTCGCACCTTAAACCTATGCCCCGAGCAATTGACCCCTCTACCCTGGGAAAAAGTCTCTATCTACTCTTGTCTATGCCCCTCATAATTTTGTAAACCTCTATCAGGTCGCCCCTCAACCTCCGTCGTTCCAGTGAGACCAAACCGAGTTTATTCCATCTCTCATCATAGCTAATGCCTTCCATACCAGGCAACATCCTGGTAAATATCTTCTGCACCCTCTCTAAAGCCGCCACAGTGCACACATGACCACGATTACGCACGAGCAGGTTCTTCCCAGAGATGAAGGACAAATTTGAACGGTGCTAGGGAGGCCCGACCAACCACATTCATATGTCTTGGGCCTGTCCCAGACTTGTCAGGTACTCGACTGCCTTTTTCGAGGCCATGTCAAAGGTTATGGGGGTGAATGTGGAGCCATGCCCACTAGTGGGTACCAGAAGAGCCAGAATTCTTTATGAGGAGATGGGCATACGCCTTAGCCTTTGCCTCTCTGATTGCCCGCTGGAGACTCCTGCTCGGCTGGAGATCAGCTCCCCACCCAAAGCTGCAGACTGTCTGACTTGGTGGAATTCCTTAAATTGAAAAAAATAAAATTCTCCATTCGAGGGTCGAAGGAAGGCTTCCTCAACACATGGAAGCAATTCACCAGCCTGTTCCAAGACCAGCTTGTGATCAGCAACCATTAGGGGGGGCAGGTAGGACCAGGAGAAGCGGGTAGGTGTGTGGGACACCAACCAGGATCCAGGGTAAGCAAGGCAGAGGGGGCAAATGGCAAGGAAGCGCATGGGTGCAATTACACCAACAGCACCAATGTACACCCATGTGGGGCCAAACACACCTGGTATGTTTTAGTACCAGGAAGCATCGTATAAAATGAATACAGCACTGTTGTGACCAATCACTGGGGCCCAAAGTGGGGTACATGTTACCCTTGTATGCATACCTATCTTTGTTCTTAATTTTTCTTGTGTACCCATTCTGTAGATTTATTTTTATCATTGTGTGGTGTTCCTTGCAATATTATAAATGCAAAACCAAACAGGCGCCGGAGTGTGGCGATTTGGGGATTTTCACAGCAACTTCATTTCAGTGTAATGTAAGCCTACTTCTGACACTAATAAAGATTTAAAACAGTGTACTTAATCAAAAGATGATCCATAAATTTGGTCTAATAAAATAAATGTTTGGTTGTGTTCATGATCCAATTTTTGTGATCTCGTTCCAAGCCTTTATTTATAAAAGAAAATCTGCCAAGATATTGGGTGTTTTTATCTGCTTTAAAAACTGCAAAATAATGTGTCAAATGGAAGAAAAAAGGCATTTACATAGCATCTTTCACAACCTCAGAATGCCCCCAAAGCACAGTACAGCCAATAAAATACTTTTGAAGTGGCACTTCTTCAGTCCTTAATACACACCTTTAATTAACACAACTTTTGTCTTGTTTCCTGGCATCTTTGTCAATCTCACCTTAGCTCCAACTCATCTCTGACCTATTCTGGTCCACCTCCGCCACACCCCTCTAACTATATAATCTATCATGTTTCTACCCCTCTTCAGCTCTGTGGAATCAGATGAACTCAAAACATTAACTTTTCTCTACAGATGTTGCCAGGCCTGCTGAGCCTATCCAACATTTTCTGTTTGTGTATCAGGAAAGGGGAACTGTTGAGTTACCCACCTGCCAGCCACTCTACAGTCTCTTCCCATAACCTTCACCCCGTGAAACTCCACCAACCCCCGCCCCACATTACTTACCTGTGGCCTGGGTCACTCTGGAATCCTCAGGAGGTGTTTTCCTGCAGTCGCCATCACCTCCCCTACTGAGTACTAGAGCTGTGAGACTCCAATTGGCCAGCAGCTCTTAGTGGGTAAGACTTTACAATCCCCAGGGTCTTGATTCCCCAGGGATTGGCTTTGGTTCAAGGGCCTTCCTGAAAAGCGGCAGCACATGTCCCTCGCCAGCTCTCCTAGAAGGAAGCAAGACCTCCGACACATCAATAAGATTACATCCAATATTTTTATAAATTTCGATAAACCCCAACGATCTTCCCTTTGTGTTCCATGTTTTATTTGACAAATAATATAAATACCATAAAAAAATCATAGATTAAAATAACAGAAAAAAAAAACCATACATCATTCTGGATAAAGCTTACTTGATCAAGGATTTGAGTTAGGAAAGTCGAGAACAGAAAAAACTTAGAACAAAATGTACTATGGTTACTTTTAAAAGATTAAAAGATAACAAAGACTCAATCTCAGAATTGCTACGGCCCCGAAGCAGGCCATTTGGCCCATCGTGTCTGCACCGGCTCTCCAACAAGCATTATGCCTTAGTGCCGTTCCCCTGCCTTTTCCCCATTCCCCTGCATATAGTTTCTATTCAAGTAAACACCTAATGCCCTCTTGAATGCCTCAATTGAACCTGCCTCCACCACACTTTCTGGCAGTGCATTCCAGACCTGAAAAAGTATTTTTCTCACATCACATTTGCTTCTGCAAATCACCTTAAATATGTGCCCTCTCATTCTTGATCCTTTTGTTGCACTCCGAGGCAACATAAAGTTGAGCCTATATAAGAGTGGGAACAGTTTCTCATGGTTTTGAACATCTCTATCAAATCTCCTCTTAGCCACCTTTCCAAGGAGAACCGTCCTAACATCTCCAATCTTTCCTCATAACTGAAATTTCTCAACCTTGGAACCATTATGGTAAACCTTTCTGCACTTCCTCCAATGCGTTCACATCCTTCCTATAGTGTGGCACCCAGAACTGTACAAAGAACAGGCTTCCATACTTTCAACGTGCTGCTCTTGACTCAACATGGATCTTGTTCAGCCCAAGTGAGAAGACTGAGCAAAATGGCACCCTGATCTCAAGAGGAGCCCGAGTTCAGCTCCCCACTGCTGAAAAGCCTTCTAAGTGTGGGCGAGACCGGGGAGAAACTCCCAATGGCCCCAAAAAATGATTAAGTGTGGGTGAATACCGGTCTGGATCTCGCCCAAAAAGCTGGCAGGAAACACCTCGCCAAACTTGCCCAAAATGACACTTAGTAATTTTTTGGTTGAATCGCGCCCCTGGAATTTCCTCCCTAATCCTCTATAACTTTTCTCCTTCAAAACACTCCTTAAAACCTCTGACGAAGTATTTTGTCATCTGCCATAGTATCTCTTTTTATTCCGATCTACAATTCAAGCAGTTGTGCGCCAAACACCGTACTTAGAATGTTGCAACTGGGGCTCACTTTAAAACATAAACTCAAAACTATCTGGAGCAAGGTACGAAATCTGTTATCTACTTTTTCCTTCCCCATGGAGATAATTTGCTTATTTTTCTAATGGTACAAAGTAAAACAAAAGGCTAGAAATTAACTATTGATGATAATGCTCAACGCATTTGCATGGCATATTTGTGATTGCTATTTCAATGGAAATGTTAAACCTGCTTATTAAATTCATTAAAATAGCTAATAGTAGAACATCAATTGAATGCCATGGCATTGTCCATCCAATATTCTCAAAACTGCTTATGATAAAAGTGAAATGGAAGCCTGCTGAGGGAGATGGTACATGGTGCTTATATCACTGGACTAGTAATCCGGAGGACTGGATCCACGATCCAGAGAAACAATTTCAAATGCCATCACAACAGCTGGGAAATTTTTTAATTCAGTCAATGAAATAAATTTGCAGTAGTTACCATCAGTAATGGTGACCAGGAAATTTTCACATTCTCGTAAAAAACCCATCTGGTTCATTAATGTCCTTTCGAAAAGGAAATTTGCCTCCTTTACAGTCAACTTTAGATACACTCCTGACCCACTGCAATTTGGTTAACTCTTGACTACCCTCAGGAAATGGGCTAGCAAGCCACTTTGCATTGCGAAATTGCTCGGGGCAAAAGTACACTAAGCACCTAGGGAAATAAAGTGACTGAACAACACATCTTCTCAAGGGTCATTAGAGATTAGCAATAAATATAGGCCTTGTCAGTTAACCCCCACATTTCATGAATGAATCAAGTTATACAAACACATTCAGTGCTTCACTGTTGATATCGGTAGAAAATTTCAACCTTACGAGTGATGTTGATGAGAGGCTCAATTCAGACAGGCCAGGACCAACGTTTTGTGGCTTCATACAAAAACTGTTTGAATAGTATTATCCAGAAATAGATCCTAATCTAATGATAAGGTGTAAAGTACCAGAGAGAGTCATAGCTAAATGTCTAAGACTAGTAACCAGTCTTTGTGGAATTTTTTTTAACTATTTGCATCACTAAGGGTTTAGATGGTGTCCTGGTATAAATTACATTTTAAAAGAATATCATCCATGTGAATGCTCTCATTAGTGACTTTAGGTGATGTGAAAAGTGCGAACAGCTTCTTTGCTTCCTTATTTCTTTAATCAAAATTGAAAGTAAAATGTAAAACAAAGACATTTATTTTTGATAATTAATGTTAAAAAGCAAACAAAACAGTCATTTCAAAATATTCCAACATGTAGCTGTGATTTGCCACCACTTGTAGGAGAAAGTAAAGGTTTCACAGGAAGATCAGATGACACTAGCTATAGTGCTCCAAGTTTCATTAAGTACCCCACCTGTATTGAATTGAACAAAACGACCATGAATTTTCAATTACCCTTTTAATACTGTACAATGTGCTGTGCAATAGATTTAAGCAAAGGTATTATACAGACAGGAAAATTTATACAATTTACATTAGTTAGTATGAAGGGTGATGAAAAGTAAAGCTGTATTGCAAAATAAGCTGCTATATACGTTAAAGGAAACAATTATATTTCTGAGAGTCAATAATTACTAGTTCAACCAGTAATTTGCATTCTTTCAATTTTACCTGCAAAGGCATCTGATGTGGCCACATAATATTTCAGTTTATGATTTAACACCATCACCAAAGCTGTTGTAATAGTTTTGGATGTAAGGGACCATTTACTGATTAAGATAATATTTGAAGTAGCACCGAATCAGAAAACATTGTGTAACTGATGAACTGCAAGGTGAGTAGCACATAGATTGAAACATACTCCCAGTCACAAGAGATCATGAATACATCATTTATAAGCTTTTTTTTGTCAACTTTTGATCACAATGAGGCGCGTTAAATTACTTTTGGTGTAACGCAGTCTAATGTACATTTTGTATGCAACTCATCATTTTATTTGAAAAATTGCCCTAACAACCCAAGTACACGCAGGGCAAGAACAAAGAAAGGTTGAAGTAGATCAAGTCTTGGAAGTGTAGTATCACTTTGGAAAATGGGCCAAAAGTAGGATGCACCTAAATTATGAAAAGTTAGATGCTCACTGCGAGTTAATTAATTTTAGCTGTACAATAAGCACCTTTTCATTAGAACATTTCAAAACAGGTGAACACTGATAGCAGTAGAGCATATAGTATACAAAACAAAGCAAGCTAGATTCCTTTCTGACTGTAGAATTAGGCAGAACGTTAGCCTCATTTCAGGCAATATTAAAATAGTCTGCTCTTAATTGTGTAAATTATAAGACTATAAAATAGGTGTCAACTTACAGCAGAACAACCATCTTCATTTCCGATCGACAATTTCACTCAAGGCATCATTCATGTCATTTTATAGTTAAGAGAAACATGAAAAACAGATTAAGAAAAATTAAATCCAAACTGATTTGGTGTCCAAACGACAAAATATGGCAAATGCTGCAGAACTGCAAATTTCATAAAATTTCAAATGCTGCAGTGCTCTGACAAAGGTGATTATGAATATAGACACACACACCAAGCTTGTTATGTTTTCCATTGCTTCCTGCCTTCAAATTTGCACAGTAATCACGACTGAAATGCTACTTTCCAGAATGCAAAGCCATGAATATTTTAAAAATGAGCTTCAGTAACAGTCCGCTATCCAGCTGCTGCCAATTACCCCAGAGCAGACAGTCTATCAGATATGTACAAATGCATTTTGATTTTTTAAGATATTTATTGTTCTCTCAGTAACCTGTTGAAAGGAATATATACAGCACAAACTCTCATGTTCTGATAATTCATTGATTTTGTTGGTAATATTAAAGTGTCTGGCATAACAGGACAGGTGGGTAACCGTCAAATCCAGACAGACAAATGAACAGGCCAACACATATTTATGATTAAATATAATTTCAAATAAAAGATACTTTACACACAGCAGATAAATTATGTCCATCAAGCCACAAATATTCCTATAGTCAATCCGGAGAATCAGAAAAGAACTCCAGTAAATAATTTACTAGTATGTTCAGGAACTGGGGCAGTGAAGTACTGCACTTAACAATGCACTGATTGGATAGCTGAGAACAAAATGTATATATATTGTAAAATCTTGCATCTATCCCAATGATTTCCAGTAATCCATGAAGATTTCCGAGGATCGGATGGTGACTTGAGCTAAAATGCATGCCCATTGGTCAAATGCACATCAGTAGAAATCACTTATAAAAACATTCTTCACCAAAGTATACTGGTCATCGTTTCCATGGGAGGGTAACATCTTCCGCTGACAGTGACAGGTCCACATATCACTCACAGTTATGTAAGTTTTACAGCAATTTTGTTCTGTTCTTTTCTCAGTAATCTCTGTGCATCCTTCTCCATCTTCTTCCTTTGTTGTTCAGCTGACCTCTTCTCCCTCTCTGCAAGCCTCTGCTGCCTGAAGGGCAGGGAAAAATAGGAAATGTTGAAGGAAAAAGGGAGCAATAAATGATATTTGTATACAGAACATTGTTCAGCATTTTATTTGCAGAAAGAGCAAAACTAATACATGGTTCAACTGACAAGTAACTTTGAAAAATAAGTTGATGAAAAAAACAAAGGGTAAACTTTCATAGCAACACCAATGGTATAGTACTCTATGGGATTACTTCACAGTGGCCCTCTATGCTGGTGCTTAAACTGGGCATCTCAAATGCAGAATTAAAATTTCAAGAACAAAATATGAACATTTAAGGTTTTCAGAGATTTGATGACAAAAGAATGTGACTTTTAAACTCGTGTTCCTCAGACTCTGGCCTTAGTGCATCTCTCATTCCTTTTGCCCCAGCATTGGTAGCCGTCACCCATCCAATATCTCCTTCTTTAGCTCGATGTCCACTGAGACATTTTCTGATGTCAAAGGCATTATATAAGTGCACATTGTGATTTAATGCACTTTAGTTAGGGTATCAAAACAAAACATAATTGTAATTCATTACACCCAACTTATTCCGGTGCCAATAACAAAGCTAAAATTAAGCACCTCAGCACTTCTTCTGCCTCCCAGGTGGCATCGCCCTCTTCTTCCCAGGCGTTTGTGTTTTCCTGCCAAGTTTCAAAATCTCCCAGTTCCGGCTGCAAAAGGACAAGAGTAATATTTCCTATAATTAAAACTATAACACAATACAGCAATATCCGCCTTTAAAAATTGCACCTTCAAAATGAAGTTTTCTTTACGGTTTTAAATTTAGACATTTCTGAATTGTGGATAAGTAAAAAGAAATATATCGCTGGGTTAAACTCCTGGAACTCCCTCCCCAACAGTATGGTAGATATACCTACATCAGTGGCTTGCAGCATCTCAAGAAAGCGGCTCACCACCTTCTCAAGGGCAATTGGGGTGGGCAATAAATGTTGGCCTTGCCAGTGATGCTCAAATCCCAAGAATATACAAAATAATCGTCCATGTCTTTCATGTCCACAGTGAATCCCGAAACACGTCACAGTCAACTGATTAACTTTGAAGTGTAATTACAGTACCTTTTGGAGACTATAAGACCAAGGAAACAAAGCTGAGATATTGGGAGAATTGGTATCGAAACCCATACTAACTTTACTGGGTAATATAGACTGTATTACCCCCACCTATTCTTAAGATGGGGAGAGAATGTGAAGCAGATTTAATCAGCAAATTGTGAAAGTACTGAATTATAGGCTTTAGCACTTTAAAAGAATGTGATTCCACCCTTCAAATTATAATGTTCTATCTCCTATAATCCAAAATTTGGATCATTTAATAACCATTAAATGTCAGCTTCAACCCCAGTCCCAATAATTTTGCTTTCTCAATTAGGGAACAGCAGTGGGCAAGCATTCAATATAGATCAAGAGCAATTCTACAATATTCTAAGTGACAGCCAATTAGAATGACCTTGTTCTAGATAACCATGAATTTTAATTCTGCAATAAAAATTCTATTGGCCAACACTATGAAGCCTAGCCCTGATCAGTCAGTTTCTCCAACGCTATTTTTGTGGGAGTCATTGGAAACAAAACTAAATGCAGGTCATTAAAATACTTACTGATGGCTGATTGAATGGGATGTCCTGTGTAGCTGCTAGTCTACTGGAAAATCCCATGCTGGCATCTTGTACTCCAAAATGTAATGGTTCTTTTTTCTTAATAACAATCTATGAAATAATAAAAAAAAAGATTTATTACATTTTCAAACACGGGCTTATTGTATTTAAGCTAGAATTTAAAAATTTTACAATGAAAAGTGGTACATATTCAAATTATAATTTGGAGCAATCCTCAGCTGCAAATTTTTTTAAATATTAAGCTATTCTGGATAATTTAATATTAACAGTAAAAAGGAAACATTTAAATGATGAACATTTGCTGCAATATTTTTCTCAGCAAAAATAAGAGTTTAAACTGCCTGCAATAAATATTTTTCATTATGTAGTGTAATTTGAAGATCGTTAATGGTAAATACCTTTTGAGGTTTTCGTATGGTTGGTGTCATGTCTTTGAAGTAATCAGGTTCTTCAGTCTCTCCAGTACCATTCTGTTGTGTTGTGAGATTACCATTGCCCCCTTCAATCTTAATACTGGTTGGACCATCTTCATCCCAGGAACTCCATTCTTCTACCTCAGCCTTGGAGAAAAAGAAAATATATGTTTATTATGATCACCAAATGAGCAACCTGCATATTATCAAACAAGCAATATTTTGTGCTTTGTCAACTTGTACCCATAAACACCTCCGGGGCGTCTCTATTCCTGTTTACCCTTTAAAATGTTTGCATTTAGTTCACATTGTTCATTCATTCCAAGCTTCCTACCAAAATATATCATAGAAACATAGGAAATAGGAAGAGCAGGCCATTCAATCCTTCCAGCCTGCTCTACCATTTAACTAGATCATGGCTGCACTTCTACCTCAATGCCATTTTAGTGCACCATCCCCTTGGTTTTGGGGTCTTCAATTCAGAAATTTATCGCTTTAGGCCAGCATTTATTGCCCATCCCTGGTTTCCCTTCAGAAGATGATGGTGAGTTGCCTTCTTGAACAGCTGCAGTCCTTCAGGTGTAGGTACACCCACTGTACTGGTAGGGAGGGGAGTTCCTGGATTTTGCCCCAGCGACAGTGAAGCAGCGACGATGTATTTCCAAGTCAGGGTGGAGTGTGACTTGGGGGGGAACCTCCAGATGGTGGGGTTCCCAGGTATCTGCTGCTCTTGTCTTTCTAGATGGTAGTGGTCGTGGATTTGGAAGGTGCTGTCGAAGGAACCTTGGTCAGTTACTGCAGTGCATCCTGTAGATGGTACACAAGGCTGCCACTGTTCGTCAGTGGTGGAGGGTTTGAATGTTTGTGGAAGGGAGAGCAATCAAGCGGGCTGCTTTGTCCTGGATGGTGTCAAGCTTCTTGAGTGTTGTTGGAGTTGCACTCAACCAGGCAAGTGGAGAGTATTCCATTACACTCCTGACTTGTGCCTTGTAGATGGGTGACAGCTTTGAGGGGTCAGGAGGCGAGTTACTCATCGTAGGGTTCCTAGCCTTTGACCTGAACATGCTCTGTGACTGAACCTTCACAACCCTCTGGGATAGAAAATTCCAAAAATTCACCACCCTCTGAGTGAAGACATCCCTCCTCAGCTCAGTCCTAAATGATTTGGTTGCCTCTTAATCCAATCACTTCAGATTTCTGTTAAATTTCAGCTGCCAGGTGTCTTATCAATTACTTCCTGAAGTTTGTAACTCCTCTCTGCATTGTCTACTACATTTCCAAGTGGGAGTCATCTGCAAAGTTTGAAATTATCCCCTCGATAAGATCGATCTGCTGGACAAGCAACAGCTAAAGGAGCTGCCAAGAGAGAAGTTGGCATGGAGAAATTTTAAGTTATGGGGTTCCAACACAGCAGGTCTCTGACCAGTAACAGCTGGGAGAGATAAGAGCCACTGGGAATTAAACACCAGGCAATGGTGACCTCTCTGCCTGGAGCAAACCAAACAGAGAATAAATTGAATAACCAAGACTTGAAATTAGGTTACAGAGGGAACTTTGCATCACTGATGTTAGCTACCAGAATTCCCCATCACATTAGCACAATCAAGACACTATATTTATCCTCTGAAAAACATTTGATAACCCTTCAACCAGAAGTGTCTGTTCATGCTTGCGAGGCCCACCTGCAGATGATTTCAGAGAAGGTTGTGTTTGTTTGTGCTGCTATACTGGGTGGGGGGGGGGGGGGGGGGTTGCACTTCCTGTACATGCACAGGTGCAGAATCAGTGCTGAATGTAAGATGCTTTTAAGTGTAGTTCTGCTTTCTGTCAATATATTATGCAGTTTTTTTTAAACCAAGCTGCTGCCTTACAAGTGCGCCCTTTACAACAAAATCCGGTAATGAAAAAAAATTGCAACTACTAGTTTTGTGCAATGCCATAAAAGATAATTTTTCCACCAGCAACCAATTAGTTTGCGTGAGATCCAGTCTTGAAAACCAAACTATAAGCTCTTAACCTTGGAGTTCCGCCATTCATAAAAAAAATCAATTAAAAAAAAGTATTTTGAACAAAATGTCAGAAACAAACAGCACCAAACGTGGGTCTTGATAAGATCTTGGGATTATGCATCTTATTATCTACCAACCAGGTTGTGACAGTGCATAAAGCCTTTTCAACTTGTTCAATAAACCAAAAGAAAAATATTATTTAGTGGTTAAAATTAGAGTGTTAACTGGCATTCTCACTACATAACTACATTTTCCGTGGGTTCTTGACTGTTGCTCTACCCCTGTAGCTAATCCAATTGTATATTTGGCATCTTCCAGCATAATATTGCATCTTTAAGTGCTTATACTTGTATAAAATGACAGCATCTTATTCTTATGATTTTGTTTCGAAGTTGTCTCAGCATAACCAGTGGCTTGTGAAATATACTTCAACTTTGTGGAGTACAGTGGCAGCTCTGTGAGAGAATCGGCACAAGCAACGGAAGCCGAAGTGCAGGCCGAGAGTGCGACTGTTCTAGCATTTGAAGAATACATGCAGACTAGGAAAATACCATTTGGCTCTGGAATGCCCGCCAAATGAAACATTACTACAAGTGAGGAAGTCCAACTTTCAGTTAAAGTAAGGATCCATCCTAGGTCAATGTTGGTGTCAGGTGGCATGCCAAACTAACCCATATGAGAGTCCATATAGGTGGATATGGAATAAGTTCATGGAAAAATAAAAATCATGAGGTGTCTCCAGGGGAAACCGTTCTCAATTTCGCCCTCATCAATATTATCTTCTGTGCCACTTTCAAATGTTCAGCTGACAGATTACACCAATGGGTAAAGAAAATAAAACAATCTCAATAGGTATTTAATATATTTTTTGTGTGGGTTCAAATATACACACAGTTATTTCCCACTGGCTGCTTCGACTTCCCATTTATGAGTCTGAGAAACAAAGGATCCTAATTAGTGTCACTGAGAAAACCATAAAATGCAAGCTTTTATGACACACACTGTCTCACATTATAGTGCACTGTAAATAACTCAACACATAATTGCTGCCTGATTCTCTACACCCGACCTATTTGAGATAAATTGGAAAGGAGGTGACTTGTGTGGTGTAAACAGACAAGCACAGACTTGTTGACCAAATACAAACTGTACTCTTTACATACATTCTATGTAACTAATATATGCCCCTCCAGAACCCATCCAGCGCTGGGCACGCCCAGAACATGTGGGCGTGATTTGCTGGGCTCCCCGAACACCTCACACACCTGTCCTCTACTCCAAAAAATCGACTCAGCCTTGCCCCAGTCATGTGCGCCCTGTGCAGAACCTTAAATTGTATCAGGCTAAGCCTGGCACAAGAGGAGGAAGAATTTACCGTACCCAGGGTGTCCGCCCATGTACCCTCGTCTATCTCCTCCCCCAGCTCCTCCTCCCATTTACCTTTCAGCTCCTCCACCGAGGCCTCCTCCTCCTCCTGCATCTCCTGGTAGATCGCCGAGACCTTGCCTTCTCCAACCCACACCCTCGAGAGCACCCTATCCTGGATCCTACGTGCTGGCAGCAGCGGGAATTCCCTCACCTGCCGTCTTACAAACGCCCTTACCTGAAGGCATTTCCGGGGGGGGGGGGGAAAAGAGACCGAATTGTTCCTCCAACACCCCAAGGCTCACAAACGTCCCATCTATAAACAGGTCCCCATCCTTCTAATACCTGCCCGGTGCCAGCTCAGGGACCCCCCATCCATTCTCCCCGGGACAAACTGATGGTTCTCTCGGATCAGGGACCACACCAAAGCCTCTGCCTCCCCCCTGTGGCGTCTCCACTGCCCCCAAATTTTGAGGGTCGCCGCCACCACTGGACTCACGGTGTACCTTGTCGGCGGGAGCGGCAGCGGCGCCGTCACCGGCGCTCTCAGGCTCGTGCCCACACAGGACGCCATCTCCAGCCTCTTCCACGCCGCCCCCTCCCCCTCCATTACCCACTCGCGTATCATCACCACATTGGCAGCCCAGTAGTACCCACACAGATTAGGCAACGCTAGCCTTCCTCTGTCCCTGCTCCGTTCCAGAAACACCCTTCTCACCCTCGGGGTCTTTTTCGCCCATACAAACCCCATGATGCTCCTGCTGACCCGCTTAAAAAAGGCCTTAGGGATCAGTATGGGGAGGCACTGGAATATAAAAATGAACCTCTGGAGCACCGTCATCTTCACCGACTACCCTACCCGCCAGGGAGAGCGGCAGCATTTCCCACCTTTTAAACTCCTCCTCCATCTGCACCACCAGCCTCGTCAAGTTGAGCTTGTGTAGAGCCCCTCAGCTCCTGGGCACCTGAATCCCTAGGTACCGAAAACTCCCCTCCGCCTTCTTCAGTGGAAGCTCGTCTATCCCCATTCCGTGGTCTCCTGGGTGTATCACGAATAGCTCACTATTCCCCATGTTGAGCTTAAACCCGGAAAAGTCTTCAAACTCCCCGAGGATCCGCATCACCTCTGGCATCCCCCCCACTGGGTCCACCACATACAGTAACAGGTCATGGGCATACAACAAAACCCGGTGTTCCTCTTCCCCCCCCCCCCCCCCGCCGCACCAGCCCCCTCCAGTTCCTGGACTCCCTCAAAGCCATCGCCAAAGGCTCAATTGCCAACGCAAATAGCAGGGGGGACAGAGGGCACCCCTGCCTCGTCTCCTGGTACAGCCAAAAGTATTCCGACCTCCTCCGATTTGTGGCCACACTCGCCACCGGGGCTTCGTACAGTAACCTAACCCAACTAACGAACCCCTCCCCGAACCTCCTCAACACTTCCCACAGGTACCCCCACGCCACCCTCGAAGGCCTTCTCCGCATCCATAGTCGCCACTATCTCTGCTTCCCCCTCCACTGCAGGCATCATGATTACAATTAGGAGCCTCCGCCCATTGGTGTTTAGCTGCCTTCCCTTCACGAAACCCGTCTGGTCCTCGTGGATCACCCCCGGGACACAGTCCTCAATTCTGGTAGCCAACACCTTCGCTAACAGCTTCGCATCCACTTTGAGGAGCGAGATTGGCCTATACGACCCACACTGTAAAGGGTCCTTGTCCCGCTTCAAGATCAACGAGATCAGCGCCCTGGACATCATCGGGGGTAGGACCCCCCCCCCCCCCCCCCCCTCCTCGCTCGCCTCATTGAAAGTCCTCACTAGTAGCGGGCCCAGCAGGTCCATATACTTCCTGTAAAATTCCACCAGGAACCCATCTGGGCCCGGTGCCTTCCCCGCCTGCATACTCCCCAGCCCCTTAGTCAGCTCCTCCAGTCCTACTGGTGCACCAAGCCCCGCCACCTGCCCCTCCTCTACCCTCGGGAACCTCAGCCGGTCCAGAAAACGACACATCCCCCCCTCCTCCGTCGGGGGCTCAGACCTATACAGCCCCTCATAGAAGTCTCTAAATACCCCATTTATTCCCACCGCCCTCCGCACCGTGCTCCCCACATTATCCCTAACTCCCCCAATCTCCCTCGCCGCCTCCCGCCTCCGAAGCTGGTGTGCCAGCATCTGGCTAGCCTTCTCCCAGTATTCATCCCTTGCGCCTTCCTCCACTGCACCTCCGCCTCCTTGGTAGTCAACGGGTCGAACTCGACCTGGAGGTTTCGTCGCTCCTTGAGTAGTCCCTCCTCGGGAACCTCTGCATACCTCCTATCTACCCTTAAAATCTCCCCCGCCAACCTCTCCCTCTCTCTCCTCTCCTTCCCCTCCTTGTGGGCCCTAGTGGAGATTAGCTCTCCCCTAATCACCGCCTTCAGCACCTCCCAGACCACCCCTACCTGCACCTCCCCATTATCGTTCACCTCTAGATATCTTTCAATGCACCCCTGGATCTGCCCGCTCACCTCATCTGCCAGCAAACCCACCTCCAGGCACCACAGCGGGTGCTGGTCCCTCTCATCCCCTAGCTCGAGCTCCACCCAGTGCAGGGCATGGTCTGAAATCGCTATGGCCGAATACTCAGTGTCCTCCACCCTCGGGATCAGCGCCCTCGCTCAAAACGAAGAAGTCAATCCGGGAGTAGGCGTTATGGACGTGGGAAAAGAAAGAGAATTCCCTGGCCCCCAGCCGAACAAACCTTCATGGGTCTACTCCTCCCATCTGGTCCATAAACCCTCTCAACACCTTGGCCGCCACCGGCCTCTTACCCGTCCTGGACCTAGAGCGGTCCAATGCTAGATCCTATACCGTATTAAAGTTCCCCCCCCCATTATCAAGCTCCCTGTCTCCAGGTCCGGAATCCGGCCCAACATGCGCCGCATAAATCCGGCATCGTCCCAATTCGGGGCATAAACACGCACCAAGACCACCCGCACCCCCTGCAACTTACCACTCACCATCACGTACCTACCTCCATTGTCTGCCACGATGCTCAGCGCCTCAAATGACACCCGCTTTCCCACCAAAATCGGCACCCCTCGATTCTTTGCGTCCAACCCCGAATGGAAAACCTGCCCTACCCACCCCTTTCTCAGCCTAACCTGGTCTGCCACCCTCAAATACGTCTCCTGGGACATGACCACATCTGCCTTCAGTCCCTTCAGGTGCGCAAACACACGGGCCCTCTTGACCGGCCCGTTCAGGCCTCTCACATTCCAAGTTATCATCCGGATCTGGGGGCTGCCCACCTCACCCCGCCCCCCCCCCCACCCCGCCGACTAGCCATCTTCTTTTCTAGGCCAGCCATGTGCCCGCGCCTCCTGTGCTCTCCGTTCCCCCAGCGGCAGACCCCCGCCCCGACTCTCTCTTCAGGCTCCAGCTCCCCTTTGGTCAATGCAGCAGCAACCCAGTTTCTCCTCCCCCCCTGCCCCCGCTCTCCTCTCCCCCAGCTAGGTCCCCCCGTAGCTGCGCTGCTCCCCCCATAACACTCCCGTAAGTCAGCTGACTCATGCTGACCCCGGCCGCTCCCGCCACTCTAACGACCCTCCCAATGTGAAAATCTCCCCCCCTTCCTGTCAATCAGCGGGCGCTCCTCTCCAGCACCCCCCCGACCCCGCCCCCTTCCTTCCCTAGCGTGGGGAAAAGCCGATGCTTTCCACCAAGCCGGCCCCGCCCCCTCTGGCGCAGCTCCCTTTCGCGGCCTGACCCCAGCTCCCCCACCTCGGGCCTCCCCTCTCCCCTGCCCACCACCAATGGGGCCCCCTCTTCCAACCACCGACGCCCAAACTCTCACCAAGCCCCCACTATGAACAATTTCACCCTACCCCACCCAGCACCCAAAAAGAAACAGTACCAAGCAGAACAGAAAATCCCTCCAAAACACAACAATCACATTAATCCCCTCTCGACATCCCCTCGCAACCGACCCTCAATCAGAGTCCAACCTTTCGGCCTGGATAAAGGTCCAAGCCTCCTCCGGCGTCTCGAAGTAGTGGTGGCGGTCCTTGAAAGTGACCCACAGTCGCGGCGGCTGCAACATCCAAATTTCACTCCCTTCCGATGCAGAGCCACCTTAGCCCGATTGTACTCGGCCCTCTTCTTGGCCACCTCCGCGCTCCAGTCCTGGTATATCCGGATCTCTGCATTCTCCCACCTGCTGCTCCGCTCCTTCTTTGCCCACCTTAGGACACACTCCTTGTCCACGAAGCGGTGGAACAGCACCAGCACCGCCCGCGGCTGCTCGTTGAGCTTGGGCCTCCTCGCCAGGACTCGGTGGGCCCCCCCCCAGCTCCAGGGGCCTCCGGAAGGCCCCCGCGCCCATCAACGTGTTCAGCATCGTGACCACGTATGCTCCAACATCCGACCCCTCCACTCCCTCCGGGAGACCCAGAATCTGCAGGTTCTTCCTCCTCGACCGATTCTCCATGTCCTCGAACTTCTCCTGCCAGTTCTTATGCATCGCCTCATGCACTTCTACCTTTACCGCCAGGCCCAAGATCTCGTCCTCGTCCTCCGAGGCCTTTTGTCGCACCTCCCCGATCGCCGCCCCTTGGGCCTTCTGGGTCTCGAGCAGCTCGTCTATCGAAGCCTTCATCAGCTCCAACAGCTCTGCCTTCAATTCCGTGAAGCAGCGCTGGAGAAACTCCTGCTCTTCCTGCGCCCACTGCGCCCACGCTGCCTGGTCTCCACCCGCCACCATCTTGGTTTTCCTCCCTCGCACTTTTCGCTGCTCCAAAACTACTTTTTTCACCGCTCCACTCCTGGTCCAATCCATACAGTGCCGGGGAAATGTTACTGTCACCTTCCCACACTGGGAACCGTCGAACAAATTCCGCTGGGGGCCCTAAAATGAGCCCAAAAGTCAATTTCTGGCGGGAGCTGCCGAACGTGCGACTTAGCTCCGCATAGCCGCAACCAGACGTCCATGGACTAAAAATATAAAGAAACTGAATTGAGAAACACGAGTTGGGCCAATCTCACACGTGCTGCCACCCACTTGTGTGCCATGTTTAGGGCATCTGGATAATGAAAAGAGGTGGAAGACACTTAGCCAGTGTCTTCGGCTCAACCATCTTCAGCCACATCAATGACCTTCCCTCTATCACAAAATTAGAAGTAGGAATGTTTGCTGACAGGTCCATTTGCAACTCCTCAGATAATAAAGCTGTCACTGGTCGCATGCAGCAAGACCAGGCCAACATTTAAGCTTTGGGTGATAAGTGGCAAGCAATATGTTCAGCACACAAGTGCCAGGCAGTGAGCATCTCCACCAGGAGAGTGTAATTATCTCCCCATGACATTCAAGGGATTTCCAACACTGAATCCCACACCATCAACAACCTGAGAATTACCACTGACAAGAAACTCTACATGACCTACCACATAAATATGGAGGCTGTAAGAACAGGTCAGAGACTGGGGTATTCTGTGCTAAGCAACTCACCTTCTGACTCCCTAAAGCCTGTTCACCATCTACAAGGCGCAAGTTAGCAGTGTGACAAAATAACTTCTACTTGCCTGGATGAGTGCGGCTCAAACAACACTCAAGAAGCTCAGCACTATCCAGGACAAAGCAGCCCATTTGATTGGTACACCATCAATTGCCTTAAGTATTCTTTTACTTCAACACTGACGCACTCTACTAACAGGTAATACCATCGGCAAGAAGCAACTCACCAAGGTTTCTTCAACAGTCTTCTCAAAAACCATAATCTCCACTGCTTGGAATAAGGACAGTAGGCACATGGGAACGTTGTCACCTGCAAGTTCCCCTCCAAGCCACATACTATTCTGAGTTGGAAATATACCACCATTGCTTCATTATTCTGGGGTGCAAACCCTGAAGCTTCCTACCTATCAGCACTGTGGGTGCAGCTAAGGCAGCTCAGCACCATCTTCTCGAAGACAATTGGATTGGCAAGAAATGTTGGCTTATCAATGAGGCCTACATCCCATTAACAAATAAGAACAAAGCACCTAGCCGGAAGTACAGGCTTTTTTCCCAATACATCACCCTGTCAATATAAAACAATCCTGGTCACTAACAAAGTTTCAAGTGCAGCTTGAAAGCAGATTTAATTGCAAACTTTTAAAATTAAAACTACAACAATTAATAACCGCTGTGGAATGACAAACATAATTTATTTCAAACTGCCAAACACTCAATGACAGCAAAATAAAACACTCAATAAAAATATGACTGTGTACTTGATGGTGAAAATGTGTACCTGCTTAGGAACAGATGGATAATCAATCGTTGTCGGTAAGGTTATTTGATCTCCACTCAACTTCCTACCCCTTCCAGACCTTGAGGAAAAGAATAATGCAGCATTAGCATCCTCAATGTGTCATATTTTATATTCTTAAGTAATTCATTAAAATAATTTCAAAGACTGTGCAGTTGTTTTTCAAAAGATCTAGAAGATAGCTACTGGGATTCATCAACATCACACGAAGGCGATCTCCAAGGATTTTTGGCTCGTACAACCTAATCGCATAAGTCAATTACTAAACTGAAATTTCAAAGGAGTAAAGAAAACCTATGAACTTTAATCTCAAGCATCACAAGTCAGTTTAAAATGTTTAATATTTTAGCTGCAAGTAAAAACTGAGAAATGGCCCAACGTTCAGTCCAACTGCTATCCATTCAAACAAGCTGCTTGCTTAAAGCAGAGTTTCTTCCAAGTATCAAGCACAGGCCTCAATTACAAAATGGTGTCACAGTACCAGTGATCCAGCTGAAACAGGAAGCATTTTTCTGCTTCAAACAAGGGAACTGGCTATGTCAGTGACCATGAATATTACCTCCAGGAGAAACTGGTGCAAAATTAAAATATTCACAGAAGTTTTTAACAACAGAGGCATCTACAGACATTAATCTCTTCAGGCTTCAAAATGTTTAACTGTTAATTTGTATCCGAAGTACGATTGCAAGTTCAACTGTTCCTGTTTCAATTTTGGAGATTCATCCTTCACCTTGATCAGATAAAAGGATGCTTACACCAATCTTGGTTTTCAATAACCAGGCATGCAATGAGTGGTTTAAAACGGACTCCTGAATAAACTGCCAATTTACCTATCTGTAAATTACTCATCTTTTCCCCTTGCCAATTTTCTCGCCAATCCACATCTCAACATTCACACCACTGAATTGCCAAGCAATGACCAAGAAGTGAGAATGTAACCGCAATGACCAAGAAGTGAGAATGTAACCGCAATGACCAAGAAGTGAGAATGTAACCATGTCCCCATAATATTAAATGACATTCCCATTGCCAAATCCGCCACTATCAATATCCTTGGATAATTATTGACCAGAGACTCAACTGGAACAGTCACATAATTGCCATGGGTGATGGAGCAAGTCAGAGGCGAGATATTCTGCAGCAAAGGCTCACCTCCTCACCCTCCAAAGCCTCTCGACCATCTTCAAGGTGCAAGTCAGAAGTGTGATAGAATACTCTCCACTTGCTTGGATTAGTACAGTTGCAACACACAAGCTTGACACCAACCAGGAGAAAGGAGTCTACTTTGTTGGTACACCATCCATCAGTTTAAACAATCGCCCATGATCATTTTACCAGGAATGCAGTCCATACTATATTATCCATACGGCTGCTTCAGGAGCACTCCCTAAGCCCATGATCTCCATTATCGAGAAGAGCAAGAGCAGCAGGTACATGAAAGAACCATCACCTCCAAATTCCCCTTCAAGTTTCTACAGCAACATAACTTCATCATTGCTGGGTCAAAATCTTGTAATTGCCTACCCAATAACACCATGTGGATTGCAGCAGTTGCTCCAGATTATACACAGAATTATAAAATCGTGCCTTATTTCACAGATACCAGCTTATCACTAAAAATTTTGTCTCAAGTGAACATTCTTCATTTGTAAGCCTGCACAGGCTACTTGACCATGGAGGTTTCACTACTATGTCTGATATTGATTTCACCTACATACATCTTTCCAACAGTCATTCAGAGCAGAAACACTAACATTTCTCTTGCACCTCAGGGGGGTGTGACTAAACGGAATATTCTGAGATGAGTAACTCAGAAACAACTAGTGAGTTTATGGATTACTGTAATCATTTACTGGATTAGTTAATTAATCCAGCAGAGAATACTAATTAACTAATTTTGCCAATACTAATTTACAACTACCTGACTGGAGGAGTAAGGTGCTAAAGATGTACAATTTTCTGACAATGGTTTAATGGTCTTCCTTGGTGGGATTCAGACCCAGGTCCCCAGAGCGTAACCACTGGTCTCTGGATTACTCATCCATTGCCAACACCACAAGACTACCTCCTCCCCCTATATTGTAGACGCACAAACTATACAGATCGGAAGCTAGTCAGGAACAAAGTTTGGTCACATGTGGTGTTCGGTACTCACATTATTTCATGGATTCCCTGCAATACCTATTATAGATCCCAATTAGAGAACCACTTATGCAGTATTGTGGTTACTGAACAAGTAATCCAGAGGCCTGGACTGATATTCCAGAGAGCGAGAGCTCAAATCCCACCTTCACGGTTTCAGAACTTGAGTTAATCAAATTGGGAAATGAAAAGCCGGTATCAGTAAGGTAACCATAAAGCTGTCAGGTTGTCACAAACAAATATCCTTTAGAACAAGAAACCTGGCCTAGCTTAGTCACTCCAGTATCACACAAGGTTATCTAATAATTACTCTGATATAGCCAGTTAGCTGTATCAAATATAAGGCCCACTACTACTTCTCAAAATAATTTGTGATGGGCAATAAATGTTAGCTTTGCTAACAATGTTTCATCCTACCCATTGGTGGCTATGCCTTCAGCTGTCCAAGCTCCAAATTCCCTCCGTAAACTGCTTCATTTCTCGCTTTCCTCCTTAGACAGTCCTTGAAACATACCTCTTTGACTAATCTTTTAGCAACCCATCCCAATATCACCTTCTCTGACTTGGCACGGTTTTGTCTGATTATCTTTTGCAAAAAACCTGGCATATCTTTCTACCTTAAAATGCGCTGTAAAAATGCACTGTTGTTGATACAGACAGTTGAAAGTTTTAAAGTGTAGCTGATTGAACGAGAGGTGCAAGTTCCAAGAGGAAAACACAACTCTAAAGTTGCTCCAAATCCTAACTTAAGCAAATTTCCAGGCTGTTAATCCACCTTTATAAATGCATTTGTTTGCTTGTGGCACAAAATTAATCATGTTTGGCATATTGTTTTATTGATGTCTGTTCTGATAATCTTCAATTTATTTTTAAGACTTCTTTGTAGAGGAAACACATGAGCACACACTGGCCACCTCTTGTTTTGGGATCAAAGTAAACCTAAATACACATAGATCTCTAAAATGATGAAAGATCTAGCAAACTCAGAACTGCTGGAAATCCTGTGAAACTATGAGGCAGCTAGACTTGCATTTGCCCTCAACATCATTTTATGTGCATATTAAGCTCAGTTGGCTAGCGTATGGTTCAGCGTGGATTCGATTCCCCGTTCAACTGAGGTACTTTGGGACTTGCCTCCTTGCCCTGCCCCTGAGGGTGGAAGCAATGGCAAACCACCACTGATTTTTTAAAAATTGGCAAGAAAATGGCTAAGAATGAAGTATCAGCAGACAATGAGCCAAGAACCTACCTTTAGGCAAAGCACACGTGACAATTATACACAAGTGCTGCCAACCTTTCTTTTCTAAGCTAACAGCAGGTGTGGTGCAAGGTATGCTGCATTTATCTTCAACAGCACCACTTGTAAAGCTGGTTTTGGTGGTATCTCTAAATATACAGCAGTGAGTGACAAGAGAATAAGTACTTTGGAAATACAAATGGTTAACTAGTCTCAGGCTTTGCGAACCTATATGGGTGAGTTGGAAGTAATGTTTCACTTGCTGGCTTGCATGTATCTTCCCCAGCCACTGTAGAAGCCCAAATAAAATGGCACCTTCAAAAAAACATTTACAAATTTGCAGTTCTTTGTTGCTCTAGTGAGATGGAATTCTGCAATATCATGATAAATTTCACAACACTGGCAGCTCCAGAATAACCTACAGAATAGCTCAACCATAAAATGATACAGAAACAGATAATACAACAATTTAAACATGATCTCAAAGAAACTGAAGGGGATCACCGATTTTGCATGTTCCATTTAGACTACGTGATGTTTCTCTAACATTAAATGTGAAAATTTGGGTTCTAACATGGCAAGAAGATTTTCAGATGGAAATTTGATTAATTTTTAAAAATAAGAGGAAGTTTATGAAAATTTGGCAGTGTGGTATTTTACAGAACTGTAATAATTATCAGATCAATCGTAACAAAATAATTCAAATATGAAGTTGAGTACATTGGAATATTTCTCCTGATGCACAAGATGATATCTGAATTCCCCCCTTACAATCAGGAAACCATTGGAAATGTCAAGAAGTCAGACAAGTATACAGCCAGATCCAGTCTTGCATTGCAAAGAAAACTACTACTTAAATTTATCTTTGCATACATGTGGAACGGATTCCATATTAATACACTGCATGGAATTATGAATGGGAAAAGCTATTCGACTATCAAGTTGACTTCTTGAACAGAACATATTCAATCAACTTGGTCATGGCTGCTGTCTTATTTGTATAATTTCTTCAACAAGAAAGTTATCTGGCCCCCAAAAGTATCAGCTAAACGCAGGGTTATACTTATGACTCCAATATTCAACTCTAGCTAAGCTTGAATCTTTCAATTTCAAACTCATTTTCTGTGTTACGTCAACATACTCAGAAGACAAAACATCCAACTGGCTTCCAAACACACCACCCATGTTATCACGAAGACCACCAATCTTCATTTCCATATTACCTGACTCTGGATCTGCCTCCGAAACCGCCATCCAAGCCTTGTTACCTTGAGACTTGATTACCCCAACATTCTCCTATTCAGCCTTCCATTTTTCACCCTCTGAAACTTGGTTGGCAGTATCCTAACTTGTACCAATCCTGCTTGCCCATCATCAACAATGCCTCAATTTTAAAATTCTCATCCTCGTTTTAAAATCTCTCTTGTGTTCTCACCTCTCTGAATCTGTACAGTCCTACAATCCACGCAGACAAGCCCTGCTGCGATTGGTGAGAGATGACAGGAACAGGACCGTGAGATCTGGAAGTCCCGAGCTTCGGGCCAGCACGTAGGCAATGGAGTTTGGTTCAGTCATATCGCATTTGGAATAGGAGTGTGTTTCGGCAGCTTTCTTCACGACTGAGAAACCCTCTTCGGGATCTACTCTGCTCACCCCGCATGGGGAAAGGCTCGGAAAAAATGCCCTAAAAATAGTTTGTTCCATTCCCAACCTGGCTGGAAAACCGCAGGCTCATCTCTGCAGTCAGAAAATCGAAGTTAAACTGAATTTCGGAACCTGGAATGTGCAAACCCTAGTGGATAATGAGCAACATAATCGACCAGAACGGAAAACTGCTCTTGTTGCCAGTGACCTCAGGCACTTCATTGACGTCGCTGCCCTGCAAGAGATCCAAAGTGCAGGAGAAGGGCAGCTGAGGGAAGATGATGTTGGTTACACCTTCTTCTGGAGAAGAAAATCAGAGGATCGGCGCAGGCCGCATGGAATGGGTTTCGCCATCAAGAATGAACGCGTCAATCGACTCTCATGGTATTCCCTGTTGGCATCAACGAGTACTTCATGACCCTCCGTCTACAACTTGCCAAGAACCAGCAGGCAACGATCACGAGTTCCTAGGCCCCAACCCTTGCTGCAAGATGAGTCCAAAGATGTCTTCTACTCTACCATGGACACCATACTCTCCAAGGTTCCTAAGGAAGTTATCATCCTCCTTGGGGACTTCAACATCAGGGTTGGAAAGGGACCATCAGAAAGGAAGGAGTTGGGAATTGCAACTCCAACTGGATTCTTCTGCTGTCAAATGCGTAGAACACCAACTTGTCATCGCTACCATACTGTTCCGGCAAAAAGACAAGTTTAAGACTTCCTGGAGACATCCAGGATCAAAGCACTGGAACATGATCAACTTGATCAACACCCGATCCCGAGGCCAAAAGGATGCCCTCATCACCAAATCGATGACCAGTGTAGATGACTGCTGGACAGACCTACCGGCTCATCCGCTCCTCTATGTCCATCAAACTCCTACAGAAGCAATGGAAGGTGAAGAATCAGCTCAGAAAAAAATAACGTTGAGTAGCTTCAACAGCTAAGCATGCTAGTGAACGTCCAACAACTTCTCAAAAATCTCCAAAGCATTCATTCTAATGACGTGGAGGAAAAGTGGAAAGAGCTGAAGACAGCCATCATCTCAAGCTGAGAAGAACCATTGGCTATAAGACCAGGAAACACCAAGACCGGTTCGACAAGAATGACCACACCATTCAAGACTTCATCGACAAGAAGAGGAACAGTCTCCGCACCCAACAAAACCAGCAAGGCAAAGAGGAAGCACATCAATTAACTAAGGAGGAAGAATGAAGGCAATCAAGAACCAATGGTGGACTGAGAAAGCTAAGGAGCTGCAACTCCTCACTGATAAGCATGCCCCCCCCCGGTGCTTATTCTGTGCCATCAAAACAATATATGGACCGAATACCCTAGGCCTCAAACTGGTGCGGAGTAAAGACGGAACCCTCTTGAGAGAGAGGGAGACAACATCGGCCTTCGGTAGAGGGAACACTCCAAAAACTCCTAAACCGTTATACAACCAGAGATGAGACGTACGTGAGGAAATACCCAACAAGGACCATATTGGGACTTCCACCAAGTGTGGATGAAGTCAAAGCCACCGTTAAACATATGAAGAAAATCCACAGGAGTAGATGGGATTCCAGCAGAGATTTACAAACTTGCAGGAGACGAGATCACCCGCCATCTCTATTAGTTGTTGCTGAAAATCTGGGACAGTGAAAAAATTCCTGCCGACCTCAGGGATGCCATCATCACCAGCATCTTCAAGAAAGGAGACATAGTGGAATACGGAAGGAAGGTGATTGCCTGAATCGTCATTAATGTATCTTCTAACCAAACCGTGGAACAGTGGACACGATTTTCACTGCTCTGCAACTTCAAGGTAAATGCCAGGAGCAACATCAACCACTCTACATTGCCTTCAATGAGCGGACCAAGGTGTTTGACTCAGTCAATCAGGAAGTGCTATAGAAGACACTGCTAAAGGCCAACATCCTCCAACTCTTCCACAATAAGATGTCGGCAACAGCCCCCACCAACAGAAATAAGACAGAAACTTTTGAGGCCAAGACTGGAGTCAAGTAGGGATATGTCACTGCCCCACACTTTTCTCCATCTTCATCGCCATCATCCTTCAACTTGTCAAGAGCAAGCTTCCCAGTGGAGTGGGCACCGTCTGCAGGATAGGCAGAAAGCTTTTCAACCTCAACCAGTTGAAATCCAAGAAGAAAACGACACTGACATCACTCGTGGAACTTCAGCATGCGGATGACATCACCATCTCCACTCTCTCAGAAGAGAATCTCCAAGCCATGCCACCTTTGTGGAAGCATACCAAAGAATCGTTCTCAGCCTCAACCTCAAGCCTTTTACCAACCCCAATTCAACTTACCAATCACAATGAAGAAACCCTACCAAAAGTGAAACATTTCCTATACCTGGGGAGCTACTTCTCCTCCAAGGCCGCCATCGTTCCAGTATCGTATCCAATCCATGAGTGCCTCCTTCAGACACCTAAGAAGAAGAATCTTTGGCGACCACAACATCTGAGCAGACACCAAGATCCACATGTCGAAGGCAGTGGTCCTCCCAACTCTTCCATATGGTTAAGAAACTTAGACTAAATACAAACGGCACCTGAAAGCCCTAGAGAGGTACCATTAACGCTGTGAGAGACGGATTCTTCGCATCAGCTGAGAGGACAGGCACACTAATATCAGTGTCCTTGCAGGAGCTAAGAGCGCCAGCTTCAAGGCCATGACCATCCAATTGCCAGCCATGAGCTTACGATGTCAAGAATCCCAACTGCCAAAGATAATCTTCTTTGCCGAGCTCAAAGAGGTTTCCGAACAAGTGGACAAAGGAAGCTCTTCAAAGACAACCTGAAGGCTTACCTCAAGAAATGCAACATAGACATCAATGTCTAGGAGACCCTCGCTCAGTAGAGACCTATTTGGAGGAACCCCCTGATTGAAGGGACAGCCAACGGCAAGAGGAGTGCAGAAAAAGGAGATTGGGAAAAGAATACCCATGATCTGGAGTCAAAGACCGATCCCACCTCCTGCAAACACCTGCCAAGTTTGCGGTCGAAGATGCGGCTCTAGGATCGGGCTCATCAGCCATGCAAGAACCCACAGAACGCATGACCAGTAACAAGGAGTTTCTTACGTGGACAATCATACACGTTAGCGTGTGATTGCCAAAGTAAACTGCAACCTTCCAAGATCTCTGTGCTGCTCCAATTCAGGTCTCATATTTTAAATTGTTTCATTATTGGCAGTGTGTTTGCAGCTGTTCGGCCCTGAACTCCGGAATTCCCTCTTTACCTCTCACTCTTCTCCTTTAAAACGTTCTGTAAAAACTGCTTTTGTCCAGACTCTTGGTCATCTGTCCTCATAGGTTTTTTAATGTCAAATTCTGGCTGATAAATTTCTTGTAAAATGTCTTGGAATGTTTAATTACATTAAAAGGAGCTTTTTAAATGCAACTTGTTCTTCCTTATAATCAGTCGGTTCCACATACAACTTTGTTATTTTCAGATTGATATCAACTGTTTCACACTAACCCATTGAAGATTAGAACATTAACCAGGTAACTGATACACAGAATATGCACTCTCAAATCAGAGACATATGTTGTTCTTAAAACCTGTCTGATTCTGTACCGACACTGGATCTAAAAAAAAACATTCAAGTACCACAATGAAAGTATCTCTGTTCAGTCGTCCTTTTTAATGATAGAATTATTGAACTCAACATTTTAGTTGCTCAGCTCATCAATGAGTATAAATAATATAAATTCAATAAGGATTTTCAAACATGACAGCAGAAGACTGATTTGCATTTGTTTCTGAACTTTAGCAGGAGGACGCCCTTAATCCAAATATTTTAAGAAAAATAATAGTGGTGCCACGTTCTGAGGCAAAAATTGTTCCTCCCACTGAAGACCACCGGAAAATCTATTGACGTGGAGCCAAGACATTAACATTGCCAAATGATTCCAGCAAACTGAGAAGGCCGCGCGAAGAATAGTAATTTAAAAAGTAAAATAGATACCAATATGGTGAACCAAATCACTCAAAAATACACTGATCGATAGCAAATAGAGGGAACCTGTAAACATGACAGAGAAAAAGCAGTCGGACAGAGTAAATATTTTCCATTGTAATTGTTGATTTTAAGCTTAACAAAATGCAGACTCCGGGACAGTCAGTGAGCCTCAGGACTCACCTGCAGATGAGCCTCTTGAAGAAGGATAGCAGCCAGGCTAAACATGTACACACTCTGAGTGATCGGATCTGACTGATCCCCATGGTGACGATCATACGGCCCAACACTGGGCAGCTTCACTCTCTCTGAGCCCACACACCTCTACCACCACAACATCAATAATGAAACCATGGAAATAGCTTAGGCCCACACATGGGCTGCACAGACGGCCTAATCCCGGTCGCTGACTACTGCGCTTGCGCTCAGTCAGGCTGCCGGGCCCGAACCGGAAACAATCTTCCCAGGGCGCGCGAGGGAAAGGTCAGTACGCAGCGCGATCCCGGGGGCGGGGCTACGCACTGGGCGGGGTTACAGCGGGGGCAGGGTTACAACGTGGGCGGGGTTACAGTGGGGGCGGGATTCCAGCGGGAGAGGGGTTACAGCGGGGCGGGGTTACAATGTGGGGCGGGGTTACAGCAGGGTTCCAGCCAGGTGGGTTGACACACTGGGGAGGGTTACAGTGGGGGTGGGGTTACTGTGGGGGTGGAGTTACACACTGGGCAGGATAACATGCTTTGACAAAGAGTCATTAGCTTTGACAAAGAGTCATCGGACTCGAAACGTTAGCTCTTTTCTCTCCCGACAGATGCTGCCCGACCTGCTGCGATTTTCCAGCATTTTCTCTTTCGTTTCAGATTCCAGCATCCGCAGTAATCTGCTTTTACCCAGGGTTACAGCGCGGGGGGGGGGGGGGTTCAGTGGGGGCGGAGTTACAGCCGGGGGGCAAGGTTACAGTGGGGGCAGGTTTACAGTGGGGGAGGGGTTTATAGCAGGGGGGTGTTAGAGTGGGGGCGGGGGTTACACACCGGGTGGAGTTACACCAGGGGTGGGGTTTGCACCATGGGCGGGGTTACATCAGGGTTTACAGCAGGGATGGGGTTACAGCAGGGATGGGAGTTACAGCAGGGGTGGGATTTACAGCAGGGGTGGAGTTACAGTAGGAGCTGGGTTACACACTGAGCAAAGTTACACCAGGGGTAGGGTTTACACCAGGGGTTACACCAGGGGCAGGATTACACCAGGGGCAGGGTTACACCGGGGCTGGGTTACAGCAAGGGTGGGGTTACAGCAGGGATGGGGTAACAACCTGGGTGAAGTTATGGGGTGGGTAACATGTGGATAGGGTCACAGTGAGGGCAGGATTTCAGCGAGGGTGAGATTACAGCAGGAATAGGGTTACACCATGGGTGGGTTACATGGCGCGGTCACGGTGGGGGTGGGGTTACTGTGGGGGTGGAGTTACACACTGGGTAGGATAACATGCTGGTGTTTCACTGACGTTGGGCTTTGAGGGGAGGGTAGTGGGGTTAGACTGGAGGCAGACGTAGACTTGGGGGGAGTGTTAGATGTGAGGGGGTGTTCCATGGGTAGGATGGCGTAGGGTTAGGTTGCGGGTGAAGTCAGAACTGGCAGTATTGTGGTAATACGCTGGAGGCTGTGCAGAGGAGATTCACGAGGTTAATCCCAGAGTTGAGGGGGTTGGATTATGAGGAGAGGTTGAGTAGATTGGGACTGTACTCATTGGAATTCAGAAGGATGAGGGGGGATCGTATTGAAACATATAAAACTATGAAGGGAATAGACAGGATAGGTGCGGGCAGGTTGTTTCCATTGGCGGGTGAAAGCAGAACTAGGGGGGCATAGCCTCAAAATATGGGGAAGTAGATTTAGGACAGAGCTCAGGAGGAATTTTTCCACCCAAAGGGTTGTGAATCTATGGAATTTCTTGCCCAGTGAAGCAGTTGAGGGTCCTTTAAATGTTTTTAAGGTAAAGATAGTTTTTTGAAAAATAAAGGAATAAAGGGTTCGGCGGGAAAGTGGAACTGAGTCCACAAAAGATCAGCCATGATCTCATTGAATGGCGGAAAAGGCTCAGAGGGCCAGATGGCCTACTCTTGCTCCTAGTTCTTATGTTCTTATGTATACCGACACCACATGAAGGCAGCTTGTCAAAGGCAATTGGGGATGAGCAATGAATATTGGTCACATCCCTGAAATGATTTTAAAATAAAGACCAGTAGACAGGATTAGACTGGGTGGCAGAGTTAGATTGGGGGCGATGGTGGAATTCCACAGGCTGAGGTGGGGTTAGGCCCAGGGGTCATTGGTACACCAGGGGCAGTGTTGATGAGGGGGGGGGGGGGGTGGAGAGGATGGGCTGGGTTTGATCAGAGGGTGGGGGTTAGACAGGCAGGGTTAGATCATGGTGGGATACACATGGTGGAGTGACTGAGGGGAGGGTTAGGCCAGTAGGCAGGGATAGACTGTGGGCAGGGCCAGACAAAGGAGTGGGGACACATAGGGGGTACTCAGGGTGGGATGGGGGGGGGAGGGTTGTGCGCATGGGGCAGGGACACTCCGAGCAGAGGAACACCAATGCTTACACACGTGGGTTACACATCTCTTGGCATCCTTTTGCCCATCAGATGATGGGTTGCCCTCTCAGAACATTCTGGATCTTTGAAATTCTCTGCCCCAGAGGACTGCCTGTTCAGTCATTTAATATATTCAGGCCCGAGATCAATTTATTTTTGGATTCTAAAAGAATCAAGGGTTATGGGAATAATGCACAAAGTGGACTGGAGGCCAGGGGTCCGTCACGATCTTATTAAAAGTTGGAATTGGCTCGTGGACTTATTCCTGCTCCTATTTGTTATATTCATACACATTGGGCCTGGCACCTACGTGGCATG
This sequence comes from Scyliorhinus torazame, assembly GCF_047496885.1. Classification (NCBI taxonomy): domain Eukaryota; kingdom Metazoa; phylum Chordata; class Chondrichthyes; order Carcharhiniformes; family Scyliorhinidae; genus Scyliorhinus; species Scyliorhinus torazame. The sequence goes on from NC_092717.1 coordinate 87,781,849, forward strand.
AATGTTGCTGGCTGGCCCAAATTTGGATGCTATCCAGGTTTTGTTGTGGTTCCTGCTGACGTGGACTGCCTCGTCAGAGAAGTTGTGATTGGAGCTGAATCACTGCTATCATCGATGAGCCTCACTCCTGGCTTTAAGACAGGTTATTTCTTTTTTCAATGATTTTTTTAATTCATTGATCGTGGGAGTCGCTGGCTGGTCCAGCATTTATTGTCCATCCCTGAGAGCGGGGGGCACATGGGTCAGGGAGTCACATGGAGTCACAGGTTGGCCAGACCAGGTAAAGATGACCGATTTCCTTCCCTAAAGGACATTAGTGAACCAGATGTTTATTTTTTTACCACAATCAACAATGGTTTCTTAGTCGTCTTTGGACTTTTAATTCCAGGTCTTTTTTTTCATTCAAATTTCACCATCTGCCATGGTGGGATTCGAACCCAGATCCCCACAGCATGACGCTGGGTCTCTGGATTACTAGTCCAGCGACAATACCACTTTGCCACTGCCTCCCCTACATCACCACCTCCCTCCTCAAATTTCACCATCTGCCATTACCGAGCATTACCCTGGGTCTCTGGATTTCTAGTCCAGTGACAATACAATCACCTCTGATATCAATTAATGGCACTACTGATGATTCCTTCCATCATTTTACTGATGTTTGGGAAAAAGCTGATGTGATGAACGGTTACTGTAACACTGTACCCTTGTCATCATGTAAGGTGATGTCCCCTTTAAGACCGGGCTTGGAACCCTGGGGGACTCCGCCTTCGGCTCCGCCCATCTGGGAGCCGTATATAAGGGGCCGCCTTGAGGGCGGCACCTCTGTTAGCACATGTCTCGGCACCAGGCTAGTTCTTAGCTTATTAAAGCCTTCTTTACCGTTTACACTCTAAGCGTCATTATTGAGGGTACCACAATTTAATAAGCTAAACTACGTCAGGATGGACGCAGGCCTAAAACCAGAGAAAGTCAACCTGGAAGCACGGACACGGGAGGCAAAGGAAATTTTAAAATACTGGCTCCGATGCTTCGAGGCCTACCTGGACCCCTCAGAGACTCCCATCCTGGGGCCACGCAAGCTGCGCCTACTCCACGCCCGGGTGAGTCACAGAATCTCCGCCACGTTCGAAAAGGCGACGACTTATGAAGAGGCGGTCGAGCTACTCCGCAAGCGGTTCGTCAAACCCATCAACGAGGTGCACGCCAGGCACTGCTCTCTACCTGCCGCAGTGTTCAGGGGAATCGCTAGACAAATTCGTCGAAAAACTCACCGCGCTTGCCAGGAACTGTGACCAGCAGGATGTGACAGTGGAAGTCCATATGAACCTGCACATCAGAGACGCTTTCGTGTCCGGCATCCGCTCGACCTACATCTGGCAGCGGCTACTCGAAAACGAGGCAAAAGACCTCCAGGACACGGTAACGCTCGCCTCCTCGCTGGAGGTGGCCCGACATAATTTGGGTACCTACCCCGCGGACTTTGTGAGCCCCCCTCGGACTTCCTCAGACTCAGCCATGTTACAGGCCAGCGCCGCGTGGCGACCCGCTCGTCCTGGGCGCACACCGTGATACTTCTGCGGGCAGGGCCAGCATCCACACCCATGCTGCCCAGCCCGCTCCGCGATCTGCAGCGACTGCTGGAAGAAAGGGCATTTTGCGAGGGTCTGCCTGGCCAGGCCCAGGGGCCAGAAGAACAAAGAACAGCCGGCCCGAAAATCAGGCTCTCAGGCCCGCAGGCCTCGCAATGCGGCTGCACACTGACCCGACACGCCCCCTTCTGACGCGTCATCAGCCTCGTGCGAATCATGGGAGCGGCCATCTTGTTGCCGGCCATCTTCTCGACCCAACACGTGCAACCAACGGCAGCGGCCATTTTACGAGTCCGACTCGGCTGAGGACTCGGACTACCCGTGAGTGGGAGCGATCACCCTGGACCAAACTCGGCCAAAACATCTGCAAAATTCGATGATGAAGGTCCAAGTCAACGGGCGCGACACTGCATGCCTCTTCGACTCCGGGAGCACGGAGGGCTTTATCCATCCTGAAACGGTAAGGCGCTGCTCCCTGCGCACCCATCCCACGTCCCAAATCATAGCCCTCGCATCCGGATCCCACTTGATACAAATCAAGGGGTACTGTATCGCGGATCTCTCGATCCAGGGTGCCAATTACACCCGTTTCAAATTTTATATCCTTCCCCACCTCTGTGCCCCCCTGCTGCTCGGACTGAATTTCCAGTGCAGCCACCGAAGCCTGACCCTGAAGTTCAGCGGACCCTTGCCACCCCCCCTTACGGTATGCAGCCTTGCGACACTGAAAGTCGCAACCCCCTCGCTATTCGCGAACCTCATCCCAACTGTTAGCCAATCGCCACCAGGAGCCGCCGGTACAGTGCCCAAGATATGACTTTTATCAAGTCAGAGGTCCAGCATTTACTGGGAGAGGGGGTCATCGAGGCTAGCAACAGCCCTTGGAGAGCACAAGTGGTGGTAGTCCGGTCCGGGGATAAGAAACGGATGGTCGTGGATTATAGCCAGACCATAAACCGATTCACGCAGCTTGATGCGTACCCCCTTCCTCGCATCACAGAAATGGTCAATCGGATCGCCCAAAACCGAGTATTTTCCACGGTCGACCTCAAATCCACCTACCACCAGCTCCCCATCCGACCAAATGACCGCCCCTATACTGCCTTCGAAGCAGCCGGCCGGCTCTTCCACTTCCTCAGGGTCCCCTTCGGCGTCACAAATGGGGTCTCCGTCTTTCAAAGGGCGATGGATCAAATGGTGGACCAGTATGGTTTGCAGACTACATACCCGTACTTGGACAATGTCACCATCTGCGGCCATGACCAGCAGGACCATGACGCAAACCTCAGAAAGTTCCTCCAGACCGCCCGAGCCCTTAACCTGACCTATAATGAGGAAAAATGCGTTTTCCACACAACCCGGCTAGCCATCCTCGGCTATGTCGTGGAAAACGGGGTCCTAGGTCCCGACCCCGACCGCATGCGCCCCCTAAAGGAACTTCCCCTCCCCCGCAGCCTCAAGGCCCTTCAATGGTGCTTGGGGCTCTTCTCCTACTACGCCCAATGGGTCTCCAAATATGCGGACAAAGCCCGCCCACTCATAATGACCACCACATTTCCCCTCTCGGCTGAGGCTCGATTGGCCTTCAACCGCATCAAGGCCGATATCATCAAGGCCGCTATGTGCGCGGTGGACGAAACTATTCCCTTCCAGGTAGAGAGCGATGTGTCAGACATCGCCCTGGCTGCTACCCTCAATCAAGGAGGCAGACCAGTAGCGTTCATCTCCCGAACCCTCACTGCCTCCGAGATTCAACACTCTGCAGTCGAGAAGGAGGCACAAGCCATTGTGGAGGCTGTACGGCACTGGAGGCACTACCTAGCCGGTAGGAGGTTCACACTTGTCACCGACCAACGGTCGGTCCCCTATATGTTCGATAACACGCAACAGGGCAAAATAAAAAACGATAACATTTTGAGGTGGAGGATCAAACTCGCCATCTACACGTACGATATCAAGTATCGTCCAGGGGAGCTCAACGAGACCCCAGATGCCCTGTCCCACGGCACATGCGCCAACGTGCAGGACGACCACCTGCAAGCCATCCACAATGACCTCTGCCACCCGGGGGCCACCCGGCTCGTCCACTTTATCAAGTCCCGCAACCTACCTAACTCAACCAAGGAGGTCAAGGCCATGACCAGGGCCTGCCAGATCTGTGCGGAGTGCAAACCGCACTTCTACCGGCCAGACAAGGTTCGGCTCGTGAAGGCCTCGGGGCCCTTTGAGCGACTGAGCGTGGACTTCAAGAGGCCCCTCCCGTCCACCAATCGTAATGCCTATTTCCTCACTGTTATCGATGAGTTCTCCCGCTTCCCATTCGCCATTCCCTGCCCCGACATGACCTCAGCCACCATGATTAAGGCACTGCACAGCATCTTCACCCTGTTCGGTTTCCCTGCTTATATCCACAGCGACCGGGGTACATCGTTCATGAGCGATGAACTGCCTCAGTATCTGCTCAGCAAAGGCATCGCCTCGAGCAGAACGACCAGTTATAACCCGCGGGGAAACGGGCAGGTGGAGAGGGAGAACGCGACAGTGTGGAAGGCTGTCCTTCTGGCCCTACGGTCGAGAAGTTTCCCAACTACCCGCTGGCAGGAGGTCCTGCCCGATGCCCTACACTCCATTAGGTTGTTCCTCTGCACGGCCACGAATGAGACCCCGCACAACCGGTTATTTGTCTTCCCCAGGAAGTCTATCTCCGGGGTCTCGCTTCCACCTTGGCTGACGGCTCCGGGACCTGTTCTTCTCCGGAGGCACACGAGGAGCCATAAAACGTACCCCCTGATCGAGAAGGTCCGATTACTCCACGCCAATCCCAGTCACGCCTACGTCGAGTACCCCGACGGCAGGCAAGATACGGTTTCTCTCTGGCACCTGGCACCCGCTGGATCCCCCACTACAGATGCCCCTTCCCACGCCGCTCCCCTGCAGGACCCGACACCCTCTACAACACACCGCCTCCCGGCCCCACTCCCCGTTGGTGAGCACCTACCACACCCTCTACACACCCCGCTGGCGCCAGCACCGCTACCCCAGGCCCCGCCTATTCTCTATGTGCCCCGTTCCCCTGCCCTGACCCGGACCAAGGCTCCGATCGCCGTGCTCCCAGACGTACCCTCAACCAAGACTTCCGTGTCCGCCACACCACCGCCCGAGCTGAGGAGGTCGATGAGGATGATCCGGCCACCAAGACGAATGGACTTATGATGGCACCTCACCCCCGCCGGACTCTTTATGTAAACAGGGGGTGAATGTGGTGAACGGTTACTGTAACACTGTCATTATGTAAGGTGATGTCCCCTTAAGACTGGGCTTGGAACCCTGGGGGACTCCGCCTCCTGCTCCGCCCATCTGGGAGCCGTATATAAGGGGCCGCCTTGTGGGCACACGTCCTTCTTTACCGTTTACACTCTAAGCGTCATTATTGAGGGTACCATTGCTGAAATGGCAGTGCTTGGCTGAGTTGGGTTTTGCTGATTTTTATGGAGCCTGGACACATGTCCACATTGTTAGATGCCCATAGTTACATTGGAACAGAACTGCCTCATCGAATTTATAGCACCGGCCCATGGAAAGAGCACCCTACTTAAGTTTAAGCCCACGTCTCCACCCTATCCCCGTAACCCCACCTAACCTTTTGGACACGAAGGGCCAATTTCGCATGGCCAATCCACCTAACCTACACATCTTTGGATTGTGGGAGGAAACTGGAGCACCCGGAGGAAATCCACACATACATGGGGAGAAAGTGCAAACAAAGAATTGAACCCAGGATCCTGGAGCTGTCAGGCAGCAGTGCTAACCTGTGTGCCACCGTTCCGCCCCATTAAGGATCAACATGTACATACATACATAGTATATAGAACATACAGTGCCGAAGGAGGCCATTCGGCCCAAATGTACTGACTGAAATAGGACTAAATTTCAAATGTTCTTTCTCTCATTTGCTTAAGTATCTGTTGTTTCTGTCTTGCATGTTACTCCAGATTGTATCTACTGGTTTTCAACAATATTTAAGTCGATTGCATGAATTGCATTGCAGATACATTGTAGAGTTAAGCAATGTAAGCAGCTGATTAGCAAAATCATGGCCCAGATTACCTGGTTTTAGGATCGTCAGAGCCCCAAGTACCTACCACAATGCGCTACTGGACCTCTCGAATGTCCTGACATACTCATTTTATGCGAATTGCCTGAGGAGTTTGAGCTTCTGGAGGGCAGATTCCCATGGGGCCCACCAGAAAAGTCTCCAACGGATTGGTGCGTGCTAGGTGAATAGCGGGTGTGGGAAATTTTGTGATTCACCTGGCCTGCTCCCGATGGTGAGTTCCGGATCACGCCCAAAAATGGCAAGAATATCATTAACATTCATTTGCAGCGGCCTCCTGGGAATTACCCGACTCCCCAGCAGGGCGTCACGTGGGCGTTGTTTAGTATTCCTTTTTAAAAACGGGAAAATGGCGCAATGGCTACTATGGGGAGGGGAGGAGGTGAGTAGCCATTTCTATTTTCCGGGATGCAGTTCATTGGCACAGCAGCTGCTGCTCGTGCTCGGGGGATGGGGGTGGGGAGCAGGGGGTGAAGGAATTGGACTTACGGGGCTCAAGCTTTGTAGGTCGGCGGTCACTTCTAGGTTGGGGGAGAATGAGGAGTTTTCCATCTGTGAGGCCTTCATGCCATCTTTAAATATTGTGGAGACCCATAACAGGGGCAACCACAGCTGCGCCTGTCTGTCCCACCAAACCCGCCAGGATAGAGCCTTGCTGTGACTTCTATCCTGAAATTCAATTTCACTCCCTTTGACTGTGAGCAGCCTCTAGCTTCACAGCTGAACGTTATTTCAAATGAGGAATTAGCCTTGTTAGTTGTGATAACACTTTACGCTCCTTAACTCTTAAGTGCCTCCTCGAGGGCACATGTGCCATTTCTCAGAGGATAATTAGTGCATTGCATGTCCAGCAACCTTTGATGCCTGAACAATGTGCCTGAAGTCTAGGAGCGTCAGCAGCATCGAGGCAGCTGCCAACAATCAAACACTGAAGAGCGGGGCTTCACCACTGAGGATGCTCTTGTGACCAAAGGGTAAGCATGCGGATTAGCGGAGGGAAGCTGAGCACGTCCTCTCTAATATTCCCGGCAGATTTCTGGGGTGTGGGGTCCAGGGCTCCCTGATGTGGCCGGGGGGGTGAAAGTGCAGAGCAAGGTCTGCCAGCACAACTGGCTCGCTGGATGGCACTCTTGAGAGAAGGCGGAAAAGTCATGGTAAGGGTGGGGGAGGCTTGGGGGACTTGAGTGTCCCAGGATGGAAGCCTCAACTGATTTTCAGACTCCCTCCTTCCAGATATAACTAAGTTTGCTGGGGCTGATCCCGCGGAGGCAGCCTTTGCATTGCTTGTGGCAGCTGAGGCAAGCAAATGCCAAAGAAGGTAGCAGCGACAATGCATCCCATGTGCAGGGGGCCACCGCACATCCTGAAGACCCAGTCGCTCCTCAGGCTGAGGAGGAACCCATAAGGAGAGGCCAGCAATGACCCAAGGTATACCGGTATCGTTGGTCATTCAACTAGCTGGCGGACTGTGCCGCAGAAGATTGCATCTCAGCAGAGCGACAGTGCAGCACCTGTGTCACGTCCTCGTGGACATGGCACCCTTTGGAGCAGGAGGTCACCAGCTCCCGGTGGCTGTGAAGGTCACTGCAGCCCTAAACGTCTATGCCACCAGGTCATTCTAAGGCTTGAGTGGGGATCTGTGTGGCATATTGGAATCTTCAGCCCACAGGTGTATCATGGAGGTGATGATGCTCTGAATGCCCAGCATCAGACCTTATCACCTTCGAGCTGGACCATGCCTACCAAGATGCCTGAGCTGCAGGATTTTCTGCCATCGCTGGGATGCCCCAGGTTCAGGGGGCGATCAATGCCACACATGTCCCCCTGCAAGCAGGGAGTGCCCTATATTAACAGGGAGGGGTTCCACTCCCGAATGTTCAGATCATGTGCAAGCACCACCTCTGAATCATGCAAGTGTGTGCCCGCTACCCTGAGAACATTCATGACAGTTACATCCTGGGGCACCCGGAGATCCCTGGTGGCTTCGAGCACAACCCCAGAATGACGGGTTAGCTCATGGAGGACAAGGGATGTCCACTGAGGCCATGGCTGATGACGCCAGTGTGGAGGCCTGAGACCGAGGCGGAGACCCAATACATTGAGGCCCACAATATGGCCCGTGTTGGCATTGAACGGTGCATAGGGCTGCTCAAAATGTGGTTCCGATGCCTTGACCGCTCTGGTGTACACTCCGCAGAGTGTCTCCTGCTTTCCTCTCCACAATCTGGCACAGCAGAGGGCGGCATGCTGGAGGAGGAGGAGCAGGAGGAAGCGGAAGGACAAGCATCCTAATCTGATGAGGGATTCGAGGAGGGGCAGGAGGACGGCCTGAGGAGGACCCGGAGGCTGGAGGACAGGTGGCGCAAGGGTCCGACATGCCAGGATGACCATGGAGGCCCTCGTTGTCTCCAGATTCTCCTAGGATGTGGCTGTGTCTGTCTGCTCAACACACACCTCCCATTTCCACACTGCTTTCCCCATTACCCCCTCCCCCCTTTCCCTCCCACCCTTCAAATCCCCCTCCCCGATTCCCTCCCTCCCCCAATCCTCCCTCCCCTCATTTCCCCATTCCCCTCTCCCCAGCCCCCCACCCCTCTCCCCATTTTTCTCCATCCACCCACATTCCCCTTCCCCCCACATTTCCATCCTCATTTCCTGCCACCCCATCACACTGCCCCCTCGCTGACCAACTTGTACCAACCTCCAGGGGTCTGGGTAACATACTCCAGGGTGATAGACCTGTGTTGGCACTGTTAGTGGGTCACGACACTAGGCAGGAGAGTGATGATGACTCGCTGTGAGGAAAGCTCTGGTGCTCCTCAGTTTCTGATAATGTCTAACTCCTGTTTTTCTGCTGACAGTGCGCTTACACCCATCCTCTGAACAGGGTCTGCACCAGGGGCTATAGATCTTGGGCCAGTGTGCCGGGAGGTGGGATTGAGTGGAGTGGAGGGCAACAGGAGGCTGGAATGCGGCAGGCCCGCTGTGAAGATTAACGTGACAGAGACTTCACATGTATGAAGTGTGACATGTTTTAAGAGTGAACATTTCACTGTGACAGATTTCCATTCCCCATAGCTCCAGATAGTGACCATCCCCCCCAACCAGTCACTCAGTGCTCCTCACTCTTCTTGACCTGCCATGGTCTACTGCTACACCTAAGTGTATCCCCAGGATGCACATCAGAAGTGGAGGCAGCCTACTTCTTTCCTAGCCCTGTGTTTTGACGCCATTGACGAAGGTCTTCTGGAGGGCCTGGAGCTGGAGGGCCCGAGCCAACTTACTAGTGTCACTGGCATCGCCTTGACACCCTGTTCTGCCCGCTGCCCTTGAGATGCGTCTGTGTCAGGAGGAGGGGATTCGCGAGAAATGGGGACCGCCGTAGTCTCCCTGGTGACTGGCCCAAGGGTGGCCTCCAGCGCTTTCTCCATGCTGCTGGTGCCTGTATGGCCCTGGCGCACTCCATGGGACAAAGAGCCAGCTGGAGTGAGCTCTAGAGCCTTCTGAGTCATCTGGCACTGCCAGCCCTGGAGGCTCCCCATTGTCTTCATCATGGCATCAATGCTCCTCAGTGTCTGGGCCGTGCTCTGCAGTGCCTTGGCAATCTCCATCTGCATCTGGGACATGTCCCTCGGTGTCTGGACATGATGTTGAGTCATGGTCGTCACAGATTGTCCACCTTTGACATTTACCATCACATTCTTGCCTTCCCTTTCTCTATTTCTGAGGATATGTCGCACTGCCGAGATTCCCTAGTAATACCCCACGGTGCTGGGAAGACCTTGGGCTTCCCTCCTGATGCCTTACCCAGTTGTAGAATCAGCCTTCCGCTTCCCAACCCATACCTAAAGGCCTGGTGAAATCCAGCCAGTAAACTCTGTTTCACTCTCTGCAGATGTTACTTGTGTCCTGCTGAGTATTTCCAGTATTTTCTTTTTTCCCCCCCGATTTCCATCAGTTTTCCTTTTGCTTTTATATTTTAAATACGTCTGAGAATTATGGTTCAGTTTGTTATTATAATATTAAAACAAACAAGGCAATTAAAAAGGGATTAGCATACCAAGGTTGAGAATCACTTGAAAATGCTGTTTTAAGGTTGACCTCCACAAGCTCAACAGTTCCACCATCAGGTATATAATGGTGCTGTAAATATCTGAATATATATGCATCTATTCAAATAAAATAATCCTGTTCACCCTAGCTGCAGCAATCTTACAACTGCAACAATATTTAAAGCCTAGAGGATATGAAATTGATATCCATAGTGTTGCATGCAAACAATGCTATGGAAGTTGATTACCCCCATGGAGAGTGTGTACCGCACCACCAGCTACTTCCAATGTGGCCCCAACAGTGCATCATCTTGAGTAAGATGCACTTGAGAGGTCCTCTCCGAGTGCCAGGATCAACTGAACTGGTTCTAGTCTGACGTCACACAGCCATATTTTAACCCTCCCTCCAACCATCCCAACCGCCACCCTAATGTTCGATATAATCCAATTCTTGAAAGTGAATAATGAATAACGCCCATGAATTGTAGAACTCCTCCATCATTCCCCTCAGTTCAAATTTGACTTTCTCAAGAGTTAAGAATTCTAGCAGGTCCCCCCGCCACGCCAGGGCACAGGGTGAAGAGGTTCATCTCCATCCGAACAGTATCCGCCTTTGGGCGATCAACGAGGCAAAGGCTATAACATCTGTCTCTGCACCCATTTCCAACCCCAGCTGGTCCGACACCCCAAATATGGTCTCCCAGAGGTCCGGGTCCAGTTTTAGGAGCAACAAACTACCCTAAAAACCTCCTTCCACTAATCCTTCAGCTTTAGACAGGACCAAAATATATGAACGTGGTTTGCAGGGCCCCCCCACAACGTTCACACACATCTTCTACCCCTTCAAAAAGCTGGCTCATCCTCGCCCTTGTGAGGTGTGCTCTATATACCACCTTCAGCTGTATCAGCCCCAGCCTCGCGCATGAGGTGGAGGCGTTCACTCTCCGGAGCACCTCACGCCAGAACCCCTCCTCCATACCCTCTCCCAACACTTCCTCCCACTTTGCTTTGATCCCTTCCAGCGAGGCCTTCTCATCTCCCAAAATAGCCCCATAAACCGCCGACACTACCCCCTTCTCCAGTCCCCCTGACGTCAGCAGCTCCTCCAGCAATGTGGAGGCCGGCTCCACCGGGCAGCTCTGTATCACCTTCCTAGCAAAGTCTCGAACCTGCATGTATCTAAACATTTCCTCCTGCTCCAGCCTATATTTTGTTCCCAGATCCTTCAATCCTACAAACCGACCCCCAAAAAACAAATCCTTTAGTGTCCTAATTCCCTTCTCCTCCCATCTCCGAAAATGTCCGTCCCTCTTCCCTGGTTCAAATCTATGGTTCCCCCTAATCGGCATTTCCCTCAACCCTGCCCCCAACCCGAAGTATTGGCGAAACTGTCTCCAAATTCTCAATGAAGCTATCATTACCGGACTCCCTGAGTATTTCCCCGGGGAGCGGCGCTGTTGTTAGTGCCTTCAATCCTGACCCCAACACAAACACTCCTCCACTCTGACCCACTGGGAATCCACCCCTCTGACCCAGCTCCGCATCTTCTCCACATTCGCCGCCCAGTAATAATACATCAGGTTCGTAAGTCCCAAACCGCCTGCTTGCCTTTCCCTCTATAGCAGCACCTTTCTAACTCTGGCCACCTCCCCTCCCAATATGAACGAGGTAATCATTCCTTCAATCGCCCTGAAAAAATGCCTTTGGCAGGAAAATCGGCTGGCATTGGAAAATAAACAGAAATCGTGGCAACACGTTCATTTTAACCGCCTGTACCCGACCCGCCAGTGACGGAGGGAGACCATCCCACCTTCCCAGATCAGCTTTCACCCTCCCCACCAAACTAGAGATATTGTACCTATGGAGCCCCCCCCTCCCAAATCCCAAGCAACCTGCACCCCCAGGTATCTAAACTGAGTCCCTGCCCTACGGAATGGCAGCCCCCCCAACCCTGCCCCCACCCCCAGCCGAGACACCGCAATATATTCGCTCTTGTCCAGATTTAATTTGTACACCGAGAAGGACCCAAACACCCAAAGCAGCTCCAATATTCCCCCTATTGACACACTCGGTTCTGGAGTCATCGGCATATAAAGACACCCTATACTCTATCACCCCCCCCCCCGCCCGCCCCCCCCCCCCCCCCCCTCCGCACTATCCCTTTCCATAACCCCAAACTTCTTAATGCGATGGCCAACGGCTTAATCGCAAGTGCAAACAATTTGAAGTAAGGTTGATTATATTTTCCAGGTCAGGATGAGAGCAGGAAACAGCACCAATGCCACCATCAATAAACTGGGAAAAGAGATTCGAAAGGAGACCTGAACAGGACTGGAACAAAGAATGTTCCCACAAAAGGGCAGACATTGCTGAGACCAATGCAGGTTTCCATAGCAATACCTGGACCTGGAGTAAGTGAGGGCAGGAGCAGTTGTTCAGTGTGAGGACAAGTTTAGCCAGGCGAAAGAGGGTGATGGTGGATGGATACGGGCTGGACCTCTGTTCAAGGAAGAAACAGAAAGCGCTACGAAAATCCTGGTTGAAGATGTAAGCGTAAAGTGATTGGATGACCCTATTGAAACGGGTTGGTTAGTGCCAGAAAACCAGAAACTCTGAAAGTAATGGAGGATATCAAAAGAGTCACAGATATAGGTAGAAAGAAACTTGACAAAGGAAGAGAAAATAGAGTCAAGAGAGAAAATATTTGTCCAGTGTGGAAGGAACAGGTTGAAACAGGGTCTAATGGGCAATTCTGTTCTTGGGATCTTGGGAAGTGGGGTAGAAGTGAATTGTTCAAATAGTTTGGCAGTTTTCTGATATTTCCAAGACTTTCTATCGACAGCATGTCAAGTCATACGAGGATCATCCTTTATGACTGGTTAAAATGAAGACGGGCAGCATGGTGGCACAGTGGTTAGCACTGCTGCCCACGGCGCAGAGGACCCAGGTTGGATCCCGTCCCTGGGTCACTGTCCGTGTGGAGTTTGAACATTCTCCCCGTGTCTGCATGGGCCTCACCCCCACAACCCAAAAATGTGCAGGGTACGTGGATTGGCCACGTTAAATTGCCCCTTAATTGGAAATAAATTTAAAAATGAAGACAATATGTGTAAAACACTCACCAAATCAGGCAGCATTTGTTAAGGGAAAGGTAACCTCAAGTACTGGCAGAAATAATTGCTGATCGGGACCATTTGCCTGAACGGACTGGCGGTTAACTCTGTTTCTCTCTCAACAATGTTAGCATAAATAATAATAGCAGAAGGTCATTCATCCTCTTCCGGTGCTGCAGCCAGTTTCCAGGCATGACCCACTAGGTACTGACCATGTTTGCAACCACCATCCTGGATTTCTTTGTCAGATGGGGTGGTCTCCTCTTGCCATCTTGCAGGGGGAAAACCTCCCACCGCTCACTAACAGTCAAGAGGAGGGTATGCAAAGAATCATCAGTCAACTGCAGGACCATGTGTACACTCTCCTCTGACATGGCTGAAGGATGAAGTCATTAATGAATCTTCACAACACTTTAGGCCTCTTTTCCCTGTATATAGTCCCTTAGGTACTTTGGGGCAAGCAGAATTAGACCCTCTCAGAATGCCTCTCACCAAATGTCCTCGTTTCCCGGTCCCTCCATGTCTCTTCTTCTCCAGGCACCAGCCATCACCACCCGCCCGCCAGCCCACCACCACTCTGGGTAATCTAACACTTTTGCCGTCCATTTGTAGTAAGAAAGAGATGAAATACCAGCCTTCATAATCATCAAATTTGCATAGCATGCACAAAGTTGGGTGGTCCGCCTTTGTGAGGAACCTCCTGGTTTCTTCAGGCTTTCTCTTTAAAAGGCACAATGTTTGGTGAAGAGATATTTTTGTGTGTTCAATGAGGGAATCCTTCCCACATACAGATTGTGATCTGGATCCAAAGTACAGCAAATGCTATTTTGGATTGGGTGAGTTTTATTTGCTAGTCCTAAACAGAAACTAAACAGTTGTTTCAGGATCCCGAGACTAAATGGGGCAAGATCTGGGCTGAGGTTTGCAAAATAGTAGATTTTTTGAGTGCATCCAAGTGCAGGTAGTTTTCCGGAACAATATCTTCTACAATCCACAAGGGGGCAGGTTATACTAGATTTAGTAATGGGTATTGAACCAGATTTAGTTAAGAATCTAGCTGGAAAGGAAGATTTATCTTAACATTGATTATAATATGGTCAAATTCAGTGTTAGGTTTGAAAAGGAGAACCCCAACACAGTTACAAAGATTTAGATTTTTTTCAGGTTAACTTTAATGGGATGAGTTGGGACAAGCCAAACTAAATCAAAACTATTAGTGAGCACAATTGTTCCAATGAACAGCGGAAGATTTTCCAAAATAATTTAGCTTAATATAGAATCAGTATTTCCCTGAAGGGGCAGGAGCTCTATTCACCAAACTGAATTAAAAGAGTGGATAGATTCCCCAGGGTGGAAATGGCTATCACGAGGGGACATCATTTTAAGGTGATTGGAGGAAGGTATAGGGGAGATATCAAAGGTAGGTTCTTTACACAGAGAGTGGTGGGTGTGTGGAATGCACTGCCAGCAGAGGTGGTGAAGTCAGAGTCATTTAAAAAAAACTTTTAGAAGCATTTTATTCAAACTTGTATCAAAGTAGGTTACAGCAAATAAACACCCTGGGAAACAGTCTTCCCAACAATCAACTATACAGTTTGTACAGATTTTTCTATGCGGGATGACAATGCGGTCCAGTTTTAGAAGAACCCCGTCTACTACCGCCAGATCATCTCTGACATTATAGAACTGCGGGCATTGGCCCTTGAGCCACCCGTCTGTCAGGTGCCGCATGACACGCTGTAGCAAGGGGTCAGCCGCCGTCTCGCGGCGAATTTGGACGAGGGGTTCATCCGTGGCAGGTAGATTGGAGGCCACGAAGGCCACATGGGCGTCAACCTGGCAGACGAATCCCGCTGGGTCACATGGAGTGTTGACTGCCGTGGACAGAGCGTCGGCAATGATGAGGTCTTTGCCTGGGGTGTATACCAGCTGGAAGTCGTATCGCCGGAGCTTGAGAAGAATACGCTGGAGGCGAGGCGTCATGTCGTTCAAGTCTTTCTGTATTATATTGACCAGCGGGCGATGGTCGGTCTCGACGGTGAATTGAGGACGTCCGTGCACATAATCGTGAAACTTAACCACACCGGTCAGAAGGCCCAGGCACCCGTTTTCTATCTGCGTGTAGCGCTGTTCCGTGGGGGTCATGGCCTGTGACGCATATGCAACGGGGGCCCATGATGAGGCCTCATCGCATTGCAGGAGCACTGCCCCAATGTCGGATTGGCTGGCATTGGTCGAAATTTTGGTCTCTTTTGCTGGATCAAAGAAAGCTAAGACCGGGACCGTGGTCAGTTTGGTTTTGAGTTCTCTCCATTCGCGCTCGTGGGCAGGGAGCCATTGGAAGTCTGTTGTTTTCCTGACAAGGCTCCTGAGAGCCGTGGTATGAGAGGCGAGGTTAGGGATGAACTTCCCTAAAAAGTTGACCATGCCCAGAAATCGGAGGACCGCCTTCTTGTCCTCTGGCATTTTCACGGCTGTGATAGCAGCCACCTTGTCCGCATCCGGCCGCACACCCAACTGGGAGATGTGGTCCACAAGTAACCTGAGTTCCGCCTGACCAAAAGAGCATTTGGCCCTGTTGAGGCGTAGGCCCTGCTCATGTATACGTTTGAATATGCGCTGGAGGCGACTGACATGCTCCTGCGAGGTGGTGGACTAAATGATTATGTCGTCGACATAGACGCGAACACCTTCAATGCCTTGCATCAGTTGTTCCATAATCGTATGGAACACTTCTGAAGCAGATATGATCCCAAACGGCATCCTGTTGTAACAATTTCTGCCAAAGAGGGTATTGAATCTACGCAGTTTCCTGATGGATTTGTCGAGCTGGATTTGCCAGAATCCTTTTGAGGCGTCGAGTTTGTTGAAGAGCTTGGCGCGAGCCATCTCACATGTGATCTCGTCGCGCTTGGGAATTGGATAATGCTCCCTCATGATATTGCGATTTAGGTCCTTGGGATCAGTGCAAATTCTCAATTCGCCGGAAGGCTTTTTTACACCTACCATGGAACTGACCCAGTCGGTTGGTTCCGTGACTTTGGAAATCACTCCTTGGTCCTGGAGGTCCAGCAGCTGCTGCTTGAGGCGGTCCTTGAGGGGTGCTGGGACCCTGCGAGGTGCGTGCACCACAGGCGTGGCATTAGGTTTTAATAAGATCTTGTAGGTATATGGGAGCGTGCCCATGTCCTCAAAGACGTCGTGGTGCTGATTGATGATGACGTCGAGTTGCGCCCTGAAGTCAGTGTCCTGAAAGGCAGACGTGTCATCAGGAGAGAGAGAGTGAACTCTCTGAACTAGGTTCAACAGCTTGCATGCCTGCGCGCCAAGCAGGGAGTCTTTCGAGGAGCCCGCAATTTCAAAAGGAAGGATGGCTTTGCGTGACCTGTGCCTCACTTCAAGTTGGCACGAGCCACTGGCAGCAATGGCATTGCCATTATAATCTAATATCTGGCAGGCTAATGGAACGATGGCTGGTTTGACACGAAGGCTTTGGAAATCAATGAGATTGGCGGAGGCACCAGTGTCCAGGCAGAATCGTATTTGGGACCGGTTGACCGTCAGGGTGGCACACCACTCATCGTCTGGATCGATGCTGTATACCGATAGCGGCTGGTGTCTTTTCTTCTGGGACACCCTGTTTTTTGCCACGATACCGACTCGAAAAGGCGTCTTCGGGTCCTCGGTCTCACTGCTGTGTGGGAGGTCCGCATCGGACTCGGTGACCATGAGTTGAATTGCCCGGACATTCCTGCGAGGCTGGCTGAAGCAATATGAATTGGCAGGCTGAACTACTTGGCAGAAGGCAGCATAGTGGCCAAGTCTGCCACATCTTAGGCATTGTCGAGATTTGGTAGGGCATTGCTGTTTTAAATGGGCGGAGCCACAGTTGCCGCACATCGTAGCGCCAGCACGTTCGCTGTGCCACCGCGCATGCGCGGTGCGGTCGTGCGTGGTGCGCGCCTGCGCATTACGTTCTTCGACCTCGCCGTCTCCTCGTTTGGCGCGCACAAGTGCAGGAGTCCGCGAAAAGCGCGCGAAATGGCCGCAATCATCCAGGCTGAGACACTGGAGGTGCTCAATTGCTTGGACCCGTTCCGCCTCGTGGGGACCCTGCCGCGCCGTTTCAGCTGCTTGGATGTGGGAATACTGACTCGTGGCGTTTTCGTGTAGCACACAGGTCTCAATGGCGGTCGCTAGGGTGAGCTGCTTTACTTTGAGGAGCTGCTGTCGTAGGGGGTCCGACTGAATACCGAAAACGATCTGGTCGCGTATCATGGAGTCGGAGGTGGGCCCGTAGCTGCAAGACTGCGCAAGGATGTGGAGGTGGGTGAAAAAGGATTGGAAAGGTTCATCCTTACCCTGCAAATGCTGTTGGAACACGTAGCGCTCAAAACTTTCATTCACCTCTACGCTGCAGTGAGTGTCAAACTTGAGGAGGACGGTCTTGAACTTTGTTTTATCTTCATCATCCGCAAAGGTGAGAGAATTGAAAATGTGGATGGCATGGTCCCCGGCTGTGGAGAGGTGGAGAGCAATCTTCCTGGTATCCGAGGCGTCCTCCCTGTCTGTGGCCTCAAGGAAGAGCTGGAAGCGCTGTTTGAATATCTTCCAGTTGGCCCCTAGGTTGCCGGCGATGCGGAGTGGCAGCGGCGGGCTGATGTTGTCCATGTTGCAGGATGACGGAATGCTGGCGGAAGGCAGATCACTTGCAGGTAGGTCTAAGAAGTGCTAATATCCCTCAATACCTGGTATCATGTTGTGTTGGGCGCTCTGGATCCGTGGAACACATACAGGTGACCAACACTTGAAATAGTGCAACACTATTTTATTGAATCATTAACTGTTTAACATACTCTCACTGTAGGTTAACACGATACTAGCTTTAACTAAAGCCTTGTCCTAACCAGTCGATGCACTCAGCACATGGTGAATGTCTGTGCTGCAGGCTGTGAGCTCTGTCCTACTAGCTAGCTGTAGCTTGAATGAGCGGGAACTCTGATGCCCCCGTCTTTATAGTGTGTGTGCTCTAACTGGTGATTGGCTGCAGTGTGTGTGTTGATTGGTCCCACTGTGTGTCCATCAGTGTGTGTCTGCACCATGATATACTGGTGTATATTATGACAGTGACTACCACATTCACCCCCTGTTAAAAAAAAGAGTCCGGCGGGGGGTGGTGGAAGAAAAATTACAAGTTCAGTTTGTCTGGGGCCTTGACCCTCCTCTGTGATCGCCTCAGTCCTGGTGGTGATGTGGGCGCCGACTTGGTCACCTGTGTCTCCGGGAGCGTGTTGTCCTCGTCTTCGTTACCCCTGAGTGGAGCCAGTGAGAGGACGGATCTTCCTGGGGCAGGGGCTGCGGTGAGGTTCACTGGAGGGAGGGTGAGTGGCGCAGGGGTGAATGAGGCAACTGGGGGGTTGGGGGTGGTGGTGTCCTAGCGCCCGTTGGGGTGTGCCATGTAGGCGTACTGGGGGTTTGCGTGTAGGAGGTGGACCCTTATAACCAAAGGGTCCTACTTATGGGTCCGCACGTGCTTGCGAAAGAGGACGGGTCCGAGGACCCGGAGGTGGACTTCCGGGGGACGACAAAGAGACATTCATGAGGGGTCTCGTTTGTCGCGGTGCAGAGGAGCGATCGGATGGAGTGGAGCGCGTCAGGGAGGACCTCCTGCCAGCAGGAGACCGGGAAATTTTAGACCGCAGGGCCAGCAGGACGGCCTTCCGGACCGTCCTGTTCACCCTCTCCACCTGTCCGTTTCCCCGGGGGTCGTAGCTGGTCGTCCTGCTCGAGGCGATGCCCTGACGCAACTCATCACTCATGAAGGAGGATCACCGATCGCTGAGGACGTAGGTGGGGAAACCGAACAAGGTGAAGAGGCCTTGCAGGACCTTGATGACTGTGGCAGAGGTCATGTCAGGGCACGGGATGGCGAAAGGGAAACATGAGTACTCATTAACGATGTTGAGAAAGTGCACATTACGGTCAGTGGAGGGGAGGGCCCCTTTGAAATCGATGCTGAGGCACTCAAAGGGACGGGAGGCCTTTACCAGGTGTGCTCTATGCGGCCGATAGAAGTGCGGTGTGGAGGAAATGTTGGAGGTTAGCGTAATGGTCCTGCTGGTCATGGCCACAGATGGTGACATTATCCAGACACGGGAACGTGGCCCGCAGCCCGTACTGTCAACCATTCGGTCCATCTCCCATTGGAAGACCGAGACCCCATTGGTGACGCCGAAGGGGACCCTGAGGAAGTGGCAGAGGCAGCCATCTGCCTCGAAGGCAGTGTATTGGCGGTCCTCCGGGCGGATAGGGAGCTGGTGGTACGCGGACTTCAAGTCAATAGTGGAGAAGACTCGGTACTGCGCAATCTGATTGACCATGTCAGATATGCGGGGGAGAGGGTACGCATTGAGCTGAGTGTACCGGTTGATGGTCTGACTGTAGTCGATGACCATCCGGTGCTTCTCCCCAGTTTTGACAACCACCACTTGGGCTCTCCAGGGGCTAGTACTGGCCTCTATGATCCCTTCCCACGGGAGTCGCTGGACCTCTGACCTGATAAAGGCCTTGTCCCGAGCACTGTATCATCTGCTCCTAGTGGCGACGGGCTTACAGTCTGGGGTGAGGTTAGCAAAGAGCGGGGGTGGGGGCGAGCTTAAGGGTCGAGAGGCTACGGACGGTGAGAGGGAGCAGGGGTCCATCGAACTCCAAGGTAAGGCTTTTGAGGTGGCACTGGAAATATAGACCTAGTAGAAGGGCAGCGCAGAGTTGGGGCAGGACGTAGAGCTTGAAATTTTTGTACTCGACGCCCCGTACTGTAAGGGTTGTGACACAGTACCCACGGACTTCCACGGAATGTGATTCGGAAGCCAGGGAGATTTTCTGGGTCGCGGGTAAAATTGAGAGGGAGCAGTGCCGTACCGTGTCTGGGTGAATGAAACTCTTGTGCTCCCGGAGTCGAAGAGGCAGGTCATCTCGTGGCCGTTGATCCGGACGGCCATCATGGATTTAGTGAGGTGATAAGGCCGAGATTGGTCGAGGGTGATGAAGGCGAGCTTCGGAAGGTGGGTGGGCTGATCGAGGGTAGCGGCCACAGAAGTAACATTTCGGGCCTCTGGAGTTGGCGGGTCGCTGTGCGGCACAGGCTTGCGGCACCCCTGGGTCGGGTGATGGCGGCACCCACGACGTCCACGACGGTGCCGTGTGGTCGGAGGAGTAGGCATCCATGTTATGGAAGGCCACTTCCAACGGGTCCGAGAGTTGTACTGTGTCTTGGAGGTCGAGTGTACCCCTTTCTAGTAGGCGCTGGCGGATGTAATTAGATTTATGCCTGCGACATAGGCGTCCCGGTTCAGCAATTCGGTGTGCTTGACAGCCAATACCGCATTACAAATGCAGTTCCGGCCAAGTACCCGCAAGGTGCGCAGAAATTTAGCTTGCGATTCTCCGCGGCGCTGTCGCTTCATGGCAAGGAGATGCCTAGCCGACACCTTGTTGACTTCCTTAACATACTGCCCTTCAACAGCTTTATCGCATCCTTGTACGAGGTAGCATCTCTGATAAGAAGGAAAACTTGCGGGCTCACCCAGGAGTTGAGGACTCGCAGCTTGTGGGTCTCAGCAATGGCGGCGGCGCAGGAATCAATGTAAGATTCAAAGCAGCTGAGCCAGTGTTCAAACGTGGCAGTGGCGCGGCTGCTTGGGGTCCAGCTCCAGGCGATCAGGCTTGAGCGATGGATCCATCTCGAAATTTTAGCTAATTAAATTGTTGTACCATCAATGACGATAGACGAAAGTTGGAAGAGTAAACTGTGGCATTAATCAGCTAAAAGACACCTGCTGGCAGCCGGTCCCAGAATGAGGGTAGGGCTGGAGGTTAGCTACCTTCATACTTGAGCCCGAGGGGCGGAGCCAGCAGGGACAAACCCAGACATGTAACAAACAGTAAGAACAGTAAGTACAATAAGTAAGAACAGTATGTACAATATAATACAATGGTTCACCACACCTTCGGCGTCACTAATGGGGTCTTAGTCTTCCAACGTGAGATGGACCGAATGGTTGACCGGTACGGACTGCGGGCCACATTCCCGTACCTAGATAACGTCAGCATCTGCGGCCACGATCAGCTGGACCACGACGCTAACCTCCTAAAGTTCCTCCAGACCGCCAAACTCCTTAATCTCACGTACAATAAGGAGAAATGCGTGTTCCGCACCAACTACTTAGCCATCCTTGGCTATGTCGTGCGAAATGGAGTTCTAGGGCCCGACACCGACCGCATGCTACCCCTCATGGAACTCCCCCTCCCCCACTGCTCCAAGGCCCTGAAACGATGCCTGGGGTTTTCTCCTACTATACCCAGTGGGTCCCGAACTATGCGGACAAGGCACGCCCACTCATTCAGTCCATAGTTTTTCCCCTCACGGCTGAGGCCCACCAGGCCTTCAACCGCATCAAGGCAGAGATTGGCAAGGCCACGATGCACGCGGTCGACAAGTCCCTCCCCTTCCAGTGCGAGAGCGATGCATCGGACGTAGCTCTGGTCGCCACCCTCAACCAGGCGGGCAGGCCTGTGGCCTTCTTTTCCCGCACCCTCCATGCCTCCGAAATTCGGCACTCCTCTGTCGAAAAGGAGGCCCAAGCCATTGGGGAAGCTGTGCGGCATTGGAGGCATTACCTGGCCAGCAGGAGATTCACTCTCCTCACTGACCAACGGTCGGTTGCCTTCATGTTCAATAATACACAGCGGGGCAAGATCAAAAATGATAATATCTTGAGGTGGTGGATCGGGCTCTCCACCTATAATTACGAGATTTTGTATCGCCCCGGGAAGCTCAACGAGCCTCCTGACGCCCTATCCCGCGGTACATGTGCCAGCGCACAAGTGGACCAACTCCGGGCTCTCCACTATGACCTCTGCCACCCGGGGGTCACCCGGTTCTTCCATTTCATCAAGGCCTGCAACCTGCCCTACTCCATTGAGGAGGACACGGCTGTCACCAGAGACTGCCAGGTCTGCGCAGAGTGCAAGCCGCATTTCTACCGACCAGATCGAACGCACCTGGTGAAGGCCCCCTGCCCTTTTGAGCGCCTCAGCATGAACTTCAAAGGGCCCCTCCCCTCCACCGACCACAACACGTACTTTCTGAACCCTTTCACTATCCCATCAGTAGCGGACCTACATTTTCTGGGCCCTGAAGTTTGAACTGTTATGGGGGCCCCTTCGCAACCAGCAACGAGGTCTGGGTAACCACTGTTATCTTCTTCAATAGGGTTGTTCCACGATAGATCACCACAAATCTTTTTTTAATTTAACCACTACATCTCAGATTTTGATTAAAATTGCTGTACTGGATTATCTCGCATGTCAAAGTCACTGGGGTGAATAAAAAATTCCTATGCCTTATAGTTTTAGAGTTATGGGGGGATGAAAATTAGGGAAATGTTATATACATGCATGATGCATCATAGAATGATGAAATAAAACATAGAAAAGACCACAGTCAATATAATCTTTTAATTTAGACACCTATGAGAATACATACTACATGAAGCACATTTTACAAAATACTCTTTTTTCTATTTTTTCGAGCAACATATTCACATAGTTTTGTCATATGAAAGCTTCCTTGCAATGTCATTTTCTAGAGACAATATGCATAAAGAATTTAAGCGCTCTTCAGTCATGGTAGACCAAAATTTGTTCTTTATAAAGGATAGCTTTGAAAAATTCCTTTCTGCTTCACAGCTCGTGATAGGCATTGTCAAGTACAGCTTACACGCAGTAGTAATATTGTGGAACACTTCAATTAGATGTTGCTCACAAATAAGCCGAAGAACTTCTGCGCATTGCATTTTAGATGGCGTGTTTTCTTCTGTGTTCTGGGATTTCCTAAGGTGCAAATATTCTTTGAACTGATAACACTCGTTTACTAATTTGTGGTCAGTATCATCTTTGTAACACAATATCATAAGTTTAATACTGTCCTCATCAATTTCAGAATTGTTCACCAATTCTGAGAGGAACTTGAACCTTTTCGCAATCTACTCATGTGGGTCAACCCTCTTGCGTAACTGGATTATCAAGCAGTCATAGAGTTGATATAGAACTTCTATCCTAAATTTGTCAGCTCCTCTCAAAGAAGCAATACCACTTGTTCCATCTGAAAATTTCCTTGTAACAATGCTTTTGGAAGCATCAGAATAACTTGATATCTTCACACAAATCTTTTGCTTCTGATTCATAGTGTGCAATCCTATCGGCTGAATTTTCTCTGAGTTCTTTAACAAACAAAAATAAAGATGATAGCAGAAGATAACCTTCAAATACATCAAAACCAGGGGCTTGGAGTTTCTTACTTGTTTTGTTGAAATGCTCCAGCACTTCTTCCCAAACGACTGTTAAAATAGCATATTCCAGCTTTACCAACTTGTGATATAAATTCTTTGCACCTCGTTTACATTCAGGCTTCTCTTCTGAGTCTTCAAAAATATGTTTGCGAGTTTGTAAAATACCCATATATCTATTTATAATTGCCCGGACTGCTTCATAGTGTGCAGACCATCGAGTTACACTTAAGCTCTTTAGAGAAAAATGTAAATTGCCCTGTCTGTTTAAAATCCCCCATCTTCGTGGCGACCCAGAAAAGAAAACATACAGCTCCTGCAAAATACCAAACTAGTCAACAACTTCAGGTACAGTAGACACTGCCTTTACTCCAACAAGGTTAAGTGAATGGGCTGCACATGGTACATAGTCTGCGTACCTGTTAATGTTTTTAAAGAGTGCTTGCAGCCCTTTCTACGAGCCCTTCATGTTAGATGCATTATCGTAGGACTGACCACGAATATTTTCAAGTGAAAGCTTATGTTCATCCAGGACTTGTTGTATTTTGTTGAACAAGGTCGTGGATGAATGGCTTTCTATTGGTAAAAATTTTAAAAATCTCTCATAGGGTTTCCCATTATAGCAGTATCGAACCACAATTACCAGCTGGTCAACATGTGTCAGGTCAGGCATAGAGTCAACAATAATAGCGTAGTATTTGGTGTCGAGGTTGTTGATTTGATTCACAATTTCATCTTGCACATGTTTTCCCATGATTTCTATCAATTCTTCATACATGGGTTTGGATAGGTAAGTAACATTTACTTTTTCATTTTTACATTTCTCGAGATGTTCATGTAAAAATGGGTCGAACTCTGCAATATGTTCAATGGCCCCCATGAAGTTTCCATTATTTGGTGAGCCCCACTTCTCCTCATGACCTCCAATTGCCAAACCTCTTTCACTTAAAAACTTTATAACAGCCTCAACTCTTTTCAGTACTTCAAAATAGTACTGTATGTTTTTTCTCATCTGTTCTTCAAGTTGCTGATCCACAGTATTTTCATTTGACTTTCTTGTTACCCAACACAACAAAGTCCTCTTATGTTCCATGATGTCTTCATGATTCTCCAGAGTTCTGAGTATTTTTATTTGACTTTCTTGTTATCCAACACAACATCGTCCTCTTATGTTCCATGCTGTCTTCATGATTCTCCAGAGTTCTGAGTACATTCATCCTGTTGAAAGTGATGTTTGGCATTTAGAAAAGAGTTTGCAAACAAAACAGTATATACAGCCTTTGCTCTTTGAGTAAACTAACCAGGATCTCATCATAGTCTGGCCATTTTTCAATCTTTTTTCAAAATATTTGTTTGAGAAACTTCTGTTTTGCTCCTTGTAAACCCTGCTTGATTCGGTATATACATCATCTGTTTTTTTATTTTGAAAAAAACCTATGTCTTGCATAAAACAATTCTGTATGAAATCATTATCAACTGTTATGGGCCAGTTTTCGAGGTCACTGTATTCTTTGAAATCACTGAATTTGCTTCCTGTTTCATGTTTCTGCTCAGTCTCTGCTTGTTCCACGGTACTTTCATGTTGACCACTGTGATCGTCATCTGTATGAAAAGCGTCAACAGTGGGTTGAATATTCCTAGAAAGAGCTCCCACGGTTTGTGCACTATCACTGCCTTCAATGGTGTTTGCTTGGCTTGTTTCAACTGTAGGTGTTGACAAACTTGACATTGCAAAATAGTTTGTTAGCTTTTGACATTTAGAAATTTCGCCAGATCGCTTTTCATTGAGTTTAAAAAAAAACCTTTTTCAGAAAGTAAAGCGCCATTTTTTAAGATTTATAATAAATAAGCTAAATAGGTTAAACTAGGCTGTGTTCAAGCGAGCCTACGCTCGGCTAGACTAAGTTAGGCAAGACTAGGCCACTAAAACTCATAGGCTAAGGTAATGTAACACAATTTTACCATTATTTGAACACTTTTCATAATAAACACCTGTAATTTAACACAAATTCACCCTTTTATTACTTTTTCATAAATACTTGTGATATAGTATTAGCCTAGGCTATGCAGCCGTAGCCTACCTTCCGTTCACCTCTTCATAAAAACAATAGGCTTAGGCTAATCTAACACTATTTCACCTTTATTACTTAACTTACTTTTCTAAATATAACATTTACTTTTGAGATGGGGTAATTAAAATATTGTATCCTTATGAACACTTTATTGAAAAAAATTCTTGTCTAGATCGCTATCATGTGTGCTATCACGTTGAAAATTCACGTTAGCATTGTGATTGCCTTTTCAACGGCTCTCGTTTTTTGTTATGACACGTCATCTACTGTTTGTATTTCTGTCATAAATGTTAATAGTGTTTTAAATTATTTATAATTATTTTATATTAAATAGAATGAAACATCTTTAACTTGAACGTTTTTTCATTTACGGCTAGCCTACATGATACTTTAATAAGCTTTTAATTTTTATTTTAACTATTATTTTGTATTGAATTACACTATATTATTAATATTATTCTTTTTTTTAAAAACCTTCTCATACAGTAGACTCAAAATTTTTATGCAATGTGGACTAAAGTCACTTCTGGGGCCCCTCCGGGATTAGGTGCCCTGAAGCTTAAGCTTAATTAGTTTCATAGTAGATCCGCCCCTGCATCCCATGCCCCAATATGACTTCTGCCACGGTCATTAAAGCCCTCCACAGCATCTTCACACTCGATCTCTAATTCAACCCATCCACTTCACCCCCGCCAGACTCTTTTTTTTAACAGGGGGTGAATGTGGTGAACCACTGTATTATAGTGTACATACTGTTCTTACTTATTGTACTTACTGTTCTTACTGTTTGTTACATGTCTGGGTTTGTTCCTTTGGCTCCGCCCCTCGGGCTCAAGTATAAAGGTAGCTAACCTCCAGCCCTGCCCTCATTCTGGGACCAGCTGCCAGCAGGTATCTTTTAGCTGATTAAAGCCACAGTTTACTCTTCTGGCTCCCCTCTGTCATCATTGATGGTACATCAGAAGGGAACCCTGAGGAAGTGATAGAGGCGGCCATCTGCTTTGAAGGCAGTGTATTAGCGGTCCTCTGGGTGGATGGGGAGTTGGTGGTAGGCGGACTTCAGGTCCACTGTGGAAAAGACCCGATACTGCGCAATCTGATTGACCATGTCAGATATACGTGGGATGGGGTACGCGTCAAGCTGCGTGTACCGATTGATGGTCTAACTGTAGTGAATGACCATCCTGTGCTTCTCCCCAGTCTTTACTACTACCACTTGAGCTCTCCAGGGGCTAGTGCTGGCCTCAATGACCCCTTCCCGCAGAAGCTGTTGGACCCCCGACCTGATGAAGGTCCTGTCCTGGGCAATGTACCGTCTGCTCCTGGTGACGACGGGTTTTCAATCCGGGGTGAGGTTCGAAACAAGGAAGGTGGATCGACCTTAAGGGTCGTGAGGCCGCATATGGTGAGGGGGGGTAGGAGTCCGCCGAATTTTAAGGTTAAGCTTTGGAGGTGGCACTGGAAGTCCAGGCCGAGTAACAGGGCAGCGCAGAGGTGGGGGAGAACGTAGAGCCGGAAGTTGCTAAACTCTACGCCTTGGATAGTGAGGGTCACGATGCAGTACCCCCAGATTTTCACGAAATGGGATCCAGAGGCCGAGAGATTTTCTGGGTAACGGGGTGTACCGCGAGGGAGCAGCGCCTTACTGTCATGGGGTGGATGAAGCTCTCTGTGCTCCCGGAGTCAAAAAGGCAGGAGGTCTCGTGCCCATTGATTTTCACAGTCGTTGTTGCGGTCGCGAGGTTGTGGGGCCGGGACTGATCCAGGGTGATCGAGGTGAGCTGCGGCAGATGCTGGGAGGTCCCAGGCTGGTCAGCGGTGGTGGAGGTAGCGGCAGACGTTGAACGGCCAGACGAGCAGGGTCCTGAGGCACCGTCCAAAATGACGCCGAACATGGCGGCCCCCGCGGGGCGCACATGGCGGGCGACATCAAAGATGGCGGTGCCCATGGGCCGCACTTGGCCTGCAGAGAAGAAGATGGCGGCGCCCACGGGCTGCACGTGGCTTGCGAGGAGGAAAATGGCGGCGCCCCTGGGTCGCACGTGGGGGGTGCAGGAACGCTGGGCCTGGAAACAGCGGCGACTGATCGGGCCTGGCAAACAGAAACAAAGTGTCCCTTCTTCCCACATCCGTTGCAGGTCACGCTCCACGCTGAGCAGCACTGCCAGGGGTGTTTGTTCTGCCCGCAAAGATAGCAATTGGGTCCCCGGGAGTTGGCTGGCTGCTGCACGGCGCAGGCTTGCGGTGAGCTGGAGTCGGCGGCTGGTCGGGCCCACTATGCCCATGAGGGTGCTGCGCGGTCGGGGGCGTATGACTGGACGTTACGGGAGGCCACTTCTAACGAGTTTGCGAGCTGCCTAGTTCCCGCGAGATCAAGCGTACCCCCTTCCAATAAGCGCTGGCGGACATACGCAGACCTCATGCATGTAACAAAGGCGTCTCGGATTAAAAGTTCTGTGTGCTGGACTGCCGAAACTGCCTGGCAGTCACAGTTCCTACCTAAGATGTGCAGGGCACGTCAGAAATCATCCAGGGACTCATCGGGGAGTTGCTGTCTCGTGGACAGGAGGTGCTTGGCGTATAGTTGGTTGACTGGCCGACCGTAATGTCCCTTCAGGAGCTCCATCGCTTCAGAGTAAGTGGATGCATCCCGGATGAGAGGAAAAATGTCAGGGCTCACCCGTGAATAAAGGACTTGGAGCTTCTGCGCGTCCGAGTGTTGCTCAGCGGATGTTCGGAGTAGCTTTCGAAGCAGGCTAGCCAGTGGTCAAAAGCGGACGTAGCGTTGGCTGTTTGAGGGCTCAGCTGTAGGCGAGAGGCTTGATGTAAAGATCCATCGTTTAAAAAATCTTTTCTCAAAAATTGATGCACTATCAATTACCACAAAGACGAGAGTAGTGGAATAATCGAGGCTTTATTGAGCAAAGATGTTGTGCCTCCTGTAGCTGTTACCAGAATGGCTGCAGTACTGGCGAGCACACACATTTATAACCAGCCGACTGGGCAGAGCCAGCAGACAGGGATTTACCCATGTACCTCTACTATACGTGTCTTACCGTAATACATATAGTACAGGTAGTGGTGACTACCACACCCTGTAACTTTTTCCTCCTCACCAATACTTCACGGTGGGCACCCTCAAATATTCCCTGTCCGCCTCCACTATCTCGCTCACTAGACGGTCATGTTCCGCCCTCCTTTCCTTATTTGCACGAACCGTAAATGAGATAATTTCTCCCCGGACCACTGCCTTCAGTGCTGCCCAAAAAATGCTCGCCGACACCTCCCCATTCTGATTGAACTCCACATAATCCCTTATCGCCAACCACATTTTATCACCAAAACCTCGATCCGCCAACAACCCCGAGTCAAACCTCATGGAGTCAGAGTCATTAGGGACATTTAAGTGACTCTTAAACAGGCACATGGACAGCAGTAAATTGAAGGGGTGTAGGGTAGGTTGATATTAGATTAAGATAAATGGTCGGCACAACATCATGGGCTGAAGGGCCTGCACTGTGCTGAACGGTTCTATGATCTATGATCTATAAACAGCCATAGTTGACGAAAGAATTGAGAGATAACATAAAACTAGAGGAAAAAGCATACAAACGTAAACAGAATCATGTACATCCAGGGGACGGGGAAAGATGTAGGGCGAATTTACTGCTATTCACGCAGGCGGGATAATTTCGATCCCACCGAGGGCACACCCACGCCTCGGGTTTCCCGGCGACGAGAGGTGCATTCAACAGAAAATCCCGCTGGCGGGCCGCCTCCGCCGCTGAAAAACACGCGGTGGGTTGCTCGGTAAATCCTGCCCATAAACTTTAGCGAAGGAAGACTAGAAAATCGCAAGTGTTGAAAAAAGGAATATGAAAAGAAATGAGAGACATCAAGATTAACACAAAAAAAATACAATTGTGCAAGAAGAAAAGAGTTAATATGGTTTCGAGAATTTTTAAGAATGGTTTTCTGAAATCAGGAAATAATTTCTCTGACCAATTGCGATGATTTTATATTAACGTGAATCACTTATTAAAATAAAGACATTTTACAAATTACACTGAAAGCACATGAACATATTGACACAGTTAACAGTATATTTTTAATCCTTTCTAAGTAGATCTCGGGCGAGGAGGAGTTTTCCAGACCCTCCCTCTCCTTCAGTGAGTTTCTCAGCAGTAGGAGGCAGCCCTCCTGCTGTTGGCTGGTGCCGGGATCTCCTAGTCTCACTGCTGTCAATCAGATTTCCCATCAAATCCATCCCCCGCTGCCAGGAAGCCAGGGATTCACTGTCGGTGTATCTGGAATATCCCGCTGGCGTGCACAGCTGGAGAATCCCCCCCCCCCACATCCACTTACCTTCAATAGCTGAGAGTTATGGATGGCAACAATCCAATCTATAACATTCCAGTAACTTCTATATACAATGCCCTGCTGCTCTTCGGGAGTTCTCTGAGGTTGACAACAGAATGGCTCTCACAATCTGGCCTTGTCCACACTCACTGTGAGATGTAACCAGCTCCCCCAATGCAAACAGGCTTCAGTGTTTTCTTAGCTCTGTTTTTCCCCTGTGATCTTCACTTAATCTTTTTTTTTATTGTCACAAGTAGGCTTACATTAACACTGCAATGCAGTTACTGTGAAAAGCCCGAGTCGCCACATTCCGGCGCCTGTTCGGATACAGAGGGAGAATTCAGAATTCTCAGCCGATACGGGAATTGAACCCGCGCTGCTGGTCTTGTTCTGCATCACAAACCAGCTGTCTAGCCCACTCAGCCAGCCCTCTTTACCCTCTATTATTTTGTACAATCCTTTGGAAGCTCCATTATCCCAGAATTGATGAATTTCCTTTTTTTTAACTTTACTGCTACTATATTTTAAAAGTGTTCTTACCCTGGGCGTGATTTAACCAAAATGTTTCTGAGTGTCATTTTGGGCGAGTGTGGTGGGGTGTGTCCCACTGACTTTCTGGGTGAGATCCACACCAGTATTCACCCACACCTACTACACAATATACTGGCCATATCCCACTGGAATTGAGATGACACACGGCCGGTAGATCCCAGAAGAGACCTCTTCAGGGATTCCCAACAGTCATTATGCCTCACGAGATCTAATCAGATCTAAATCCAGAGACATATCTAACTGGCTCCCGGGATTTACTGGCCTCACCAGGAGACCCCAGCCGGGCATGTTTAGCATTAATCCCCACAAAGGTGATCAGGCAGAACAGCACTTAGGGAGTATCGCAGGTGATTGGAGGCCCCTGAGTGGTTGGTATCTGGGCAGGGTGACACCCTGGCGCTGCTGATGCCACCCAGGCACCTTGGCATTGCCAACCTGGCACCGTGATAGTGCCTCCTGGACATCCTGGAAGTGCCACCTCAGCACCAGCCTGTCACTGCCAGAGTGCCCAGGTGGCACTGCCAGGTTGGAAGAGGCACTGACAGGGTGCCAGGCAGCATTTTGCCCATGCTGGGGATCTGGCCCGGGTGCCCTGTCGGTATGAGGTGGGTTGTGGGGCTTGAGGATCCCCCAATCGGTGAGTTGGGAGGTGAGGGGGCCAGGAGTCGCATTGGGGGGTTGAGAGCAGAGCTCCTCAGGGCAGGAAATGTGATTGGGTATGGCCTCGGAGGGGTGCTCCTTGTTGAGGCCCGAAAAAAAAGTGTTGTTAGATAGCAGCGTCGTTCCTGGCGCAACAAGTGCCAGAAACGACCCCTCTAATCTCGTCCAGAATGGACTCTATTTTTTTTTGGTTAGTTCACGCACTTAGTCATTATTTGGGGTGTTTCTCCCCAGTCTAGCCAACACATCCAAATCTTTTCAGCCGTGGGGAGGTGAGGTCGCCGGCGAGACTGGCTCTTCAGAAATCGGGCCGCCATTTTCAAAGGGTGCCCCGATATCTAAGTGAGCTTGAGGGCACCCCCCCCTCCCCCTCCCACCCACAGGCAATGTCACCCCCCCTGTACATGGGTATCACCTCCCTCCCCCCCCCCAACAAGTGACACCCTGTAATGGGGTCACTGAACCCATTACAACGAGGGCGAGATCCAGATCACGACATCTCAGGAGGTTCGGTTGTATCTTGTAAGATGTCTCGAGCTTCACGATGGCCCCGTCACAACACCAAGTCAGGCACAGCGGGCCATTAAATCGCTTCCCCCTATCTTTCCTCATCTATTTACAATCCTCCAATTTGTACATGTTCCCTTTTGAAATACAGCAGCCAACTTCAAACACTTCCCCCTTTACCTTCCATAATATTTTATTTATATACTCCTGGTTTCTTTGGGTCATCACCATATCAAACCAACTGCCTTCACACCTTCTGAATGATGTATGATCTTTGTACTCTTTCTGTTTCTAATCCAATTAAACCAGTCACACCCCACAAGCTTGTTTTCCAGTGTGTGAGAGTATGACAGTTATATTACAAAAGGGCAACTATTAAAACTCTTGTTTTCCTGACTGGGGACTGGCAGACTTGCTGAATAATTATTTTCAGTATGACTTCACAGTAGAGGAAGAAGAAAATATTCCTGGCATTCCATGGAAATTAATAATGAATCAAAGTACAGGATGAGCAGAAATTTTGTTGAATAATGTAATGATATAACCGTAGCCCTAGTCCCTGCTGCAAACTCTGCTCCCTGGTTGCCATCTGCATCCCTCTCCCTGGCAACTGCCTGAGGCTGAACCATAATGTTTGAAACCCTATGTCCATATTTGACCGTGAGATGAGCTTCTGTCCACATATCCATGCTTTCACCAAGACACATACTTCCACTTCGCTAACGTTGTCCGACTCCACCCAGCTTCAGCTTATCTAAAACTCTCATCCCATGCTGGGGCTGGTTTAGCACAGTGCTAAATTGCTGGCTTTGAAAGCAGATCAAGGCAGGCCAGCAGCACGGTTCAATTCCTGTACCAGCCTCACCGAACAGGTGCCGGAATGTGGCGACTAGGGACTTTTCACAGTAAATTCATTTGAAGCCTACTTGTGACAATAAATGATTTTAATTCATTTTCATTTCCATGCCTTTGTACACTACCTTCAGGCGTGATTCACAGTAACGTCAGTGCAGTGCGACTAGGGGCTTTTCACAGTAACTTCATTTGAAGCCTACTTGTGACAATAAGCGATTTTCATTTCATTTCATTTCATGTAAGCCTACTTGTGACACTAATAAAGATTATTATTATTATATAATGTCATTGTGGGTCTCAGGACCAAACGGGGGTCCTGAGTCCTGACAAAGTAAAACAAACATCAAAAATAGACATGAAAATTTACTGATGACATTACTATTTTGTCAGGCTCTTTCCTAACAAAATCCAATGAGCATAAGCTCATGAGCCTCTGCTTTTTATGCTAACAATGCACTTAAAAGAGTTGCTTTTGCTTCATGAGGGAAAAAGCATGCCTATTTTAGAAAAGAAAATCTTTCTTTTCAGTTGAGCATGAAAGCAATCAATGGCAAGAAACAATCACTCACTCCGTTGATGCCCATACTTCTGCTATTCAAACTCATCCAACCAAGTAGCCAGCTAAATTTTAGGCATCTTTATTAGATGTACTTTAAAACACAGCAGCCTTTTTTATTTCATTACATTCTTCATGGATTTTCAAGATCAAATCTGAATTGCTTGTATTGATTCACAGGATATGGATGCCAGCATTTATTGTTCATCCGTATGATTACCCTGGAGAAGGTGATGGTGAGCCCTCTTTCTTGACAAACGAATGGCTTGCTAGGCCTTTTCAGTGGGCAGTTAGAGTCAACCACATTGCTATTGGTCTGGAGTCACATATGGGCCAGGCAGTGTAAGATTAGCAAATTTCCTTCCCTCAAGGAAAGTAGTGAACCAGATGGATTTTTAATAATAATCTGGTCGTTTTATGATCACCCTTACTGAAAGGAGCTTTTAAAAAAAAGTTATTCAAATTTATTTAGTGAACTGAATTTGGTGGGATTTGAACTCATAACTCTGCAGCGCTCCATTTCAGTCACACACCAAACAATCTTCTTCTTCTTTGGCGATCACTCGCTAACAAGTATGATTGTCCACCTAAGAAACTCCGTGTTACTGGTCATGGGCTCTGTGGGTTCCTGCATTACTGATGAGCCCGATCCTAGAGCCGCATTTCTGACCGCTCACTTTGCAAGTGTTTCTAGGACGTCGGATTGATCCTTGGATTCTAGATCACTGGTATTCCTTTCTCAGGCTCCTTTTCCAGGCCTCCTCTTGCCATCGACTGTCTTCGAAGAATCGTGTGTCTTCAATAAGGAAGTTCCTCCAAGTAGGTCTCTGCTGAGCAACGGCTTCCCAAGCATTGACGTCTATGTTGCATTTCTTGAGGTAAACCATCAGAGTGTCTTTGAAGCATTTATTTTGTCCTCCTCTTGTTTGGGAGCCTTCTTGAGCTGGGCCAAGAAGATTTGCTTTGGCAGTTGGTACTCTGGCATCCTAAGCACATGGCTGGACCAGCGGAGTTTGTTTCAAATGATCATGGCCTCGCTGCTGGTGCTGTTGGCTCCTGTTAGTACATCTGTCTTCCTAGCTGATGTAAAGAATCTGTCTCAGACAGCATTGATGGTACCAGGGCCTTAAGCTGGCGTAGCCCAAGTTTCTGAACCATTTGGAAGAGTTGGGAGGATGACTGCCTCGTGCACGAGGATAGAACATAGAGCATACAGTGCAGAAGGAGGCCATTTGGCCCATCGAGTCTGCACCGACCCACTTAAACCCTCACTTCCACCCTATCCCCGTAACCCAATAACCCCTCCTAACCTTTTTGGTCACTAAGGGCAATTTATCCTGGCCAATCCACCTAACCTGCACGTCTTTGGACTGTGGGAGGAAACCGGAGCACCCGGAGGAAACCCATGCAGACACGGGGAGAATGTGCAGACTCCGCACAGACAGCGACCCAGCGGGGAATCGAACCTGGGACCCTGGCGCTGTGAAGCGACAGTGCTATCCACTTGTGCTACCATGCTGCCCATCTTGGTGGATCTTGGTGTCAGCATGTTTTTCAGTTGGTATAAAACAATACTATCATTCCCTCTCAGCATCTGGAATGTCTGTGATAATTCGTCATTTCAGCAACTATCTTGAGATAACTGTCTTTCCTAGAAGAAAAGCATTGATGCATGGTAGTCGCTTAAACTAGCATATGTTCTTTTTGCTGATAATATCCATCGTCTATCAATGGTGGCAGCATAAGCCTCTGATTAAGTTCCTATTGCATCAACAATGAGTACCACAGACAGTTCATCATATTGATCTTTGGAAATCTAATGCTTGTTACTTTCCCTAAGAGAGTGGACAATAACAACATTAAAAAAAACTGGATTTATACCAAACCTTTAACACAGTGAAATGTCCCAAAGCATGTTAACAAATAAATTTGATACCTAGCCACTAAATGGATGGTAAAAGGTCAGTTTTCAGAAGCCTTTCAAGGGAGAAAAGAGGGTAAATTGTAGAAAGGTTAAGGGAATTCAAGAGTTAGGATCTTGGCACCTGGAGATATGATTGCCAAAGGAGCAATTCAAACCAAAGGTACAGAATTGCAGGAGCAAATCTATCGTAGAGGTGTATACAGCTGGAGAAAATTACTGAAACAGGGAAGGGTAAAGGCATTGCCAATGAACAGAACCCGACCTAGCTAAACTTTTACATCAGGTTCCATCAAACTCTCTTCCGCCTGCAGCAATAGCAGGGTTCAATCCTATGCCAGGGAGCTAGGCCAATACTAGGAATGAGCGGGTTGTCTTATGAGGAAATGTTGGAGAAGTTAGGTTTATATCCACTAGAATTTAGAAGAGTAGGAGGCAACTTGATCAAAACTTTAAGATCCAGAGGATATTGACTGGGCGGATGTGGAGAGGATGTTCCCTCTTCGTGGAGAATCTAGAATTAGGGATCGCTGTTTAAAAATAAGGGGTCCCTCATTTAAGAAGGCGATAGCACAGTGAGTAGCACTGTTGCTTCACAGCTCCAGGGTCCCTGGTTCAATTCCCGCTTGGGTCACTGTCTGTTCGGAGTCTGCATGTTCTCCCTGTGTCTGCGTGGGTTTCCTCCGGGCGTACGGTTTTCTCCCACAAGTCCCGAAAGACGTGCTGTTAGATCATTTGGACATTCTGAATTCTGCCTCTGTGTACTTGAACAGGCGCCGGAATGTGGCGACTAGGGGCTTTTCACAGTAACTTCATTGCCGTGTTAATGTAAGCCTACTTGCCACAATAAAGATTATTATTATTAAGAAGGAATTTTTTTCTCTCTGTGGGTTGTGAGTCTGAGATACTCCCTTCCTTAAAAGGCATTGAAAGGAGAGTCTTTGGGC
Organism: Scyliorhinus torazame; assembly: GCF_047496885.1. Lineage (NCBI taxonomy): Eukaryota > Metazoa > Chordata > Chondrichthyes > Carcharhiniformes > Scyliorhinidae > Scyliorhinus > Scyliorhinus torazame. The sequence continues at coordinate 87,817,498 of NC_092717.1, forward strand.
GGGTTTCTCTGTTGGCCGATGGCAAAATCACGAAACATGATCGGACAGAGAATCGGTTCCGGCGGCAAAATCGCGGTGAGCACCGATTTGATGCCAAATCACAATTCTCCGTCACCACGTCAGGAGTGTCAATGCATACTGGAAAGCACGAACTGTAAACACCATTTGCATATCATTAGGGGGCACAACCCAGTATTCTCCGGGGCCTCTGTGATCCTCCTCCTCCGATGGACTGACTTCCCGACGACGTGGTTCACTTGTGGTTTTAAAAATCATGAAACCGATGTCGTGGCTGCTGAGGGAGGGAGAGGGGGTACGGAAAGTGTCCAACATCGCCATGGTGTGCTGACATTTGTGCCGCGCGCCAGGGGGCTTCTGCCAAGGTCAGGGGAGAGTGGGTTGTGGGGTCGGGGTTGATGGACATGGAACACCATTGCTGCAGCCGGCAAGGCAGCCATGTAGCTGCGCAAGCCGCTGACTTGTAAAAGAAAAACTGGGAAAATATGTCATTTGAAACAGGGAAGTCTGGCAATACCTGACCTACGGGTACATGAAAGAATGTAGGGAAAAATCCCATGAAGGGTTAACAGCAGCTGCAAAAGAAGGTTTTGAAATGCAGATAGCCTTTATCAACAGGCATTAAGAAATCAGCTTGTGACTATTCAAGCTGTAAAACTGTCTTTTAAGTCACAGCAGATTGAACTTTTAGTTGTATGGAAAAAAGCAATATTTTGCACCTTCTTTGAAGTTAATTATTTTAGTAGGCAGCTAAAAAAGAATTGCTAGGATCTTCAGTTAAATTGGGTGACAAATGTTTAGGTGTGAAATTCTGCTGACACCAGGTGAATATGGCAATCTGGAGACAACGTGACATCGGGAATAGACATTAGCCCCGAATCAGAGTCAGAGTTCTGAGCTGGGGGCACTATTTGCTAATAAAGCAACTTTAGAAATGACAGAAATCAGATGTAACACCCCTCTGGGATCAAAGCACTTTCGAACATCACAAAGGAAACAATGTAATCAGAGATCCATGAGCTGAAGTCATGCTCAATATGAATACATAGTCATGTTAGAAATAATTCAGATTAAAGGTACCTTGTACAATCAAGAGTAAAATAAAGTTACTTTACGATAATGTCATATAAACTTAACTGCTAGAAGGGGAATATAAACCCTAAAAAAGGGGGCAACCAATAGAGCCAGCTTTCATAGCTTGAACATGGGAAGGATAGAGCATAGAAACTGAGCGGAAGAGCGAATCCATCTGAGGAAGACCAAAAGCTAAAGAAGAGAGAGTCAGCTCTCATAGCTGCCCCCGGTCATGGGAAGGAGAAAGCACAGAAACTGAGCGGAACAGCAAATCCATCTGAGGCAGCCCAAAAGCTAAAGAAGAGAGATTGTCAAGGTGGACCTGAAGGTCTTTTCAACCAACGAGGAGAAGCCAGAAGCAAGATCTTTGTACTTTTCTGTAAAGACAGTGATTGCATCTTTTAGAAGAAAAATAAATAAAATAAAATAACTTAAAGTTTTGACCTGAAACAGTGGTTATTACAAAGTCTACTTTACTTACTTAGCAATGCTGGACCCAGGATCGATGCTCCTAAGTGGTGAGTAAATAAAATTCTTCTATGAAGATATGGGTTTGACCGGGGGATAACTTGAAAATATAGTTTGACCCGAATAGCACCCACCTAAGTCTGCATAGGAATCACTGAGTGAGAATCCCTGTTCACCATTTAGAATGTCTTATTGACCCTTTTTGGTATAGGGGGAATTTTAAGAATAGTGGTGAGTTTTTTACTTCACTGTCCACTGTGAACTTAGTGCTATGGATCGTTTAGGTGTCCCCCGTGCCGACCTATCAGCTTTATGGACGTGCCCCAGCACACCAGTGCCACCTTGTTGGCTGGGAAGAGTGTGTGAGGGGATTGTAATGTGTATGTGCGGCTGCAGCTTGTCAGCCTCATGAGTGTCAATCACAGACCTGGCAAATCCTGGGGGTCTCTGGTGGAGGTGTCTCTGTTTTGGGGGTCTCTGGTGTGGGATTTTGTTATGGGGGTCTCTGGTGAGGGGTTCTGTTTCGGGGGTCTCTGGTGTGGGATTTTGTTATGGGGGTCTCTGGTGACGGGTTCTGTTTTGGGGGTCTCTGGTGAGGGGTTCTGTCTTGGAGAGTCTCTGGTAGGGAACTCTGTTGTCATAGATTATCATAGAATTTACAGTGTAGAAGGAGGCCATTCGGCCCATCGAGTCTGCACCGGCTCTTCGAAAGAGCACCCTACCCAAGGTCAACACCTCCACCCTATCCCCTTAACCCAGTAACCCCACCCAACACTAAGGGCAATTTTGGACACTAAGGGCAATTTATCATGGCCAATCCACCTAACCTGCACATCTTTGGACTGTGGGAGGAAACCGGAGCACCCGGAGGAAACCCACGCACACACGGGGAGGATGTGCAGACTCCGCACAGACAGTGACCAAAGCTGGAATCGAACCTGGGACCCTGGAGCTGTGAAGCAATTGTGCTATCCACAATGCTACCGTGCTGCCCATATGCCAGAGTTTATGGGAAACTCTGACGGGGGTCATGGCGGGGGGTTTCATTCACCCTCGTACTGTGGGGGGTAGTGTGACCCAGCAAATCCCATGGTAGTGGGCGGAATGGAATTGGGTTGTGGGGTAAGGGGGGCCAGCCGCCAAACCTTGCTATTGGGCCAACCGCTCAAGATGGCAGCTCGATAGCGGGATTCACGACAGAATCCCTTGCAATCCCCGCCATGCATTAATTTGAATGGCAAGGGTCAGTGAATTGCTGAGACTCGTGGCAGGACATGCTCTCCTTCTGAGCCCTGTGGTCATTTACATAAGCTAGAGACAAAGGGCACTTGTACTTGTGGAACTTATATTCAAGGTATGAGTATATAGAATGATTTGCTCCATAAGCAAGGATAATATTTTTGTTTGTTGATCCTTCCTGCTTAAATCAAAAGGAGGAAAACTGAATTCCCATTCAGATGAAACCTATTTTCAACGTGCTGGCCAGTGATTGAGATTCAAACACAAATTAATTTGGCACTAGAGGTAGCACGTTGCAAGTCAAATTATGTGGAAGGGAGAATAAAAAGTTAATAAGACCAGATTTGACTCATAGAAAATGTCCTTCAATCTTTAAGAACTGTTATTGAAAATAGTTGTAGACATTTGGTAATACCGATTATCGCTAACTGACGATGAAAGGAATGATAAAAGGCATTAATCGTGAAAACTTGACAGTATGTATGGTACAGCCAAAGGCTTATTTGGAAATATTTAACACAACTTGCATGATGCCATTTTACATCTTATTCCAATTATGATATAGAGGGACTTGGGTACCGTCAGTTTAATTGAAGAAATAGTAGCCGAAATATGAGAGTTTTGATTCTCCTCCTGTTTGTTGTTACTGATTTTGTCATTCCTTACACAGAATGAACCAGTATAATCAGATAGCAATGAGTCTAGCTTAGTATTTACTCTGTGAGGGTTGTTTTTCTGAAAGAATGAAAATAGCCACTGTGTGGGTTCTATATTGATAAGAGGTACCTGTTTGAAAGTCTGGTTGTAGCCTGCAATTTTGGGCCTAATTGCTTATTAGCATAATTTGAATTTGCCTGGAGGTGCTAAACCAGGCACCTCCAGGTTTAACACTTGAGTGTTGATTAATCGCAATGTTCCTGGAGCAGGACATGTTGGCTTCACACATCCATTTCCAATGACCTGACTTCCTGACAAACAACAAGATTTTTCAGGATGGCTGAGGGAGTGAGGGAGAGAGCATACAGATTCTTGGATGTGGTGGAGGAGGTTCAGAGGAGGAGGGAGGCCTCCTGCATGGAGGGAGAATGCCACCACACACTCCAGTCCCTCTCTCCTGCAGAACCTGGTGCTTCTCTACCTGACAGGTGTCTCAATGGACAGCGGACAGGTCGCTGTCCGCTGTTTCATGTCTGCTGTCCATTCTTCCTCCAGACCCTGAAGGACCACTAGCATGATGCCCATTTCACTCCCATTCTCCTTGTGATTCATCTAAGGTGGAATAGCACAGAACATATTCTTTTTCGGCAACGTCTTCAGCAAATTTCTGTGTAAAGTTTGAAAAATTGAAAAATAACTATTGATGAAGGTGTCGGCCAAGTTTCACTAAACCATCACATAAAGTCTCCAGATGTGTCTTAAATGTGCTGTTCAATCCTCCCACAGCAGGTGAACAGTGAAAGCTGAACATGCATTTAAATAGTTTCCAAATCCTCAGCAAAAACATGTTCACTCCCAAACAGCTGGTTGCTGTTAGGAGAGGGTGGTAAGTCAAACACAAGGCACCAAAATGATGTGCATCTTCTTTATTGAGTGCTAATAGGTAATTTGGTAGACATCAGCCCCATTTCTCCATTTGTGGGGTGACCAATTGTGCTTAATGTAGGCTAAAACAGTACTGAGCTTAAGATCCAAGCCTGGCCACCTTGGAGACACTTTAACACCCAAAGTATCTGGGAGAAAACATCTCCTTTAGAGTCCGTGCAGTTGCTGACCCTGTGCGTGTTCTCTCACGTTATGAAAGAGAAACGACCATTAAGCCAATCTAAATTCATCTTGTATTACAGCTTATGACACCTTGCATCCAACTGCATTTTGAACATCTACTGTTCTTGATAGAATATTCCAGATGTTTACTTCTCTTTGCGTATTTTTGTTCCCTTAAACACTGCTAAAACCTTACTGTTTAACTTATTCAAATTACCAGTGTGTCTCCTGCCAATGCAAGGTGGCCACCCATGTCCATCTGCTCATAGGCAGACAAGTGTAATGATATCAAAAACAATGGCATTATTGGCAAGCAACACAGAGTCAACAAAAAATGTTTTCCCTGCTCTATTCATACTTATTTTAAAGTAGTCTGGCTTCATCTTTATACTGTTTAATATTTTTCATGCTGAGACGAGGTCCACTTCTCAAAATTTCCCTTTAGTTCATAGAATGTAAACTTCTCTATTGGCCACCATTGATAAGATAGGGCTCCGGGCCCTGCTGAAACATGTGTTATTCCTCCCCCCACTTTTGACCCTGGATGTGTGACTGCTGTCAGCACTAAATTCAGCCCAGAGCACAATGGCATCAGAGAACTCCATCGAAGTGTTGTAGCGGTGAGCTGTTGGGGGAAGATCAGGCACCTACCCCCTTTTAGAATTGCCAGGAGGGTTTGGCAGGTCAAGTCGTGGGGGATAGCCAGGAGGTCACGGGGCAGTCAGGTTGCGTAGTATCAGCGGGTAGTCAGTGGGTTGAGTGGGGGAAGGGGGGGGATGAGAGTCACGGGGTCAATGTGAATAATGGGGGGAGAGGGGGCTGTTTGGGGTGGTCAGTTCTCTCATCCTGGAATTAGACTAGGATTTGGTTATCTGACATTCTCTAGGTAACTATTCAGGTAAATAACAGAACGAGTCCAAAGCCTCTGACTCTGTTTTGCAGGAGATTCTGGGAAGAAGTGGAATTGCCCAGTGGAAGTTCAAATTTCCTAGGCAGTACCCCGGAGGTCAGTGCATCAGCACTTATGTGGGGTCCCATCGACCATCTTCGGTCATACATCCGACCTCCAATGTTCTCGGCCTTTTTGTCCCAGAATTCTATTTGTTTTTATTGCTTATCCATCTTGGCACTGCGCATGGTTTAGCTTAATGGTACTTTTCTGTTCTATTTTAAGTGTTCCTGTGCCAATTCTATAGTTGGCATCCAGGAACTGGGGCTGGATTCTCTGCCCCGCAGTGCCACATTTCTGCCTCGACCCGCCAGCAGGATTCTCCGTTACGCCGGCCGGTCAATGGGGTTTCCCATTGTGGGGCAGCCCCACGCCGTCGGGAAACCCCCGGGCGCCGGCAAAACGGAGAATCCCGTCCCTGATCTTTCAGATTATTTTGTCAAATTCCTGAAACTCACTTCTTAACAGAACTGTGGGTGTACCTACATCATATGGACGACAGCGATTCTAAATAGCAGCTCACCATCACCTCCCTAAGGCAATTATGGATGTGCAATAAATGCTGGCCTTTCTAGCAATGCTCACAAAAGATGCAAACTCTCCCTGCCTCCCTCCCAAAAGTCTTACACCTTGCATAGTCTTTGTTCTTTCCTTTTTATCCAACTATTTATCTTCTACATTAGATTTTAGATTTATTAAAATAATAATAATTGGAATTATAATCTTTATTAGTGCCGCAAGTTGGCTTACATTAATACTGCAATGAAGTTACTGTGTAAATCCCCTAGTTGCCACACTACAGCGCCTGTTCGGGTCCTCTGAGGGAGAATTCAGAATGTCCAATTCACCTAACAAGCACGTCTTTCGGGACTACTGGGAGGAAACCGGAGAACCCAGAGGAAACTCATGCAGACACAGTGAGAATGTGCAGACTCCGCACTGACAGTGACCCAAGCGGGAATCGAACCCGGGACCCTGGGGCTGTGAAGCAACAGTAAAATCCTTCATGTGGAACCGTGTCGAAGCTTTAAAAATCCAAATAAATATACCATCAGGTGGTTTATTTGCCTTATTTGCAATATATTTTAAGTGAAGGTTTGCCAAGCAGGATCTTCTCCTTGTAAATCCACGTTGGCTATTTTTTAATTAAACCACTGATGTATGTGCCCCACTTTTTAAACATAAGTATCGTATCTGCCTTCATCCAATCCAGTGGAACTCTACCAATGCCAAATGATTCTTCTTCCATGATGTTTGAAGTGTATGAAAATGTTCCTCCATAGTCTCCTTTAATATGCTCGGAGGTTTGATATTTGTTCCAGGGATTTATTAGTTCTTTATTGCAAAATTAATAGAATCCTGCTTTGCATATTCTGCATCACAGAACAAACTGATTTTGCAAAAATACTGGATCTTTACACATCATTATGTCATATTGTCATAAATATTCATTTTGTAGCTGCTACAATTTGAAATATTATTGGTGTATAACATCTCACATAAATTTTTAAAACATGACTACAACAATAATCAAGAAATAGATAGGACAAGAAAATTAGATTTGTAAAGTATAATATTTATGAAAAAATATATAGTTTTTAAAAATATGACCAACAATCCACACATTAGTTGGTGTGATCTGACCACCAAGTAATTCCAAAATTAGATTTTAAATAATCACAGCTTAAAAATAAGAAGCGCCAGTCAGTTCCATCATTCGCTCTGTGCAATCATGACAGTTGTCTGTTAAAACATCATAATCTTCACCACATGCATGGATAAATTCAAGCATTTTTCTTCTATATGCTGGTCTTTCTTCCTCCACCTGTAACAGAAAATATAAACAAAAGGTTACCAGGAAAAATTTTCATGATGCCTGAGTTCATCGGCCTAGAATTTCAAGCACGCTCATTTTTAGCTGCACAGTGAGGAAGGTGCAGCATACAATCCTTGTACCCGAATGGTGGGCGTGAGGCATCCTTGCCTTCAGATGTCATTCCTCAATTCCCTGGAGTTGGCATGCTGTGCAGAGCTTCTGGCAAAGCATAATTGAAGACTGGAGCACTGCTGGCGTAGTCACAGCTGTAACAATATGGATATTGTATGGGAGATAAAGGGTTAACAATTTCATGTAAATACTTGTTACCACCAGATGGTGATCAAGAGCAGTCACATATATATATTACCTGAGTGATGCACTATCAATTACGACGAGACGAGAGTAGAGAGTAATCGAGGCTTTATTACGCAAAGATGTGTAGCCTCCCGCAGCTGCTGCCGAAATGGCTGCAGTTCGGAGAGCCCACACATTTATACTCCGCCTACTGGGTGGAGCCAGCAGGCAGGGATCTACCCCTGTACCTGTAGTACAGGGGCCTTACCGTAATACCCCTCGTATGCGGTATATACAATACAACAGTGGTGACTACCACATTCACCATCTGTTAAAAAGAAGTCCAGCTGGGGTGGTGGAAAACTATTTACATTCAGATGTTTAACATTTTAAGGAAAAGTTAACAAATTCAGACGATCGGGCGCCTTGATCGGTCGTTGCGAGCGCCGCAGTTCTGGTGGCGATTTCGGCATCGGTTCAGTCGTCAGTGACTCCGGGAGCATGTCGACCTCATCTTCATCCCCGGTGGGGTCAAGGGGAGTACGGATCGCCCTGGAGCGGGGGCTGTGGTGGGGTGCGCTGTGGGGGGGGGGGGGGGGGTGGCGCCAGGGCAGGGGGGGGGACCCAGCTGGTGAGAGGTCCCTGAGGGAGACTGTGTCTTGGCGGCCGTCGGGGTACGCTACATAGGCGTACTGCGGGTTCGCGTGAAGTAGCTGTACCCTCTCAACCAATGGGTCCACCTTATGTAGCCGCATGTGCTTGCAGAGGAGGACGGGTCCTGGAGCTGCCAGCCATGTTGGGAGCGAAACCCCGGAGGTGGACTTCCTGGGGAAGGCAAAGAGACGTTCATGGGGAGTTTCGTTAGTCGCAGTGCAAAGGAGCGACCGAATGGAGTGAAGGGCATCGGGGAGGACCTCCTGCCAGTGGGAGGCCGGGAGATTTCTGGACCATAGGGCCAGCTGGACGGCCTTCCAGGCCGTCCCATTCTCCCGCTCCACCTGCCCGTTTCCCCGGGGGTTGTAGCTGGTCGTCCTGCTCAAGGCAATGCCTCTGCTGAGCAGGTACTGGCGCAGCTCATCGCTCATGAATGAGGATCCCCAGTCGCTGTGGACGGAGGCGGGGAAACCAAACAGAGCGAAGATGGTGTTGAGGGCTTTGATGATGGTGGCAGACGTCATATCAGGGCATGGGAAGGCGAAGGGGAATCTGGAATATTCGTCGACCACATTAAGAAAGTACGTGTTTCGGTCAGTGGAGGAGAGGGGCCCTTTGAAGTCCACGCTGAGGCGTTCAAAGGGGCGGGAGGCCTTCACCAGGTGCGCTCGGTCTGGCTGGTAGAAGTGCGGTTTACACTCCGCGCAGACCTGACAGTCTCTGGTGATAGCCCTGACTTCCTCGATGGAGTAGGCAGATCGCGGGCCTTTATGAAGTGATAAAAGCGGGTGACCCCTGGATGACAGAGATCGTCGTGCAGGGTCCGGAGTCGGTCCACTTGTGCGCTGGCGCAAGTACCTCGGGATAGGGCATCGGGGGGCTCGTTGAGCTTACCGGGGCGAAACAAAATATCGTAATTGTAGGTGGAGTGCTCGATCCTCCACCTCAAGATCTTATCATTTTTGATCTTACCCCGCTGTGTGTTGTTAAACATGAAGGCAACCGACCGTTGGTCAGTGAGGAGAGTGAATCCCCTGCCGGCCAGGTAATGCCTCCTGTGGTAAACCACTGTGTTCTGATATTAGAGATTGTACGGTAGGACCTGCACTACAGGTTCACCTGTGGCCCCTGCATGCTCGCTCCGCCCAGGAGGTGGGTTATAAATATGCGTGGCCTCCAGCTTGCAGCCATTTCGCCAGCTGCTGTGGGAGGCCCCACACATCTGACACTAATAAAGCCTCAGTTTGGATTCAACTTCGTCTCCAGTCAAATTGATTGTGCCTCAATTTATTAGTATCAGATGTGTGGCCTCCCACAGCAGCTGGTGAAAAGAGACCCAGGCTATCGTTGAGGCTGTGCGACATTGCAGGCATTACCTGGCCGACAGGAGATTCACCCTCCTCACTGACCAATGGTCGATAGCCTTCATGTTCAACAACACACAGCGGAGCAAGATCAAAAATGATAAAATCTTGCAGTGGAGAATCGAGCTCTCCACCTATAATTACGAGATTAAGGATCGCCCTGGCAAACTCAACGAGCCCCCAGATGCCCTATCCCGAGGTACATGTGCCAGCGCACAGGTAGACCGACCTCGGATCCTGCACGACAGCTTGTGTCACCCAGGGGTCACCCGGTTGTACCATTTCATTAAGGCACGAAATTTGCCCTACTCCGTCGAGGAAGTAAGGACAATCACCAAGGACTGCCAGGTCTGTGACGAGTGCAAGCCGCACTTCTACCGGCCGGACCGCGCGTGCCTGGTGAAAGCCTCCCGCCCTTTTGAACACCTCAGCGTGGATTTCAAAGGCCCCCTCCCCTCCTCCGATCGACACACATATTTCCTCAGTGTGATCGATGAATACTCCCGGTTTGCCTTCGCCATCCCATGCCCCGACATGACGTCTGCCACTGTCATTAAAGCCCTTAATTCTATCATCACTCTGTTCGGCTTCCCCGCCTACATCCACAGTGACAGGGTATCCTCATTCATGAGTGATGAGCTACGTCAGTTCCTGCTCAGCAGGGGTATCGCCTCCAGCATAACAACGAGCTACAACCCCCGGGAAACGGACAGGTAGAAAGGGAGAATGGGACGGTATAGAGGGCCATCCAGCTGGCCCTGCGGTCCAGGAATCTCCCGGCCTCCCGCTGGTAAGAGGTCCTCCCTGATGCACTACATTCCATTCGCTCATTACTCTGCATTGCCACTAACAGTACACCACATGAACGTCTTTTTGCCTTCCCCGGGAAGTCCACATCCGGGATATCGCTCCCAACTTGGCTTACAGCTCCAGGAACCGTGCTTCTCCGTAAACATGTGCGGCTCCACAAGGCGGATCCGTTGGTGGAAAGGGTGCACCTGCTCCACGCAAACCCCCAGTACGCCTACGTGGCATTCCCCGATGGCCGCCAGGATACCGTCTCCCTCAGGGACCTGGCACCAGCAGGTTCCACCCCCGCACCAACCCCGTCACCCCCGGCGCCACCCTCCCCTCCCCCGCCGCCCCCTAGGACCGTTCATCCTCCCCCTTCCCACCCCCGTTGATGAAGAGGATTTTGGCACGCTCCCGGAGTCAACTTCGACCACGACAGCGCCAACATCGCCGTCACCACTTCATCGATCTCAAAGAACCATCAAGGCACCGGATCGGCTGAACCTCTGAACGGCCCGCCGGATGACCAAAGACATTTTTTTTTGCTGCTCTGTAAATATTAAAATTTCTAATTGTATATAGTTATCCACCACCTCCGCCGGACTCAATTTTAACAAGGGGTGAATGTGGTAAACCACTGTGTTCTGATATTAGAGGTTGTACGGTAGAACCTGCGCTACAGGTTCACCTGTGGCCCCTGCATGCTCGCTCCGCCCAGGAGGCGGGTTATAAATATGCGTGGCCTCCAGCTCTCAGCCATTGCGTCAGCTGCTGTGGGAGGCCACACCTCTGAGACTAATAAAGCCTCAGTTTGGATTCAACTTCGTCTCCAGTCAAATTCATCGTGCCTCACCTCCAATGCCGCACAGCTTCAACGATAGCATGGGCCTCCTTTTCGACGAAGGAGTGCCGAATTTCGGAGGCATGGAAGGTGCAAGAAAAGAATGCCACGGGCCTGCCTGCCTGGTTGAGGGTGGCAGCTAGAACGACGTCCGATGCATTGCCCTCGACTTGGAAGGGGAGCGTCTCGTCGACCGCGTGCATCGCGGCCTTGGCGATGTCGGCCTTGATACGGTTGAAGGCCTGGTGAGCCGCGGCCATCAGGGGGAAAACGGTGGAATGAATGAATGGGCGGGCCTTGTCCGCATAGTTAGGGACCCACTGGGCGTGGTACGAGAAGAAGCCCAAGCATCGTTTGAGGGCCTTGGGGCAGTGGGAAAGGGGGAGTTTCATGAGGGGGCATTTGCGATCGGGGTCGGGCCCTAGCACTCCGTTCTGGACCACGTAGCCGAGGATGGCTAATCGGTTCGTGCTGAACACGCACTTCTCCTTGTTGTAGGTTAGGTTGAGGAGTTTAGCGGTGTGGAGGAATTTGGAAAGGTTAGCGTCGTGGTCCTGCTGGTCGTGGCCGCAGATGGTGATGTTATCTAGGTACGGGAAGGTGGCCCGCAGCCCGTACCGGTCAACCATTCGGTCCATCTCCCGTTGGAAGACCAAGACCCCGTTAGTGACGCCAAAGGGAACCCTAAGGAAGTGGTAAAGGCGGCCATCCACTTCAACCGCGGTGTACGGGCAAATGGGGAGCTGGTGGTAGGCAGATTTCAGGTCCACTGTCGAGAAGACCCGGTACTGTGCAATCTGATTGACCATATCAGATATGCGTGGGAGGGGGTACGCGTCGAGCTGCATGTACCAATTGATGGTCTGACTGTAGTCAACAACCATCATGTTTTTCTCCCCAGTTTTCACAACTACCACTTGAGCTCTCCACGGGCTGTTGCTAGCCTCGATAATACCATCCCGTAGCAGCCGTTGGACCTCAGACCTGATGAAGGACCTGTCCTGGGCGCTGTACCGTCTGCTCCTGGTGGCGACGGGTTTGCAATCCGGGGTGAGGTTTGCAAACAAAGAAGGCGGGTCGACCTTCAGGGTTGTGAGACCGCAAACAGTAAGGGGTGGTAGGGGCCCGCCAAATTTCAGGGTTATGATCTGGAGGTTGCACTGGACGTCCAGGCCGAGTAGCAAGGCAGCGCAGAGGTCGGGGAGGACGTAGAGCCAGAAACCGCTGAGCTCTATGCCCTGGGTGGTGAGGGTGGCGGTGCAGTTCCCCCGGATCGCCACGGACTGGGATACGGAGGCCAGGGAGATTTTCTGGTTGCTGGGGTGTACCGTGAGGGAGCAGCACCTTACCGTGTCAGGGTGGGTGAAGCTCTCAGTGCTCCCGGAGTCCAGAAGACAGGATATCTTGTGCCCGTCGACCTTCACTGTCGTCGACGCGGTCGCGAGGTTGTGCGGTCGGGACTGGTCGATCGTGATGGAGGTGAGACGCGGCTTTTCGGCGGCGGTTGCAGGCGATGAGCGACCCGGTGAGGTGGCAGACGATCTGGGGTCCTGAGGCGGGGAAGATGGCGGCGCCCATGGGCCGCACATGTCCTGAGGCAGGCAAGATGGCGGTGCCAATGGGCCTCACGTGTTGTGAGGCAAGCAAGATGGCAGCGCCCACGGGCCACACGTTTCCTGAGGCAGGCAAGATGGCTGTGCCCACAGGCCACACGTGTTGTGAGACGAGCAAGATGGTGAGCAAGATGGCGGTGCCCACGGGCCGCACGTGTTGTGAGGCGAGCAAGATGGCAGCGCCCATGGGCCACACGTGGTCTGAGGCGAGGAGGATGGCGCCCACGGGTCGCACGTGGGGGCTGCAGGGACAATAGCGGCGATCGTGCGGGCCTGGCAGGCAGCAGCGAAATGTCCTTTCTTCCCGCAGGCCTTGCAGAGCGCGCTCCACGACGGGCAGCGCTGCCGGTGGTGTTTTGTCTGTCCGCAGAAGTAGCACTTGGGTCCCCGGGGGTTGGTTGGCTGCCGCCTGGCGCAGGCCTGGGGGCGGTCGCTGATCGGGTCTATGATGGGGTGTTCGCTGGCAGGGTCCACGATGCCCAGGAGAGGTGAGCCGTGTGGTCAGGGGCATACACCTGTAAATTGCGTGAGGCGACTGTGAGTGAGATTGCTAATTTCTTGGTCGCCGCCGGGTCGAGGGTAGCCCCTTCTAAGAGGCACTGGCAGATGTAGGCTGACTCTATGCCCGTAACGAACGCGTCTCTAACTAGCAGGTCAGAATTTTCAGCGGCCGAAACGGCCTGGCAATCGCAGTCTCTCACCAGGGCGTGCAGGCCAGAAATCTTCCACAGACTCACCGGGGAGTTGATGCCGCATGGACATGAGGTGCAGGGCATGGATTTTGTTGGTCTGCTGAGTGTCGTTCTCCTTCAGTACCGCCAAGGCCTGAGCGTATGTCAGCGCGTCCCGGATGAGGGGAAAGATATCGGAGCTCAGCTGCGTGTAAAGGATCTGGAGCTTCTGTGCCTCAGAGGGTGGTTCTGTCGCAGATCCGATGTATGCTTCAAAGCAAGCTGGCCAATGTGCGAAGGCCGACTTGGCATTGTCTGCTTGAGGGTGCAGCTGCAGGCGATCAGGCTTGATGCGGAGATCCATCGTTGTAAAATCTCTGCGTAATAAATTGATGCACTATCAATTAGAATCATAGAATTTACAGTGCAGAAGGAGACCATTCGGCCCATCGAGTCTGCACCGGCTCTTGGAAAGAGCACCCTACCCAAGGTCAACACCGCCACCCTATCCCCATAACCCAGTAACCCCACCCAACACTAAGGGCAATTTTTGGATACTAACGGCAATTTATCATGGCCAATCCACCTAACCTGCACATCTTTGGACTGTGGGAGGAAACCGGAGCACCCGGAGGAAACCCACGCACACACGGGGAGGATGTGCAGACTCCGCACAGACAGTTACCCAAGCTGGAATCGAACCTGGGACCCTGGAGCTGTGAAGCAATTGTGCTATCCACAAGGCTACCGTGCTGCCCCCAAATTACGACGAGACGAGAGTAGAAGTAATCGAGGCTTTATTACACAGAGATGTGTGGCCTCCTACAGCAGCTGATGAAATGGCTGCTGATCGGAGAGCCCACACATTTATACTCTGCCTACTGGACGGAGCCAGCAGGCAGGGATCTACCCCCGTACCTGTAGTACAGGGGCCTTACCATAATACCCCTCATATGCGGCATATACAATACAACAGTGGTGACTACCACAGTGACGACCCTTGATTCTGCGAGTGTTTAGGTATGAGATAGAGTAGTTGTGTATTTGAGAGTTCTGTAGTTATAGCACAGTTTATTTTAGCAACCTTTTAGGAATATGTTTGAATCTAATTGAAGTAGTGTTAATAAATTTGCTTTGTTAATTTCCTTAGCTTGAGGTTCTTTGTTCTACACTACGCATCCAAGACAAAGAAAACAGAGAACATCACAGCAGCCTTCATGTAAGCAAGGAAGGGTTTGTGATCGAGACAGTGGGTGATGTGGGCTGGGGCGGTGGGGGAATTGCAGAATGTAGCAATAATAGGGTGGTCCATGTTTGCTCAGTATGGGGTAAGCAGGAACTGCTCCTTCCAACTCCAAGTCCATATAAGGGACTTTTTCCCAGTTAAAACAACATTGCGAGCCAAACCAATGACAAGGGAATCCATGGAAAATTTGAAAATCGAAAACGGGTTCTGCAAGATACACAAGATTCCAATTTGACTAAGTTATTTTAATGTCTCTGACATGCAGTTCTGCCACCAATACATCTACATATCCAATATAGCTAGAAGTGCTCTTCTGGCTAGAAGTCAATGGTTTCCGCTTTTTGCATGCTCTGTTAGGAATTCAGTAATCAGTCAGTGCTCAAAACAACAGGCACTGTGTGCCTCAATTCTTAGGCCGTGACGTTTAGTTTTATAAGAGATAAAGAAAAGGGTTCCTCTATACCTTCCAGGAAAATGGCAAGTGTTTGGCGTCCTCAACCACAGTCTTAGATTTCCCAATCCTAGCAAGTATTTCCACTCCTTTGTGAATAAGACATTTTTGCCCACCTGCCACTGTAACCCTAAAAACAGAAACAACTTTTAGTTTGCATATAAAAAACATGGCATTTTTATATAAAAGATAAATTGTGAATGCTGAGATTATTCTGAAATCAATGTCAGTGGCATTTAACAGCCCACTTCAGTTTCTTGTTCATTTGTTAGAATCGGATTTTCAGAATGGGATTTGTCTTGTAAATCCCAGCTGAGCAGCAATGGGATTACTACAATTGAATCATGAGTCCTATCTTAGGGAGGGAATAATCAGTTAGCATTCTCACTCTGGTTACTGTCTACTGACATCAGGACGGTTCAGATTCAAGAGGGGCGTAGGAAGATGGGGGGAAGGGGATGGGGTTAAATGGCATGGGGGTAGGAGAAGTGGAGTGGGGGAGGGAACATCAACCAGGACGCAACGCAAACAAGGAAGGGGAACCAGAGGGAACATACGGCAGCGAAGAACACAGGTACAAACTCACCAGAAGTACACCCAGGTAGCAACAAAGGCACCCCTGGTATGTTATAATACCAGGAGGTAACACCTCCAGCAGAGGAACGGCACAGAGAGAGTGGGCGAGGTACGGGGACCCCAAAACCAGGGCCCCAAAAATAATACCTTTACATCTCTGTTTTGTTCCCCTCCTGGACTTGTCCTTCGGTACCATATTCTCTTCCTGCACATATATAAGCATATACAGAGTTTGTAAAGACTTCTATGTTATTGCTTAATGTCCTCATGTCCTCTGCAATGTTACAATAAAATGCAAACAATAAAAATAATTTAGAAAACGAAAGTCCTGATTCACATGTACCTATGATTTCAAATGCTTTGGTTAAATACTCTGCTGATAATTCATGTCAAGGTTAATACGAACAAGCATTTTGAGTGAGATTCTGGATGGCAACTGATGACTGTACTCCGTACCCCAACAAGGAATCTGGGAGCAAAAGTGTTTTTTTGCCATTTTTTAAAATCAAGGACTAAATTGGGTTGACAGGACAGATGAAGGGCACGAGTGGAATTATGACTTGAACTTTTGTAGAGCTGCTGACTAAGGATTATTCGGGGTAAAATTGCAACTTCAGTAGAAATGCAGAAATGCAAACCAAGCAATAACAACAGCAGCATCTTGCATTTATATAGTGCCTTTGACATAGTAAAATATTAAAAGATGTTGCAGAGGAGCATTACCAGGTGGTGTCAGATTGGCTGTTATTATAGACGTTAAGGGGCCGAAATTCTCCGGCCATTTGCTGGCGGCTGGATTCCCTGGTCCCATTGCCAGTGCACCCCCGCCCGTGGCTTTCGCGGCGGCGTGGGTTGCTTCAATCGGAATTCCCATTGACAGAGACCAGAGAATCCCGCCGGCAGCGAGCCACCACCCGCTCCCGGGAAACGCGTGGCTGGGAAACCAGAGAATCGTCGGATTTCTCATTCCATAGAACTCCCTGTGCCTTATGACCCACTGTTCAATGTGATCACGTGGTCAGCCAAGGAAGCTAGATTTTTATGTTCCATCCACACTTTACACTTGAATGAAATGTTTCTTCAGTTGTTTTTGGCTTCCTTCCAAATGCATCATCTATCTCTGAATCTTGCAACCAGCAACTTTTATTTTTATTTCCTCCTGTTCACTTGTTTGTTCATCACATTGAAATTGACATTATTGAAGAACATGGAAAGTCCTTAGTTTTAAGAGACTCAGCTAAAATCATTTAACCGTGATCTTGTAACAACTCTGTGGTATACATGGGTTGGAGGTGGCCAAGCTAATCAACTCCATCCTCCACCCGGCCGGGACCTAGGCTGTGGACTGCCCGACCATCGGAGAGACAGCATGATGGAAGTGATGGTGCCTCACAGAAACATTGAAAATAGATGCAGGAGTAGGCCATTCGGCCCGTCGAGCCTGCGCCACCATTCAATATGATCATGGCTGGTCATGCAAATTCAGTATCCCACTCCCGCTTTCTCTCCATACCCATTGATCCTTTTAGCCGCAAGGGCCATGCTCAGCTCCTTCTTGAATATATCCAACAAACTAGCCCCAACAGCTTTCTGTGGTACAGAATTCCGTAACTACAGCTTTCTGTGGTAGAGAATTCCTCATATTTTGAATATTGGAATCCTTGAGAGATCCTGAAGAGTGCTCGCTGATCCTGGCTTATCCTTTACCTTCTCATGCAATATGTATGATGTCTTTATCCTGTAATTTATCATGCAATTCTTCTCTAATCCTGAACGTTACCAACTTGTGATTATGTTGTCGATTAGTTATTGCTCTCCTTTTCCCTGCAAGTGAGTGTGAGATGTGAGCATGAGGGCGGATGTTGTTGATTATCCTATTCTAGCAAAATCATATTGAGTCAATAATGTGAAGTGTGATCTGTGCACAATTTTACCCCTTTTTGTTATTATGTTTTATAGAAGAGCAATGAAAGACCACAGGAGGGCAATGAAAGCCCCCTAAAGGAGGGCTACGATGAAAGACCCTGGAAGAAAGGCAACAAAAGACAATAAAATACCAAATGAAAGGCAACAAAAGAATTAAAGATTGGAAACAAGTCAACACTTTGGCCGGAGACAGACTTGACCAACAGTGAAGCCAAAAGGGTTTGGTTGAAGTTAAGACAAGTAGAAATGAAGGTTCCAGGCGTGAAATGTATTTGTCCAGTGAGAACATGCTGGATTTCCCTCACAAAAAACGCAAAAATTAAAGACATCAGAAGAAACTAGGAACTATTGAGCATAAAGTGAATCAGCAAAAAGAATTCAAGCTCTAGAGAAGAGATGAAATGACTGACCGCAAACTGGAGAAAAAAGTTTCAAAATTGATAAAAGTTAAGAAGAATGAGAATTTAATGAGACAATGGAAAATTAGCTGAACTCCATGAAAAAGCAACTGGAAAATAAGACCAAGTGCAGTGAAGAATTGAATCAGGAGAATAAGAGCTTGAAGAAAGGAGCTTGGCAATGAGAAATTAACTGGTGGTAAAAATATTGGAATTGATAGCAGAATATGCAATTCAGCCAGAGAAAGAAACTGAGATTTCATACCAGAACAAGATTCTGAAATGGTCACGTAAATGGAAAAGGACAAGAACTAATATGATAAAATGGTCGATGAAAAAGATGCTAACTTGAAATATTGAAAAGAGAAGAAACTTTATCACACAACCTAAGAATCTGAAACAGAGTACCACTACCATTCCTTCACACGTGACCGACTGAGACTGTGAAAGACTGGGTTGTATTGCGATGATATGCGCCTGCATGCATTATAAGGTAAAGTGCTCGACAGGGCAAGAGTCAATGTGGTACCGGAGAGTGGTACCGCCTACAGGGTGATGTGTGCAGTCACATGGTCAGAGGACATGGCAAGCAGGACATAGCACAGGACTTGGTAAGCAGCAAGCCTGCATGGAACAACTCCATGCAAGACTATTTGGAACTGTACATAGTTAAAGTCTACCAGTAAAAGTGTTTATGTTTGGACACACAAGCCTCAAGATTTCATCAATGAAAACCTGTATTAAGTACATAATATGACATGGTGTCATAATATGAAACTTTTGTAGAAGATCAAGCTCGATCTTATTGGGACAATTGTCTCATTAGGCATTATTGGGCGCGATTTAATCAAACCATTTCTAAGTATAATTTTGGATGCGATACGCCGGGTGTTTCACAATGATGGCACTTAGTGCCGGAAATTAGTCCCCATGAGTGTTTCGCCATTACTGGCTGTCTCGCCATCTGATTCGCCAGATTCAACACTAACAAGGGGCAGCTGCTTTTAAATGCTCGCTCACCACTCACTCCCAGTCAACAAACAAGCATGACAGCGAGCAGACCTGCTCCTCGCTTTGGTGATGCTGACCTGGACAGGCATCTTGACACTGAATGAGAGACAAGGCACCCTATTCCCCCGAGGGGGTCTGAGGACCAGCAGCGAGGCCACCAATACTACCTGGGAGGCAGTGGCAGTGGCAGCGGCTGTCAGTGCGGACAGGAAGACCGCCGTATAATGTTGCAATAAAACCAACAACCTCCACCAAGCTGCAAGGGTAAGTTACCACCTCTCTCCTGGCATCAGTCCCGCTTGCCACTCCCAAATTTGAACACCCGACAACCCTGACCCACAAATCACTGACTGACACCTCATACCCTCCCCACATTCGCTCTGTGTGCTTGTGATTCAGCACCCTTTGGTACCCACCAGCACAACCCCTTCATGTCCAGTTGCGATGCCCACACAGGCACCAAGTCTGTGGAGTCACGCCACTCTGTCAGAAAGCGGAAACCACCAGAAAGACTAAATCTATGATGGACTGGTTGAATGGGTTAAATCTTAAAATTATTGGCGAATATATGGTTTAACTATTATCATTGTTTAAAAGGACTTAGAGGGGGCGGGATGTGGTATCCGTCCCTTTTAAGAGCCGATTGGCTGATAGGGTAACATGGCCCAGAAAAACCAATCGGGGACTAGCGTGGGGGTTCGCCCTAGCTTGCGAGAGCTGTTGCCTCAGACCAATTTGGACGCTGACTGGCATCCACGAAGCTGCAAGGCTCTGTAAGATAGTGGGCAAGATTCTCCGTTTGAGAGACAATGGGCGGGATTCTCCGTTTCTGAGACTAAGGGCTGGATTCTCCGATTTCCGACGGCAAATTCGCATTCGGCAATTGGCCAGAGAAGCCGTTTTGACGCCGAAATCAGGGCTCGCGCCTGTTTTCGGATGCTCCACCCACTCCAAAACAGCGTCATCGGTGAGTACGGCGCACGCCATTGGGACGGCCTCAGGACGTCCCCTGAAGGCCCTCCCCAGATGCTCCGCCCTAATGGGCCGACTTCCCGATGACGTGGATAATTTGTGGTCTGAGGTTTCGGCAACTTCGCATGGCGGCTGCAGACTGCGTCCAGCACCGCCACAGTCGGGGGGGAGCCGTTCCGCTGGCCAGGGGGGCTTTGCCGGGGGTGGGGGGGGGACTGGTGGGGGATGGTCTGAGAGGATGGCGAGGGAGGTTACAGGGGGGCACTATCTGGCAGACGGGTCTGCATGTGGCTGGCGCCATGTTGTACGGCGCGACTGCTGCAGGTCACCGCCGTGCGCATGATCGGCCATGGATCTGGCAATTCTCCATCCATATCTGCAGATAAAGCCAGGGGTTTCATGTGGCGTGGCTGCTAGCCCCCCCACCGGGCGGATCATTGGTGCGGGGACGGCGCCAACCTTTTGATCATAATACTAGACACATGCTCCGGACATAGCCTCATAATCGGAGTATCCAGCCCGAAGTGTTGACGCCAACACAGAATCCATGGACTTTTACGACAGAAAAACCAGCGCCACAACTGGATCGATTCCGCTACCGTTGAGGGGCTATTACCGGTGCCACATGGAACACAATCGATTCCAATGAAAAACTATGCAGGATTCGGGAGGCTGACAAGCTGCAGCCGCAAATATGCATCACACTCCACACACACACTCATCCTAGCCAACAAGGTGGCACTGGTTGTGCTGGAGCACGCCCATACAGCTGATGGGTCGGCTGGGGCCAAAGGGCACCCAGGGGGGTGGCCTTCGGGACACCTATACGACCCGTGGCACTAGGTTCCAAGTGGCCTGTTAGCGGTGTGCGCAGTTTCATGGCTGCCTTTCCGGCTGCAGCAATGGTGTTCCGTGCCCGTCCACCACGACCTCACGGCCCACCGCCTGGCCACCTCCTGGTACCCCTGGCAAAGCCCCGGCCAGCGGCACAACTGTCAGCAAACTATGGCTATGTTTGACAACTTCTGTAACCCCTCCCTCTCCCTCAGCAGCCGCCACGCGGGAGTCACGATTTTTACAAACACAAGTGAACCACTCCGTCAGGAACTCAGCGCATCGGAGGCAGAGAATTGCGGAGGCCCCAAGAATACTGGGTCGGACACGCTAATGACATGCAAACGGTGTCTACTGTACGTGCGTTCCGGAATTCATTGACACCGCTGTCGAGGTGCTGGAGGATTGCCATTTGGCGTCAAATCAGCGCCTGCCATGATTTCGGTGTTGGAACCAATTCCGCGCCCAATGGCCTTTCCAGATTTTGGCGTCGGCTAACGGAGAATTCCGCCCGAGGTCCTCCTGTCGCAGAAGAATTGCAACTGATTTACGTTCCACTGGGATTGCAAAATTGGAAGCAATTCCGTATCCCTTGCCATGCAAATTTATGCATGACAAGGAATATGAGGGAAATCTGAGGGAATCCCACGAACAGGCTGCCCGCTCGAAATGAAATTACAACCTTGAGCGATTGTAATGCACATAGTGATTAGAATGTATTTACCTCTCTTTGATGTGGTTGATGGTTGTAATCATTGGGGTTTCACCACTCAGACCACTGAACTGTGGAAGGAGATGAATAAACCAAGACTGCAGCTGGTTTGTGGAAGCTGTCAGTCACAGCCCACTACTAGAACAAAATTAGTAGCTTGCAGCTAATGGATCTGCGGGCTGTTCTCCTTCGAGGAATGGATACGTGGAGCAGTGCTGCAGCTGTAATTCTTCGCACTGCCTCTGTCTGGTTTTCTCCCCAGCTTCCAGACACGGGTGCCTTTTCTTGGGGGGGGGGGTCTGTGTGGGAAGGGGTCTGTGGAGAGAGCCCCTTCAGTCAGGAGATCTCTCTGGGGAGTTCTTCCAGTTAGGGACTCCCAGGGGGGTCTCCCTATTAAGGGCGTCCCGGGGGGGGGGGGTCCGACTCCGCAGTCTGAGTCCGCCATGGAGCATGGCGTGGCCGCTGGAAGTCGCCGTCATGCGCATGCGCAGCCTCTGACCCGGATGTGCGGGGGCCATAACTGCAGAAAAAGCTGCGAGATTCACCCTGGGTCCCTGCTAGCCTTCCACACGGCTTAGAATTTTTCTAGGAATTCTGGGAGTAAAACTCCACCATTCTTACGCGGTGTGGGGACATAGTCTCATTTTGAGAGAATCCAGACCCATTTCTTTACTCATTGATGCACGATCAATGACCACTAAAGCGAGGTTGTAGTCCAACTGAAGCCTTTAATAAGCTAGATGTTTCCCCCAGCCGCTCAGGTACAGAATGAAGACTGCTGGGGCGGCACGCACTCTTATACCCCGCCTAGCAGGGTGGAGCTACCATACAGCTTGACCAATAGGAAGCATACAAAATCTACCAATGGTGTTCCAGCATTACCAGGTACCGTAATACCTCTACACAGACTACCACATTCACCCCCTGTTAAAAAAGAGTCCGGCGGGGGTGGTGGCCTGATACTACAAACATGGCAACGTGTTAAAATTAGTTATGGAGGTACCGTAATACCTCCGTACAGCGTTTTGTAACCATTTACAATTCTATTAACTATTTACAATTTATGATTTAAATTTACAATTTAAAATGAAGCAATCAGTCGATCAGGGGCCCTGGTCATCCTCAGTGGTCGCTGGAGCTTCGGTGGTGACTCCGGTGGAGGCTCGGGCGTGTGTGACTCCGGGAGCGTGGCCTTGGTCTCTGTGGCAGCTTCGACACCTCTCGACGGCGCTGGTGGGGAAAACGGTTGACCTGGGAAGGGATCGCCTGCGAGTTGCGTCGGTGGGTAGGGGGGCCTAGACGGGGCCGGTGGAAGGACCGATCCTCCTGTAAGTATGTACCTGTCAGGCAAGGAGGAAGTGGTCGAGCAAGGGAACCGTGGTTCACGAAAGCAGTCGAAATACTTGTCAAGAGGAAGAAGGAGGCTTTTGTAAAGATGAGACATGAAGGTTCAGTTAGGGCGCTCAAGAGTTACACATTAGCTAGGAAGGACCTAAAGAGAGAGCTAAGAAGAGCCAGGAGGGGACATGAGAAGTCTTTGGAATTTAGGATCAAGGATAACCCAAAAGCTTTCTATAGATATGTCAGGAATAAACGAATGACTAGGGTAAGAGTAGGGCCAGTCAAGGACAGTAGTGGGAAGTTGTGCTTGGAGTCTGAGGAGATAGGAGAGGTGCTAAATGAATATTTTTCATCACTATTCACACAGGAAAAAGACAATGTTGTCGAGGAGAATACTGAGATTCCGGCTACTAGACTAGAAGGGCTTGAGGTTCATAAGGAGGAGGTGTTAGCAATTCTGGAAAGTGTGAAAATAAATATGTCCCCGAGGCCGGACGGAATTTATTCTAGGATTCTCTGGGAAGCTAGGGAGGAAATTGCTGAGCATTTGGCTTTGATCTTTAAGTCATCTTTGTCTACAGGAATAGTGCCAGAAGACTGGAGGATAGCAAATGTTGTCCCCTTGTTCAAGAAGGGGAGTAGAGACAACCGCGGTAACTATAGACCAGTGAGCCTTACTTCTGTTGTGGGCAAAATCTTGGAAAGGCTTATAAGAGATAGGATGAATAATCATCTGGAAAGGAATAATTTGATTAGAGATAGTCAACATGGTTCTGCGAAGGGTAGGTCATGCCTCACAAACCGTATTGAGTTCTTTGAGAAGGTGACCAAACAGGTGGATGAGGGTAAAGCAGTTGATGTGGTGTATATGGATTTCAGTAAAGCGTTTGATAAGGTTCCCCACGGTAGGCTACTGCAGAAAATACGGAGGCATGGGATTCAGGGTGATTTAGCAGTTTGGATCAAAAATTGGCTAGCTGGAAGAAGACAAAGGGTGGTGGTTGATGGGAAATGTTCAGACTGGAGTCCAGTTACTAGTGATGAACCACAAGGGTCTGTTTTGGGGCCACTGCTGTTTGTCATTTTTATAAATGACCTGGAGGAGGGCGTAGAAGGATGGGTGAGTAAATTTGCAGATGACACTAAAGTCGGTGAAGTTGTGGGCAGTGGGGACGGATGTTACAAGTTACAGAGGGACATAGATAAGCCGCAGCGCTGGGCTGAGAGGTGGCAAATGGAGTTTAATGCAGAAAAGTGTGAGGTGATTCATTTTGGAAGGAACTACAGGAAGACAGAATACTGGGCTAATGGTAAGATTCTTGGCAGTGTGGATGAGCTGAGAGATCTCGGTGTCCATGTACAAAGATCCCTGAAAGTTGCCACCCAGGTTGAGAGGGTTGTTAAGAAGGCGTACGGTGTGTTAGCTTTTATTGGCAGGGGGATTGAGTTTCGGAGCCATGAGATATTGTTGCAGCTGTACAAAATTCTGGTGCGGCTGCATTTGGAGTATTGCGTGCAATTCTGGTCGCCGCATTATAGGAAGGATGTGGAAGCATTGGAAAGGGTGCAGAGGAGATTTACCAGAATGTTGCCTGGTATGGAGGGAAGATCTTGTGAGGAAAGGCTGAGGGACGTGAGGTTGTTTTCTTTAGAGAGAAGAAGGTTAAGAGGTGACTTAATTGAGGCATACAAGATGATCAGCGGATTGGATAGGGTGGACAGTGAGAGCATTCTTCCTAGGATGGTGATGTCTAGCACGAGGGGACATAGCTTTAAATTGAGGGGAGATAGATATAAGACAGATGTCAGAGGGAGGTTCTTTACTCAGGGAGGAGTAAGGGCATGGAATGCCCTGCCTGCAACAGGAGTGGACTCGCCAACACTAAGGGCATTCAAATGGTCATTAGATAGACATATGGAAGATAAGGGAATAGTGTAGATGGGCTTTAGAGTGGTTTCACAGGTCGGTGCAACATCGAGGGCCGAAGGGCCTGTACTGCGCTGTAATGTTCTATGTTCTATGTTCTAAGGTGCCCTGGTGGGGCGGAGGGTGGGACTGGTGGCTGGGGTGTGCGTGGGGCTCCGGCGGGCGCCAGGTCTCGTAGGGAAACCGTATCTTGTCAGGCGTCGGGGAACGCCATGTATGCGTCCTGGGGGTTAGCGTGGAGAAGATGGTCTCTCTCGACCAACGGGTCCGACTTGTGCGCCCGTACGTGTTTTCGGAGCAGGATGGACCCGGGAGCTGCCAGCCAGGTCTGGAGTGAGGTCCCAGAGGAGGACTTCCTGGGGAAGACAAGGTGACGTTCGTGAGGTGTCTGGTTGGTTGGGTACAAAGCAGTGACCGGATGGAGTGGAGGGCATCCGGGAGGACTTCCTGCCAGCGGGAGACTGGGATATTCCTGGACCGTAGGGCCAGTAGGACGGTCTTCCAGACCGTTCCGTTCTCCCTCTCTACCTGTCTGTTACCCCGGGGGTTGTAACTGGTCGACCTACTCGAGGCGATGCCCTTGACGAGCAGGAATTGACGCAGTTCGTCGCTCATAAAGGAGGGCCCCCTATCGCTGTGTATATAAGCGGGGAACCCGAACAGTGCAAAGATGCTATGGAGGGCCTTGATGACGGTGGTTGCGGTCATGTCGGGGCAGGGGATGGCGAATGGGAACCGGGAGTACTCGTCAATCACGTTCAGGAAGTACGTATTGCGGTCGGTGGAGGGGAGGGGGCCTCTGAGGTCCATGCTGAGGCGTTCAAAGGGACAGGAAACCTTTATCAGGTGCGCTTTCTCTGGCCGGTAGAAGTGCGGTTTGCACTCCACGCAGATTTGGCAGTCCCTGGTGGCAGTCCTGACCACCTCGATGGAGTAGGGCAGGTTGCGGGTCTTGATAAAGTGGAAAAAGCGAGTGGCCCCGGGTGCGAGAGGTCCTCGTGGAGACCTCGGAGGCGGTCCACTTGTGCGGTGGCACATGTGCCACGGGACAGGGCATCAGAAGGCTCGTTTAGCTTCCCGGGACAATACAAGATCTCGTAGTTGTAGGTGGAGAGTTCGATCCTCCACCGCAAGATCTTAGCATTTTTTATCTTGCCCAGCTGTGCATTATCGAACATGAAAGCAACCGACCGTTGATCAGTGAGGAGAGTGAATCTCCTGCCGGCCAGGTAATGCCTCCAATGTCGCACAGCTTCTACTATGGCCTGGGCCTCCTTTTCGACTGAGGAGTGGCGGATTTCAGAGGCATGGAGGGTACGTGAGAAGAAGGCCACGGGCCTGCCCGCTTGGTTGAGGGTGGCCGCCAGAGCTACGTCAGACGTGTCGCTCCCGACCTGGAAGGGGAGGGACTCGTCGATGGCGTGCATCGTGGCCTTTTCAATGTCCGTTTTGATGCGGCTGAAAGCCTGGCGGGCCTCTATCGACAGGGGAAAAGCTGTGGATTGGATCAGGGGACAGGCCTTGTCCGCATAGTCGGGGACCCACTGGGCGTAGTAACTGAAAAACCCTAGGCAGCGCTTCAGGGCCTTGGAGCAGTGAGGGAGGGGGAACTCCATAACGGGGCGCATGCGCTCAGGGTCGGGGCCTATAACTCCCTTTCGCATTACGTAGCCGAGGATGGCTAGGCGGTCGGTCACCAAGCATTTATCCTTGTTGTATGTAAGGTTAAGGATTTTTGCTGTCTGGAGGATTTTTCGGAGGTTGGTGTCGTGGTCCTGCTGGTCGTCGCCGCAGATGGTCACATTATCGAGATACAGGAACGTTGCCCGTAAACCGTACCGGTCAACCATTCGGTCCATCTCGCGCTGGAAGACCGAGACTCCGTTGGTGATACCGAAGGGCACCCTTAAGAAGTGATAGAGCCGCCCATCTGCCTCAAAAGCAGTGTATTTGCGGTCACTAGTGCGGATGGGGATCTGGTGGTAGGCGGACTTAAGATCCACTGTGGAGAAGACCTTGTAATGCGCGATCCTGTTTACCAGGTCGGATTGCGGGGGAGAGGGTACGCGTCCAGCTGCGTAAACCTGTTGATGGTCTGACTGTAGTCGATGACCATCCTATGCTTCTCCCTGGTCTTTACCACCAATACTTGAGCTCTCCAGGGACTGTTGCTCGCTTCAATGACTCCTTCCCTCAGTAGCCTTTGGACCTCTGACCTAATAAAGATCCGATCCTGGGCATTGTACCGTCTGCTCCTGGTGGCGATGGGTTTGCAATCCGGGGTGAGGTTCGCAAACAGTGAAGGTGGGTCGACCTTAAAGGTCGCGAGGCCGCAGACAGTGAGAGGGGTTATAGGGCCACTGAATTTGAAAGTTAGACTTTGGAGATTACACTGGAAGTCTAAACCTAGGAGTGTGGCCACGCAGAGGTGGGGAAGGACGGAGAGCTGGTAATTTTTAAACTCCCTTCCCTGTATTGTGAGGTTTGCTACACAAAACCCGTTTATCTCCACTGAGTGGGAACTGGAGGCCAGGGAGATTTTTGGATTAACAGGGTGGATGAGGAGATAACAGCGCCTTACCGCGTTGGGGTGTATGAAGCTCTCCGTGCTCCCAGAGTCGATTAGGCAGGACGTCTCGTGCCCGTTGATAAACACAGTTGTTGTAGCAGTTGAGAGTGTTCGAGGCCGGGACTGATCCAGAGTCACCGAGGCTAATCGCAGCAGTTGAGTGTTCTCTTCGGGCAGTGTGTGGTCAGCCGAGCTGGGGTCCTAGGGGTCCATCCAAGATGGTGGCTCCCATTGGTCGCACATGGCTGGGGGTGCACAAAATGGCGGCGCCCATCCATCTAACGTGGCATCCGCGGGACAAGATGGTTACGCCTGGGGTCCGCACGTGGCCCTGGAGTAGGACGATGCCGTGCCTTCTGGCCGCACGGGGACCGTGGAAAGGTTTGTGGTGGCGGTCCACATTCACCGCCGGAGACCGCGGCAACCGCACGGGCCTGGCATACCACCACGAAATGGCCCTTTTTACTGCATCCCTTGCAGGTGGATGCGCGGGCCGCGCAGCACTGGCGGGGGAGCTTGGCCTGCCCGCAAAAGTAGCAGCGGGGGCCCCCGGGGTTGCCAGGTCGCCTTGCAGCACAAGCTTGTGGGGGGATGGGGGATGTCTCGGGGTCGGCTGCGGAGGGGTTCCACGCTGCCCAGGGGGCTGCCGCGCGGTCGGGAACGTAAGCGCGGGCGTTTCTGGAGGCCACATCCAGGGAGACTGCAAGGGCCCGTGTCTCCTTGAGACCTAGAGCGTCTTTTTCCAGCAATCGCTGGCGGATTTGGGAGGACAGCATACCTGCCACGAACGCGTCCCGGACCAAGAGTTCTGTGTGTTCGCTCGCCGAAACTTGCGGGCAGCTGCAGTTTCTCCCCAACCCCAGGAGTGCACGGTAGAATTCGTCCAGCGATTCCCCAGGGATTTGTCGCCTCGTTGCTAGCAGATGTCGGGCGTAGACCTGGTTTACCGGGCGAATATAATGTCCTTTTAGCAGCTCTATTGCTGCATCAAAGTCTTCCGCTTCCTCGATGAGGGTGTAAGTCTGCGGGCTCACCCTCAAATGCAGGACCGTGGGTGCGTTCTCGGCTGTTCCGAGATATCCTTTAAAACACGCCAGCCAGTGCTTGAAGATTGCCGCTGAGATCGCCGCATGGGGGCTGAGTTACAGAAACTACGGCTTGATTTGGAGCTCCATCCTTTTAAATCTAGCTTATTAAATTGATTCACGATCAATGACCACTAAAGCGAGGTTGTAGTCCAACTGAAGGCTTTAATAAGCTAGATGTTTCCCCCAGCAGCTCAGGTACAGAATGAAGGCTGCTGGGGCGGCACGGGCACTTAACCCTGCCTAGCAGGGCGGAGCTACCATACAGCTTGACCAATAGGAAACATACAATATCTACCAATGGTGTTCCAGCATTACCAGTTACTGTAATACCTCTACACAGACTACCACACTCATACTTATTTCCTTCAGCTCCTCACTGAAACTTGTTTTTCTCAGAACGTCCTTTGTGAAGGCAGAAGCAAAGTATGAATTTAATTCCTCAGCAATTCCTTTGTTCCCTGTTATGAATTCTGCCATTTCTGACTGTAAACATTAGTTTTTAGCAATCTTTTCTCTTTACATACCTCTAGAAACTTTTACAGTCAGTTCTTATGTCCCCCGCTAGTTTACTTTCATATTGTATTTTCCCCTACTTAATCAATCCCTTGGTCCCCTTTGCTGAATTTTAAACTGTTCCCAATCCTCAGGCCTATTGTTTTTTCCTTGTAAGCCATGGTTTGGCCACAGTTTAGTCACCTTCCAAAACCTCGACCACTACTATCTAAAAGGACAAGAGCAACAGATACCTGGGAAAACTACCACCTGGAGGTACCCCTCAAAGTTACTCACCACCCTGACTTGAAAATATATCGGCGTCCCTTCACTGTCCCTCGGGCAAAATCCTGGAACTCCCTCCCTATCAGCATTGTGGGTGTACCTACGCCTCAGGAACTGCAGTGGTTAAAGAAAGCAGTTCACCACAGCTTCTGAAGGGCAACTCGGGATGGGCAATAAATGCTGGCCTAACCAGCGACGCCCACATCTCGTAAATTAATAATAAAATAAAATTCCTTTTCTTGCGCCAAATAGAAATAAAGAACTTTTGGAGTTCACCTATTCATTCCTTGAATGCCTGCCATTGCCTGTCCACTGTCCTTCCTTTCAGGAATGTTTCCCAGTCCATTAGAGCCAGCTCATTTCTCATACCATCATCGTTACTTTTATTGATTTTCAGGACCCACGCAAGTGCTCAGTTTTTATTGGACACTCAGTGCTCACAGGCTGAAAACCCTATATTTTTGGATAAAGCATCTTATTTGCTCGCCAATAAGCTGTGAGTTGACAGCCTGCCTCAGTGAGAGGAAACAAAATAATTGACCTTTGCAAATAAATGTGACAGTGCATAGTGGTGACAGTAGTTGGTATGGAATGGGAACCAAAGCCAAAGTGTAAATTCCACCATACCATCTGCCGGTATGACACCCAACTGAGGCCTAGGATTGTCATTGGATCCCAGGCCACAGCTCGGAGAGAAGTCACGGGTGTGAGCATCGGGGGAATGCGGTTGTCAGCAAGGGATGGGCGGCTGCTCTTAGTGATCCTCCCCATTCCTGTTGCCAGGTCCCTTGATCAGGCACCAAGTGCCTTTGAACAAGCGATGCTCCCCCTCCCCCAGGAGTCTGTAAGCAACCCTGCACTGCTTTGCTTGTCATGCTCCAGTGTGGCAGGTCACTGGGTTAACACCATGGGCCTTCCCAAACACAAGTTGTTGTTGTTGAATGAGTGCACCGACCTCCAATTTTACACTGGGTCCAGAGGAGTAGGAACACTTTGTGTAGGGAGATCCGTGTGAGAGTCCTGCTAAGGCGTAAACGAAAGCTGCCAACATGAAGTAGAATCTCCCAAATCTAGGCACCGTCCAATCACCCTGCTCACGTCCCTCTCAGTTGCCCTATTTGTCATGATTCAGTTTGCAATGAGTGAATAAAAATTACAAATATTTAGTTTACCTTACTCCTGAATGTTTCAAAGGTCCCATCATTATCCAAGGAAGGTACTTCAAAGGCCGCACAACCTTTTCTGCTTTCACCACATATTGATTGTACATTGTGCTGCATTGAGGTACTGATTGGAAGTAAGTGGGTAGGTGTTGATCTGCACAATTACAAACATAATTATCAGAACAAATTCATTGCCTTCTTATTTATCCATAAAGTGGCAGAGACAGCTAATCATGAAGTAATTAAATAACATAATTGCTAGCCCTGGAAAGCTTTATTCATGCAAATTATGTTGTAACAGATTGTACTGCATGGCTTAAATTAAATCTTAATTAGCCGAGATGAAAAGAGTCAGAAATGTAATCCCCTTTTACAATCCCCTTTCACAGTGATTTTACAATATAATGATTGTTTGCAATCTTGTAAAATGTTAAGATTACCTTTAACACAATGGGTGGGATTTTAGGATTTCCAGCAGGATGAGGGACGGGGAATGGGAAGTTCATGGTCCACTCGCTCCTGCCCCCATTTAGTGGCCACCTAGGGAATCATATAGCAAATGGAATGTGTGGATGGAACATTTGGTGGGAGCGGGCTTAGGTCATGAACTGGAAGTGGGTCACAGCCAGCCATTTAAAAATACGCTGACTATGAGTTGGTGGCAGTTGCGTGAAAAGTCCAGTGCCTCATTCAGTATCCTTGTCAGGGAAGAAATACCATCTGAGCATACCTGTCCCATTCCACTTCTGGATAAGGAGTCCAATTCTACCCTTTAACTCTGTTTGTCTTTCCGCTGGGTGGCTGAAAGACCACCTATTCCCAGTATTTTCTATTGCCGTGGATGCACGGCAGCACAGTGGTTAGCACAGTTGCTTCACAGCACCAGCAGCCCAGGTTCGATTCCCGGCTTGGGTCACTGTCTGTGTCGGAGTCTGCACGTTTTCCCTGTGTCTACATGGGTTTCCTCTGGGTGCTCCGGTTTCCTCCCACAGTCCAAAGATGTGCAGGTTAAGGTGGATCGGCCATGCTAAATTGTCCTTAGGGTCCAAAAGGTTAGGTGGGGTTACGGGGATAGGATGGAGATGTGGGGCTTAAGTGGGGGTGCTCTTTCCAAGGGCCGGTGCAGACTTGATGGGCCGAATGGCCTCCTTTTGCACTGTAAATTCTATGTTCTAGAATCCTTACCACCTCTTACAGCTACCAGGCTAAACGATGAGGCTCAGAGCGCAGACAGCCACACAGTTCAATGATGACTCCCTGGCTCATCCTCAGACTCGTCATCAGCAGATTGGGATCAATCTATCAGATCATCACCACCAGGGCATCTGCTCTGGAATGCCAGGTTGTGCATGGCATGAGAATTGGTGAGAAAAGAGCCAGGGACTATTGCAGAGAGCCACATGCACGGTCCAAACGTCAAAATCACATGTTGAGTAGACGAGTGATGGATGCGCGGCTCCCATTGTATCACATCTCAGCCTCTGTCTGCGGTGTTCTCATGGGGCCAGAGTGATCTCTTCAGTGGGTATCCCTTGTCTCCAAGAAGCTAACCCTCCAATATCTCTGGTAGACAGAAAATCCGTGGCACCTGGGAATGCCTTAGGATGTAAGAGCTGTGACTACTCAAAAAAAGAGTTGTGACTACTCCCAGGATAGCAGGCATCCACCTGCATGATCCTCTAATGATAGGGCGGCACATGGCACAGTGGTTAGCACTGCTATCTATGGCGCTGAGGGCCCGGGCTCGAATCCCGGCCCTGCGTCACTGTCCGTGTGGAGTTTGCACATTCTCCCCGTGTCTGCGTGGGTTTCACCCCCACAACCCAAAGATGTGCAGGTTAGGTGGATTGGCCACGGTAAATTGCCCCTTAATTGCAAAAACAAATAATTGGCTGCTCTAAATTTTTTTTTTTTAAATGATCCTCTCATGATGGTCACACACAATTTGGATATTGAAGGACTGAAAACCTTTATGATTGACACATGCCCCAGGCTGGCCATATTGAGCTTTGACAGACACATGTGTGCTCCAGCAATATACACAAAGCCTCTGACTGTCTCAGCCTGACTAATGCCATTGATAGTAAAGAAGATTCTGAGGAACAAAGGGTACTTGGCATGTTTGTCCTTACATCCATGAAGGCAGAAGGGCAGGTTAATAGGGGGGTGAAAAAGATATACAGGACACTTGACTTTGTCAGTTGAGGCATAGATTACAAAAGCAGGGAGGTCATGATGGAGCTGTATCGAACTTTAGTGAAGCCACAGCTGGAGTACTGTGTGCAATTCTGGACACCACATTATAGGAAGGATGTGTTTGCACTGGAAGAGGTGCAGAGGAGATTCACCAGGATGTTGGAACATTTAAATCATGAAGAGAGGTTGGATAGGCTTGGGTTGTTTTTGTTGGATCAGAGATGACTGAGGGGTGACCTGATCGAGGTGCTGAAGATTATGAGGAGCATGGACAGGGTGGATAGGGAGCAGCTGTTCCCCTTAGTTGAAGGGGCAGTCACGGGGGGATACAAATTCCAGGTGAGGGGCGGGAGGTTTAGAGGGGATGTGAGAAAAAATCATTTTAGCCAGAGGGTGGTGACAGTCTGGAATGCACTGTCTGGGAGGGTTAGGGGCCGGTTGCCTCACATCCTTTAAAAAGTATCTGAATGAGCATTTGGCACATCATAACATTCAAGGCTATGGGCCAAGTGCTGGTAAATGGAGTTAGGTAGGTAGGTCAGGTGCTTTTCACATGTTGGTGCAGACTCAATGGGCCAAAGGGCCTCTCCTGAACTGTGAGAATCTGAGATGAAGCAATTTGCTCGCTTAAACATTGCTTCAGTGACTACATTTACACAATGGTGACCTGAAGCTTGATATATGCCGCAAAGGTCTCCAGCGGGTTCCTGGAATGAGCCCAGTGTGTAGGGTTGCCACAAAGATAATTTCAAGTTATCTCACCAACCAGTAATGCACCAATGGAGGTTCTGGTCCTGGACAGAAACAGTCTGAAAAGGCACTGGCACTCTGAGAGCTTAAGGTAATTGATCCTCTGCCTGTGGACTCTCTTCAGGGTAATGTCTTCTGTTGCCATGGACTGGCTGTTGTTGTTTGTCTTGTTCTGACCCTTGTACAAGTCCCACAGCAGCAGGCCCCTCACTTATCTGGACCGCCGGGTGCACCTGTCTCTGGACAGCTGGCCCCTCTCTCTCCTTTTCCTTATTTCCTCCTCACTGAAGGACCTTCCTCCTGGGTGCACATTCCCCATGGGACAGTGATCTCCGGTGTACCTGCTGGAGTTTTCAGTCTCCAGGATAGCCCTGATTCAAGACCTCCTTCCCTCTCACTCTCTCTTTATTTGTAAAGTCAGCCTTTAAATATTTAAGGGGCACCATTCACTGGCCTTGTCGCGCCCGACTTGGTGTTGGGATGCACCCATTGACTCTCAGGGGGGCCTTTCGTGAGATTCACGATGCTCAAAACATCTTGCGAGATTCACTTAAATCAGGAGGTATGCGGAGGTGCCCGAGGAAGGACTGTTGAGGAAGAGGCGCAGCTTCCAGGCCGAATTCGACCTGGTGACCACCAGGAAGGCGGAGGTGCAGTGGAGGGAGGCCCAGGGGGCGATGTACGAGTATGGGGAAAAGGCAAGCCGGATGCTGGCGCGTCAGCTTCGGAAGTGGGACGCAGCTAGGGAGATGGGGGGAGTTGAGGACAGGGGAGGGAGTGTGGTGCGGAGTGGGGTTGGCATCAATGGGGTCTTCAGGGACTTTTATGAGGAATTGTATCGGTCCGAGCCCCCACTGGAGGAGGGAGGGATGGGCCGCTTTCAGGACCAATTGAGGTTTCCGAAGGTGGAGGAGGGTCTGGTGGCGGGATTGGGGGCCCCGATTGGGCTGGAGGAGATGACCAAAGGAATAGGGAGCATGCAGGCGGGGAAGGCACCGGGGCCGGACGGTTTCCCGGTCGAACTCTATAAAAAATGTATGGATCTGTTGGGCCTGTTGCTAGTTAGGACCTTCAATGAGGCAAGGGGGGGGCTTTTCCCCCGACGATGTCCCGGGCACTGATCTCCTTGATCCTGAAGCGGGACAAGGATCCCCAGCAGTGTGGGTCTTACAGGCCGATTTCGTTGCTAAACGTAGATGCCACGGTGCTGGCGAAGGTCTTAACCACGCGGATTGAGGATTGTGTGCCGCAGGTCATCCATGAAGACCAGATGGGGTTCGTGAAGGGGAGGCAGTTGAACGCGAATGTGCAGAGGCTTCTGAACGTTATCATGATGCCAGGGAGGGGGAGGCGGAGATAGTGGTGGCGATGGACGCTGAGAAAGCCTTCGGTAGGGTAGAGTGGGGGTACCTGTGGGAGGTGCTGAAGAGGTTTGGGTTTGGGGAGGGATTTGTCAGGTGGGTTAGGCTGTTGTATGAGGTCCCGATGGCAAGTGTGGCCACGAACAGGAAGAGGTCTGAGTACTTTTGGTTGCACCGAGGGACGAGGCAGGGGTGTCCCCTGTCCCCCCTGCTCTTCGCACTGGCGATTGAACCCCTGGCTATGGCACTGAGGGAGTAGAGGAACTGGAGGGGGTTGGTGCGGGGTGGGGAGGATCATAGGGTGTCGCTCTATGCGGATGACTTGCTGCTATATGTGGCGGACCCGGTGGAGGGAATGCCGGAGGTAATGAGGATCCTCAGGGAATTCGGGGATTTCTAGGGGTACAAGCTCAACATGGGGAAGAGCGAGCTGTTCGTGGTTCACCCAGGGGACCAGGAGAGGGGGATTGATGAGCTCCCACTAAAAAGGGCGGAGAGGAGCTTCAGGTATTTGGGGGTCCAGGTGGCCAGGAGTTGGGGGGCCCTGCATAGGCTTAATTTCACAAGGCTGGTGGAGCAAACGGAGGAGGAGTTCAAGAGGTGGGACGCGTTGCCGCTGTCCTTGGCGGGTAGGGTGCAGTCAGTCAAAATGACGGTGCTCCCAAGGTTTTTGTTCCTGTTCCAGTGCCTCCCCATGTTTATCCCGAAGGCCATTTTTAGGCGGGTCAACCGGAGTATAATGAGGTTTGTGCGGGCGCGAGGGACTCCGAGGGTGAGACGGGTGTTCCTGGAGCAGAGTAGAGATAGGGGGGGGCTGGCGCTGCCCAGCCTCTGTGGGTACTACTGGGCCGCCAATGCGACGATGGTGCGCAAGTGGGTGATGGAGGGGGAGGGGGCTGCATAGAAGTGGCTGGAGATGGCGTCTTGTGTGGGTACGAGTCTGGTGGCACTGGCAACGACGCCGCTGCTGCTCCCTCCAAGGAGGTATACCACGAGCCTGGTGGTGGCGGCTGCCCTCAAAATCTGGGGGCAGTGGAGGCAGCACAGGGGGGAAGTTGGGACCTCGGTGTGGACCCCAATACGGGGGAACCACCTGTTCGTCCCAGGGAGAACAGATGGAGGGTTTTCGGGGTGGCACAGGGCAGGGATACGAAGGTTGGGGGACCTGTTTGTGGACGGGAAGTTCGCAAGCCTGGGTGAGCTGGAGGAGAAGTATGGGCTCCCCCCCAGGGAACACCTTCAGGTACTTACAGGTAAGGGCGTTTGCCAGGCGGCAGGTGGTGGAATTCCCGCGGCTGCTGCCACGCAGAGTACAAGTCAGGGTGCTCTCGGGGAAGTGGGTGGGAGTGGGGAAGATCTCGGAAACTTACCAGGTGATGCAGGAGGAGGAGGAGGCCTCGGTGGTGGAGGTGAAAGGTAAGTGGGAGGAGGAGTTGGGAGAGGAGATCGAGGAAGGGACGTGGGCAGATGCCCAAGGGAGGGTGAACTCTTCCTCATCGTGCGCGAGGCTCAGCCTCATACAGTTTAAGGTGCTGCACAGGGCACACATGACCAGGACAAGGATGAGCCAGTTCTTTGGGGGCGAGGACAGGTGTGTTAGGTGCTTGGGAGTCCAGCGAATCACACCCATATGTTCTGGGCATGCCCAGCGCTGGAGGAATTTTGGAGGGGTGTAGCGAGGACGGTGTCGAGGGTGGTAGGTTCCAGGGTCAAGCCGGGCTGGGGGCTCGCAATATTTGGGGTGGCAGAGGAGCCGGGTATGCAGGAGGCGAATGAGGCCGGTATTCTGGCCTTTGCATCCCTCGTAGCCCGGCGGAGGATTCTTCTTCAGTGGAAGGATGCGAGGCCCCCAAGCGTGGAATCCTGGATCAACGATATGGCGGGGTTTATTAAGTTGGAGAGGGTGAAATTCGCCTTGAGAGGGTCGGTACAAGGGTTCTTTAGGCGGTGGCAACCGTTCTTAGACTTCCTGGCAGAACTGTAGACATTGGTCAATGGCAGCAGCAACTCGGGGGGTTTACTTTATTTTTGTTTTTATTATTTACACTGGGGAGTCTGAGGGGGTGTATATATTTGTTGTGCTAAGTCGGGGTGTTAATGTTAATTTATTATTTATGTACAGGGGGGAGGGGGGTATGGAGGGTTGCTTTTTTGGACTGTATTTTGTACTTAACCCTGTTGGGTTCCTTTTTCATTTTGTTATTGATATTTTATGAAAACCTTAATAAAAATTATTTTTTTTAAAAAAAATCACTCTCAATGTATTTCCCAGGCTTTAACAGGCTCAATTGTTTTTGCTCATTGTTATTTTAAAAATGGCGGCGGATTTCCAATTTTGCTGCCTGCTCACTTTCTGTATTATCAGAAACTGGCTGTTTGACCACAGATTGCCGACCCAATATTATCACTTCATGTTTAATGTGAGTTCAGGGGAGCTCCGATTTGCGACTGTAATATCCAGCCCAAGATGATTTTCAGAACAAACTTTCAGACAATCTTTAAATGCAAAAATTAACAAACTTGATTTTGGGCTGAAACTTGGCCTTGTCATCAAATTAAATTGTATTCGTCGGAAACAATACAAACCATATGACGGCCACAATTCTGGTGAAGTGGCAGAGCGGAAAATGTCTAGATCTGTTTGGATTTTGGAAATTACCCCACCTTTGCGATTTTGGGATTGCTTCTTCAGACAGTTGATATTTATATTTAAAGATTCATCTTTATATATTTGCACAAGACTTGTTGAACAGGTTGTCTGATTCACGCACCCTGTCAGGAGAACTGATGGATTGCCTTTAGTTTGGTCCCCATCATTTGACCTAGTGACCCGACCGGGTGTTGTACACCTGCTAATAGCTCTTGGGGGTCAGAGGAGCCACAAGCTCTAGATTCTTTAATATGTTCAATTCAGTCAACTAGTTTAATTGCTGTTTATTATTTTAACTAACTTAGTAAATTATTTTTTATTCCTCTCTCAGAGTTACTAAGCCAATGAGTGTGCAGAGCGGACGGGGCAAACCCCTAACCCATCTACTTGCTCCAAAACTAATTCAATGCATGGTCCACAGACAAGGGACATACCAGGTCCAAGCTGACAAGAACAGATACTAACTACACCTGATCTTACGCTTGATCTTAGCCCGATTTAACTGACTTAGTTCCATTGTTCATGTTAAATATGTACCAGATGAACTTTGCTGAGCAAGCCAGCTGTTGATGTCAGAATATTTTAGTTAGTGTTGGATTGAATAACTAATGCAAACAAAACAAAAATCTGAGGGTGCAATTCATTGAAAAGATCATTCGAAATGGTCATGTTACGAAGGTATAGCATGACTAAAAACTCCTGATCATTTCAATTAAGTGCATATGTGCTTGAATACTCACTATTTACTTCCCTGTTACCACGCCGGTGTTTACGGATACTACGCATAGTGACACCATCGGAACAAAACACGACCAGGAACACGAGGAGCATGGAGCTGCAAAAACCTGGTAAGAAACAGAATTAAGAATATAAGAATTTACTGTTATCAATCGCAAATGATCATCAAGAATTTTTCTTTCCAAATGAAAATGTTCTGCTTATTTGTCATGTAATTATTTGGACATAGATAAACGTTCACTATTGACGAGATATGATGCAAATTCCCAATTCAATAAAACAAACTGCTATGAATGGTACCTGTGCACACAAATTCTTCCGCAATCTGCTGATTGCTGTTGTCTGATAAATACTCTCCATTTATATGATTTCTGTTTTACTGAAAATACCTGTCACATTTTTTTCATCCATGTGTCAGTGTGATATCTCCAGTATCTCTGGACTAGCTTTATGGATCATTAGTATGCAAACCATTTGCTGTCCTACAAACAAACTCCACACTTAGTGTGTGGCAGAACTGAGTTAATTCTGCATTAAAATTCCTGCAGGCAGAGAAAATATGGATTTGTGAACAGATCTAAGTAACAAATCATTTGCATCTAATTATAAGTTCATGACAGTACCAGGTAATTAAAATGTTTCTATGAAAGAATCCCTCTATAATGGAGTCAATTTAAGTTATTTTCAAAAGCATGTGTGGAGAGAGCTATTAACAACATAAAACATTCCATGATGCAACCATGTTCCATTCTTTCTCTGACTATTAAGAGACAACTGTTTGAAACACAATGGTTTCCCTCATCAATAAGAACATCTCTGATCATTTTCAACCCTCATTTCCCTTTTTATCATCCATCCTATCCTTCTCCGCATCTGGAAAATCTATCCTCAAATTCACTTACAGCTGCACTTTTAAAATCCCAACTGTCCATCCTTTGGTCCACCATTTGCTGCAACATTCCTGCAGCAACTGATTTTCTCAACCATACCCTCAGCTCCAGGATTGAAGCACAGTCCACACTAAAGTCATTACTCCCTTTCACCATGGCGAATCTCCATATGGCCATTCTCCTGATAGGGCCCTCATCTCTGCTACGTTATGTCCAAGGGATGCCGACTTAGTCTAAAAAGGCAGACAACTGGTTTAACCACTCACCTCCAAATATAACTGAAGAATTATAGGATCCTGATCTCACTTCCTAAAAGTGGTCCACATTCCAGAATCATCCTGGAAGGCAAAGATAACTCTCGGCGTCTTTTCTCCACGGCCAAATAATCTTCTTAAACTTCCTTCCACTGCCTCCTTCACTATTACCTCCAACAGTAAGTGCAAGGAGCTAATGAACTTCTTTATGATTCAGATTAAGAGAATCCAATTAACTGCCTCTTGCTTTCCTTCAAATAGCTCGCCGAGGCAAACACTCTCTCAAAAGTTCTTCCCTGCCCCAGCTCTGAACTTTCTTCTTTCTCTGGTTTCCCTCCTAATAGTTCCCATGTCCTTGCTGTACTCATCTTATCTATATGACCCACCTTCTGCCCCCTCAATCTTCTACTTATGAAGCTGCTGACTATCCAACTTCCCTTCCAGGTCCCCATGTTAACTGATATTATTGGGACTCTCCCTTCAGGAGCTGTCCTTCTCGCCTTTAAACATACTGCCATCAACTTGATCTCACCATCCTTGCAAACCACCATCCCATCTCCAACTTCCCTTTCCCCTCCAAAGTCCTTGAATGTGGTACAACCTCCAAAATCCATGCCCATCTTTCAGAATCATGGAAAATTTACAGCACAGAAAGAGATCACTTGGCCCATCGTGTCTGTGCTTATTTGGAGATCTAGAGACTCTGAAGATCTTTATTTGAATCCCTCCACTCGAGTTTCCATCCCTGCTCACAGCATCAAAATAACTCTTAGCAAGGTCACCAATGACATCCTATGTGATTGCGTCAAGGTTATTTTTCTCCTTGGGCTTCCTGTTTTCAGCTTTGGAAGGTTGATAACACCATCCTCCTCCAATGCCTCTTCATTGTTATCCATCTGCATTCACCATTCTTATCCATCTATTCATATCCAGAGTATCACTTGCAATGGATTCTCTTCCCATTCCGGCATTTTGACTTTGGGTATACTCCAAGGAGCTATCATTAGTCCCCCTCTTATTTCTTACTGACATGCCTCCCCTTGGCAACATCATCCAAAACCACAACATAAAGTACGATGATGATGTCTAACTTTAACTCATCACCACCACTCTCGACTCTTCCACTGTCTCTAAATGATTAGGTCATTTGTCAATATCCAAACTGGATGAGGAGAAATGTTCTCCTACTAGAAATGATTAAAGTCATTGGAAGGACGGCATGTGGTGCAGTACTTAGCACAGGGACTGCGGCGCTGAGGACCCTGGTTCGAATCCCGGCCCTGGGTCACTGTCCGTGTGGAGTTTGCACATTCTCCCCATGTCTGCGTGGGTTTCACCTCCACAACCCAAAGATGTGCAGGTTGGGTGGATTGGCCACGCTAAATTGCCCCTTAATTGGAGAAAAAATAATTGGGTACTCTAAATTTATTTTTA
This sequence comes from Scyliorhinus torazame, assembly GCF_047496885.1. Taxonomy (NCBI): domain Eukaryota; kingdom Metazoa; phylum Chordata; class Chondrichthyes; order Carcharhiniformes; family Scyliorhinidae; genus Scyliorhinus; species Scyliorhinus torazame. The sequence continues at coordinate 87,858,322 of NC_092717.1, forward strand.
AAAAGTAATTGGGCGGGATACACCCCTGTCAGAATCAATGGGGCCGAGGTAGAGATGGTTAGCAGTTTCAAATTGCTAGGGGTACACATCTCCAAAAATGTCTTGGTCCACCCACGTCGATGCTACCACCAAGAAAGCATAACAGCACCTATACCTCCTCAGGAAACTAAGGAAATTCGGCATGTCCACATTAACTCTTACCAACTTTTACAGATGCACCATAGAAAGCATCCTATCTGGCTGCATCACAGCCTGGTATGGCAGCTGCTCAGCCCAAGACTGCAAGAAACTTCAGAGAGTCGTGAACACAGCGCAGTCCATTTCATGAACCTGCCTCCCATCGATTGACTCCATCTACACCTCCCGCTGCCTGGGGAAAGCAGGCAGCATAACCAAAGACCCCTCCCACCTGGCTTACTCACTCTTCCAACTTCTTCCATCGGGCAGGAGATACAAAAGTCTGAGAACATGCACGAACAGATTCAAAAACAGCTTCTTCCCCACTGTTACCAGACTTCTAAATGACCCTCTTATGGACTGACCTCATTAACACTACACCGCTGTATGCTTCACCCGATGCCGGTGTTATGTAGTTACATTGTGTATCTTGAGTTGCCTTATTATATATTTACTTTTATTTACTTTTCTTTTCATGTACTTAATGATCTGCTGAACTGCTCGCAGAAAAATACTTTTCACTGTACCTTGGTACACGTGACAATAAACAAATCCAATCCAATCCAATCCATCCCGGGACGCCCAGATCACAGTCCCCGGTGGAACGGAGAATCTAGCATCGTGGCAAAATCCGGGCCAACGCCAGCGGAATCGAGATCCATGCTGCGTGCCGGTGGGAATATTTAAATGAATGTAAATGCATCGTAATGATCCATTTGCATCTATTAAGTGGGCCTGGCACCCTATCCTCCAGCTCTCCACGATTCTCCGGTCCCCGCGGCCGGGAATCACGTGGGTGTGGATCACTTGTGGTCTCTATCACCATAGCCCTGGCATGGTGGACCTCATGGTGATCACATCAAAGAAAGGTAAGTGCAGTGCAATCACAGGCTTGAGTGATTGGAATGCACTTACCTCTCTTTGATGTGGTCAATGTTTGTAAACATTTGGGTTTAACCACTTAGGCCACTGAACCGTGAAGGGAGATGAATGAATCAAAGCTGCAGATGGTTTGTAGAATCTGTCAATCATAGACCAGGACTAGAAAGCTATGACTGGCTTGCAGCTAATGGATCTGTGGGAACCAGATGCAGGCAAAGCTATTCTACTTCGAGGAATGGACACATGGAACTGCAAGGTAATAATAATAAAATTTTATTGTCACAAGCATGAAGTTACTGTGAAAAGCCCCAAGTCGCCACATTCCGGCGCCTGTTCGGGTAAGCCGGTACAGGAATTGAACCCGCGCTGCTGGCCTTGTTCTGCATTACAAACCAGCTGTCTAGCCCACTGAGCTAAACCGGTCCTAGGTTTTGTGTTACAGCCAGAATTCTTCTCACCGCCCCTGTCTGGACTGCACTCTAGCTTCCAGACAGGGGTGTCTTTTCTACGGTTGGGGTCTGTGTGTGTGTGTGGGGGGGGGGGGGGGGGGGGGGGAGGGGGGGTTCCCTTTAGGCAGGGGGTCCCTGTGAGAGGAGGGGTGCACCCATGGCTTTGCCCCTCCGTTTCTCTGTAAACTTCTGCAGACTCACAACCCTCTGAAATATCCACACTTATCTAATGATGGCTTGTCGCGCATCCCCAATTTTAGTGGTTGCTTTTGGTGGCCACACTTTCAGATGCCTATCCCCTCAGCTCGAGAAATTCCATCCCTAAAACTCTTCAAGTCTCTTCCTCCCTTTCTGCCTTTAAGATACTTCTTAAAACAGAATCAGAATCACAGAATTGTTACAGTGCAGAAGGAGGCCATTCGACCCATCAGGTCTGCAGTGGATCCTCAAATGAGCGCCATAACAATGCCATTCTCCTGCTTTTCCCCCATGACCTTGTACATTGTTACGATTGAAATAATCATCTGATGCCCTCTTGAATGCCTCGACTGAACCTGCCTCCACCACACTTCCAGACAGTGCTTCCCAGATCCGAATCATTTGCTGTGTGAAAAAGTTTTTACTCACATCCCGTTTGCTTTTTTTGCAAATCACTTTAAATCTGTGCCCTCTCTTTCTCGGTCCTTTTTTAAAAAATATTTTTGTTCAGAGCTGACATAGATACATGAAAAAAGATGAGGAGGCTCTGGAACATGAACAAGAACCTGGGCAGCTTTGTCATTTTAACTGTCTTCATGCACCCAGCCAGTGACAACGGCAACACCTCTTGAAATCCACCTTCATTCCCTCCACCAGTCGCGCCAAATTCAATTTGTGTAACTGATTCCAGCTCCACGCAACCTAGATTTGTCGTTACCGAAAACTCACCACGCCACCTGGAATGGCAACTCCCCTAACCTCCTCTCCTGCCATCTAGCATTGATTGGGAACATCTCGCTCTTCCCCATGTTCAATTTGTACCCCGAAAATGGGCCAAATTCCCTCCAGATCTCCGTGATCCTTTCAAAGCTGCTCACGAGGTCTGAAATGTATGCTCAGCACTAGCCCCCACTCAATCCTTTTCCAACCCCTCGATGCCCTAAGTGCCATTGCCAGTGGCTCTATCGCCAAGGCGAAAAGCAACGGGCATCCCTGTCTCGTCCCCAGATGTAGCCCGAAGTTCCCAAACACGACCTGTTCATCCGAACACTTGCCATCGGTGCCCTGTACTGCAGTCGAACCTAATCCACGAACACCTGGCCAAACCCAAACGCCATGATCAAAGGCCTTCTCAGCATCCATTGCCACTACTATTTCTACCTCCTGCCCCTCTGAGAGCATCATAATAACATTAAGTAGCCTGCGCACATTCGCCGACAACTGACTTCCCTTCACAAATTCCCTCTGGTCTTCCCCTATCACCCCAGCACACAGTCCTTTATTCGCAACACCAGCACCTTTGTCAACAACTTTGCATCAGCATTAAGCAGTGATATTGAGCGGTACGATCCTCACTGCTCCGGGTCCTTATTTTTCTTCAAAATCAGTGCGATAGAAGCCTGCAACAATGTGGGGCAGAGCTGCTCCTAACCCACACCTCATTGTACGTCTTCACTAACTTCTTATAAAACGCCACTGGGAACCCATCAAACCTTGAGGCCTTCCCTGCTTGCATCACACCCATGCTGTCTATCACCTCCCTCAGTCCAATCTTGGTCCCCAATCCCTGCACCCTCTCCTCCTCTATCCTGGGAAACTCCAATCCATCCAGGAACCGTCTCATCCCCTCCTCCCCAGGTGAGGGCTCCGACTCGTATAGCCTCCTATAGAAGGCCTCAAATACCCCGTTCACCCCCTCCGGGTGTGTCATCACCTCACCCTTCTCATCCCTTACCCTACCAATCTACCTTGCTGCTGCCTGCATCCTCAGCTGGTGGGCAAGCATCCTACTCGCCTTTTCTCTGCACTCATACACTGTCCCTCTGGCCCTCCACTATCCTACCGCCTTCGCTGCGGACACTAACCAAACTCCATCTGGTGTCTCTGCCTCTCCTTTAACAACCCTTCCTCTGCGGGCCACTTGTATCTCTGATCCACCCTCAGAATCTCATGTACCAGCCTCGTCCTCTCCTCTCATTCCATCCTCTCCCTATTCGCTCGGATCAAAATACATTCACCCCTAAATTCTGCTTTCAGTGCCTCCCTCAGCATGACAACCGTGACTTTCCCCATGCCATTCAGCTCCACATGGACCTACATGGCAGCCCTCACCTGCTCACACACCTCCTCATCCACCAACAGGACCATATCTATTGCCACTGCGGCCGTTAGGCCTCACCCTGAACTACCCAGTGCGGCACATGGTCGGAAACCACAATTGCCGAGTACTCCGAGTCAGTCAGCCATGCCCACCAGCAGCGCCTTGTCCATCACCAAGAAATCGATCTGGGAGTACACCTGGTGCACATGTGAAAACTGCAAGAACTGCTTCACCATCGGCCTCCCAAACATCCACGGGTCCGCCCTGTCACACCCCCATGCGATCTATGAATCCCCTCAACTCCCTGGCCACCGCCGACACCCTCAACAACTTAGGATGGTCCAACCTCGGATCCAGGACCATATTTTAATTGCGCCCCCCCCCCCCCCCCCCCCATGACCAACTGGGGCATGTCCTGGTCCGGGATCCTCCCTAACACCCGCCTCATAAAGTCCACATCATCCCAATTCAGGGCATAAACATTCACCAGGACCACAAGAATACCCTCCAATTTCTCCCTGACCAACACATATCTCCCCCCCCGATTGGCCAAATACTCCCCACCTCAAACGCCACTTCCTTTTTAACCAGCACCGCCACTCCCTCATCTTCATGTTTAACCCCGAGTGGAACACCTGCCCCACCCATCTCTTCCTCAGCCTCGTCTGGTCTCCCAACTTCAGTGCATCTCCTGCAAGAACACGAAGTGAGGGCTTATGTGGGTCGGTGCAGACTTGATGGACCGAATAGCATCCTTCTGCACTGTATGTTCTGTGTTCTATGTTCTAACACAACGCCTGCCTTCAAACTCCAAGTGCACGAAAACATGCGACCGTTTAACAGGCCCCTTCAGCCCTTGCACCTTCCACGTAACCAGCCTGGTCAGGGGGCTACCCGACCCCATCCCTGCCGATCAGCCATACCCGTTTTTAAGACAGCTGGCGTCATATGTTGCTCCAGGCCCATCCCCTGATGTCCGCTGCCAACTCTCCCTTCCCAATTGCGCCACACCAAGTCATGTCAGTAATTGCCCCCCCACACACCCAAACAAAGAACCAACCCATTCCCCCCACACTCCTTCCTCCCAACAACCCGCACTTCACTCCGATAAACTAACCTGCCCAGCTAGAATGGTGGGCCTGCCCAAGGTCTCTGACCTCCCCTCCCCCTCATAATCCACTCCTCCCCCAACCCTCTCAATAACCAACAAACAAAGAAAAACAAAAGGCAACCTCGCAATTACCGCTCCCCTGTCGTAACCTGCCCCAATCCACCCATCCAATGTGCCCCACTGTTTTCACTGAACTCCTCTCCAAAGTTCAATGGCCTCATACTCCTCTCAGTCCATGCTCTCTCATAAAGTCCACCTCCTCCTCCGGCGAGTCAAAATAAAACTCCTGCTTTTGATGTGACACCCACAAGCGGGCAGGATACAACACTCTGAACTTCACCCCCTTCTTCAGAGTGCTTTTTTATCTGATTATACCTGCCCTCCGCTTAGCCAGTTCCGCATGTAGGTCTTGGTAAATCCGCAGCTCACTCCCCTCCCAGGTGCACTTCTTGTCCTGCCTCGCCCACCTCAAGATCTTCTCTTTATCCAAGACCGATGCAGCCTCATCACCATTGCCCACGGCAGCTCCCCCACCTGCTGCCTCCTCCTCAGCGCCCTGTGCCCCCTCCCCCATCAGCATCTCCAACATGCTCGCCACAAACTTTGCGGCCTCCGAGCCTTCGATGCCTTCGGTCATTCCCACGATCCTCAGATTCTGCCTCCTGGAGCGGTTCTCATGGTCCTCCAACTTCTCTCTCAGCCTTTTCTGGCTGCCCATCCCCATCTCTGCCTCCAGCAGGGTCAGCTGATCCTCATGCTTCATCACCAAATCCTCCATCTTCTGGATTGCTGTGCCTTGAGCCTCCTGCCTCTGCTCCACCTGCTCGATCGCCACCCTTAACGACTCCACCACCTTGGCCAAATACTCTCAGGTCTCCATCCTCTGCTGCTGGAATTTGCCATTTAGGAACTCCACCAACTGTCCTGTCGACCACTGGGTGGGCAGCACTGCCCCCTTGCTCTCCGCCATCTTCACCTGTATTGTACCACAAAAACGTTCCTGCCCCAACTGCTCTCTCTTCCTTGTGGCACTGCTCCTCCGATGAGTCATACACCAGTTCCACTAGAGGAGTCTTATATTCCCTGGGAACTCATGCACCTCTTGCCCTCAAAACACCACACAATTCGGGCAGGGAAGGACCGAAAAAATCCACTTCGAAAGGGAGCCACCAAATGTCCGACCACTCACCCCATGGCCGACACCGGAAGATCAATTTCACTCCATCCACTCCCTCATGATTTTGAACACCGTTATCAAATCTCCTCTTGGCATTTTCCTCTCCATGGACAACAGTCCCAATTTCTCCAATCTATTTTCACACTTAGGTTTCCCATCCCTGGAACCATTTTTGCAAACCTCTTCTGAACCCTCTCCAATGCGTTCACATCATTCCTAAAGTGTGACACCCAGAACTGGACATAATACTCCAGCTGAGGTTTAACTAGTGTCCAATGCAAGTTCAGCATATCCTCCTTATTCTTCTACACTATACCTCCTATTAACTTACCTCTTTGTTGAAGCTTTTGGTCATCTGACCTAATAGCATCTTATTTTGCCCAGTGTCAAATTTTCTTTATAATGTTCCTGTGAAGCACCTTGGAATGGTTCATTACATTAATACATCATTGTTATTATCAATGAAAATACAGGTTGATTTGACTGTAAGTAGTACAACGAAAATCCCCCCATTCCCATACAGAGTGATCCTTTCAAGGATGACCTTCCATAAGAAAGTAAATTAACTTGCTCTAGCTTTGATACCAACATTCATGCACACAGTAAGTTTGACTTGTATACCATATTTTAAATATAATTTAAAGTAACTACTCAATATGATACAACAAGGGGCAGCACGGTAGCCTTGTGGATAGCACGATTGCTTCACAGCTCCAGGGTCCCAGGTTCGATTCCGGCTTGGGTCACTGTCTGTGCAGAGTCTGCACATTCTCCCCGTGTCTGCGTGGGTTTCCTCCGGGTGCTCCGGTCTCCTCCCACAGTCCAAAGATGTGTAGGTTAGGTGGATTGGCCATGCTAAATTGGCCTTAGTGTCCAAAATTGCCCTTGGTGTTGGGTTGGGTTGCAGGGATAGGGTGGAGGTGTTGACTTTGGGTGTGGTGCTCTTTCCAAGAGCCAGTGCAGACTCGATGAGCCGAATGGCCTCCTTCTGCACTGTAAATTCTATGATAATCTATGAAACATTCAGTTGATTAGGATCTCATGAAATTTAAGCGAGGACTTTGTTTCTGCTATTCATAAAAAGGCTAAGATGGAATTATAGCTCATTTGAGTAATGCAAGAATTTATCCACTTCTCAGTGGGAGAATCTTCAATTACTTTAGTCTTTTTGTGATGACCTTTGACCCAGAAGCATACAGTAAGGGAAATTTGAGATTGCTTTAAAATGTCTGTGGAACTTGTAATTCAATTGTGCTAACCACTATGCTACCATGATGCCCACTGTAGCAGAAGCTGTAGCAGAAGCAAGAATAGAGGAGGCAAGCCTAGGGGCATTGGAGGAGAAGTTTGAGTTACCCCCGGGAAATGCCTTTAGATATATGCCGGTGAGGGAATTCCCATTGCTCCCGGCACAAGAAGTTCAAGGTAGGGTGATCTCGGGTGTATGGGTCGGGTAGGGAAAGGTGTCGGAAATACACCAGGAGTTGAAAGAAGAGGGGGAAGCGCTGGTAGAAGAGTTGAAGGGTAAATGGGAGGAGGAGCTGGGGGATGAGATTGAGGAAGGTCTGTGGGCTGATGCCCTAGGTAGGGTTAATTCCTCCTCCTCGTGTGCCAGGCTCAGCCTGATACAATTTAAGGTGGTCCACAGAGCGCACTTGACGGGGGAGAGGTTGAGTAGGTTCTTTGGGGTAGAGGACAGATGTGAAAGGTGCTCAGGGAGCCCGGCGAACCATGTCCATATGTTTTGGTCATGCCCGGCACTGGAGGGGTTCTGGAGAGGAGTGGCGGGAGCAATATCTCAGGTGGTGAAAGTCCGGGTCAAGCCAAGCTGGGGGCTAACAATATTTGGAGTAGTGGACGGACTGGGAGTGCAGGAGGCGAAAGAGGCCGGCATTCTGGCCTTTGCGTCCCTAGTAGCCCGGCGAAGGATCTTGCTAATGTGGAAGGAGGCGAAGCCCCCAGCCTGGAGGCCTGGATAAATGATATGGCTGGGTTCATAAAGTTGGAGAGGATAAAGTTTGCCTTGAGAGGGTCTGCGCAGGGGTTCTACAGGCGGTGGCAACCATTCCGAGACTATCTCGCGGAGCGTTAGAGGAAGGTCGGTCAGCAGCAGCAGCAACCTTGGGGGGTGGAGGGGACGTCCTGGGAGGGGGGGGGGGGGGGGGGGACTGCCTGGGAGGGTGGATGAGCAAGAGATAACATGAAGGGTTGGGGAAACTGGCACGTACGGGTGAGGGCCAGTGTACAAAGCTGTGTAAATATATCATTTTGCCATGTATATATCTTGCTCTGCGCAATTTCCCGTGTTTTTTTGTTACGGGGGGGGGGGGGGGTATTGTTTGTAAGGGAGAAAAATTGTGTTAAAAATCTTTAATAAATATATTTTTTTTTAAAGAATAGAGGAGGCACATTTACAAGGAGCTGTGTGTATAACATGCTTAATTGTGACAGAAAGCCAAAGGCAGAGTTAGAGTAAGGATTGTCAATTGGAGAACTTTAGTGCTACAGCTTCAGTTTTGCCAGAACCAGCCTGGCCATTTAACAGAGTTTATTAAAGAGGTTGGCTGGAACAGTCCCCAGGGAATCTGTGCCATCAAGACTGCAGTGAGCCGAACTAAGTAGGTTCTGCAGATATATGGTGTTCAGGTTACAACTATTTCCCGAGGATTTTAGATAGAATATGGCTGCAGTGAATGTGACTTGAGGGCCAAATTAATTGAGTAGGAAAGTAAGAAATCTCACATGTCAGAGGCTGAGTTAGAGAACTTTAGAACTTCATGTGGTGCCAGTTACCTGCAGGGAGTATTATATTTGACTATTTCCAATTAAATGTACCTTTTTATTTGAAGTTTCATTTGCCTGCTAATTCATACTTGGATTGCGTTGATTCTGATTTGTATTAAAGTAAAAATGACACAAAGTGAAATTGTGTTGGTAATTTCATCATTTGGAGGCCATTTGATAAATTTGCTTTATGGTTTCCCCCCCGTGGAGATCGTAATGTCCTTTCTTTGCAACCTCCTTCCTAAAACTTTCTGCCTCTGTACCCCTCTCTCTGCCTTTAAAGGCCTTTATAAAATGCATCTCTTCGGTCCAGTTATTGGTTACCCTTCTTCATTTTTTCTATTTTGGCATTCTGCCTACTTAAGATATGACTCAAGCCTTTGGAAATTCTTTACTTTGTCATCATTGTTTCCAGCTGTCCCTCGATTCAAGGGTCTTCGTGTGACTGAACAGGTTGATTCTTGAACTTAAGATTCTTTGGCACATGGGGCAGGATGGTCCACAAGGGATTGGGCGAGCAAGATTTTTTTCTTTTCCTTTCCTCCTCTGCCCCATCATTAAGACGTTGTGACTCGAAGCATGATGCAACTTGATGGGCAAGCAGTCACTATTTTGAATGATTGGTAGTGAGTTCCTCCTAGTCATTAAGTTCAATTCTGCCACCCTTCAAAGAGGGCTTCAAAGTATCTTTGAAACATTTTTGTTGTCCTTCTCTTGGAACGCTGACTATTTGAGACGGAAGACAGTTTTTGGCCATCAGAACACCATGTCCAGTCTATTGCAGTTGATTTTGCAGGAGTTTTGCCTGAATCTTTGTGGGAGCTGTCTTCAAAACAGGTGTTGACAGCAACATTTGTGCCGATAACAGTCAGTGTATTTCGATGTAGGTTCACATGTTTGGAATCATTTTGAGATGTTTCTGCAATATGCGGCAAGGTGATTGGTGACCTTTACTATTGATTATTTCAATCTCCTATTTTAATTCACCCATATCGTGTTGCCTGTAAAATGTAATTATGTGCAGTCAACTTTTATTAATCTGTATATAAATCTACCTTTGAATTGCTTCGTATGGTAAAATCTTTTAACTTAACCGTGATCAGGACCTGCACAGTACCTTCCAGGTTGCTGTGAGGAGTGTTGCTCATGAGTAGAAGAACAAGAACAAAGAAAATTACAGCACAGGAACAGGCCCTTCAGCCCTCCCAGCCTGCATCGATCCAGATCCTTTATCTAAACCTGTTGCCTATTTTCCAAGGATCTACTTCCCTCTGTTCCCCACCCGTTCATATATCTGTCTAGATGCATCTTAAATGATGCTATCATGCCCGCCTCTACCACCTCCGCTGGCAAAGCGTTCCAGGCACCCACCACCCTCTGCGTAAAAAACTTTCCATGCACATCTCCCTTAAACTTTCCCCCTCTCACCTTGAAATCGTGACCCCCTTGTAATTGGCACCCCCACTCTTGGGAAAAGCTTGTTGCTATCTGATGCACAATCAATAACTCTCGAGATGAAGAGGAGTCATATCTAATCGGCTTTAATCAGCTAGAACTGTACCCAGCAGCGATGATACAGAAAGTGAAGGCTGCTGGGATGCATTGGTTCTTATCTCAGGGCGGGGCTATGTACATTAGCCAATGGTAGACCCTTAGGTCTAGCCAATGGTCATTCACTTCTCGGGTACTGCCATACCTGGTATTACCACATTCACCCCCTGTTAAAAAAGAACCCAGCCGGGTGATGGCCAGCTTTACTGTCGCCTTTTGCATGGTAGGACCAGGTATGGAGGTACCGTGATGTCGAGGGTAACAGAAGAAGTGTTTATGGTGCAGCAATCAGATGATCGGGTGGACTGGTCGTCCTTCTGGAGCGTCTGAGTTTCGGCGATGATCCTGGTGGGGGCCCCGGCGGTTGTGGCTCCAGGAACGTGGTGTCTTCCTCCCAGGCAGCTTCGTCACCCGTAGGCGGCGCTGTTGGGGCGAAAGGTGGACAGGGGCGCCTGTAGGGGGCATTGGTGCCTGTTCGGCGCTGGGTAGGGGCTCCGGCGGCAGTACTGACCCTCCGGTCAGGTGCTGCGGGGGGGGGGGGCAATGGTGCGGGTGCGCGTGGGGCTCCGGCGGGCGCCAGGTCCCGAAGTGAGACTGTGTCTTGGCGGCCGTCGGGGAACGGTACGTAGGCATACTGGGTGTAGGCATGCAGCAGGTGGACCCTCTCGACCAACGGGTCCGACTTGTGCGCCCTCACATGTTTCCGCAGCAGGACGGGTCCGGGTGTCGCTAGCCAGGTGGGGAGCGAGGTCCCGGAGGAGGACTTCCTGGGGAAAACCAGGAGACGTTCGTGAGGTGTCTGGTTCGTGGTAGTACAAAGCAGCGACCGAATGGAGTGAAGGGCGACTGGGAGGGCTTCTTGCCAGCGGGAGACTGGGAGATTCCTGGACCGAAGGGCCAGCAGGACGGTCTTCCAGACCATTCCGTTCTCCCTTTCTACCTGCCCGTTACCCCGGGGGTTGTAACTGGTCGTCCTGCTGGAGGCGATGCCTTTGCTGAGCAGGAACTGACGCAGTTCGTCGCTCATAAAGGAGGACCCCCTATCACTGTGTATGTACGCGGGGAAACCGAACAGTGTAAAAATACTTTGGAGGGCCTTGATGACGGTGGTCGTGGTCATGTCCGGGCATGGGATGGCGAATGGGAACCGAGAGTACTCGTCAATCACGTTCAGGAAGTACGTGTTGCGGTCGGTGGAGGGGAGGGGGCTTTTGAAGTCCATGCTGAGGCGTTCAAAGGGACGGGAAGCCTTTATTAGGTGCGCCCTCTCTGGACAGTAGAAGTGCGGTTTGCACTCCGCGCAGATTCGGCAGTCCCTGGTGACGGTCCTGACCTCCTGAGTAGGGCAGGTTTTGGGGCTTAACGAAATGAAAGAAACGAGTGACCCCCGGGTGGCAGAGGTCCTCGTGGAGGGCTCGGAGGCGGTCTACTTGTGCCACGGGATAGGGCATCAGGAGGCTCGTTCAGCTTCCCGGGACGGTACAAGATCTCGTAATTGTAGGTGGAGAGTTCGATCCTCCACCGCAAGATCTTGTCGTTTTTTATCTTGCCCCGCTGTGCATTATCGAACATGACGGCCACCGACCGTTGGTCCGTGAGGAGAGTGAATCTCCTGCCGGCCAGGTAGTGCATCCAGTGTCGCACAGCTTCTACTATGGCCTGGGCCTCCTTTTCGACCGAGGAGTGTCGAATTTCGGAAGCATGGAGAGTGCGGGAGAAGAAAGCCACAGGCCTGCCCGCTTGGTTGAGGGTGGCCGCCAGAGCTACGTCAGACGCGTCGCTCTCGACCTGGAAGGGGAGGGACTCGTCGCTGGCGCGCATCGTGGCTTTTTGCGATGTCTACTTTGATGCGGCAGAAGGCCTGGCGGGCCTCCATCGACAGGGGGAAGGTTGTGGACTGGATCAGGGGTCGAGCCTTGTCGGCGTAATTAGGGACCCATTGTGCATAATAGCTAAAGAAGCCGAGGCAGCGTTTTAGGGCCTTGGGGCAGTGAGGGAGGGGGAACTCCATAAGGGGGCGCATGCATTCAGGGTCGGGGCCTATGACTCCATTTCGCACTACGTAGCCTAGGATGGCTAGACGGTCGATGCTAAACACGCAATTCTCCTTTGGTCTGATTAAGGAGATTTGCGGTCTGGAGAAATTTTCGGAGGTTGGTGTCGTGGTCCTGCTGGCCATGGCCGCAGATGGTGACTTTATCAAGATACGGGAACGTTGCGCGTAAGCCGTACCGGTCAACCATTCGGTCCATCTCACGCTGGAAGACCGAGACCCCGTTCGTGACACCGAAGGGAACCCTTAAAAAGTGGTAGAGCCACCCATCTGCTTCGAAGGCAGTGTACTGGCGGTCACTATTACGGAGAGGTAGCTGGTGGTAGGCGGACTTGAGATCCACCGTGGAGAAGACCTTGTATTGCGCAATCCTGTTTACCAGGTCGGCTATACGGGGAAGAGGGTACACGTCCAGCTGCGTAAACCGGTTGATGGTCTGGCTATAGTCGATGACCATCCTATGTTTTTCCCCGGTCTTTACCACCACTACTTGAGCCCTCCAGGGGCTGTTGCTCGTTTCGATGACCCCTTCCTTCAGTAGCTGTTGGACCTCGGACCTGATGAAGGTCTGGTCCTGGGCACTGTACCGTCTGCTCCTGGTGGCGACGGGTTTGCAATCCGGGGTGAAGTTCGCAAACAGGGAAGGCGGGTCGACCTTAAGGGTCGCGAGGCCGCAGACAGTAAGTGGGGGTATAGGGCCGCCAAATTTAAAGGTCAGGCTTTGTAGGTGGCACTGGAAATCCAGTCCAAGAAGGGTGGCTGCGCAGAGGTGCGGCAGAACGTACAGGCGGACATTGCGGAATTCCCTGCCTTGGACGGTGAGGTTCGCTGGGCAGAACCCCTTTATCTCCACTGCGTGTGACCCGGAGGCCAGGGAGATCATTTGTTTCACGGGATGGGTGACAAGAGAACAGCACCGTACCGTGTCTGGGTGGACAAAGCTTTCCGTGCTCCCGGAGTCGATCAGGCACGACGTCACGTGGCCGTTGATGGTGATCGTTGTGGTGGCTTTCGCTAGCATCCGGGGCCGGCTCTGATCCAGGGTAACGGAGGCCAGCTGCAGCAAGGGGGAGTTCTGGTCGGGCAGCGTGTAGTCAGCTGTGCTGGGGGCTTGAGGCCCCATCCAAAATGGCGTCGGCGAGGGACAAAATGGCGGCGCCCACCCATCCAGCGTGGGGGGCAAATGGGAGAGAAGGGCGGCGGAAGGCCTTGGACAGCTGGGACCCTCAAGAAAGACTGTGGTGGGCCTTGGACTGCCGGGACCTGAAAGAAAGACTGCGCCCGTGGGTCGCACGTGGCCCTAGGATAGGGGGGTGGAGGTGAGCGCTGGAGCGGGGCGTGCTGCGGCGTTCCAGAGGCGCAGGAGACCATGGCCACTGCGCGGGGCGGTGGGAGCTGGCCGGTCGGGGCCTGGAGCAGGGCGTGCTGCGGCGTTCCAGGGGCGCGGGAGACCGCGGCCACGGCGTGGGGCGGTGAGCGCTGGGTGGTCGGGGCCTGGAGCGGGGAGTGCTGCGGTGTTCCGGATGCGCGGGAGACCGCGGCCACGGCGCGGGGCGGTAAGAGCTGGCCGGTCGGGGCCTGAAGGGGGGGGTCTGTGGGGCTGCCGCTGTGGGGTGCCACGTGGGCCAGGGGGCCGCCGCACGGTCGGGCGCGTAGGACTGCGCATTTAGGTAGGTGACATCCATGGGCCCTGCCAGGGCCCGTGCCTCTCTTGAGTCAAAGGGTGTCCTTCGCAAGGAGTCTTTGGCGGGTATCCGAGGAGCTCATACTTGCCACAAAAGGGTCTCTTATTAAAAGTTCCGTGTGCTCGCTCCCCGAAACTGGCGGGCAGCCACAGTTTTGGTCCAGCACCAGTAGCGTCTGGTAGAAGTCTTCCAGCGATTCCCTGGGACTTTGCCGTCTCGTAGCAAGCAGGTGAGCGTAGACCTGATTTACAGGGCGGATATAATGTCGTTTCAGTAGTAGGATGGCGGCATTGTAGTTTTCTGCGTCCTCTATAAGGGGGTAGATCCCAGGGCTGACCCTTGAGCACAGGAGATGCATTTTCTGCCCTTCTGTGGGCTCACCTCCAGGTACCCTTTAAAACCCGCCAGCCAGTGTTTAAATATAGCAGCCGGGTTCTCCGCGTGGGGACTGAGTTGAAGGCACTCCGGCTTGGTGCGGAGATCCATCCTTCAAAAGTACTAGCTAATTAAATCAACAATCAATAACTCTCGCGACGAAGGGAATCATATCTAATCGGCTTTAATCAGCTAGAACTGTACCCAGCAGCGATGATACAGAAAGTGAAGGCTGCTGGGATGGCATCGGTTCTTATACCCCGCCTCTCAGGGCGGGGCTATGTACATTAGCCAATGGTAGACCCTTAGGTCTAGCTAATGGTCATTCACCTCTCAGGTACTGCCATAACTGGTATTACCACACTATCCACCCTGTCCATACCTCTCATAATTTTGTAGACCTCAATCAGGTCCCCCCTCAACCTCCATCTTTCCAACGAAAACAATCCTAATCTACTCAACCTTTCTTCATAGCTAGCACCCTCCATACCAGGCAACATCCTGGTGAACCTCCTCTGCACCCTCTCTAAAGCATCCACATCCTTCTGGTAATGTGGTGACCAGAACTGCACACAGTATTCCAAATGTGGCCTAACCAAAGTCCTATACAACTGTAACATGACCTGCCGACTCTAGTACTCAATACCCCGTCCGATAAAGGCAAGCATGCTGTATGCCTTCTTGACGACTCTATTGACCTGCGTTGCCATCTTCAGGGTACAATGGACCTGAACTCGCAGATCTCTCTGTACATCAATTTTCCCCAGGACTCTTCCATTGACCGTATAGTCGGCTCTTGAATTGGATCTTCAAGTAAGCCTTTGTATATAACATTTAGAAATATGATGGAAGTTAAACAAGAGAATGGGTTTAAACACACAATGAATTAATATGAAATGAAAATCACTTATTGTCACAAGTAGGCTTCAAATGAAGTTACTGTGAAAAGCCCCTAGTCGCCACATTCCGGCGCCTGTTCGGGGAGGCTGTTACGGGAATCGAACCGTGCTGCTGGCCTGCCTTGGTCTGCTTTCAAAGCCAGCGATTTAGCCCTGTGCTAAACAGCCCCTTCATATGAATGAATAAGAAACCTAAAGATTCAAATATAAAATACCTTTTTTTAATAACAATTATAATCTTTATTGCCACAAATAGGCTTACATTAACACTGCAATGAAGTTACTGTGACAAGTCCCTAGTCACCACATTCCAGCACCTGTTCGGGTACACGGAGGGAGAATTTAGAATGCCCAAATGACCTAATAGCATGTCTTTTCTGGACTTGTGGAAGGAAACCGGAGCACCCGAAGGAAACCCACGCAGACACGGGGAGAACGTGCAGACTCCACACAGACAGTGACCCAAGCCGGGAATTGAACTTGGGACCCTGGTGCTGTGAAGCAACAGTGCTAGCCACTGTGCTAACTGATGAACTCTATGACAGTGGTGGCATACTCGTCTAGGTTGGCTGCTGAGTTCTTGAATATGGACCAGTCCACTGACTCAAAGCAGTCGCGTAGGAATTCTTCCATTGCCTCGGAGCAGCATTGCACGACCTTCTTAACTGGATTCTACCGCTTAAGTTTCTGCTTGTATGCTGGGAGAAGGAGCACCGTCTTGCTGTCCGAGTTTCTGCATTCCAAGTAGATCCCTGTGGATGGCCGTGCCATGTAGCCTATGGGACTCATTGCCTAGCATCCCAATCACACCTTGATGTATGCACACTGTGCTTGAACACTGAGGGAGGCACCACAGATGCAGCAGCCAACACATGTCCGCGGCCAGGGTATGATGACATTATATTCGGCCTCGCGGCAAGGTGTGTATGGACAGAGCGTGATGGGTGGGGTGGGGGGGGTTGCGCGGGCAGGACCCTACGTCTTGCGGAATGGGGCATGGGACTGGTGATCAGTCTGCAACATGGAACAAAGAGCCAGAGGCGTCATGCAAGTTGTGGTGAGGGTTTTTTTATTTTGTCTCGGACAAGTGTACCCCACTCTTTTTCTACCCTCCACCCCACACCCACTCCCCTCTTTACCCTCTACCTATCCCTGTTACCCCCACCCCCCCACCCCACAAGCTCTCTCAGTGATCCTCAACGTGCTTGGTCTTCCTTGCTCAGCTGCTTACCACATCCGGTGGCCTTCGATGCCCATGGCGGGCATCCTTTGGGGGCTCCTGGGCTGGAGGCTCCCAGCGCATTTGACGGCAGCACATGCACAGTTGCCTGCGAGATGCGGCATCGCCAGAGGAGTGGAACTCGGAGGAGCTGGTGGCTACCATCGCCGGAGTGTCACCCAGCACCCACTTCCTCCGCTCGGTGCCCATAGGGCCCTGGAGTTCATCTCAGAACGGAGGGGCAGCTGGATTGACGCGCGTTGCCCCTGCGTTATCTGGTTCCTCCAGCCCTGGCAACTGCCCTAAGTCTGCACCATGGTGTTGCGCCTTTGGCGATGCTCCTCAGTGACTGGGTCATGCTCTACAGTGTCTCAGCAATGCCAATCCGTGGCTGGGACAAGCTCCGCAGTGCCTCGACCATTCCCATTTGAGACCGGGATATGTCCCGCAGCACTTCAAGGTCCACCTGGGATTGGGTCACATACCCCAGTGAGTTGGACTGTCCACCTAGGCTCTCAGCCATGGCCGTCACTGACTGCATTACACCTTGGACACCTCCATGCATGCCGCCGCCATCATGCACCATCCTCTCCACTGCGGTTGCCGTCCTAGCAGTGTTGGCCTCGGTGCCATGCATTGCCGGTGACGTCTCCTGTGCCCGTAGCCTCTGGGACTCCTCCAATTGTCTATGGACATGCTAGAGTGTCGCTGACATCTCCCTCTGAATGGCATGGCCGCACCCTAATGTCTGCATGAGCTCCGGGTAACCCTGGTCTGGAGGCTCAGCATCTGACTGGGACCCAGCTGGGATCTGAGATCCAGCAGACTTCCGACTGCTGTCTCGCCTGGACATTACTGCCTCCACCTGATGTACATCAGCAACTGTGTGGTGCTCACCAGATAGTGCCCCAGAAGCTTGTCCACTCACATTTCCCACTGAGGTGTGTGTCTCTGCGCTGATGGAGGTTGGGGATGACAGTTGAGACGCATCTATGGTGGCATTCTCAGAGTTCTCCTCTGAGGTGGTCTCATGGGAGGCTGGAAGGGGGGCGGGGTGAGTGGACCACCCCGGATGGGCCAGCACCATCGGCTGGAGGTCCTGTGTGAGAATGAACACATTGTCAGTGGGAGGGACGGGTCAGTCTGAATGGCAGTAACAACTCAAATGTTTGACAGATCACCCAGGTTGGGCCTGGTAGGTCCTCACCTCTGTGGCGTGCGCCAATCTCTGCATTGGTGAACATTCTGTCCTCGGCCACCCCCTTAACCGCCAGGGCTCGTTCCTCGAAGGTGGTGTGAATTCTGATATCTGGCACTCCACCGCCAGTCTGGGCTCTCTCCTGATGGTTGTGGGACAACTTCTCCTGCGGGAAAACAGAGGGCGTCATGAGCCACAAGTGTGGTTCACCATGGGGGTAGGGGGGGAACAAAGGAAGGGTTGAGGCGGGTGAAGGAAGGGTTGAGGGGGGTGAAGGAAGGGTTGCGGGGGTGGTTCGTGTGGGGGTGGGAAGGCTCTGTGGGGGGGGGGGGGCGGTGCCAACTCACATGCGCGGCCTGGTGATATTGTTGGCCTTTGTGCGGCACTGGAGGCCTGTCCTCTTGGTCAAACTGCCCGAGTTGACGACTGCTGTCACTTCATCCCAGGCGGCATAGGCTGCCCTGTGGCTCAGCCTCCGGGACCCTCGGGTGGGGGGGGGGGACGTTGGGTGGAATAGGAGATTCCTCCTGGCCTCGACCGCCTCTAGGAGCCTCCCGAGGTCTGCATCTCCAAACTGTGGTGTTGGGTTCTCTGGTGCACAGATGAGCCAACACATTTGTATGTGGTACAACTCTATTTTATTTTAACTCTTATAATACAGTTCGTTCTGGATACTCTGCACGTGCTGTCTCCCTGAGTGTGTTTGGTAACAGATGTGTCCTGGTCCTCCTCTGCAGCTAATACTGACCACCGGGGGTCGTGTCTGTGCTTTTATATCTTTCTGTCATTGGTTGTGGTGTTGTGTGTTCTGATTTGTCTGTTGGTGTGTCTATCATGATGTGTGTGTTTGAATATCATGACACAAACCTTGGGGCTGGTCACCTCATCGCCATGACTATGAGCTGAGTGGGCTGTGCAAGTGCTGTTTAAGTGCTGTTCGCCCTTGTTAGCAGGGGGCTGGTGAGCGCGGTCCCGGTGTATTGACTGGCTCGGGAGCCTTCATTTGCAGCGTGAAGCCCATGGGACCACCTTAAATGGACCAATTAACATTGTATTGAGCTGCCAGCCTCGCAAGGAAGCTCTGTCAGTTCCCGCTTGCTACCACACTTAGAAATGTTTCCAGAGAATCGGGCCCTACATTTAATTTGGTGAAGTATAAACAAAAAACAACAAACTCTCAAATATTATCAGAGATCTGAAGAAAGTATTTTTCAAATAAATTCGGTAATGTTTGAAACATGGTGAACTCTGAATGATGTACTTGGCAAGTTGAAGCAGGTTCAATTACAACAAAAATACATTCATGAAGACACAGGGTAGAATTCTCCTATTTTGAGACTTAAGTGTGCTGGCGGACGATTCCAGCTGCTCCTGCCACGCTGACGAGAATGGCGGGATCCTGCGCCAGATTCTGGGCTTGGAACCTCATTAATTATGCACAGGTGACTGCAGGAGAGTCTCCTGGTGGGCTGGCAATTGATTCATCCGTCGCCCCAAGCTGATGGGGTCAAAGGTCCAGGCGCCATATATAAATACCAGTCCAGTGCACTCACATCACTCTCTCCAGCCCACCTGTCTTCAGCAAACCATGCAGGTTATCAGCAACCCGGAGGGAAAGGGAGAGCAACTTCAAGAAGATGTCGCTCCCTTGATTCAACCACCTCCCCTCCCCCAACCCCGAGCCCACAACCTGCGAAATCATCCCCACTTGGACCTCTACCTACTGCCTCTTCATCCATCCCCTTCCAGGAACCGATGTGCTATCCCTTTGACCACCTTGTTTGTAAGCTGTTCATGCAACCTTGTCAGGGTTGAGCGTCCCTCCCCTCTGGCTTCCATTGTTCATCTTCTTCATCCACCTCCTTGCCCCTCTGTCCATCATCATGAGCTCTCGCCTTACCCTATCCTCCTTGCACAGCTCACCTTCCACATACCCCCTCTTGTCTTCAACAGGCCACCGCTTGCACCCCCCCACCCCCCTTTATTGCATTTACCTCATTTGCCAACTGAGGACCATCTTGTGCACCTGATCCTAGCAATCAGGTTTGATGACAATGTGATTTCCTGTTGTTGTGAAGCAAGATTGGAAGGCCTGAAGGGACTCCCGCCATTGGGAGAATCGCGACATGATTTTACGCCAATTGGTTTCTGACTTTTTAGCTCTCGCCAGATTCTCCGCACCTGCTCTTCACTAACCCATCGCGGACTTATTGGGAGAATTTCACCCACAGTTTTTGACAAGCTTAAAGAAACTGTTAATGGTTTAAGTAGTTATTTCATAAAGATTGGATATGAGCAAGCTGCCAAAATACAATAGAGTACAAAATAATTTAAGGAGATCCTCACTGCTTCTTGTCGTGATTCATAAGAACATAAGAACTAGGAGCAGGAGTAGGCCATCTGGCCCTCGAGCCTGCTCCACCATTCAATGAGATCATGGCTGATCTTTTGTGGACTCAGCTCCACTTTCCGGCCCGAACCCCATAACCCTTAATCCCTTTATTCTACAAAAAACTATCTATCTTTATCTTAAAAACATTTAATGAAGGAGCCTCTACTGCTTCACTGGGCAAGGAATTCCATAGATTCACAACCCTTTGGGTGAAGAAGTTCCTCCTAAACTCAGTCCTAAATCTACTTCCCCTTATTTTGAGGCTATGCCCTGTAAATTGTGAACAGTTGTGGGCCCGACACTAACCCCTGAGGGACACCACTAGCTACTGATTGCCAACCAGAGAAACACCCATTAATCTCCACTCTTTGCTTTCTATTAATTAACCAATCCTCTATCCATGCTACTACTTTCCCCTTAATGCCATGCATCTTTATCTTATGCAACAACCTTTTGTGTGGCACCTTGTCAAAGGCTTTCTGGAAATCCAGATATACCACATCCATTGGCTCCCCGTTATCTACCGCACTGGTAATGTCCACAAAAACTTCCACAAAATTAGTTAGGCACGACCTGCCCTTTATGAACCCATGCTGCGTCTGCCCAATGGGACAATTTCCATCCAGATGCCTCGCTATTTCTTCCTTGATGATAGATTCCAGCATCCTCCCTACTACCAAAGTTAAGCTCACTGGCCTATAATTACCCGCTTTCTGCCTACCTCCTTTTTTAAACAGTGGTGTCACGTTTGCTAATTTCCAATCCTCCAGGACCACCCCATAGTGAATTTTGGCAAATTATCACTAGTGCATTTGCAATTTCACTAGCCATCTCTTTTAGCACTCTGGGATACATTCCATCTGGGTCAGGAGACTTGTCTACCTTTAGCTTCTACCTTTATTCTTTTATAACTTCTATTGTCCGTGGTGAAATAGTGAAAGTTGTTAATTCACTCAGGACAAGAATTTCCGCTGGTCATATTGAAGTAAGCAATAATCTAATAAAAGAACTGGGGCGAGATTCTCCGACCCCCCGCAGGGTCAGAGAATCGCCGGGGGCTGGCGTGAATCCTGCCCCCACCGGATGCCGAATTCTCCGGCACCGGACATTCGGCGGGGGCGGGAATCGTGCCGCGCCGGTTGGCGGGCCCCCCCTGTCGATTCTCCGGCCCGGATGGGCCGAAGTCCCACTGCTGGAACGCCTGTCCCGCCGGCGTGGATTAAACCACCTCTCTTACCGGCGGGACAAGGCGGCGCGGGCGGGCTCCGGGGTCCTGGGGGGGGCCGCGGGGCGATCTGGCCCCGGGGGGTGCCTCCACGGTGGCCTGGCCCGCGATCGGGGCCCACCGATTCGCGGGTGGGCCTGTGCCGTGGGGGCACTCTTTTCCTTCCGCCTTCACCATGGTCTCCACTATGGCGGAGGCGGAAGAGGCCCTCGTCCACTGCGCATGCGCGGGGATGCCGTGAGCGGCCGCTGACGCTCTCGCGCATGCGCCGCACGGCAAAGTCAGTTTCGCGCCAGCTGGTGGGGCACCAAAGGCCTTTCCCACCAGCTGGCGGAGCGGAAATCAGTAAGGCGCGGGCCTATGCCCTCAAGGTTAGGGCTCGGCCGCACAAGATGCGAAGGATTCCGCACCTTTGGGGCGGCGCGATGCCGGACTGATTCGCTCCATTTTTGGCGCAGGTTGGCGGACATCGTGCCGATTGCGGAGAATTCCGCCCCTGATCTTAAATACTGTTGATTCTCTTATTCATATTTCTCATTGTCATTTTTCCGTCATATATTAAAATTTCAAATGTTTTCACAATTCATATAAAAGACGAGGCAGTTGTCGTTACTATCACCAAATTTCCTTATTGCAGAGTTCTCCAAAAATATCAGAAAACCTTGTTTATAATAGACTATTTTGTTACGTCAAAACCTGTTGAACTCATGGGCGGGATTCTCCGACCCCCGCCGGGTCAGAGAATCGCCGGGGGGCGGCGAGAATCCCGTCCCTGCTGAATTCTCCGGCACCGAAAATTTGGCGGGGGCAGGAATCGCGCCGCGCCGGTCGACGGGCCCCCACCCGGCGATTCTCCGGCCCGCAATGGGATGAAGTCCTGCTGGCATGCCAGTTCCGCCGGCGTGAATCAAACCACCTTCCTTTCCGGCGGGACTGGCGGCGCGGGCGGGCTCGTGGGGGGGGCACGGGGCGATCTGGCCCCGGGGGGGTGCCCCCACGGTGGTGTGCCCCGCGATCCGGGCCAACCGATCCGCGGGCGGGTCTGTGCCGTGGGGGCACTCTTTTCCTTCCGCCTCGGCCATAGCCCCCGCGCATGAGCGGGGATGACGTCAGCAGCAGCCGCTGATGCTCCCGCGCATGCGCGGACTTCCGGGCCGGCGAAGACCCTTCGGTCCCGGCTGGCGTGGCGCCAAAGGCCTTTTCCGCTGGCCGGCGGGAAGCCAACCACTCCGGCGCGGGTCTAGCCCTTCAAGGTGAGGGCTTGGCCCTGAAAGGTGCGGAGAAATCCACACCTTTGGGGCGGCCCGACACCGGAGTGGTTCCCGCCACTCCATCCCGCCGGGACCCCCCACCCCGCCGGATAGGGGAGAATCCCGCCCATATCTTCAGACAGTATATGACACTTGCAGACAGGATTTAGCAGAATATTGAACTCCTTAGCACAGAAAGGGTTTTCATGGATCTCAGTCTACCCTTTGATACTCTGGATCATTCTATTCTACTTTCCAAGTTACAATATCATGAGGTTAGAGAAATTGCTCTTCCATGGTTCCATAGTTACATCAGAGACAGAAAGCAATTTATATGTCTTAATTTAACTTGTCCCAAGTGTGGAGCAGTGTTCTTGATCCACAGCTATTTCTTATATATATATCAATGATATAGTAAATGCGTCTTCTGTCCTACATTATGCTCTTTTCATTGATAATACCAATATATATCTATTCACATTCTAGTATAGAGTAACTTTCCTTCATTCTAAATTGTGAACTGCCAATATTATCCAAATGCTTTTGCAGTGATATTACCCCTAACTTTAGAAAAGACAAATTCTATTCACTTGAAATCTAAACAATCTCGACTGAATGATTTTCAATTTTGAATGAAGACAGATAGCGTTGATATTGAGGGATATTGAGGAACCACTTGTCTGACAGTGCAGCACTCCCTCATTGCTGCACTAGATTTTGTGCCCAAGTGTCTGGAATGGGGCATGAATCTTCAATGGGCTATGGGATCTGGGGCAGCATTTTACCAGCAGCCGCCAATTGAGTGGCAGTTTAAGGGCCTGCATCTCGTTAAGGATGATGGCCAGTCCCCAAGTGTTGCCTGCCCAATCAGAGGGCAGCAGCCTCCGCAGCGCCACCTAAAGCTGTGACCATTGTTGAGGCATGCAGGTGGCTTGGGGCCTACAGAAGAATGCGGCCTGGCTAGCTAAGTCGGTAGAGCATGGGACTCTTAATACCAGGGTCATGGGTTTGAGTCCCAAGTTGGGTGCTTCCATATTATTATCTGAGAATATTGAGCTGAACCAACTGTTTGGGCAGCATGGTAACGCAGTGGTCAGCATAGTTGCTTCACAGCTCCAGGGTCCCAGGTTCAATCCCTGACTTGGGTCACTGGCTGTACGGAGTCTGCATGTTCTCCCCGTGTCTGCGTGGGTTTCCTCCAGGTGCTCCGGTTTCCTCCCACAATCCAAAGATGTGCAGGTTTTGTGTACTGGCCATGCTAAATTGCCCTTAGTGTCCAAAAATAAAAGATTAGGTTGGGTTATGGGGATAGGGTGATGGTGTAGGAATAGGGTAGAGGTAGACTTAAGTCGGGTGCTCTTTCCAAGGGCTGGTGCAGACTCGATGGGCCAGCTGGCCTCCTTCTGCACTGTAAATGCAAATTCTATGATAGGTGCAGAAAAAAATCTTTCAACTAATCACAGGCCTGAGTGTTGGAAGGGGAAAACCCTGCAAGTAAAATCATGGATGATGGCTTCCTTGACAGTGGCTTTCTCTATAAAATCTTCACTTTAACCAGCTGCTGGGAAACATTTAGCTGGCGAACTCTTTGTGTGGTGGGGGACTCATCCGTTGTTGGCAGGATGCCGATGGTAACCTAAAATGGTCCCTCGTCGGGTCCTTAAGAATGGAAATTGGCTGCCTGTTTCCTTGGGGTGGGTGCCTGTCTGCTTCCAGGCCCACCGGCAGTAAAATCCAATCTCTGATGGTCTAATATGGCTCCCCATGATTTTAACAACCACCCCCCCCCCCCCCCCCCCCCCCAACCCCATCCCCTCCCAGCTCCGATCCAGCCACCTGTGGGATAGTAAAACCCAGCTCATGGAGCAGTAACCACCGTGCCACTGCAGAATTACACTGGGAAGTATTCCAGGTGGCAGATGGCAACACTGCAGTTTCTAATAGCGTGGAGGGGTGAATTAAATTGGTGTTCTGTCCCGACGAAGGTGGAGTAAATTACCTTCCAGAGACAGGACAAAAGCCCAAATATTGGGGGATGCTCAGTTCATTATCACCAACACCCAAAAGTCACGTCACAACAGCATGTATTTTCGGAATACAGAATAGCTTTAAAGACACGGGTCTAGGTTTAATTTCTTTACAGCCAGACAGTCTGTAAATGATTATGTTGTAACGTTGTTCCAACAGCAACTGCAGGAACCCTCAGGAAAAAAAACACCAAAACAGCTGTGAGCCAGGCACTGAGATTGTTAATCCGGGTTCAGGATCCTTTGTAATTTAGGGAGTTTCTCCTTGTAAGTGGGCAATTTCTCAGAAAATCATCAGATGTGGAGCAGAATATTGCAGGTCTTCCTAATGGGAGACACAAACTCGTATATCTCCCAACAGTTCGCAATAAAGCTAATTTTGTGAAGAGAGAAAACACAACCACAGCAATTCACACCTGTAATCATAGAAAAAAATATTGAAAACAAGTAGGTGCAGAATTCATTTTAAAATAAACCCGCAGAGACCAAGGGCATGTAATTTTCTTCCAGATTTGTGTTTACTTCCCATGGAGGTTCACCTATGCAGCAATCAGTCTCCATAAGACTGGAATATTGTTTCTGTCTGTCAAAATGAACGCTATAATCAACAGCAAAGCCTAGCTATGATTTAATGTAACTCACCCAGGTCTTTTTAATGATCGGTGTTTTGAATGAAAGGAATCGTTTTTGTGCTCTCAACGAGGCCTCAAGTTCAGCTCTTCTTGTTCCCGGCAAAGTCTCCCAATGTGTTTGCTGCCTTCCAAATGAACCTTCCCCACATTGGTCAGTCACAAGCCAGGGATTCCTATGAGTCAGCAGGATTGGTTTGACCTCTTCAGGGATGCTTTAAGCTCATCCCGAATGCATTTCCTCTAACCTCCCGGGAATCTCCTTCCACGACTGAGTTGGAATAGAACAGGTACTTTGGGGGTCTGGTGTCAGGAATACGAAAAACACAGTAGACAAATGGCCAGCGGAGTTGATTCTGAGTGATTCGTGCCTCAATGCTGGGCACCTTGGCTGGAGGAGTCTGAGTGATTCGTGCCTCAATGCTGGGCACCTTGGCTGGAGGATTCTGAGTGATTCGTGCCTCAATGCTGGGCACCTTGGCTGGAGGATTCTGAGTGATTCGTGCCTCAATGCTGGGCACCTTGGCTGGAGGAGTCTGAGTGATTCGTGCCTCAATGCTGGGCACGTTGGCTGGAGGAGTCTGAGTGATTCGTGCCTCAATGCTGGGCATGTTGGCTGGAGGAGTCTGAGTGATTCGTGCCTCAATGCTGGGCACATTGGCTGGAGGAGTCTGAGTGATTCGTGCCTCAATGCTGGGCACATCGGCTGGAGGGAAGACGCTGTTGTTGGACCATCTTTTTGGTACTGGATTTGAAAGATTTTGGTAAAATTTGCCGGTGGTATTTCTTCATGGTTTTGAGATGTCTGCTGTTGGTTGCTCAATTCTCCCAAGCATTTGGAGTACAGGGATCACTGCTGCCTAGTGACCTTAGTCTTGGCTTTGAGATCCTGGTCCCATAATACTCAGTCAGCTAAAGGCTGAGCTGGCATACTGGGGGCGAAGATGAATTTTGTAAACTTTGTCTGTCTTAGAATCATAGAACCATAAATCCCTACAGTGGAGAAGGAAACCATTGGGTCAGGACCTGACCTCTGAAAGAACACCTTACATAGGCCCACTCGCCCACCCAATCCCATGCACAGTAACTCCACCTAACCCTTTGGACACATTGCATCAAGTCGCCTAATCTGCACATTTTTGGACTGTGGGAGGAAACCCGAGCACCCAGAGGAAACCCACGCAGACATAGAGAGAATATGCAAACTCCACACAGTCACCCAAGGTTGGAATTGGACCCAGGTCCCTGGGGTTGTGAGGCAGCAGTGCTAACCATTTGTCTACTGTGCCACCTTCATCGAGAGGATACAGAAAATAGTCCAGATTTTCCTGGATCTTGTCATTGATCTTAATCAACAGGGGAAGGTGTTTTTGCTGTGAGAGCTAGTTTGAAGAGGACATTAATTTCCCAGGTGTTTAATTTTCTCATATGCTTCAGAGAAAAGTCAACAATAATCTGGAGCTCAGTTTCTGAGTGAACTTGTATGTACACACACACATGTTATCTGCATATTAGAGTTCAATGAAGTTGAAGTGGTTTTAGTTTTGGATTGAAGGCGGCACAAAACTTCCCCATCTGTTCTGTCGATTACCTCCAGGCCTGTGGGTAATTTGCTGGAGGGCAGGCGCAGTGCTCCAGCAGGAAGTTGGAAAAGGGAGTTGGTTAATGACACAGCCTTGTGTAGCCTCATTCTTCAATGAGATAGCATTTGTGGTGGTTCCGTTAGTGAACATCATGTTTGGCATATCATCGTGGAGTATGCAGAGAATTGGGAGGAATTTCTGAGGGTTTAAGAATGAAACTCCATAAACCTTCACAGTTGACAGTGTCAAAGGGAAGAATGTTCTCATTTATTGACTAAGTGACAACTAAGGCTGGAAAAGCGGTTGTAGCCCGCCAGCTGCACTGCCATCTTTACCGCCGTGCTTTTGACCACTTAGTCAAAGCAATCAAGGGAGTGGGCCTCATGATGCCAGACTGGTGTGAGCCTACCCCACCAGCAACGTGGTTCTTGACAGATCGCAGAGCCATTTTTAAAGGATGCCCCGATGTAAAGAAAAAAATAAATGGAATAAAAAAAAACCCGCCCCTCCTCCACGGATTCCTATCTTCATGAAATTTGCCCTCCCCCCCCCCCCCCCCCAGTGGGGCTGGTTTAGCACGGGGCTAAATAACTGGCTATAATAGCAGACCAAGGCAGGCCAGCAGCGCGGGTTCAATTCCAGCACCAGCCTCCCCGAACAGGAATGTGGCGACTAGGGGCTTTTCACAGTAACTTCATTTGAAGCCTACTTGTGACAAAAAGCAGTTTTCTTTTCATTTCTTTTTTTCATTTCAGTGTATATGGAACACCCAGTACCAGAGCAGGGTCCTGCCCCTCTTCCACCCGCCGCACCACCCCCCCCCCCCCCCCCCCGCCCTCCCCCCAGGGTTATACTAACCTATGCACCCTGATGCTCGATCAATGATTCCCGAAGTAAGATTGGATGACAATTGAAGGCTTTATGGGACTGGATGTTTCCCCCAGCAGCGCAGGTACAGAGTGCAGCTGCTAGGGAGACACAGACTCTTATACTCCGCCTTGCTGGGCGGAACCAGCAGGCAGGCTTAAACAATGATCTTCCTGTCTCAGGTACCTCCCACACCAATGATCTTACAGCCTCAACCTAGGTACCGTAATACCCCTAATACCGACTGCCACATTCACCCCCTGTTAAAAAAAGAGTCTGGCGGGGGTGGTGGTCTCGCGACATGCAGTGGTAGAAGTTATGGTGATACCCGTTGGTGGTACAGTGTTTTGCCTTGTTACATGTCACAACTATTTACAGTATTCATTTTACATGTACGTATCAGAATGAAGCAATTTGTCGATCGGGGGCCCTGGTCGTCCTCTGTGATTGCCGCAGTTTCGGCGGTGATGCAGGCGCCGGCTCAGGCATCCATGACTCCGGGAATGTGACTTTGGCTTCTTCGGTGGCTTCATCACCCCTGGGTGGGACCAGTGGAAGACCAGTCCACCTGGGAAGGGGGCAGCCGTGGGATGCGCCGTGGGAGGGAGGGTGGGGTTGGTTGGGGGGGGGGGGGGGGGCCGGGGATCCAGCAGACGCCAAGTCCCGTAGGGAGACCGTATCCTGCCGGTCATCGGGTATTGAGGGTTAGCGTGAAGGAGGTGGACCCTCTCTACAAATGGATCCGACTTGTGCGCCCGCACGTGTTTGCGGAGCAGAATGGGTCCAGGAGCTGCCAGCCAGGTTGGAAGCGAGGTCCCGGAGGAGAACTTCCTAGGGAAGACAAGGAGAGGTTCATGAGGTGTTTTTTTTGTCCTGGTACACAGCAGTGATCGAATGGAGTGGAGTGCATTGGAAAGGACCTCCTGCCAGCGGGAGACTGGGAGATTCCTGGACCGTAGGACCAGTAGGACGGTCTTCCAGACCGTTCCGTTGTCCCTCTCTACCTGTCCGTTTCCCCGGGGGTTATAACTGGTCGTGCTGCTCAAGGCGATACCCTTGCTGAGCAGGAATTGACGCAGTTCGTCGCTCATGAAGGAGGACCCCTATCGCTGTGTATGGATGCGGGGGAACCGAACAGTGTAAAGATACCCTGGAGGGCTTTTATGACGGTGGCTGTGGTCATGTCGGGGCAGGGAATGGTGAATGGGAACCGGGAGTACTCGTCAATCACGTTCAGGAAGTACGTGTTGCAGTCGGTGGAGGGGAGGGGGCCTTTGATGTCCATTCTGAGGCGTTCAAAGGGACGGGAAGCCTTTATCAGGTGTGCTTTTTCCAGCCTGTAGGAGTGCGGCTTGCACTCTGTGCAGATTTGGCAGTTCCTGGTGGCGGTCCTGTCCTCCTTGAGGGAGTAGGGCAGGTTGCGGGTCTTGATAAAATGGAAGAATCGAGTGACCCCCGGGTGACAGAGGTCCTCATGGAGGGCCCGGAGTCGGTCCACTTGTGCATTGGCACATGTGCTGCAGGATAGGGCATCAGGAGGCTCGTTTAGCTTCCCGGGACGATACAAGATCTCATAGTTGTAGGTGGAGAGCTCGATCCTCCACTGTAAGATCTTATCATTCTTTATCTTACCCCGCTGTGCATTATCGAACATAAAAGCTACCGACCGTTGGTCAGTGAGGAGCTTGAATGAATCTCCTGCCGACCAATGCGGCCCAGCTTCTACTGTGGCCTGTGCCTCCTTTTCAACGGAGGAATGACGGATTTCTGAAGCATGGAGGCACGCACCGTGAGAAGAAGGCCACAGGCCTGCCCATTTGGTTGAGGGCGGCCGCCAGAGCTACTTCGGACTGTCGCTCTCGACTTGGAAGGGAAGGGATTCATCGATTGCGTGCATTGTGGCCTTTGCGATGTCTGCCTTTATTGGCTGAAGGCCTGGCGGTCCTCTGCCGACAGGGGGAAAACCGAGGATTGGATTAGTGGGCGGGCTTTGTCCGCATAATTGGGGACCCAGTGGGCGTAATATGAAAAAAATCCAAGGCAGCGTTTCAGGGCCTTGGAACAGTGGGGAGGGGAAACTCCATGAGGGGGTGCATGCGTTCGGGATCTGGGCCTATGACTCCATCTTGCACTACGTAGCCGAGGATGGCCAGTCGGTCGGTGCTAAACACGCACTTGTCCTTGTTGTAGGTTAAGTTAAGGGTTTTTGCGGTATGGAGGAATTTGCGGAGGTTGGTGTCGTGGTCGTGGCTGCAAATGGTGACGTTGTCGGGGTACGGAAACGTGGCCCGCAAACCATACCGGTCAACCATTCGTTCCATCTCCTGTTGGAAGACCGAGACTCCATTTGTGACACCGAAGGGAACCCTTAGGAAGTGGTAGAGTCACCCATCTGCTTCGAATGCAGTGTACCTGCGGTCGCCCGGGCGGATGGGGAGCTGGTGGTAGGCGGATTTGAGGTCCACCGTGGAAAAGACCTTTTATTGTGCAATCTGATTGACCAAATCAGATATGCGGGGGAGAGGGTACGCGTCGAGCTGCGTATACCTGTTGATGGTTTAACTATAATCGATGACCATCCTGTGCTTCTCCCTGGTCTTTACAACCACTACCTGAGCTCTCCAGGGGCTGTTGCTAGCCTCGATAATACCTTCCTTCAGTAGCCGCTGGACTTCCGACCTAATGAAGGTCTGGTTCTGGGCACTATACTGTCTGCTCCTGGTGGCGACGGGTTTGCAATCCGGGGTGAAGTTCGCAAAAAGGGAAGGCGGGTCGACCTTGAGGGTCGCGAGGCTGCAGACAGTGAGGGGGGTATAGGGCCGCCGAATTTAAAGGTTAAACTCTGGAGGTTGCATTGGAAGTACAATCCCAGGAGCGTGGCAGCGCAGAGGTGAGGGAGGACATAGAGTCGGAAATTTTTTAATTCTCTTCCCTGGACCGTGAGGTTCGCTACGCAGAACCCCTTGATCTCTACAGAGTGAGACCCGGAGGCCAGGGAGATTCTTTGGTTAACTGGGTGTATGGGAAAAGAACAGCGCCTTACCATGTTGGGGTGTATGAAGCTCTCTGTGCTCCCGGAGTCGATCAGGCAGGATGTTTTGCGCCCATTGACGAGCACGGTCGTCGTCGCAGTCGAGAGCGCTCGGGGCCGAGACTGGTCCAAGGTCACCGAGGCGAGTCGTGAGAAAAGTTGAAGATTTTCCTCGGGCGGTGTGTGGTCATCCGAATCGGCGTCCTGAGGCTCCAGCCAAGATGGCGGCACCCACGGCTCGCACATGGCTGGGGGTGGGCAAGATGGCGGCACCCACGCATCGCAGGTGGTCCCTGGGGAACAAGATGGCGGCGCCCGGGGCCCGCATATGGCTCGGGAAAATTAAGATGGCGGCGCCCGTGGCCCCCACGTGGCCCGTGGAGAGAGTTGTGGTGGCGGCCCTGGTTCGCCCCCGGAGACAGCGGGACCGCCCGGGCCTGGCATACTAACACGAAATGGCCCTTTTTGCCACAACCTTTGCAGGCGGAGGAGCGGGCCGGGCAGCGCTGCCGGGGGTTCTTGGCTTGCCCGCAAAAATAACAGTGGGGCCCCCCGGGGTTGCCTGGTAGTCACGCAGCACAAGCTTGTGGGGGGATGGGGGATGCATCGGGGTCGGCTGCGGATGGGTTCCACACTGCCCAAGGGGCTGCCGTGCGAGCGGGGACGTTCGCGCGGGCGTTTTGGGAGGCCACATCGAGGGAGCTAACAAGGGCTTGTGCCTCCTTGAGGCCTAATGTCTCTTTCTCCAGCAGCCGCAACGGATTTGGGAGGACAGCATACCTGCAACAAATGCGTCCCGTATTAAAAGTTCTGTGTGGTCGCTGGCTGAAACTTGCGGGCAGTCACAGTTCCTACCTAGTACCAGGAGCGCGCGGTAGAATTCATCCAGCGATTCCTTCGGGATTTGTTGCCTTGTCGCTAGCAGATGTCGGGCATAAACCTGGTTTACTGGGCGAATGTAGTGTCCTTTCAACAGGGCCATGGCGGCCTCTAAACCGTCCGCATCCTCGATGAGGGTGTAGATCTCTGGGCTCAGCCTCAAATGGAGATCTTGCAGTTTCTGGTCCTCTGTGGGTGCAGTCGTGGCCGTCCTGAGGTAGCCTTTGAAGCACGCCAGACAGTGTTTGAAGGTTGCCGCTGAGTTTGCCGCATCGGGGCTGAGTTGCAGACACTCCGGCTTGATTCGGAGTTCCATTCTTTAAATTCTAGTCCAATAAATTGATGCTCGATCAATGACTCCAGAAGCGAGATTGGAGACAATTGAAGGCTTTATTGGACTAGATGTTTCCCCCAGCAGTGCAGGTACGGCTGCTAGGGAGACACAGACTCTTATACTCCGTCTTGCTGGGCGGAACCAGCAGGCAGGCTTCATATGATCTTCCTGTTTCAGGTACCTCCCACACCAATGATCTTACAGCCTGAACCTAGGTACCGTAATACCCCTAATACTGACTACCACACACCCCTTGCGGGTTCTGTTTGCCAGATCCCCATTTTTAAAAACCCTGTCGTAGACCCCGCCAACATGACGTCACGCTACCGGGGTTGCAACTCTCCAGTGTAATGAGATGTTATAGTGGGGACACCAGCTACTCAGATGTAAATGTTTTATAATGGGATTACTGTTATTGCATGGGGGAACCCTATTACATCACTGGTGGGGAGGGGTGGGGACAATCATAGAGGGGGAATGTCGCTGGCGGAAATGCCATTTTGGGACTCCTGTTTGATTCTCCGCCCCGCCATTTCTACCCACCGAATACAGGAGAGAGGGGGGTGGAAAATCCCCTCCACACTAAAGTCTTTTGTATGGTCGAAAAGACCATGTACAGCAGTTGGTGCTGATCCTTGCATTTTTCCTGAACTTGCCCCACAGTGAAACTTATGTCAGTGGTGCTTCTTGATAGCCAAAAACCACACTGTAGCTTGTAACTTTGGAAGGAGCTCTTCAGCCACTGGGAGGAGACAGTTGAGGAGGATCCTGACAATGGCCTTGCCTGTGAAAGAAAACAGGGAAACTCCTCTGTAGTTACGATAATTGAACTACTCTCCCTTCTTGAATATAGTCATGATCATCATCACGATCATTGACATTGCCGCCCTAAATGAGACAGGACATGCAAGTGAAGACCAATCGAAGGAGCAAGCTGGTGGATAAACCTTTTTTTGGAAAGGCCTTCCAGAATAGCAATGACACCTCCACAGGTTGGGCTCCACCATCAAAACTGAGCTTGCTGGCCCCATAGCGACTCGCCCTGTGGGATAACGGAGTGCCGTGTGACTGCCCAGCTCATTCTGATGATGAATTGACATGCCACTGTCATCAGCGCATTCATTTCTATGCCTGAAGACACAGGTGAGACTAAGGAAGAGGGATCTGCCTGGGCTACAGCTGTTCAAGAAGACAGCTCACCACCACCTTCTTAAGGGCAATTAGGGATGGGCAATAAATGGCAGCTATGTCCGCATCCCGTGAGATAATTTTTAAAAAGGAGGAATTCTACACCAACCTTGAGCAATCCCTGGCCTGAGTCCCAACAGGCAACAAGCTGGCCCTCCTCCGAGATTTCAATGTCAGTTGGGAAGGACCTCAATCTCAGGATGGGGTGTGATAGGCAATGACTAAATTGGGAAAGCAAACTCCAACTGAGTCTTCCTCCTGATGAAATGTCTGGAACATGACTTTCTCATAACTACCATCCTGTCCCTCCAGTGAGACAAGCACAGGACCCCATGGCAACACACACAATCCAAACACGAGCACTTGTTTGACTATGTAATCGTTCAGTAAAGAGACTGCAGGGATGTCCACATCACCCCCAACATAACAGCTACCAATGACTGTTGGAGATTCACAGTTAGAGATTGGGGTAGATTGATTCGTATCATATTAAAGGCGCTAATTGCTTCTTTGCAGGCAAAACAGAAAATGTTGCAGAACTTAACTGATTAG
Organism: Scyliorhinus torazame; assembly: GCF_047496885.1. Classification (NCBI taxonomy): domain Eukaryota; kingdom Metazoa; phylum Chordata; class Chondrichthyes; order Carcharhiniformes; family Scyliorhinidae; genus Scyliorhinus; species Scyliorhinus torazame. The sequence goes on from NC_092717.1 coordinate 87,892,138, forward strand.
TCAGCACAAATAAAGAGAAAATACAGGTTAATGTGCTGTGATGCATTCTCTTATAAAGAGACTCAGATACCTTCTACTTTGCAATTCCATCCCAAGTATTAATCTTTTTTGTTTCTCTTCACAGATGCCTACAGAATTGCTGTATACTCCCAGCCATGAGTCATGCTAGGACTGGACTGTGGACTTAGAAAGAAGACTGAGCACTGCAGTGAATGACGGCTCTGATCTATTGTGCAATGATAGGCAACCTAGACTAGTCAGTGAGCCACCTGAGGGTTCCTCCTTCATCTCATTGGGCCACAAGATTGACATCAGGCTTTTTCACCAACCATGACCCCAGGAATAAGATTGAATATTCAATACAAGCCAAATATTCCATAACGAGTTACAGAAAATGCTTAATCATTCATATTATTGATTACAGAATCACACAGTGCAATGCAGAAGAGACCCTTTGGCCCATCGAGTCCACACCGACACGTGAAAAACACCTGACCTGCCTACCAGCAGAATTGTGCACAAATGAAAATAATCCTGGATGTGCCACTCTGTATCACCCGGTTTATTAGAAAGTTGGATCTAATTTGACTTCAAAGAAGTCGAGATCTAAAATTAATCATTCCAAGAAATCACAAGTAGGTATCCTTCATTATCCAGGATTAAGGTAGGAGGTGGAGTCCAAGAAGAGCTATCAGCACCAGAGAAAAAAACAGTAAATAGCAAAATAAACATTTAAATGCATCAGGAACGGTGCAGCAAACAAAACATTCCATTCTTTGGCATGGCATGTTGTGGGCCTTCTGGGAGAGTAGGTAAACCACAAAGAGAATCCAAGAACTGAAAAGAAGCCACAGAGTTGAAGAAACTTAAGAAAATAGATCAGAGGGAGAGCGTATAATCAAATATAAAGCTAACCAGGAGAGTTGGGAGGATAAATAATTCCCTTATGGTAAGTAAAAATTAAAAATGGGGTGTCAAATAAATGAAAATATCAAAAGAAACCACCTGAGTAAGGTGGTACGAGAATATATGAAGGTGGGCAGACAGGAGGATAATTTGAAGGATGACTAGAGCGAAAGAGGACTAGATTCAACTAAATGGGAACGAAGTCCCCTAGCGAGCATGCTTAGCCACGTGTTTCTTGGCGCTCGCAGTGCAGAAAGACATGTTGTATAACCATGTGTTTCTTGGCACTGCGAGCGGCAGGAAATACTCTACCCGCGTTGTATAAGGAGCCTCAGCAGGGAACGTGATGCTGAGGCCGCAATACCCCATTTTGTACACTGAGGAGCTCCGCGAGAGATCGGGATGCCATTTTTAATGCGTCCCAATCTCCGAGGACCCCGAGGCAAACCTAGACCTCCCCCCAGCCCGAACGCACTATGGAAGGGCCCAATCATGCAAAAAATGCCAGCTTGGAACCTTGGCAGTGCCAACCTGGCAGTACCACCTGGGCACCTTGGCAGTGCCAGGCTGGCAACTAGGTGGCACTGCCAGGGTTTCCAGGAGGCACCAGCAGTGCCAGGGCACGACCCTGCCCAACGGGCACACAGCTGGGGACCTCCAATCCTCTGTGAATCCCCACGAGTGCCGTTCCATCTGGTCCCCGTTTGTGGGGGCCAGTGTTAAACGGTTCTTGCTCGAGGTCGCCAAGGCTGAGGGAATGAATACCAAAGCCTCAGGTACCTCTGGAATCTGCATATGAGAGTGACACTAACTGTCTCACTCTAATATGCAGATTTGGCAAAAGGTGATCCTGTCCACAATGGGCGGGATTTACATAGGAATGTCTGGATCTCGCGATGCGCTGTGACCTGGGTAAATCCCAGGTGTGTGGTCTCCCGGCTGTTATCGGCCACGCTGCACCATGGCACACTGCTTTTCAGGAGAGCGTGGCCATTGGATCGCGCCTAAAGATTCAGTAAATGTGTCACCTCAACAAGTGATGTGGTGAGATTTGGCATTTGACCACAAGAGTGAACAGGGGCACAAATGCTAAAGGAAGCCAAAATGGAGATTTATTGAATTCATTAATTTGGCAAAAGAGCCAAGAAAGATTCAAAGAAAATAAATAATTTACATTCATGGAACAGCATTTTTTATTTAATGAACTCAGGACATCCCAAAGCAATTTGCAGTTAATGTAATAACTGAAGTGTAGCTACCGCTGTTTTGAAGAAAAGTTGACAACCAATTTATACTTGAGATTGCCCCATAAGCACTAATGGGATAAATGACATGTTAATCCATAAAGCATAAATACAGGAGGAGTAACAGTGGCAGCACGAATAGAGCAGGAGAAAAGGTGCTACACAATGCACAGACCTAAGCGATGGCAGGAGGAGGAATAGTGCCAACATATACTGGGCAAAAAAGAAAATGAGAGAGAGGCGTCATGGGACAGCAGGTTGATTGGTGAGTGCCTCGGTTCACTCTTGTGGTCAAATGCCAATCCTGAAAAGCAGTGCCATGGTGCCGCGTGGCCGATAAAAGCTGGGAGACCTCACTCCTAGGATCTACCCGGCTTGCAGCGCCTCACGAGATCCAATGCAATCTCGTGAGATGTTCCAAAGTAAATCCCGCCCATTATGGGTGGGATCACTTTTGACAAATCTGTACAGTTACCTTTTTTTCCTAGTTAGAGCAGTGTTTAAACTAAGATATTTAATAGTCACAATGTTCCCTCTAAACATGTGTTTCACAGCAATTGGGAATGTGCTGTGCAGGGAACAAACAAGCCACACACAATCAATGTTACCTTTAAGGTGTGCACATACAGGAACAAGAATTAATCTTGTACATTTAGATTGTAGTCTAATGAGTGGAGGCATGGCAGGTCTCCTCAGTCCCATTGAATGTACACATTGTGCCATGTGGGAACTCTTTCTTTTCCTGAACAAGTATACATGCTGGATGTGTCTCTGAGTTTTGGCACTTGAACAGCAGCTGCCTTCACAGCCGTGAGGCTGAGAATTATGTGTGTGGTTTGTTTCTCGAGGTGGACACACTGCTATTTAAGAGTATACAGACAGAGAGGGAATAGGTGACCACCAGACAGATACGGAGGGCTCGGCAGATCTTGCAGTCGTGCCCTTGTGTACCTCTCTGCCTCTCTAGCTATTATTTGATTTAAAATGAGGGCATCTGAGGAATACAGCCAGAGCTTCAGCTTCAGGATTCATCCACAGCACCATGGGTGGCTCAGACTGTTCAGGGAGCCACAAGGAAAGTCAGGAAAGCAGTCGTGATAGGAGGACCTTCACTACAAACAAACATTTCTGAAGCCACGGATGTGACTCCAGGATGTAGATTATCGCCTTCTTGCCAGGATCACGGATGTCACAGAATCACAGAATTGTTACGACTCAGAAGGAGGCCATTTGGCCCATCGTCTCTGCACCAGCTCTTCAAACGAGCATTATGGCTTAGTGCCATTCTCCTGCCTTTCCCCCGTACCTTGCACATTGTTTCTGTTCAAGTATTGATCTAATATCTTCTTGAATGCCTTAATTGAACCTGCCTCCACCACATTTCCAGCATTCCAGACCTGCAGCAGTGTCACATCACATTTGCTTCTTTTGTAAATCACTTTAAATCGGTGCCCTCTCGCTCTTGATCTTTTTATGAGTGGGAACAGCTTCTCCCGATTGACTCCAGCCCCATCATGATTTTTTTTTTAAAATTTAGAGTACCCAATTCATTAATTTTTTTCCAATTAAGGGGCAATTTAGCGTGGCCAATCCACCTACCCTGCACATCTTTGGGTTGTGGGAGCGAAACCCACGCAAACACGGGGAGAATGTGCAAACTCCACACGGACTACCCCCTCATGATTTTGAACATCTCTATCAAATCGCCTCTTGGCTTTCTTCTCTTATCATCGAATCATAGAATTTACAGTGCAGAAGGAGGCCATTCAGCCCACTGAGTTTGCACCGGCCCTTGGAAAGAGTACCCTACTTAAGCCTATGCCTCCACCCTATCCCCATAACCCAGTAACCCCACCTAACCTTTTTTCACTAAGGGGCAATTTATCATGGCCAATCCACCTAACCTGCACATCTTTGGACTGTGGGAGGGAACTGGAGCACACGGAGGAAACCCATGCAGACACGGGGAGAAAGTGCAAACTACACACAGATAGTCACCCGAGGGCGGAATTGAACCCGGGAGCCTGGAGCTGTGAGGCAGCAGTGCTAACGATTGTGTCACCATGCACAAGGAAAACCGTTCCAACATCTCCAATCTATCTTCATCACTGAAGTTTCTCATCCCTAGGACCATTCTTGTAAACCTCTCCTACACTCTCTCCAATGTTCACATCCTTCCTATAGTGTGGCCCCCGAACTGTACACAATATACCAGCTGAGTTCTAACTAGTGTCTCGTATAAATTCAGCATAACCTTCTTGCTCTTGTACTCTGTACCCCTATTAATAAAGCTGAGAATACTATATGCTTTATTCTCTCTCCACCTTTTATGTCACCTTCAATAACCTATGCGCATATATACCCAGGTCCCTCTGCTCCTGTATCCCCTTAAGAATTTTGCCCCTTATTTTATTTGTGTCTCTATGTTCTTCCTACCAAAATACATCACCTCAAACTTCTCTGCGTTGAATTTCATCTGCCACCTATCTGCCCACCAAAATGTCTATGTCATGAACAGCTGAAAAACATTCTGAGGGGTGATTGTGGACAGCCAGTGGTTGCGGTCGACATTGGTACCAATGATTTAGGTCAAAAGATGGATGAGATCCTGCAAGCAGCTTTTAGAGAGCTAAGAAAGGAATGAAAAAGTGGAAGGGTAATAATCTCCAGATTATTCATGGTATCCCAAACTAGTGAGTGTGGCAAAGAGAGTTAAGTGCATTCCAATCATTCCCTTTCAAGTTTGAGTGATTTTTGAAGTGCTCAACTGGAAATTGACAGCACTTCACTCTCTTTAAAGTGGTTGATTATAAACATTGTGGTTGGAGCACTTCAGAGTTACTCAACCATGAAGGAAGATGAATGAAGCAAGGCTGACAGCTATGTGTGTGTGGAAGCTGTCAATCACAGCCCAGGGAGGGAAATGAACGATTGGCTTGAAGCTCAAAGATTTGAGGGGTTTAAACACTGGTCACTGCTTTCTCTTTCCAGGAATTGACACGTGGTGCTTCCTGTGTCTGAGCCAGCAAGTGTATTGCCCAGATGAGTGTTACAACACTCATTTTTTTCACTGCCTCTGTCTGGGTTGCTCTCTAGCTTCTAGACAGGGTTCTCTTTTCAGGAGGCCTAGATTAAAGGAATCTATCTGGAAGATGTCCATCTGAGACAGAGACTTTTATCCTTTTATAATTAATTAAAAACTAATTGTGTTTACATTTACAAACCTGGTGACTGTAGTTATTGGGCAGCCAAAGACCAAAGACTTTGGGTATTTTCTAAAAATTAATGGTAAATTTCAATTGTGTTGCGACTCTGGGTTAGGTGAGGCTGGAATTGACGGCACACTAGCCCAGGATGTTGTAACAGTAGCAAGATAGGCAGATAAGGTGGTTAAAATACAATAAGAATACTTTTTGTTATTGGCCAAGACATGGGGTGGAATTTTCCATTCTGGAAATGCCATGGCAGGCGGGAAAGGCGGTGTCATTCCCGTTGGGCGGCAGGGCAGATTTTCCTGCTAGATCTTCTGCTTTTCAGCTCATTAATTATGCATCAGGGGCTTGTCGAATTGTAGAGTGGGCAGGGATTTGTCCATGCTGCGTTACTTCATGGGGTCAAAGGTCCTTATTTAAACATCACCCACACACACATTTATTCACTGCACGCGTGGGATGAAGGTCCAAACGATTAGACCTTCCACTCGATGGTTCAACAAAGCCTTCCAGGACAAGTTCCTCCTGGAAAATTCCTCCTGGAGGCCCTCTTTCCAAATAGTCGGATCAGGAGGTCCACCGGCCTGACCGTGCTGGCCTGAGAGGAGATCACCAGGGAGGTCAGCGCCCATGAGCCACAGAAAAAGGACTGCCCTGCAGTGCCTCAAAAGGATGAATGATCTGAGCTGTTCCCCCAGGATAAGTGAGGATAAGTGAATCTTCTCCTCACTCCAAATGCACACTTTCATAAGGGCATCAGGCAGTCTCGGTTAGAGTGCACAGGGATGTCACACGGCCAGCACTAAATGTCTGCCAGCCACTTTAAGATCCTCATGTAATGTCAGTTGCTACACAAACGGTGCTTTCATCCCTTATTGGGGAGGGCTCAACACATACAACAGGAATGCATTCTTATGAGCTGCTCTTTAATCCATGGTGCTTACAGTCAGTCCATTAGTCTTTGCAGGGAAAGATTTCCCACGACTGGAGGGGAGCATCCCAGAGTCAGGAAGCCCTCCCAGTACAAGGAGCAGGTTGCAGAGCTGGCTGGGGAAGGTGGGATCGAACTCCCTCAACAAGTCAGTGAGGGCCCATCCAGTATACATTGAACACATGCGGACAAAGATTGTGAGGGACCGCTAGTGTAGGAGCCTGCCTAGTCAATTGTGACAACATTCACGAGGACCACGGGGGTTCGCTGATTAATCTCCTTGTGGGTTACGTAGAATATGCAATCCTGTGGTGAGCAGACGGAGGCCCGTCCAGCTGAGGCACATGGTGGGACATTTTTAATATAGCTCCCAGACCTGGGCAGGTAGTTCCCGAGAATCCTGGCCTGGGACGTCTGTTTTTAGGCTGCAGTGGCAATTTTATTTTCAGTTTAAAATAAGCAGGTTTGGCCTTTCATTCCGCGCCTCCTGGAAATATTGCATTAATCATTAGTTATCTCTATTCTCTATTGCAGCCATCAACAGGAAAAGGCGAAGGATGTCCTCCAGATGTCTCAGCCCCAGCTCCGAGGCCACCTCGTATGAGGGGGCAGATCAACTGTCTGATGAGGATCCTGTCTACCTGCCTCCTCCACCAGCACAGATATGCACACCTCAGTGGGACCTATGACTAGACCAGACTCAGGATCACAATCTGTTGATCAGCTCACCGACATAGGCTCATATGCTGGCTGAGGCTGTGATACTCAGAAAACCTCTGGAGACCAGGCCCCTGCAGAGTTCAAAACCGATGATGAGCTTCTGAAATTGCCACTGAGAGAAATGTTAGAGATGCAAAGCCAGGCAGAGGAACATGAGGCAGAATTGCCTGAGGCCGTCCACAAACTGGACTGAAGGATGGAGGAGACCGCCCATGTTCTGTCTGATGTCATGGCGAATGCATGAAAGTCTCCATGGAAAGTGTGGCGGTTGCCTTGGCGATCCAGACCCAGCAGTTTCTGTCAGATTTGCACTTGGACCTGTACACCATCTTACAAGCAATGACTAGGCGAGAAGGGATGGGGCACTTCGACCTCCCTCCAGATGCCCCTTCTCCTAAAGGCGTCATGGAGGGTCTAATAGGGACCCAAAGGGAAAAAGAGCTCCAGCCAGGCATCCCAGCGGAGTCCACCGAGGAGTCCCCAGCGGTGCCCTGCCACTTCAAATCCCCTCTGCCTGTGACCTTAATCAACTCCAACAGGTCAGGCTAAGGAGGGTGCACCTACCTCAGAGCAGGAGACCTTAAGCAGGCTGAGGCCCTCCAGACCTCAGGCCTCCAGAGGACACCCACCAAGTAATTTCAGACAATAGAAGTCAGCAGGCTGCTTCCACCTTAGCTGCAGATGTCAAGGCTGCATCTAGACGTAACGGTAAAGTAAGAAAAATTAAGATATTGTGAATACACAGTGGGTGGTACGGGGGTTCAATCACTGTCTGTACTTATATATATGTAAATATATTTCATTTGCATCTCTCTCAGGTCTCAGGTATTGAATTGCTCAGTGATGTGATGTAAAGTCTTGTGTGCATTCAAGGATACCAAATGCCGTCCTCTCCAAATATCTCCCAACTTGTCCTTCAGTTCCATGTAGTCTCACTCAGTCTCATCACAGTCACATTATTTGCAAGGCGGCGATTGGGATGGGGTGTGCCCTGTATGGGTGTGTGGGGACCTAGGGACCAGGTTGATGCAGAGACCCCCTTATAGTGCATTGGGGCTTGGGGAGGTTCGGGGGTCACATTTAAAAATGGCATCCCAATCTCTTGCTGCACTGGGGAGTTGCGGCGAGTGGAGCTCCTCTGCAGAAAGAAGTGCAGCCTCGTCAAGGAGTTCCCCGCTGAGGCCCCTGATCTACCCAGATGGGCGTTAGATGGTGGGTGTTTCTCAGCACTATGAGCGTCGAGAAACATCTGGCTAACCTTGTGTGCTACAGGACTCTGTCCCCATTTGGGTGGATCATGCCCTAATTGTTGTCACCGAACTGAATTGCATTTGATTACTGTTCCCGTTGGGGACACTATTCAGGAAGTGAGTCAGGACATGCAAATAGGCCAGCAGTTTGCCCACATGAATCCACAGCAATTCCCATTGCTGCTGGCATGCGATTTGCTGGAGCTGGAATTAGCACTGAAGAGCCTGATAAACTGGAGCTGCTGATAAACGTTTCACTCCCCACACACTCTCATTCCAGCCAAGAAGATGGCCCCATGAAGACCTGCCCCGTGACTCCTGAAGAGTGAGCTGGACATAATGTTGGATAGGGTGGCAGAGAGGATGGACACCCCCTTCCCCAGGGTGGGCAGTAGACTAAAGCCCGCCATCGTCAACAGGACCTGGGATGAGGTGGCAAAGGCGGACAGTTCACCGGAGGTGCAGACGGAAATGGCACAGTCTCAGAGGGACATTGCACAGTGCCAGTGAGACATGACTGACGCTATGAGGGACATGTGTCACTTGCTGAGGGATGTGTCCTAGTGTTGGTGCTCCATGGTGAGGGCATTGAGATCATGGCTCAGACGAGAGCAAACCTCCAGGACTGGCAGTGCCAGATGACAGTGGAGTGTCTGGACCTCAATCCAGCCTCACCTCTGTCCCATGGAGATGAACGGAGGAGATACAGGGAAGGTGGAGTGAAGGGAGGAGGGACAGGGAGGGTGGAGTGAAGGGAGGAGATACAGGGAAGGTGGAGTGAAGGGAGGAGGGACAGGGAGGGTGGAGTGAAGGGAGGAGGGACAGGGAGGGCGGAGTGATGGGAGGAGGGACAAGGAAGGTGGAGTGAAGGGAGGAGGGAAAGGGAAGGTAGAGTGAAGGGAAGAGGGACAGGGAAGGTGGAGTGATGGGAGGAGGGAAAGGGAAGGTGGAGTGATGGGACGATGGAGAGGGAAGGTGGAATGATGGGAGGAGGGACAAGGAAGGTGGAGTGAAGGGAGGAGGGAAAGGGAAGGTGGAGTGAAGGGAAGAGGGACAGGGAAGGTGGAGTGAAGGGAGGAGGTACAGAGGAGGTGGAGTGAACAGAAGGGAGGGACATGGAATGCGGAGTGAAGGGAGGAGGGTCAGGGAAGGTGGAGTGAAGGGAAGAGGGACAGGGAAGGTGGAGTGAAGGGAGGAGGTACAGAGGAGGTGGAGTGAACAGAAGGGAGGGACATGGAATGCGGAGTGAAGGGAGGAGGGTCAGGGAAGGTGGAGTGAAGGGAGGAGGGACAGGGAAGGTGGAGTGAAGGGAGGAGATACAGGGAAGGTGGAGTGAAGGGAGGAGGGACAGGGAAGGTGGAATGAAGGGAGGAGGGACAGGGAAGGTGGAGTGAAGGGAGGAGGGACAGGGAATGTGGAGTGAAGGGAGGAGGGACAGGGAGGGTGGAGTGAAGGGAGGAGGGACAGCAGAGGCGGAGTGAAGGGAGGAGGGACAGGGAAGGTGGAGTGAAGGGATGAGGGACAGGGAAGGTGGAGTGAAGGGAGGAGGGACAGGGAAGGTGGCGTGAAGGGAGGAGGGACAGGGGAGGTGGAGTGAAGGGAGGAGGGACAGGGAATGTGGAGTGAAGGGAGGAGGGACAGGGAATGTGGAGTGAAGGGAGGAGGGACAGGGGAGGTGGAGTGAACAGAGGAGGTACAGGGGAGGTGGAGTGAAGGGAGGAGGTACAGGGGAGGTGGAGTGAAGGGAGGAGGGACAGGGAATGTGGAGTGAAGGGAGGAGGGACAGGGGAGGTGGAGTGAAGGGAGGAGGGACAGGGAAGGTGGAGTGAACAGAGGAGGTACAGGGGAGGTGGAGTGAAGGGAGGAGGGACAGGGAATGTGGAGTGAAGGGAGGAGGGACAGGGGAGGTGGAGTGAACAGAGGAGGTACAGGGGAGGTGGAGTGAACAGAGGAGGGACAGGGAATGTGGAGTGAAGGGAGGAGGGACAGGGGAGATGGAGTGAAGGGAGGAGGGACATGGAAGGCGGAGTGAAGGGAGGAGGGACAGGAAGGTGGAGTGAAGGGAGGAGGGACAGGGAAGGTGGAGTGAAGGGAGGTGGGACAGGGAAGGTGGAGTGAAGGGAGGAGGGACAGGGAATGTGTGAGCAGCGATGGGGAAGGATGTTCCATTTGGAAGGGTGGGGGACTGGGCTGAATGTAGAGGTGGCACAGGGTGGCTGAGCTGTCGGAGGCCAGGCCTCTTAGTCGGCAAATCAGGAGATCATGAGGTTGTCCCATTATGAGGCGGCCCTGGAGCACATGTTTTCTGGACTGCCCTGCCAGTCAGGGCTCCACACCCTTTTCTTCCTGGGCACCCTCCTTATCAGATGAGGCCTGTGCTCTTCCTTCTTCTTCTCCAGCATGTCCCCCCCTCTGCTGTGCGTGTTTTGCAGGACACAACAGGCCAGCACAATGTTCAAGACTCTCCTAGGGTTATATTGGAGAGCCCCACCAGAGCAATCCAGGCATTGGGAGCATCATTATAATGGGTCTGTGCGTCGGCGTGGGGCCTCAAGACAGGTGCCATTAGCCAAGACTTCAACAGGTGACCTTTGTCGCCCAAGAGCCAACCCCTTACCGAGGGAGCGTCTCAAAGTTGCTGGGAACCTCAGAGTGCGTCAGGATAGAAGCGCGCACGCTGCTTGGGTGTTGGACGCAATCACTGCTCAGCAAACCCAACAATTTTGGAGAGTTTGTAAAAGTTTTCTTACGTTCTCGCTCCCCCTCAACAGTCATGGCGCGCAGGCCCCATTTGAAAATACCAGCCCCAAATCACGCCCGCCTGACTTCCGCCTGAGAGGGGCGGAACATTTTGGAAGGGCGTAGCATACTGCGTCCAACCACTAAGTCGATTTAAATCCATGCAAATGACGGTTTTGCATGGACCCGCTGGCACGAGGCACAAACCTGTTTTGCATTATGTGCAATTTTGCACCTGATCGCTAAATGGCAAATCCAGCCCAATATCTTTCCTTAAATAAGGGGACCAAAACTACTCGCAGTCCTCCAGATGTGATCTCCCCAGTAACTTGTACAGTTACAGCAAGGCTTCCCTACTCTTATCCTCCAGCCCCCTTGAAATAAGGGCCAGCATTCCGTTAGCCTTCCTGATTACTTGCTGCCCCTATGGGCTAGCTTTCTGCATTTCAAACACCTGTATCCCCAAGTCCCTTTGTGTTGCAGCTTTCTGCAGTTTTTTTCAATTTAAGTGACACTCTGTTCTTTTTTCTCTCTTCCAAAACGAACAACTTCACATTTTCCCACATTGTACTCCATTTGCCAACGTTTTCCCGCTTACTTAACCCATCAATATCTCTTTGCAAACTGTATCACTCTTGCAACTTGCCTTTCCACTTATTTTTGTGTCATCTGTTAATTTGGCTACAGTATATTTGCTTCCTCCAAGTCATTGTAAACAGTTGCGGTCCCAGCACTGATCCTTGTGGATCTTCACTGGTTACAGGTCGCTAAACTGAAAAAGAATCCCTTATCCCCACTCGTTGTTTCCTGCTTATTAGCCAATTCTCTATTCATGGCAATATACTACCTCCAACACCATGGGCTCTTATCTTATGACTTAACCTCTCAGAGAAGTAATGGCAAAGTGAGGGGAGGGAGGTAGTGAACAGGGTAACTCAGGGCTCTGTCGCTGTTTCTAATAAATGACCTGAACCCACAAACTCAGAGCAAAAATGTCAAAATTGCAGAAAATACCAAAAGAGGAGTGTCAGTAGAGTTAAAAGAAGGGGCTCACAGTCATAGAATGGGCTGCTTAAGAGGAGGCCAAATTTCCATGGGGTTTCTTGATTGCGAGCTCTCAGCCTAGGAAGGAAGTATCATGGAGGTATACCAGATGCCTACCGGTTTTGAAATTGGTAACCTCCAATGTTACTTTAAAATAAACGGTGGGAGTTGAACCAGTGAGTACAAGTTCAAACTCATGAAAGACAATTTTAAAACTGGTAGGGAACTTCAATTCTGATTTAATTGTTGTTGAAGATTTAAAAAAGTAAATATCTATTTATCTTTTTCTTTCTGTCTCTTTTATATCTCTCTTCGTCCCATTTTTCTTTGATTTGCTTTCTGTGCATGATTTGATATTGAATTAACAACTAACCCATCATTTCCTGATTTAGCCTCTGTGCACCTCAGCAAATATTCTTCAGTCTGATTGTTTAAGGAGATCGAGGGCTGGATTCTCCGATTTTGAGGCTATGGCCGGAGCATGTGTCTAGTCTTACGACCAAAACGTCGGCGCCGCCCCCGCACCGATGTTCCCCCTGGTGGGGGGCTAGCATCCACACCACAAAGGTTTTACCTGTAAATGCGGACGGAGACAGGCCAGGTCCGTGGCCGCACATGCGCACAGTGGCGGCCTGTGACGGCCGCACCGCACAACATGGCGCCGGCCACGCGCGGACCTGACCTGCCAGATAGTGCCCCCCTTGCCACCCCTGGACCACCCCTCATCAGTCACCCCAGCCCCCACCAAAGTCCCCCTGGCCAGCAGAACGGCTCCCCACCCCACAACTGTGGCGGCACTGGACACAGTCCGCAGCTGCCATGCGAGGTACCCCGAACGGTGTGAGCACACGCATCCCACACCATCAGGAAGTCGGCCCATCAGGGGCAGAGCATCAGGGGAGGGTCTCAGGTGACATGCTGAGGCCGTCCCAATGGCGTGTGGAATACTCAACGATGACGCCGTTTTTGAGAGGGTGGAGCATCTGAAAAACGGCGCCGCCCACGATTTTGACGTAAAAATGGATTCTCCGCCCAATCGTCAAACGCAATTTTGGCGTCGGCAATCGGAGAATCCAGCTTACCATGTTCGCACAGGGTCCAGATCCCGAATGCTGCCTGAAAGTGGCTTTCAAATCACAGCAAGTTGGCATGCGAAAGCTCATGAGAATTCGGTGGTCGAATGTAAGAATAATTAACTGCTGGTGCTGCCTGGTCAGTGCAGACTGCAAACCCTGTTTACTAGCTCCAAATTCAATTGACCAACAAATAAACATGGGCCAGGATTTTGAAACGTTATATGGTGAATTGGCCATCCGAGGAGTTGGTGTGAACACTTTGCTGCCAACACTGGCTGCCCAGCAGCCATTTAATGCTCCAGTTATCATTAATTGACAGGAGACTGACCTCCCGCCCCTCAGGAAGAAGCCGCACCCCAGGAAAAAGCTGGCAAATCTGAATGACTAATACCTCTCGAGTTCCAGCAACGGCAGAATCAGCAGTGGACAGGACTGGGACTCCAAACAGCCCCTAGAGTCTACGTCCGGGACTCAACTCCTCCCCCCCCTCCCAACCACCCCCCAACCACCCCTTTTCTGAACATCTCCGGTCAGCCAATTGTGATTGGCTGGAAACGGCCCTTAAGCGGTCATCAGTGTAGTGATATGCATCACTGTATTATGCAAGGGGTTAATGCAAATACACTACAACTAAGTAACCATTAGAGGGAGCACCAGAGTGTATATATACATAGACAAACAGGAAATAGCCTCTCTCTCTTCACAGGAATGGCAGCTGGTGAGCAGGACACAGACAGGCAGCTCAGATGTAACATAGCCTAAGTGCTGGAAAGAGAACAAACTCATAGAAATAAAGCATCTACTTCAACTGTAAGACTACGAGCTTTATTCAGACACAAGGAATAATACAATTAGTTGGCGACTTAAGGGCCACAATTGGGGCAAGGGTGTCCAGTATGGCCTAGGCCTTGCCTGTACCACCATAAAATGGTGGAGAAGTCGGGGTTGGCGAGAGGCCAGTGGGAAAGCCATCTGAAGAATTTTACAGCCATTCCTCTCCCACCTACAAACCCGCCAGTGGGGGAACATAAAATTCTGCCGATGAGTTTAGTTGCTTCTGAGAGAGAGCCACACACTCAAAATATTAAATTGTCTTTTCTCTTTTTAAATGCTGATGGAACTGCTGTATATTTCAAGCATGTTCTATTTTTGTCCCAAATTGAACAGTATAGAGTGTTGCAAACACAGTTCTGTTGAAAGAGTCTGCACCACAGACCGTCATTTGATTGTCTGGGCAATAATGAGGTTAATGAAAAGTTAAGGGGGTGTGTAGACAATCCAGGAATGTGGGAGGGACATGTATGTGGGTGGCCATTAAGCATCCCTACAATAATTGTGTTGGTGGTTGCACCCATGTCAGTACTCATCTCCTGGCACACTCACTTCATCCAAGTTAGCCAGTGTTAATCAGTGATTACTTCAGATTCCCTGCTGGAGTAAAAGTATGATATTCTTTTTAACACTTTCATTTTGAAGCATGTATTCCCACATCAGAAATGGCTGAAGGCTACTGATTATTCCTTCTTATTATTTCAAGGGATTAAGCATGACAGGGGTTTAATTTTAACTACTTTTACTTGGCATTAACAACCTTGAAATTAGTTTGATAGTCTTACTACCCTTTTAATACTGCTGACGCGACCAGCTATATTTTGGAAGGAGCCTACATAGGAACGTAGGAATTATGAGATGAAAAGAAGACCAAGGCCCACTTAGTTTGCTCTCTCCCCTGCTGATAGTCCCCTGATACAATGACAGTGGAGTTCTTGACTGATTATAGCAATCAATCCAGAACAGACCCAGAAATTATGCAAGGAAAGCCCAGTGATGATGACGTTTGGGAGTGATAGGCACAGGTTCAGCCTTGGCTCCCAGTATGCAGCACTTACCAACCTTACCACATGCCATGGCTCAATTTACCTGTGCTGAATTGCAAAATTGTTTTCTGAAATGTTCTGATATACTACTAGCTTTCCAGGCCATCCACATTTTAACATGGAAATGAGGATCTTATGATTGGATCCTTGTTGCTATGTTAGGTTGGAACTGATCACACTTCCACTGGTCGTGTACACCTCAACCGTTTCATACGCAATGGGACTGAAGAGGGATTATCAGGAACAAGAGTGCTCCAACAGGGTTTTTCTGGACTAACACCTGGAATGGGTGGATTGCCTTAGGAGGAATGGTTGGACAGGCTAAGCTTGCATCCGCTAGAGTTCAGAAGAGCAAGAGGCGACTTGATTGAAACACATAAGATTCTGAGGGGTCTTGACGGGGTGGCTGTGGAGGGAATGTTTCCATTCATGGGAGGACATGGAACTAAGGTTCAATATTTTAAAATAAGAGGTCACCCATTTCAGACAAGGAAGAAGAAAAATGTGATTTTCTCAGGGCAGTGAGTAGTGTTTGGAACTCTCTTCCTCCAAGACGATGGAAGCAGAGTCTTTGGATATTTTTGAAACAGAGGTAGATAGATAGGAAGAGGGTGAAAGGTTATTGGGGATCGGTGGAAATGTGGAGTTGAGATTACAACCAGCTCAGCCATGATCTTATGGGGTGGCAGAGCAGGTTTGAGGGGCTGAGTGGCCTATTCCTGCTCCTAATTCATCTGTTCCTAATCCAAGGGTCACTGCCACCCAGAATGACCACACTCCACACTTGTGACTCACTCCCTGCAATGTACCTTGTGGGCAACTCTTGCCTCAATCTGAGTTTTACCAGGATGCCAAAAATCACCTACCAAATTTAAAATAAGCTGAGGCTTCAAAATGACAAGGGCTGAGGTTTCTGGTGGGATGCGAGGTTTGCCATCGCATTCTGATGTTCACTCACCCAAACATCACGTCTATCCAGTCATGTTTTATCTCTTTACAGGGATTGCTGAGCTTGTACAAACCACTTCCTCTACTCGTTCCTCGCAAGCACTGTTTCTTGCTTTGTAAGTGTACTTTTAAGGGTCAATTTTACACTATTCAATGTTAATTGGTCCAGTTAACGAGGCCCCACCAGCTGCTTCTCCTGCGCCGCGCTCTCCAGCCCCCCCGCTAACACGGTTGAGCAACATTTAAGTTGCACTTGCTCAGCAAACCTCAGCCGGCTCGCAACAATGCCGCTGAGGAGGCCAGCCTCAAGATTCGGGTATGCAGACCTGAGTAGGCTGCTAGACACTGTGGAGGCTAGAAGGGATGCCCTGTTCCACCGAGGATCCAGGAGGGTCAGCCATAGCGCAGCCAGTGCTGCCTGGGACGAGGTGGAGGCAGCTGTGAGCGCCGGGAGTGTGACCAGTAGGACTGGCCTCCAGTGCAGGAAGAAGGTCAATGACCTACACTGGACAGCACATGTGAGTAGACACCAACGCTCCCCAAGGGAGCCTCTACCCCCCTTCACACACTTCCATTCCCTCCTTCACCCCTCCTCCTCCCACCACTGTGAACCACACAGGTGGCTAATGATGCCCACTCTGTGTCTCCTCAGGAAAAGCTCTCCCACAATCACCAGGCAAGGGCCCAGACAGGCAGTGGTGTGCCAGACATCCTGGGCGGGATTCGCGCCGGCGGGATGCTCCGTTCTGCCCGTGCCCGGGGATTTCCCGACGGCGTGTGGCTGCCCCACAATGGGAAACCCCATTGACCGGAAGGCGTAACGGAGAATCCCGCCGGCGGGTCGGGGCAGAAATGTGGCGTGGCGGGACGGAGAATCCAGCCCCAGGATCCTCACCACCTTCAAGGAGCATGCCCTGGAGGTGACAGGTATGGCCGAGGACAGGGCGGTCACCAACGTGGAAGCAGGCGGACCCACCCGGAGAACCTTTCAAATATGCGTTGTCATTGCCTTACTGACTGACCCATCCCTCCCCCTGACCACATGTTCATTCTCCCGCTAGACCTCCAGCCGATGGAGCTGACCCATCCCGGGTGACATCCTCTTCTGATTCCGAGGGGAACACCTCGGAGCAGAGCTCCGAGGATGCAACTTGGTATGGTCGAGTAACAGCTGTCATCCCCACCCTCCAGCAGCGCAGATACACACACCTCGGTGGGACATGTTAGTGGTCAGATTTCTGGGCACAATCTGCTAAGCACCCCACAGCCGCTGGTGTACATCAGATGGAGGCAGGAACCTTCAGGTGAGATAGCAATCAGAGGGCCTCTGGATCCCTGGACCCAGCTGAGTCCCTGTCTGATGCTGAGCCTGTGAAGAGGTCATCCTGGAGCTGATGGAGATGATAGGGAGCGGCCGGGACATTCAGAGGGAGATGTCAGCGACACTACTGCATGTCCATAGCCACTTGGAGGAGTCCGAGAAGCTACGGGCGCAGGAGATTTCGCCGACAATGTGTGGCACCGAGGCCAACACTGCCAGGGTGGTGACCGCAGTGGAGAGCCTGGAGCACGACGTCGGCACCATTAGTGAAGGTGTCCATGGCGTCGTGCAGACGGCCAAGGATGAGGGTCTCGACAGAATGTCTGCCTCTCTGGGGGATGTTACCCAGTACCAGGCTGACCTTGATGAGGTTCTATGTGGCATGTCCCTCTCTCAGGTGAGAGTGGCCGAGGTGCTGCAGAGCTTGTCCCAGTTGCAGAGTGGCATTGCCGAGGCACTGCTGTGCATGTCCCAGTCACTGAGGAGCATCGCCGAGGGCATCGACACGATGGTGCGGACCACGGGAACCGCCTGGGCTGGCAGAGACAAATGATGCAGGGGCAGTCGGGGCTCGAACCTGCTGACCTCCATCCCAAGGTGAACCCTATGGGCGCCGTGGGAGGAGGAGGCACTGGGTGCCAACCCGGACCCATCCCATGAAGTAACGACAGTAGCCACCAGCTCCCCCGCGTTCCACCCGTCTGATGAGGCCACATCTTGCAGACAGCACACGGGACAGGGCAGCACGGCTGTGCATGTGCTGCTGACAAGTGAGCCGGGGCCCTCTGGCCTCGAGGACACCCGCCAGGGGCATCAAAGGCCAGGAGCCGTGGTAAGCATCTGACTGCCTCCACCTCAGATGTTTATCCTTAGGACACACATGGACGTAGAGCGAGGAGGACAAAACACATCGAAGATCACTGAGGGCACTGGGGGAGGGGGTGGGGGGTGTAGGTAGGCGGTGAGGGGGTTGGGAGCAGCACCATCCAGAGAGCGAGGAACTGTCAAACACAATAAACGCCTTAATATTTTTAACTTTTGAAATACTGTGTTTATTCATGTATTGTCCCTGCCTTCTCTTCAATTCATAGCTCATATTCTAAGAAACATGACAAATAGAAGAAACATGGTTTCTTCTATTTTTTAGGTTAAATATTCTGGGGTTTTATTTTAAATGGTGAATGCATGTAAACATCACCTTAGCTCATTGCACAAATCCATTACTTTGAACTGATGTCACTGTCAACAAATGCAGAAGCCATGTTGTACAAATGTAATATTCCACAAAAGCGATGAGGTGAACATCCTTTAATCTCCTGTGGCCATCATGGTTTGAGGGAAGAATGTATGACTCGAGGGGGAACTTCCTACTTTTCTTCACATAATTCCATGGGATCCACAACATCCAAAAGTGGGGATTAATCTAACAATGGACTGAAATGCCAGCTTCCATCCATGGGGGGCGTTCGAATGTGAAACTTGAACAATCAGCCTTGTGACTCACAGCCAAGTGTGCTCACAACTAAGGAAGCAACTTTTTTTTTGCAATTGCTAGGGATTTTCTCTGTGCTTTGAGATGTTTTCTACATTAAAGCATTATGTAAATGCAAGTTGTTGTTGTGTTTACCTTTCCTATCACACTGCCCTTAAATCTGTGACAGCCAGAGTTCTGCTCCTCTGTCTCGATCAACATGCTCAAAACTTATATTTTCCTTTATTGGAGTTAGTACATAAACAAAACAAAATTGACTTTATCCCACAAAGGGCAGGTTGCCTGTCATGCTGTTTCTCTTTAAAGCTGCATATTTAGGAGATGAGGGCCAGAAATCATCTTTCACACATGCAGACTTTCCGCCGCACTTCTGATATCATTTCAGCAGTGATGTGGCTGTCACTCCAAGGCACTCCAAGGGAACAACCACCCACCTGATTTGTGGGTTAGGTTGTGGAGACTCTGGTTGTGAGATGGCACTACTGTTTAAAGAAATCTAGCCGTAAACTCGCCAAAATGATGTCATGACAAACGTTCCCTAATTCTTTCCTTTTATGAATGTCCTTCCTACCCCGTCCCCTTATTCATGCTATCCAAGCTCATAATAAGAGCAGGATAGCTAGCCAGCTGGCTTCTGTCAACTCTTGCTTGATCGGTATGGCAAACAGGCAGCTCGGTAGCACAGTGGTTAGCTTAGTTGCTTCACAGCTCCAGGTTCGATTCCTGGCTTGGGTCATTGTCGGTGCGGTGTCTGTACGTTCTCCCCGTGTCTGCGTGGGTTTCCTCTGGCCGCTCCGGTTTCCTCCCACAGTCAAAAGATGTGCAGGTTAGGTGGATTGGCTATGCTAAATTGTCCTTGGTGTCAAAAAAATGTTAGATGGGGTTAAGTGGATAGGGTGGAGGTGTGGGCTTAGGTAGGGTGCTCTTTCAAAGAGCTGGTGCAGACTCGATGGACCGAATGGCCTCCTTCTGCATTGTAAATTCTATGATTCAATGATTTTCATTCTTTGTTTGAAGTTACCAAAACCAAATAACTTCAAAGTAACTGGAAATCTGGAGATATGTATAATCCCATCCAACATCAGTTGTTTCATAATAGTACCTTAAGTTAAAATGACACCCTTTTCATCTCTCAACATGCCTCGCAAAGCTTTGTGGAGGAACGTTATGATAAATGCCAATTAAACTCAGATTGCTTATTTAGGAGCCGAGCATTGTAATGTTATGTTGATTAGATGACCAGGTTTTGTTCATTTTATTTATAAAGTATGGTCTACCTGGGATCTGCTTCGCTCTATATAAAACAATGACAAAATAAATATCAAAGCATTTACCAACTTCACAATCAGATTGAACTCTTTGGCACAGAGCATTTGCAAGCTTGTCATACATTTAACTCCTTGTATCAGACAAATATGTAACCACATTACACACCTACAACATTGCTGCAAAATCTTTCAGCCAGCATTTCTCTGTCCTCTTGTGTAGAATGTTCTCATTCTAAATTGTTTTAATTGGTACTTTCTGCATTTAACGCTGTCTTTCATGAATGAACTCCAAGTATTAATCTTGAACCTTTGAGGCAGCATGATAATCTCTCTCACTGTTAGATACTCATAGTAAAAATAAGACAAATAATTATCTATTTTGATCCAGTGCTACACTGTGGGTCGCATCTCAAAGCCTGTATCATTGCAGCAAAAGACGTAACAATAGGCTTTGATCATTTGACTGAAGGTCCATTTCAACATTTCCTAATTTCCAATGTCTGCTAGTCACTGTGGAGAAGGGAAATGTAAATCATTGTTTTACCTGAGAAGGAATTCATGTTGTTGCTATCCCAAATCCTGGATCACTGATCTCTCGTTCTGTGATACTGAGCGCCTAGTCCTATGTACCTAGCATATTCAACATTTTATCGAGCAATGCTTCTTATACCACAGGTCTTGGGTGGAGTTCCCCAGAAGAAGCATATAATAAACAATCTACCAGGAAGTATCAGAGAGGACTGTCAGCAGAATCTTTCTGAGTATAAATGCTTTTGAATCATATGTGTTGCACCATACAAGCTATCAAGCTATGTTAGCAATGTGGTGGAAAGTAATTACTAATGAAATGAAATAAGGAAAGTAAAGAATATGAAATAATTCTATCCATAATATGTTTGAATACAGATTCCAAAAGCTGTTGAGATTTATAAGGAAATTAACTGCTGTATTAGCTGGTAATTGAAACCCAGTCTATCCAATATCCTTTTACAAAACCCTTTAAACAATTTTCGGTGGTCAGTCAATAAGCTGAATGGATTTCTTTTAGGTATAAATAAAGAAGAATGGTGCGGAAAGATGTGATTAGTTCATTTATAAGTGAAAACTAAGCCAATGGTTTACATCTGATGATATTTTACTTAACTAACCACAGTTGAAACAGTGGCACTTTATGACACATTAGCTAGTGCATGCAAGTGTAAGCTCATGAACACAAGCCCAAATCACAGTCTTCCGAAACGTATTCCTTCCTATCGTTCACTAAGAAAAACCTATTCCGATCTTCCTGTTGTTGCTACACTAACACATGCAAGCAGCATCAACAACATAACAACATCGCCATCCCACATGTGGCATTTGTCGTGTTGGGTGTTCTGATGCACAAATGATTCAACCTGGCTGTAGATGGTACAACTCTGTTTTATTGTCTAAACAATAGTAACAACTAACTACTGGCTTGGGTACGTGCTTCACCAGCTGACCTGTGGACCCAGCCCTATCACTATCTTAGTGAGGCACTCAGCACATGGTCTATGTCTGAGTGGCACGCTGTGAGCTCTGTGCTCTGAGCTATCTCCTGGTAGAATGAGCGGGAACTGTGGTGTTCCCTGTTTTATAGTGCGTGTGCTCTCACTGGTGATTGGCTGCGATGTTATGTGTGTGCTGGTTGATCCAACTACCTGTCCATCAGTGTGTGTGTGATTGCACCATGATATGCTGATCTGGATATCATGACATCCCCCCCCCTTTCACAAGGATATGTGCCTACATGCTAATAAATATAAATGTGTACTGAGTGCATCTGAGTGTGTGTGCAATATTTACAACATGTACATGAGGCTAAACTATATACAGAGGAAGGTGTCAGGTGCAACAGAACAACGAGGTTGTACCAATAACAAAACAAATGCAATCAGCAAACGACGAGAGAAAACTTCTGGAACAATGAACGACAAGAAAAGAAACTCGTTAACAGAACTGTAAAACAATTCAGTGAGTCCAATGTGCTAACAGGCTCAGAAGTCAAGTCTCTCAGGTGGGCGACGAATTTGGGTTGACCGCCTCAACGGTGGGTCAGGATCCACCGGCTGAGGAATGGGCCTGGTCACGGGCGAGAGAGGAAGAGGCAGAGTGGCAGGAAGCTCAACAAAGTCGACATCAGCGACAACAGGAGGGCGTGGCACCGGTGCCTGATCTCGTAGCGAGCGCGGAACCAGATGAAGGGCCCATCGATTACAGCGGCGAATGGAGCCATCAGACATACGAACCAGGAATGAGCAGGGAGCCACGTGGCGGAGAACCTCAGCGGTTGCCGACCAGCCACCCTCTGGTAGATGTATGTGGACGTTGTCTCCCGGCGCTAGGGCAGGAAGATCAGTCGCCCAAGCGTCATGTGCCACCTTCTGCTGAGTTGTTGCATTCTTCGCAATACTGGAGCATAGTCGAGGTCAGGAACATGAATGGACGGCACAGTGGTCCTGAGGGTGCGACCCATCAACAGCTGGGCTGGCGAGAGACCCGCAGACAGTGGGGCCGAGCGATAGGCCAACAGGGCTAAACAGAACTCAGATCCGGCATCAGCAGCCTTGCAGAGGAGCCACTTCACAATGTGGATGCCCTTTTCTGCCTAGCCATTCGACTGAGGATGCAAGGGACTGGACATCACGTGCGTGAAGTTGTATGAAGTGGCAAAGGAAGACCATTCTTGGCTCGCAAAGCAAGGCCTGTTGTCAGACATGATGGTGAGCGGAATCCCATGGTGAGCAAAGGTTTCTTTGCATGCCTGGATGACAGCTGATGACATTGTTTCGTGCAGGCGTATGACCTCCAGATAACTTGAGAAGCAGTCAATAAGAATAATGTAGTCCCTGCCGAGCGCATGAAAGAGGTCCACGCCATCTTCGCCCAGGGGGACGTGACCAACTCATGGGGTGAAGGGTTTCAGGGGGCTGCACCGGCTGAAACCTTTGGCAGGGTGGGGCAGTTGAGCACCATGTTGGCGATGTCATCGCTGATGCCCGGCCAGTACACAGCCTCACGGGCCCTCCGCCTGCACTTTTCAACTCCGAGATGGCCTTCGTGCAGTTGTTCGAGGACAAGCCGGTGCATGCTGTGTGGAATCACAATCCAGTCCAACTTCAAGAGGACACCATCAATGATGGCCAAGTCGTCCCGGACATTGTAAAATTG
Organism: Scyliorhinus torazame; assembly: GCF_047496885.1. Classification (NCBI taxonomy): domain Eukaryota; kingdom Metazoa; phylum Chordata; class Chondrichthyes; order Carcharhiniformes; family Scyliorhinidae; genus Scyliorhinus; species Scyliorhinus torazame. The sequence goes on from NC_092717.1 coordinate 87,915,355, forward strand.
TGGGCACTGCCCCTTGAGCCACCCTTCCGTCATGTGGCACATCACACGCTGTAGAAGGGGGTCAGTCGCAGTAACACGGTGAATGTGGGCCAGACGTGCATCAGTGGCCGGCAGATTGGCCGATGTGAAGGCTACTTGTGTGTCGACTTAACAAACGAACCCCTCCCAGTCGAGCGGTGTGTTGACCACCCTGGACAGAGCATCATTGATGATGAGATCCTTCCCCGGGGTGTAGACAAGTTGGAAGTCGTACCTCCGGAGCTTGAGCAGAATGCGCTGGAGGCGAGGGGTCATATCGTTGAGGTCCTTCTGAATGATGCCGACCAGGTGGTCAGTCTCCACAGTGAACTGCAGAAGACCATATACATAGTCGTGAAACTTGTCGATGCCAGTCAACAGGCCTAGGCACTCCTTCTCAATCTGTGCATAGCACTATTCTGTGGGGGTCATGGCCCGCGACGCATAGGCGACCGGAGCCCATGATGCGGTGTCGTCCCGTTGCAGGAGTACCGCCCCAATGCCAGACTGGCTGGCGTCAGTTGAGACCTTTGTTTCCCGTGTGGTATCGAAAAACGGCAGTACCGGGGCGGTGGTGAGCTTGACCTTGAGCTCCTCCCATTCACTCTTGTGTGCGGGCAGCCACTGGAATTCCGTTGTCTTTTTGACCAGGTGGCGAAGAGCAGTCGTGTGCGAAGCAAGGTTGGGAATGAACTTCCCCAGGAAGTTGACCATCCCGAGAAAGCGCAGCAATGCCTTCTTGTCTGACGGCTGCTGCATGGCTGCGATGGCTGCCACTTTGTCGGCATCCGGCCGCACACCCGGCCGGGAGATGTGGTCCCCCAAAAACTTTAGCTCAGTCTGGCCAAAAGAGCACTTGGCTCGGTTAAGGTGCAGGCCCTGATCCCGTATCCGAGCAAAGACACCCTGGAGACGACTGATGTGCTCCTGTGGTGTGGTGGACCAGATGATAACGTCGTCGACGTAGACGCGTACCCCTTCGATGCCCTCCATCATCTGTTCCATGATGCGATGGAACACCTCGGAGGCCGAGATGATGCCGAATGGCATCCTATTGTAGCAGTATCTGCCAAATGGAGTGTTGAAAGTGCACAGCTTCCTGCTGGACTGATCCAGTTGAATCTGCCAAAAGCCCTTTGAGGCATCAAGCTTGGTAAATATTTTTGCCCGAGACATTTTGCTCGTGATTTCTTCTCGTTTGGGTATGGGGTAGTGTTCCCTCATAATGTTGTGATTCAAATCTTTTGGGTCGATACAGATCCGGAGCTCGCCGGAGGGCTTCTTGACGCACACCATGGAGCTGACCCATGGCGTTGGCTCCGTGACCTGGGAACGCACTCCTTGGTCCGGCAGGTCCTGCAGCTGCTGTTTGAGGCGGTCCTTGAGTGGTGCTGGGACCCTACGAGGTGCGTGAATGACCGGGGTGGCATCCGGTTTGAGACGTATTTTGTACGTGTAGGGCAGTGTGCCCATACCCTCGAAAACCTCCTGGTTGTGCGCGAGGAGTGAGTGGAGCTGCGCCCTAAAGTCTGCATCCGGGAAATCGGACGTGCCTTCTGGAGACAGAGTGTGTACCCGCTGAACGAGGTGGAGGATCTTGCACGCCTGTGCGCCTAACAGAGAGTCCTTCGAGGATCCTACGATTTCAAATGATAATGTGGCTTTGTGTGAGTTGTGTGTAACTTCGAGCTGGCAGGACCCCGTGGCCGGGATGACGTTTCCATTGTAGTCAACCAGCTGACAGTGGGATGGCAGAATCGATGGTTTAACCTTCAAGGTCTGGAAGGCTGACCATGCGAGGAGGTTGGCGGAGGCACCAGTGTCCAGGCGAAATGTGATCTGTGATCGGTTGACCGTTAGGGTGGCACACCACTCATCGCCCGGATCAATGCTGTGCACTGGCAGCGGCTGGTGGTTCCGACTTGGGGACATCCAGTTCTTGTGGATTACCGCAACGCGGAAGGGCTCCCTGTCTTCGGTATCGCTGGTCTGCATACTATCTGGATATGACTCAGTGTAGGGGGGCTGAATCACCCGCACGTCCCTGCGAGGCTGGCGGAATTGTTGGGAGTTGGCAGGTTGAGCTGCTCGACAGCAGGCAGCATAGTGGCCCTTCCTGCCACAGCGGAGGCATTGGCGCGCTTTGGCCGGACATTGCCGCTTTAAGTGGGCGGAGCCACAGTTGTCGCACGGTGTGACGTCATGGCGTTCGTTGCGCCACAACGCATGTGCGGTGCGGTCCTGCATAGAGCGTGCCTGCGCATCACGTCCTTCTGCGTCAACGTCCCCTCTTTTGGCGCGTACAAGCGCGGGAGGCCTCGGAAAGCGCGCAAAATGGCCGCCCTCGTCCGGGCCGGGGGCCGGGAGGAACTCGATCGACTGGACCCGCTCCGCCTTGTAGGACCCGTGCCGTGCCGTTTCGGCTGCCTGGATTTGGGAGTACCAGGTGGTCGCATTCTCATGGAGGACGCAGGTCTCGATGGTAGTCGCTAGGGTGAGGCGCTTTATTTTAAGGAGCTGCTGGCGTAGGGTGTCCGAGATGACCCCAAAAATTATCTGATCCTGTATCATGGAGTCGGAGGTGGCCTCATAGCCGCAGGACTGCGCGAGGATTTGGAGGTGTGTCAAGTAAGATTGGAAAGGCTCATCCTTACCCTGCAGGCGCTGCTGGAAGAGGTACCTCTCGAAGCTCTCATTGACTTCCACGCTGAAGTGTTCCTCGAACTTCAGAAGCACCATTTTATATTTTGTTTTGTCCTCGCCTTCCGCGAATGCCAGGGAGTTGTAGATGTGGATGGCGTGTTGCCCCGCCATGGAGAGGAGGAGGGTGATCTTCCTGGTGTCCGATGCATTCTCGCTGTCTGTGGCTTCTAGGAAGAGCTGGAAGCGCTGTTTAAACAGCTTCCAGTTTACGCCAAGATTACCAGTGATTCGGAGCGGCTGCGGCGGGCTGATGTTTTCCATGGAGCAGGATGGCGGATTTCTGAAAGGGTGCAGGTAGGTCTCACAGTCGCTGGTTAGCGCCCACTACTGGTATCATGTCGTGTTGGGTGAACTGATGCACAAATGATCCAACACGGCTGTAGATGGTACAACTCTGTTTTATTGTCTAAACAACGGTAACAACTAACTGCTGGCTTGGGTACGTGCTTCACCAGCTAATCTGTGGACCCAGCCCTATCACGATCTTAGTGAGGCACTCAGCACATGGTCTATGTCTGAGTGGCACGCTGTGAGTTCTGTGCTCTGAGCTATCTCCTGGTAGAATGAGCGGGAACTGTGGTATTCCCTGTTTTATAGAGCGTGTGCTCTCACTGGTGATTGGCTGCGATGTTATGTGTGTGCTGGTTGGTCCAACTGCCTGTCCATCAGTGTGTGTGTGATTGCACCATGATATGTTAATGTGGATATCATGACAGCATTATTGGCACTATGCCTTCAGCTATCTAGACCGAGGTTCTGGAATTCCCACTCTAAACCCCTCAGCCATCTACTCCTCCCTGTTCTCCTTCAAGATCCTCTTATAACCCCATGATTTTGATAAAGTGCTGATCATCCTTCCTGGTCTGTGTTCCTTTCACTTAGCTTGCCTCTGGGAAGTGCTGTGCAAATGTAAGTTGTAATGTCTTTGCTGTTGAGGTTATAAGGTTTGGCAGAGACACCAATGTTTACTTCTAATTTCTTGTGTGACACTTTCAAATGTATTTCAAATACATTCACATCCGTTTAAAAGATAAAAATTATACTGAATTTATTCAAGCAAATAAAAAATTAATCACTCCTGAACCGTTTTTTGATCCAAAAAAGGGTGTGGAAAATGACTTCAAGGAATGTCAGTAGAGATTATTAATTATCCAACAATATTATTACTGAGAATGCTTGAATGTCTAAGAACTGTTCATAACGAGATCAGGAACTGTCAATTTGGAATACTGTAAGAACAAAGAACAAAGACCAATACAGCACAGGAACAGGACTTTCGGCCCTCCGAGCCTGTACTGGTCATGATACCAACCTTTGCCAAAACCCTCAGCACTGCCTTGTGCCGTATCCCTCTATACCCGTCCTATCCATGGGTTCATTTGGCTGACATTACTAGTCATTATTAATATGTACTAGGTACACATAAAACCAACTGAGAATTCAGAAGAAATGTTGTTACTCAGAGAATGGTTAGAATGAGGAGTCCACTACCAGAGAGAGGAGGTGAGACAAATAGTATAGTTGCATTTAAGGGGGAAACTAGAGAAATGCAAAGGAGAAAGAAATGGAAGGACTTTTTTAAAAATGTGTTCATGAGATGTGGGTGTCACTGGCTAGACCAGCATTTATTGCCCATCCCTACTAGCCCTTGCGAAGGCGGTGGTAAGCTGCCTTCTTGAACCGCTGTAGTGCATGTGTTGTAGGACTGTTGTATAATGTTGATGGGGTTAGATGAAGAGGGGTGGTCGGAGGCTCTTTGGCAGGATGACCCCTTGGGCCGAATGGTCTGTTTCCATGCTGTAAGTACTATGTAATTATAAAATGAAACTTCTGGCACGGGGCATTCCCTATAAAGTAAAAACAGGATCACACAGGCAGTGATCTGGAACCAGTGAGGAGCAAATTAGTTCTTGTTCTGCTGTCAAAGTCTTCCGTGATGTGAATTTGAACAGGGCGATAATGGTACTGTGAAAACAAGTCACTGCTGCACTAGCCAAAACTAGCTGCAGCACCATAACTGCTGCCCCATTTAAGATCAGCAAACTGAATACAGCCTCAAATTTAATCTGGGCCTTGTGAACTGCATGCCAAATTTTATTTTTCCGAATGATTCAGCCAAAATTGCTATAACCGGTTCTAACGATAGCTAAAATTTGAAGCAAAATTGAAGCCCATTGCATATCAAATTCCCCTTATTTTGCATTAGGTTTAAAAGCACCCTGCTGAAAGCCCACTAACATATTGGGGCTTGGGCCAAACTTGCGAGACCTGTCCCATAGACGAGTCAAGCATAAGCTGGGCATAATCACTGAATCATACCTTAGCGTCAGGGGAGCATGGCCCTTGGAGTCAACGTTTGATGGGATCGTCCCAGCCCCCTTAAGATGGAGCTGGGAGGAAACTTTGAAATATTTGGTGTCAGGTTCCTAACACTCTCCCACCTTTGTGCCGTTCTGCTGGAGACAGGCTCTAAGCAGCATTGGTTGATCACCCAGAAGTGCCAGGTAGTCAGTTAGGCTGAATTAATTACCCACTTATGGTCAACATGCCCGTTGCCAGAACCTTCCCTTCATCGGACTACCCACGTCTGAATCAAGAGGTCGTCGGCAACTAGTAATTGACTTCCTGGTGGCAGGCCAGAGGATCAGTTGTATCTCATCTTATTGAACCTAGTATTGACATGCATGACTGAAAGGGCTGCAGCCACCCCACATCAATGGCCCAAAAAGCTGTGGACCTTCTTCATTTCAAACGCCAACCTCGCTAAATTTCTCCGCACCGCCACTCTCCTCAACCTCACAAGAAGAAGTGTGTGTTCCGTATAAACCACTTAGCCATCCTCGGCTACGTGGTCCAGAACGCATGCGCCTCCTCATGGAGCTCCCCCTCTCCCACTGCCCCAAGGCCCTCAAACGTTGCCTGAGGTTCTTCTCATATTACGCGCAGTGGGTCCCAAACTATGCGGACAAGGCCCGCCCACTCATACAGTCCACTCATTTCCCCCTGACGGCCGAGGCCCAACGGGCTTTCGCCCGGATCAGAGCTGATATTGCCAAAGCTGGAATGCACCCTGTAGCCGATTCACTTCCTTTCCAAGTAGAAAGTGACGCATCAGACGTCGCCCTTGCCGCCACCCTCAATCCCAGTTACAAAAGCGTCCCGCAATCCCAGTTACAAAAGCGTCCCGCATAAGGAGATCCGAGTGCTCTTTCGCTGTAACGTCCTGGCAGTCACAGTCCCGAACTAGTGGGATCAGGGCCCTCCAGAAGTCCTCGATTGACTCACCAGGTAGTTGAGTACGCGTTGCGAGCACATGTCTGGCGAAGAGCGTGTTCGTCTTCTGTTCATAATTTTCTTTGAGTCGAGTCATGGCATCAGCATAATTGGGCGCATCCTGGATCAGCGGGAAGACTTTGGAGCTGAGTCTGGAGTACAATATTTGGATCTTCTGAGCCTCTGGAACAGAGTTCGGCGCCACGTTGATATACACTTCAAAACATGCCAGCCAGTGCTGGAAGTCCTTTCTGGCGTCGCTTGCATGTGGATCCAGCTGCAGGCGATCTGGTTTAATCCGGAGGTCCATCTTCTGAATCTGATACTAATAAATTGAGGCACGATCAATTTGACTGGAGACGAAGTTGAATCCAAACTGAGGCTTTATTAATATCAGATGTGTGGCCTCCCACAGCAGCTGGCGAAATGGCTGCGAGCTGGAGGCCACGCATATTTATAACCCGCCTCCTGGGCGGAGCTAGCATGCAGGGGCCACAGGTGAACCTGTAGTGCAGGGTCTACCGTACAACCTCTAATATCAGAACACAGTGGTTTACCACAGAGTCAATATGTTTGTTTGTGAATAAGAAACCATGTTTAAATAAAATAATTTTGAGGTAATTACGAACAAGGTGGATAAAAGGGAACCTCTCAATGTACTGCATCTGGCTTTTCAGAAGGTATTTGATAAGGTGCCACACCAAGGATGATTACACAAGGTAAGAGCCATTGTGTAGGGGTTAACGTATTAGCATGGAAAACCTAGCTAACAAGAAGCAGGAGTAAATGGTTTGTTTTAGGATTTCCAAGCAGTAACTAGTGGAGTGCAAAACGGATCAGTATGGGGGCCTCAAGTGTTTACAATCTATATCAGTAATTTAGATGAAGGGGCTGAATGTATGGTAGCTAAATTTGCTGATGACCCCAAGAGAGGTAGCACAGTAAGTTGTCAATAGGAGTTTAGAGAGTCCGCAAAGGGACAGAAATGGATCAAATGAGTGAGCAACAATTTGGCAAATGGAGTATAATGTGGGAAAATTGGAACGCGTCCACTTTGGCAAGAAAAATGGAAACGCAGTATTCTATTTAAATTGAGAGAGATTGCAGAACTCTGAGGTACAGAGGAATCTCGGAGTCCTGGTACAGGAAACAAAAAGAGGTTGGTGTGCGGGTGCAGCAAGTGAGGAGGGCAAATAGAATGTTGGTGTTTATTGCAGAGGGTGTCATGATATTCAAACACACACATCATGATAGACACACCAACAGACAAATCAGAACACACAACACCACAACCAATCACAGAAAGATATAAAAGCACAAACACGACACCTGGTGGTCAGTATTAGCTGGAGACGAGGACCAGGACAGACCTGCTACACGACACACTCAGGGAGACAGCACGTGCAGAGTATCCAGAACGAACTGTATATAAGAGTTAAAATAAAATAGAGTTGTACCACATACAACTGTGTTGGCTCATCTGTGCACCAGAGAACCCAACACCACAGAGGGAATGTAATATTAAAAGTGGAGACGTTTTACGACAGCTGTACACAAAGGGCCTTGGTGAGACCACGTCTGGAGTACAATGTAACATTTGGTCTCCTTATTTGAAAAGGGTATATGCAGTTCAGAGAAGGTTCAATAAACTCATTCCTGGGATGAGGGACAAAACCTATGAAACTAGTTTAAACAAGTGAGGCCTATGCCCATTGGAGTTTAGCAGAATGAGAAACATTATTGTTATTCTAATTGAAACGTTTAAGATCTTGAGGAGACTTAATAGTGTGGATACCGGGAGGATGTTTCCTCTTTGGGGGAGACTAGAACCAGGGGACACAATTTAGAACAAGAGGTCTCCATTTAATGATGGAAATGAGAAGCAAACAATTTCTCTCAGAGGGTTGTTAGTTTGTATCCTCAGAAGAGAGGGGAGGATCGTCTTTGGATTTATTCAAGATGGAGTTAGATAGATAAGGGAGGACTATGGGTGCAGACAGGAAAGTCACACTGAGGCCCTAAACAGATCAGCCACGGTCTTATTGAATGGCGGAGCAGGTTCAAATAGGCGAATGTCCTCCTCCTGCACCAAATCCCATGTGTTTATGTTCCTACTACCAGGCACATGAAAACAATGGAACTGGCAACTTCCCCTCTAAGCCGCACACCGGATTTGAAACTACATTGTTAGTCTTTCATTGCCACTGTGACAAAACCCTGGCACTCCCACCCCTACAGCACTGTGGGTGTCCCTACATCACATAGACTGCAGCAGGTTCAGGAATGCGGCTCACCGCCACTTTCTCAAGGATAATTGATGATGGGCAATAAAAACCAGCTTCACTAGTGACACTTACGATCCACAGACACTCACATATACACAATCTTGAAAATCAGTATGTATCATTCTCATGACACAATTCGATGTTTCAGTTTACTTTTGTCAACATCTGTGAAAGCTATCACCCAGTTTATGATTGAATGTGTCATGACTCAGCACTATTTTAATTGTATACTTGATGAACTACTAAATGTAGTTGCAATTCCAGTCAGTCTCCATGGGATCAGAGCAGAGTAAAAATATAATTTCAAACTGTCCTTTCTTTTAAGGTTGCATTACCTTAATTTGAAAAAAATTACAGCTCAGTTCGGAAGACTATTTTGGACAGTTTTAAATGTTAACGTGTATTTTGCAGTTGTTAGCATGCATTTTGCAGTGTAAGGGAATCCAGAAAAAGAAGCATAACCTCAAACTTAGAGTTTGGCCATTTAGGAGTGAATTCAGAAAGTATTTTCCCATACAACGTTTGCTGGAAACTCTTTCACCTAAAAGACAGTCGTTGATGGGCCAATTAAAATTTTCAAGACTGACATTTTTTTGTTGGTAAGAATACCAAGGAATGTAGAACAAGGCCGGTAAATGGATTTGAGACATAGCTTATCCATGATCTAATTGGAAGAACATCCTAAAGGAGCTGAGGGGCACATTCCTGTTCCTGTAAGATAGCCCACTTATAGCACTCTTGTTTGTCCCATGTCCATCATAAAGTGGGCATACCCCAGTTTTGTGTATCTATGCTGATCAAGATCCTGTTGTGTAATATTAAGGCCTCCTGGTTGGAGCATTCTCGGGATAAAGTGACGAACGAACAGTTGTTGAGCCTCTTGGGCTTGTCTAGGTAGATGCTAGGGCAGTCATTTTCAAAGTCAGGGTCACGTCCCGCGGGTGGGATGCGGGTGGGTGTCGAGAGGGTCACAGAGCCATCCATCGCGGTGTTCCCAATCGCGGGAATTAACACACAACGGCCACAGGAGCCGGCTTTTACAAATGGCGGCTGCGAGCAGCTTTACAAATGACGGGCGCGTCCTGCTTTAAAAATGCGGGCACGCTGCACATGCGTAACCGCTCATTAGTGCGCATGCCCGGAGCCCAGTGAGAAACATCGCCTCCTCCTGACGTCAGTAAACACAGAGGAGAGGGGAAGGTTATTTTGATGGTGGAATGAAGGTAGTGGAAATAGCTGAGGAAGATCAGGTAAATGCAAGGCTGGTAGGATGGAATGTGAGGATCTTATTGACGAAGGGCAAGGAGTGAGAGCTGAAGCACAGGAAATGGGATGGATCCCATCGAGGGAGCTGTCTATCGTAGTATAATACAATGCTGAGCTCAACTAAAAGGAGGACAATTCAGACTCACTGGTGTGGAAGATGGCATCATCAGAGAACATGCTAGATAAAGTGGGAGACAGTAACGGTGTTCTCAAAAGAAATGGGGTCGGAGGAATTAAAATCTCTGAAGGGGCTTGTAATAGGTGTCTGCAGGAGGTTCATCCCCAACTCTGGAGGAAGGAGAGAGGGAGAGAGAAAGGGAAGGAAAGAGTAAGTAGTGGACCAAATATAGATAAATGGTGTAGCGCATAATGACTTACGAGAGAGACGAGAAGTGATGAAGTCGATTCAGGCTTTATTAAGTGAGACTTGTCCCCAGCAGCTCAGCAACAGAATGAAGCGGCGGGGAGAAGCTCGGGTTCTTATACTCCGCCTTCAGGGCGGAGCCAGGAGTCGGCAGCCAACCAGGACCCGGGATCTGTCAGCCAATAGCATCACGGCTTCAGAGTCCCACATGACCCCTAATACATACCACCACATTCACCCCTTGTTAAAAAGGAACCCGGCGGGGTGGTGGTTCGCATGGTGGTAGGGGTTTACAAGGCTGGCCCTGGAAGGAAAATTTCGGACATTTTACTACAGTTTTAGCCCTACACTGGGCTATGTACAAGTTTGTGCAAAACTATTTACAATATTAGCAAAAAAGTTATTTTTTTTTGTTACAACAACATTCTTGGTGTCAAGTGGATTCCACGAGTCGAGCGGGCGGTCTGGTCTTCCTCCTCGATCGCCTCAGCCCTGGTGGTGGTGCAGGTGCTTGTTCGGGCGTTGTCGTCTCCGGGAGCGTTTCGGTGTTTGTTCCTGTTTTACTCCTGGGCGGGCACGGGAGGAGGACCGATCCCCCCGGAAAGGGGGCGGTCGCGGGGTGCGCCAGTGGCAGGGAGGGGATGATCGGTATCGGGGGGGTGTGTGTGTTGCCGGCGGGCACCAGGTCCCGCAGGGAGACCGTGTCCTGTCGGCCGTCGGGGTACGCCACGTAGGCGTACTGCGGGTTCGCGTGGAGAAGGTGAACCCTCTCGACCAACGGGTCCGATTTGTGCGCCCGCACATGTTTCCGGAGCAAGATGGGTCCTGGGGCAGCCAGCCAGGTCGGCAGCGACGTTCCGGAGGAGGCCTTCCTGGGGAAGACAAGGAGGCGCTCATGAGGCGTTTGGTTAGTGGTGGTACACAGCAGCGACCGGATGGAGTGGAGAGCATCCGGGAGGACCTCCTGCCACCGGGAAACTGGGAGATCCCTGGACCGTAGGGCCAGTAGGATGGTCTTCCAGACCGTGCCGTTCTCCCTTGCCCGTTCCCCCGGGGGTTGTAGCTGGTCGTACTGCTCGAGGCTATGCCCTTGCTGAGCAGGAACTGGCGCAGCTCGTCACTCATGAAGGAGGACCCCCTGTCGCTATGGATATACGCGGGGCAACCGAACAGTGTGAATATGGTGCCAAGGGCTTTAATGACTGTGGCCGCTGTCATGTCGGGGCAGGGGATGGCGAAGGGGAAACGAGAGTACTTGTCCACCACGTTCAGGAAGTACGTATTGCGGTCAGTGGAGGGGAGGGGCCCTTTGAAATCCAAACTGAGGCGTTCAAAGGGGCGGGAAGCCTTGATCAGGTGCGCTCTATCCGGCCTGAAAAAGTGCGGTTTGCACTCTGCGCAGATGTGGCAGTTCCTGGTGACTGTACGGACCTCCTCCACAGAGTAGGGGAGGTTGCGGGACTTAACGAAATGGTAGAATCGAGTGATCCCCGGGTGGCAGAGGTCCTCGTGGAGGGCTTGGAGGCGGTCTATTTGTGCGTTGGCACATGTGCTGCGGGATAGGGCATCGGACGGCTAGTTCAGCTTTCCGGGACGGTACAAGATCTCATAGTTGAAGGTGGAGAGCTCGATCCTCCACCTTAAGATCTTGTCATTTTAAATTTTGCCCCGCTGTGCATTATCGAACATGAAGGCTACCGACCATTGGTCGGTGAGGAGAGTGAATCTCCTGCCGGCCAGGTAATGCCTCCAATGTCGCACAGCTTCCACTATGGCTTGGGCTTCCTTTTCCACTGAGGAGTGGCGGATTTCTGAGGCGTGGAGGATCCGGGAGAAAAAGGCCACGGGTCTGCCCGCTTGGTTAAGGGTGGCCGCCAGAGCTATGTCGGATGCGTCGCTCTCGACCTGGAAGGGGAGGAACTCGTCGATGGCGCGCATCGTGGCCTTTGCGATATCCGCTTTGATGCGGCTGAAGGCCTGGTGAGCCTCTGTCGACAGGGGAAAGGTAGTGGACTGTATTAGCGGGCGGGCCTTGTCTGCATACTGGGGGACCCACAGGGCGTAATAAGAAAAGAAGCCCAGGCAACGTTTCAGGGCTTTGGAGCAGTGGGGGAGGGGAAATTCCATAAGGGGGCGCATGCGTTCGGGGTCGGGGCCTATTATCCCATTGCGCACTACGTATCCCAGGATGGCCAACCGGTTTGTGTTAAAAACGCACTTTTCCTCGTTGTATGTGAGGTTCAGGGCGTTAGCGGTCTGGAGGAACTTTTGGAGGTTGCCGTCATGGTCCTGCTGATCGTGGCCGCAGATGGTTACGTTGTCGAGATACGGGAACGTGGCCTGCATATTTGGCAGGAAGGATCAAGGAAAACCCAAAAGCTTTCTATAGGTATGTCAGGAATAAGCGAATGACTAGGGAAAGAGTAGGACCAGTCAAAGACAGGAATGGGAAATTGTGTGTGGAGTCTGAAGAGATAGGCGAGATACTAAATGAATATTTTTCGTCAGTATTCACTCAGGAAAAAGATAATGTTGTGGAGGAGAATGCTGAGCCGCAGGCTAATAGAATAGATGGCATTGAGGTGCGTAGGGAAGAGGTGTTGGCAATTCTGGACAGGCTGAAAATAGATAAGTCCCCGGGACCTGATGGGATTTATCCTAGGATTCTCTGGGAGGCCAGGGAAGAGATTGCTGGACCTTTGGCTTTGATTTTTATGTCATCATTGGCTACAGGAATAGTGCCAGAGGACTGGAGGGCAGCAAATGTGGTCCCTTTGTTCAAAAAGGGGAGCAGAGACAACCCCGGCAACTATAGACCGGTGAGCCTCACGTCTGTAGTGGGTAAAGTCTTGGAGGGGATTATAAGAGACAAGATTTATAACCATCTAGATAGGAATAATATGATCAGGGATAGTCAGCATGGCTTTGTGAAGGGTAGGTCATGCCTCACAAACCTTATTGAGTTCTTTGAGAAGGTGACTGAACAGGTAGATGAGGGTAGAGCAGTTGATGTGGTGTATATGGATTTCAGCAAAGCGTTTGATAAGGTTCCCCACGGTAGGCTATTGCAGAAAATACGGAGGCTGGGGATTGAGGGTGATTTAGAGATGTGGATCAGAAATTGGCTAGCTGAAAGAAGACAGAGGGTGGTAGTTGATGGGAAATGTTCAGAATGGAGTACAGTCACAAGTGGAGTACCACAAGGATCTGGGGCGAAATTCTCCCCCAACGGCGGGATGCCCGCCGACTGGCGCCAAAGCCGGCGCAAATCAGACGGGCATCGCGCCGGCAAAAAGGTGCGGAAGTCTCCGCATCTTTGGCGGCCTAGCCCCAACATTGAGGGGCTAGGCCGACGCCGGAGGGATTTCCGCCCCGCCAGCTGGCGGAAATGGCGTTTGTTGCCCCGCCAGCTGGCGCGGAAATGCGGCGCATGCGCGGGAGCGTCAGCGGCCGCTGAAAGTTTCCCGCGCATGCGCAGTGGGGAGAGTCTCTTCCGCCTCCGCCATGGTGGAGGCCGTGGCAGTGGCGGAAGGGAAAGAGTGCCCCCACGGCACAGGCCCGCCCGCGGATCGGTGGGCCCCGATCGCGGGCCAGGCCACCGTGGGGGCACCCCCCGGGGTCAGATCGCCCCGCGCCCCCCCCCCAGGACCCCGGAGCCCGCCCACGCTGCCTGGTCCCGCCGATAAATACCAGGTTTGATTTACGTCGGCGGGACAGGCAATTCCTGGGCGGGACTTCGGCCCATCCGGGCCGGAGAATCCAGCGGGGGGTCCCGCCAACCGGCGCGGCTGGATTCCCGCCCCCGCCCAATCTCCGGGAGCGGAGACTTCGGCGGGGGCGGGGGCGGGATTCACGGCGGCCAACGGCCATTCTCCGACCCGGCGGGGGGTCGGAGAATGACGCCCCTGTTCTGGGGCCGTTGCTGTTTGTCATTTTTATCAATGACCTAGAGGAAGGCGCAGAAGGGTGGGTGAGTAAATTTGCAGACGATACTAAAGTCGGTGGTGTTGTCGATAGTGTGGAAGGATGTAGCAGGTTACAGAGGGATATAGATAAGCTGCAGAGCTGGGCTGAGAGGTGGCAAATGGAGTTTAATGTAGAGAAGTGTGAGGTGATTCATTTTGGAAGGAATAACAGGAATGCGGAATATTTGGCTAATGGTAAAGTTCTTGAAAGTGTGGATGAGCAGAGGGATCTAGGTGTCCATGTACATAGATCCCTGAAAGTTGCCACCCAGGTTGATAGGGTTGTGAAGAAGGCCTATGGAGTGTTGGCCTTTATTGGTAGAGGGATTGAGTTCCGGAGTCGGGAGGTCATGTTGCAGCTGTACAGAACTCTGGTTCGGCCGCATTTGGAGTATTGCGTACAGTTCTGGTCACCGCATTATAGGAAGGACGTGGAGGCTTTGGAGCGGGTGCAGAGGAGATTTACCAGGATGTTGCCTGGTATGGAGGGAAAATCTTATGAGGAAAGGCTGATGGACTTGAGGTTGTTTTCGTTGGAGAGAAGAAGGTTAAGAGGAGACTTAATAGAGGCATACAAAATGATCAGGGGGTTAGATAGGGTGGACAGTGAGAGCCTTCTCCCGCGGATGGAAATGGCTGGCACGAGGGGACATAGCTTTAAACTGAGGGGTAATAGATATAGGACAGAGGTCAGAGGTAGGTTCTTTACGCAAAGAGTAGTGAGGCCCTACCTGCTACAGTAGTGAACTCGCCAACATTGAGGGCATTTAAAAGTTTATTGGATAAACATATGGATGATAATGGCATAGTGTAGGTTAGATGGCTTTTGTTTCGGTGCAACATCGTGGGCCGAAGGGCCTGTACTGCGCTGTATTGTTCTATGTTCTATGTTCTAACCCGTGCTGGTCAACCATTCGGTCCATCTCCCGTTGGACGACCGAGACCCCGTTTGTGACACCAAATGGGACCCTTAGGAAGTGGTATAGACGCCCATCTGCCTCGAAGGCTTTGTACTTGCGATCACCTGGGTGGATGGGGAGCTGATGGTAGGCGGACTTGAGGTCCACGGTGGAGAAAACCTTATACTGGGCAATCCGATTTACCATGTCGGATATGCGGGGGAGAGGGTACGCATCTAGCTGTGTGTACCTGTTGATGGTCTGACTGTAGTCTACGACCATCCTTTGCTTCTCCCCGGTCTTTACTACTACCACCTGGGCTCTCCAGGGACTATTGCTGGCCTGGATTATGCCTTCCTTCAGCAACCGCTGGACTTCAGACCGAATAAATATCCGGTCCTGGGCGCTGTACCGTCTGCTCCTAGTGGCAACGGGTTTGCAATCCGGGGTGAGGTTTGCAAACAAGGACGGCGGTTCAACCTTGAGAGTTGCGAGGCCTCAGATAGTGAGTGGGGGTATTGGGCCGCCGAATTGAAATGTTAGGCTCTGCAGGTTACACTGGAAATCTAATCCCAGTAATGTGGGCGCGCAGAGTTGGGGAAGGACGTAGAGCCTGTAGTTCTTAAACTCCCTCCCTTGCACCGTTAGGTTCGCGATGCAGAACCCTTTGATTTCTACGGAGTGGGATCCTGCAGCTAGGGAAATCTTTTGCGTGTTTGGATGGATGGTCAGAAAACAGCGTCTTACCGTGTCTGGGTGAATAAAACTTTCAGTGCTCCCGGAGTCGATCAGGCATGGTGTCTCGTATCCGTTGATCAGCACCGTTGTTGTCGTCGTCTGGAGCGTCCGGGGCCGCGATTGATCCAGTGTCACCGAAGCCAGTAGTGGTAGTAGTGTCGCAGCATCTTCTTCGGACCCGGTGGAGCCGTCGATGCTGGGGTCCTTTGTTGTCAACCAAAATGGTGGCATCCATGAATCGCACGCGGCCGGGGGTGGACAAAATGGCTGCCCCCATGGATCGCACGTGGTCGGGGGTGGACAAAATGGCCGCCCCCATGAATCGCACGTGGCTGGGGGGTCACAAGATGGCAGCGCCCATCCTCCTCTCCTGGTGCCCGGGACCCATAATGGCGGCACCCACGGGTCGCACATGGGGCGCTGGGGGGGTTGGGGAGCATTTGGGATGTGCTGGGCTCGTTCTTCTCCGGGGATTGCGGCGACCCCCCGGGACCGGCGCACTGCCGCGTAATGGCCCTTCTTGCTACAGCTTTTACAAAGAGCTGCGCGGGCCGGGCAGCGCTGCCGGGGGTGTTTCGCTTGCCCGCAGAAATAGCAGTGGGCCCCCCCGGGATGGTCTGGTGCTTTAACCGCGCAAGCCTGCGAGGGGGGGGGTTTGTCGCGACGGGGGTCCACGGAGCCCAAGGGGCTGCTGCGCTGGTCGGGGCCGTAGGCGCAGGCGTTTTGCGAGGCCACATCTAGGGAAGCTGCAAGGGCCCGTGCCTCTGAGAGTCCTAGCGACTCTCTTTCTAAAAGTCTTTGGCGGATTTGGGGAGAGTTCATACCTGCCACAAATGCATCGCGAATTAGCATGTCCGTGTGTTCGATCGCGTTCACCGGCGGGCAGCTGCAGCCCCGTCCCAAAATTAGCAGCGCGGCGTAGAATTCTTCTAGCGATTCTCCGGGACTTTGCCGTCTCGTCGCGAGTTGGTGGCGCGCGTAGACCTGGTTAACGGGCCGAATGTAAATGCCCTTCAGTAATGCGAGCGCCGTCGGGAAATCCTCTGCGTCTTCTATGAGAGGGTAAATTTCCGGGCTTACCCTCGAATGCAGGACCTGCATTTTCTGGTCTTCTGTGATCCGGCCGGGGGCCGTTCGGAGGTAGCCTTCAAAACATGCTTGCAGGTGTTTAAATACTGCTGCCGAGTTTGCTGCGTGGGGGCTGATCCGCAGGCATTCCGGGGCGATCCGGAGCTCCATTGTCTTTTAAACTCGCTTAATAAATTGTAGCGCACAATGACTTACAAGAGAGACGAGAAGTGATGAAGACGATTCAGGCTTTATTAAGCAGGACTTGTCCCCAGCAGCTCAGCAACAGAATGAAGCGGCGGGGAGAAGCTCAGGTTCTTATACTCCGCCTTCAGGGCGGAGCCAGGAGTCGGCAGCCAACCAGGACCCGGGATCTGTCAGCCAATAGCATCACGGCTTCACAGTCCCACATGACCCCTAATACATACCACCACAAATGGTAAATGGGAATTTGAAGCAGAAAGGAAATCAATTAGATCAGACCAAGAGCAGGAGACATAATATGGATAAAGGGGTCTGAAACTGGGCCTGAGAAAGATGAGAACAATTGTGTTTGTTAATATATCCTGCAGAAAGACAGATAAAGCAAGGACCCATGTAGACTTCCATAGTGACACTCTTCATCAGAAGGGCCAAAAGGTAGGCCAGGGTGACGGTATGTTAAGTTCCAGCCTCTTCTGAGAGTAACCAGAACTTTGAAAGAAGCACAGGCTCCAGTTACCCAGATACTGGTAGTAATATAAAGTGAGAAATGTCAAGGTGAAGCCATAGATTAGCTGCCCTGAAGATCAGTAGATCTGTAGAGGGTATCATGTCTACGCGGATGAGCTGTTCTGGTCTTCACAATGACAGTCATGGAGCCCTGGGGATTCAGGCGAGTGGTAGAATGGGACCCTGAAGATTTTGTTTCTGAAGATGACGCAACTTAAAAGGGAGGCAGCTGGAGTTCATACCTGAGGGCAGGGTTTTTCTGGCCCCACCCACTGCTGCGATACTCAAGTCCATCGAAGGTCAATAGCTGGGTCACCAAATCTCCCATAGCGAATCCACCACAACAGGGCGAGAAAAGCCCGGCCTAAATCTGGGCCTGAATTTTGCACCTGTCAGGCACACGTGATATGTGGGACCAGAAGCAGATTTTTAAAATTCATTTACAGGATGTGGAAATCGCTGTCTAGGCCAGCATTTATTGCCCATTCCTGAGTGCCCATGAGAAGGTGGTGGTGACCCACCTTCTTGAAACACTGCAGCCCATGTGGTGTGGTGTTAGGGAGGGAGTTCCACGATTCTGCCCCAGCGCCGGTGAAGGAACAGCAATATATTTCCAAGTCAGGTTGGTGAGGGACTTGGTGGCAGAGCACAGTGGGGAGGTCATTGCACACTCGCATGAGGAGATTGCAGAGGCAGAGAGTGCCCAGGGCTCTGGCTGTCCGAGGACTGTTGGAGGCCCTGAACATGCCAAGTCAGGAATAGGTGGAGTCGTCCATAAGGCAGCATATGCTAGTTGCCCAGTGGGATGTGTGGGAAGATCTGTCGCAGTTTCTTGAGGCTGTGCGTGCCATGTTCTCTGTCATGGAGGAGTCCATGCAGATCGTGAACACTGCATAACCCTGAGCACAGACACGCAGCCTCCTTCCATTGAGAGGACAGTGACTCTCACGGAGAGGCAGCTCCAGGAACAGAATCAGGTCGGACCTGCAAACCCGCATACCGTCAGTGACCCCAGGAGGTCATTGCTAGCGTGAGAGATGGATGAGGTACCCCATCTTTCTGTTAGGTGCCCACACATCAAAGGTCAGCAGCTCCCCCACTTCTCTGCCAGTGACTGGATTCTGATGAGGATGCGATGACCAAGAAGTGCCAAGCCATGGAGCTGGACATACCTTCCCAGGCAGCACTTGTACTGGCTCCACTGGCGAGAGGACAACCACCAAGGTCATCAGGACTGACAGAAGAGCACAGTCAGCAGACAGGGCAGCATGGTAGCATTGTGGATAGCACAATTGCTTCACAGCTCCAGGGTCCCAGGTTCGATTCCGGCTTGAGTCACTGTCTGTGCGGAGTCTGCACATCCTCCCCGTGTGTGCGTGAGTTTCCTCTGGGTGCTCCGGTTTCCTCCCACAGTCCAAAGATATGCAGGTTAGATGGATTGGCCATGATAAATTGCCCTTCGTGTCCAGAATTGCCCTTAGTGTTGGGTGGGGTTACTGGGTTATGGGGATCGGGTGGAGGTGTTGACCTTGGGTAGGGTGCTCTTTCCAAGAGCCGGTGCAGACTCGATGGGCCGAATGGCCTCCTTCTGCACTGTAAATTCTATGATAATCTATGATAATCTATGACTGCCTTGAATGCTGCTGCCAGCAAAGCTGGGGCACCAAGATGCAGCAATCGCAAACATAAGTCTAACGGGCACTGTGAATACAAGAGGGGGTTTCACGGGTGGGATAATTTAACTTGTTAGATGTTCATTTTGTGGCTACAACAAGACACAAGTATTTTTTTTATCATGGCCTGCATGTGCTCTATGTTTTTCATTAGTGCACCGCATCACAGTGATTTAAACTAGTATGGCAGGGGGGTGGGCACGGGAGCAATAGGTCAGAAGGTGAGAGCGTTGAGGGAGAACTAGGGAATAGGGACAGTGTGGCTCTGAGGCAGAGCAGACGGGGAGAAGTTGCTGAACACAGCGGGTCTGGTGGCCTGAAGTGCATATGTTTTAATGCAAGGAGCATTACGGGTAAGGCAGATGAACTTAGAGCTTGGATTACTACTTGGAACTATGATGTTGTTGCCATTACAAAGACCTGGTTGAGGGAAGGGCAGGATTGGCAGCTAAACGTTCCAGGATTTAGATGTTTCAGGCGGGATAGAGGGGGATGTAAAAGGGGAGGCGGAGTTGCGCTACTTGTTCAGGAGAGTATCACAGCTATACAGCGAGAGGACACCTCAGAGGGCAGTGAGGCTATATGGGTAGAGATCAGGAATAAGAAGGGTGCAGTCACAATGTTGGGGGTATACTACAGGCCTCCCAACAGCCAGCGGGAGATAGAGGAGCAGATAGGTAGACAGATTTTGGAAAAGAGTAAAAACAACAGGGTTGTGGTGATGGGAGACTTCAACTTCCCCAATATTGACTGGGACTCACTTAGTGCCAGGGGCTTAGACGGGGCAGAGTTTGTAAGGAGCATCCAGGAGGGCTTCTTAAAACAATATGTAAACAGTCCAACTAGGGAAGAGGCGGTACTGGACCTGGTATTGGGGAATGAGCCCGGCCAGGTGGTAGATGTTTCAGTAGGGGAGCATTTCGGTAACAGTGACCACAATTCAGTAAGTTTTAAAGTACTGGTGGACAAGGATAAGAGTGGTCCGAGGATGAATGTGCTAAATTGGGGGAAGGCTAATTATAACAATATTAGGCGGGAACTGAAGAACATAGATTGGGGGCGGATGTTTGAGGGCAAATCAACATCTGACATGTGGGAGGCTTTCAAGTGTCAGTTGATAGGAATACAGGACAGGCATGTTCCTGTGAGGAAGAAAGATAAATACGGCAATTTTCGGGAACCTTGGATGACGAATGATATTGTAGGCCTCGTCAAAAAGAAAAAGGAGGCATTTGTCAGGGCTAAAAGGCTGGGAACAGACGAAGCCTGTGTGGCATATAAGGAAAGTAGGAAGGAACTTAAGCAGGGAGTCAGGAGGGCTAGAAGGGGTCATGAAAAGTCATTGGCAAATAGGGTTAAGGAAAATCCCAAGGCTTTTTACACTTACATAAAAAGCAAGAGGGTAGCCAGGGAAAGGGTTGGCCCACTGAAGGATAGGCAAGGGAATCTATGTGTGGAGCCAGAGGAAATGGGCGAGGTACTAAATGAATACTTTGCATCAGTATTCACCAAAGAGAAGGAATTGGTAGATGTTGAGTCTGGAGAAGGGGGTGTAGATAGCCTGGGTCACATTGTGATCCAAAAAGACGAGGTGTTGGGTGTCTTAAAAAATATTACGGTAGATAAGTCCCCAGGGCCGGATGGGATCTACCCCAGAATACTGAAGGAGGCTGGAGAGGAAATTGCTGAGGCCTTGACAGAAATCTTTGGATCCTCGCTGTCTTCAGGGGATGTCCCGGAGGACTGGAGAATAGCCAATGTTGTTCCTCTGTTTAAGAAGGGTGGCAGGGATAATCCCGGGAACTACAGGCCGGTGAGCCTTACTTCAGTGGTAGGGAAATTACTGGAGAGAATTCTTCGAGACAGGATCTACTCCCATTTGGAAGCAAATGGACGTATTAGTGAGAGGCAGCACGGTTTTGTGAAGGGGAGGTCGTGTCTCACCAACTTGATAGAGTTTTTCGAGGAGGTCACTAAGATGATTGATGCAGGTAGGGCAGTAGATGTTGTCTATATGGACTTCAGTAAAGCCTTTGACAAGGTCCCTCATGGTAGACTAGTACAAAAGGTGAAGTCACACGGGCTCAGGGGTGAACTGGCAAGGTGGATACAGAACTGGCTAGGCCATAGAAGGCAGAGGGTAGCAATGGAGGGATGCTTTTCTAATTGGAGGGCTGTGACCAGTGGTGTTCCACAGGGATCAGTGCTGGGACCTTTGCTCTTTGTAGTATATATAAATGATTTGGAGGAAAATGTAACTGGTCTGATTAGTAAGTTTGCAGACGACACAAAGGTTGGTGGAATTGCGGATAGCGATGAGGACTGTCTGAGGATACAGCAGGATTTAGATTGTCTGGAGACTTGGGCGGAGAGATGGCAGATGGAGTTTAACCTGGACAAATGTGAGGTAATGCATTTTGGAAGGGCTAATGCAGGTAGGGAATATACAGTGAATGGTAGAACCCTCAAGAGTATTGAAAGTCAAAGAGATCTAGGAGTACAGGTCCACAGATCACTGAAAGGGGCTACACAGGTGGAGAAGGTAGTCAAGAAGGCATACGGCATGCTTGCCTTCATTGGCCGGGGCATTGAGTATAAGAATTGGCAAGTCATGTTGCAGCTGTATAGAACCTTAGTTAGGCCACACTTGGAGTATAGTGTTCAATTCTGGTCGCCACACTACCAGAAGGATGTGGAGGCTTTAGAGAGGGTGCAGAAGAGATTTACCAGAATGTTGCCTGGTATGGAGGGCATAAGCTATGAGGAGCGATTGAATAAACTCGGTTTGTTCTCACTGGAACGAAGGAGGTTGAGGGGCGACCTGATAGAGGTATACAAAATTATGAGGGGCATAGACAGAGTGGATAGTCAGAGGCTTTTCCCCAGGGTAGAGGGGTCAATTACTAGGGGGCATAGGTTTAAGGTGAGAGGGGCAAAGTTTAGAGTAGATGTACGAGGCAAGTTTTTTACGCAGAGGGTAGTGGGTGCCTGGAACTCACTACCGGAGGAGGTAGTGGAGGCAGGGACGATAGGGACATTTAAGGGGCATCTTGACAAATATATGAATAGGATGGGAATAGAAGGATACGGACCCAGGAAGTGTAGAAGATTGTAGTTTAGTCGGGCAGTATGGTCGGCACGGGCTTGGAGGGCCGAAGGGCCTGTTCCTGTGCTGTACATTTCTTTGTTCTTTGTTTGTTCTTTGACAGACGGGAGGAACTGCAACTTTATTTCAGAGGTTATGATTCAACATCTGGGTCATATGGTGACCTCATCATGAATGTATTGTAAGGATACATTCCTTACCTAGGTTTCAAGACATGCCTTGGATGTCTAGCTGAATGTGCAGTAAATCAAGGCCACTCTGGTATCCCTGCCTTCCTTAGTGTTCCTCAATTCAGCCTCCACAGCATCACACTGTGCCTCCCCCAGATCCTCATTAGAACCATCACATGAGTCATCCTCAGTGGCCTGTGGCGCTGCCTCACTGTTTTAAACCTCCAGTGGGTCGCGCCCTGACAGTCAGATTGTGAAGAGCATAGCACAGAACAACTAAAAACAACACGCCTCCTGATTAGTCCAGGCATCCGAACCTCATCATGAGCAGCCCAATGGCCCCTTTAATTACCTCCTTTGTGGAGGCTTCTCCTGACTTCTATTGTACCTCGCCTCCGCCTCCGCCTCTGTCCATGGCTGCTGGAATGGCATCATGAGCCCCCTGGTCAATGAATAGCCTTTGTCACCCAGGAGCCAACCATCCAACTGAACTGGAGCCATGAACAGTTTTGGCAGCTGGGAGTGTCACCGGATGTAGACATCATGGCAGGTTCCAGGGTGCGTTGCACAGACTATCACAAACTATCTGAACCTTCGTGGATTGGAAGTTACAAAAGTACCTGCTCACCCGCTGGTGCCTTGATGGCCACATGAGTAAAATTCATGGCACCCTGGATGCGGGGAATCTGGTAATTGCTCGCTCAGCGTGGTTGGCTTTGTCGGTCCAGAAATGAATAAAGGTCATGATCCTTCTGAGGAGAACACTGGTGACCAGCTTGACACAACTGTGGGCAGCAGAATAGGAAACAAAACATAGGTCCCCCAATGACCTTGGAAAGGTGAAACTGTTGAGGCCTACTGTAATCTTGAGACACACAGGCATTGGGCGGCCACCTACACAGTTGGAGGCAATCTCCAGCCTGATAAACTGACATTATGAAGGTTACGGTTTTCCTCGAGAGGCAGAGTCCTCTTTGACACTGTACCTCAGACATCTTGAAGTTGCTGGAGTGCTGCCTGCAGACCGTGGCTGCAGGATAGTAGCATCTTCTGCGGTGCCTTCCACCTGGCACTTCCTTCTGGCCCTGCACCCAATGTGCGTCACTTCCTACTGCTCACTCCATGGGATGCTGCCTGTGGACATCTGGCCTTCTCTCCTTTCTGCCCCTCTCATCCTCTTCAGAGGAGATCCCCAGTGGAGTAAACAATTCCCATATTGTTTTGTGCACTGAGGGATGCACTTGGCAGAAAGCCTCCAAAAAACTTGGAAAAATGAAAGAGGCCTCCAAATAAAGGTAGCAATGCAGAGAGCCCAGCGTGAAACACAAAAATAACTACAAAATATTAGCAATAAACCAGCAGCAAACTCTCACTGAAACTGTTAATTACTCACAATGCCAATGCTCTGGTCCCGTTTTATCCAACCCGGGCATGGGAAATCCATCAATACAGAATGGCTGCCTGCATGTGTTGCTGGTGCAATGACTGCAAAATCACATGGGCAATGCAAAATTTTGTGCAATTGTTTTTTTTAAGGAGCTGAACTGCCCATTTAATTGTCGGCAGGCATGCTCTCGACTCCCGTGCACATCCACTAACCAAAATACTGCGTGAGGGCATGATGACGTTGGGACACCAGCTCAACATATTCTTATGCAATTTCAAGTCAGACATGTGCCTACAGCAGCAATTCTGGGCCTGGTGATCAAGGCTGCATCATGGGACGCACTAATGCTTGAGGCACATTCGTAATGGCATGGGGACCTCCCACTGACATTTAAACCTGGCAACTTCCACTGAGTCCAATAATTGCCACCAGGGGCTCACTGCACCAAGAAATGTCTGGATCAACATGTCCAACTGTAAAATAATTAGTTAACAAAAATGCAGCTTTACCAATGCATAGATATTCAGCATAACCAGCTTTCTAAAAATTGTAAGTTGATGCCTTCTTTGATTTATTTGGTTTACTAAACCTTTGATGCTTTGGGAAGATGCATTACTGGATGGATTTTCTATCTGATGATACTTGAGCTGAGGGACAATCTCAGCCGCAGAATGTTTGGTTGCTCAGTCGGAAAATGCTGCTGAAATGTCTTTGAGGTAAATGTGCCCGAGGAGGAATGTCAATTTCATATCCATTACATTGAATAGGCTGACTGGAGAGTCGA
This sequence comes from Scyliorhinus torazame, assembly GCF_047496885.1. NCBI lineage: Eukaryota > Metazoa > Chordata > Chondrichthyes > Carcharhiniformes > Scyliorhinidae > Scyliorhinus > Scyliorhinus torazame. The sequence goes on from NC_092717.1 coordinate 87,939,765, forward strand.
CCTGCTCCATCAATTGTGCTCAGCTAATTGTATATTTTGCAAGTCAAAATGTTTATGCCGATCCTTTGCACTTAGTGGAACTTTTGAGACCACTCCCTATCCACTCCCTGCTAGACTATTATAGCACAGAACACTGTCAGACACCATTTTCAGTTTTAAAAGTTTGTGTTTTTGTAATGAGTGTTGTTCCATTTCTCACAAAGGGAACATTCAGATTAAATCTCACAGATGCTGTCTATTTAGTTTTGGCACATTTTTAAACTTTGGATAGCATTTGCAGTTTTTATTTCCATGTTATATTTTCTAAATGTGTCAGTTCCTGGGCTGTGTCGCTTTACTTTCTGTAATGAAGTAAGTTCCAGTCAATGACATTGTGTAAGAAATAGATATATTCCAACAGGGGCTAAAATTCCTCATCCTTTTCTGCACCGCCGGCGATATGGTGGGAGGGAAGGAAAATGTTTGCCAATTTAATTGAACATTAGAAGGTTCCCCATGATGGAAATTGTAATAATTCCACTCTAAGAAGGTCTACTCTTACTGCTGTGTTATTGTTTGAGTCTTCCAGAGGGTGTGGAAATTTTAAAAAAACAAGCAGTTAGTTAATACCGCACCAATATAAGTTGCCAAGAGTGAATGAAGTTAGATGAGATCTCGGGGATTCATTCACTATCGCCCATTCTGCTCAATGCCTGAGGTGAATTTATGAGCCAACAAACACTCAAATAAAAGTAAAATACTGCAGATGCTGGAAATCTGAAATAAAAATAGAAAATGCTGGATAAACTCAGCATCTGTGGAGAGCAACAATCAATCAACAGAGCAAATATGAAGCTGAGCAACATAGCCAAAATAGCAGTGTACCCACTTTGGAGGATGTCACACTTTAACTCAATAGAGCACTTAAGTCCTGTGCCCAGTTCTGTTCACAGTGCCTCAAGGAAGAGATTCAAATGAGTTTGTAAAAAAGCTGCTTTACCTAACCACGAGGAGAAACTGAGGAATTTGTATATTTAGGTCATGGATAAATGATTGGGAGAATCTGCTAGACAAAGTAAATAGTATGTAGACTGCAAATAGTGTAGAAGAGGTAAACACAACATCTAATACAACTCTGGCAGTAGGACAAGGGTCACGGGTTCAAACTAATGAACTGTAACTTGAGATCTCATATCAGAAAGATTTTGGCACACAGTGATCAATGTGGAATGCACTTGGAGGAGTGGAGGCAAAAAACATGAAATTATTTCAGAAACTGTTGAATTTTGCAATGGAGGGATGTACTCAGGTGGGTCTAATAGCTTTCCTCATCCATATAAAACACAAAAGCTATCAGACAGAAGTAATTATCAAGAGTACTTTCCACTCTTATACAACATTCAGCTATTATCATTAAATTATTTGTCACAGGCCTGATTCTGACTCACTGTTGCATCTGTAATTAAATATGATTTTTATAATTACTTTTCATGTTGCTTCATACTTGTTTCAGGATTTTGCAAGCCAAAACAAATAACCGTGAATAATTATAATTTCAATGAAGCATTTACCCCAATGTATCTCTATATCGATGTCATCTATAGTTATGTTCTTCTGAATTTGTTCCACCATCTTTGATTTGTCAGACTGCTTATCTTCCAATCCAGTGTTGCATGAGGGGAAATGTCCTCCAATTATACATTAGGATGACCAAAGTTATTGGGTGAGATTCAACTGAAAAACTTGGACACGTTTGGTGGAGTGTTTTTCGATGGCTGCTTTGGCAAGATCACGGCCCGTATTCAGCAGCACTTTGTGCCAAAAATGAGTCCCGACATGAAACTATTGGCTCCCTCGCCGTCTGATTCACCCAACGTGCGCTTCAGCTGCTCAACGCTAACAAGGGGGAGCTGCGTTTAAATATTCCCTCACCACTCACTCCCAGTCAACACAAAAGCATGGCAGCACGCAGACCTGCTCCTTGCTTTGGGGATGGAGACCTAGCCAGACTTCTCGATGCTGTGGAGGAGGGGGTCGGTGGACCAGCAGCAGAATCAGGAATGCCGCTTGGGAGGCAGTGGCAGCGGCTGTCAGTGCAGGTAGCATGAGAAGGAGGGCCGCGTCCAATAAAGGAAGTTGACAAGTGACCACCACCGAACGGCAAGGGTAAATTACCACCTCTCCCCTGGCATCAGTTTCACCTTCCACCTCTCGAATTCCCAAACCTCCCTTCCTCCCCCACAATCCACTGGCGACACCTCATACCCTTCCCAGATCCAACCTTGATGCATGTTCCTCAGAACCCACTGGCACCCAGCAACACAACCCCTAATGTCCAGGTGTGATGCCCCCACTTGCCACCTGCTATTGTCACTCCTGACCCATCCTGCGTCCAGCTCACATTATCCTCTCCTTGTCACCACAGGAGACAGTAGCCCATGATAAATGGGAAAGGTACAAGACAAGGGGGCGGAGTCCCAGAGAGTCCTCACCCCCTATGAAGAACAGGCCCTGAAATCACGGGGTTGTCTGAGGAGAGAGCAGTCACCGACAGCGATGTTGGCCTACACCAGAGAGGGAAGGATCCACTGCCCTTTCACCCAGATGACCTATCTGAAGTGAGTAGCACATGTCAGACAAAATGATGTTTCTTTCTCAATGTCCACATGTCCATTGTCTCGCAAGATCTCCATCTGATGAGGCCAGGCCATTCGGAGACGTTCCCCCCAACCCCCCCCCCCCCCCCCCCCACCTCTCAACAGACCATCTGTGAAGAGAGCTCCGTGGAGGCCACCATCGAGAAGTCACAGCTATCACCCACGCCTTCCACCAGCGCAGAGACACACACCTCGGTGGACGACATTAGTGGACAGACATCTGGGGCACAATCTGGTGAACACCACACAGTTCTGATGCACATCAGGTGGAGGCAGGAAGATCCAAGAGAGACGATGGCTGGAGGTCTGCTGGATCCCAAGTCTCCGCTGGGCCCGGATGCCGAGACTCTGAGCAAGGATCTCCCAGAGTTGATGTAGATGATAGGACACAGCCGTGACATTCAGGAGGGGGTGTCAGTGACACTCCAGCAACTGAAAGGCCAATTGGAGGAGTCCCAAAGACTGCAGGCGCAGGAGATGGCGCCGACAAGGCATGGCTCTGTCTTCGATAACAATGGCTGAGGGCCTCAACATCATGTCCCAATCACTGAGGGACATATCCCAGACACAGATGGACATTGCTGAGCCACTGCAGAGCATGGCCCAGTCACTGAGGACCATCGCTCAGGGTGTCGACACCATGGTGCAGGCAATGGGCAGTCTCCAGGGCTGGCAGCAACAGATGACTCAGAGGCCTCTGGAGCTCACTCCAGTTGCCCCTCCATCCCATGGAGCCTTCCAGGGCACAATGGGCACCATAAGGGAGGAGGAAGCGCTGGAGGCCAGCCTGGGGCCTGCCACCAAGGAGAGGACGGTGGTCTTCACTTCTTCCAAATCCACTCCCCCCCCCTCCTGACACCAGCACATTTCAAGGGCAGAGGACAAATCAGGTGGCGCAACAAAGCCAGTAACACCAGTATGTTGGATGGGGCCCCCCAGCTGTAGGCCCTCCAGGGGACCTCTGCCAAGGGCATCAAAAGCCACAGGGGATGGAAAGCAGCAGGCTGTCTCCACCTCTGATGTGCATCCTGGGGTCACATCTAGATGTGGCACCAAACCCCGAAAGATTAAGAAGAGTGAGGAGAACTAAGTGGGCACTGGGGCTGTCATTATCTATAGCTAGGGAGAATAGAAATCTGTCACAGCAAATAGTTCACAATTAAAACATGTCACACCTGATACATGTGAAGCCTCTGTCACGTTAATCTTCACAGCGGGCATGACTGCATCCCACCATCTATTGTGGAGGGCACTGCAGACTACCAGAAAGACTTACTGGGGGGTGTACTGCAGGTCACCTCCAGAGCAGTCGAGACATTTGAACCGCATTTTCAGCAGTCCGATGCACCGTTCAATGACAGCATGTAGGACAGTATAGGCCTCATGATATCGGGTCTCCGACTCTGTCTCAGGCCTCCGCACCAGTGTCATCAGTAATATCCTCAGTGGGTATCCCTTGTCCCCCATGAACCAACCGTCCACCCTGGGGTGGTCCTTGAAGACACCGGGGTCACCAAGTGCCCAGGGATGTAGCTATCATGCATGCTCCCTGGGTATTGGGGACACGTGCACAATTTGGAGGCAGTGGTCACACATGATCTGAACATCCAGGAGTGGAATCCTTCCTGTTAACCTGGGGCACTCTTTGAAGCCCCGGCGTTCGCAGGGCAACATGTGTGTCATCGATGGTCCCCTGGACGTGGGGTATTCCGATGATGGCAGCAAATCCTGCAGCCTGGGCATCTTGTTGGACCTGGTCCAACTGGAAGGTGATATAGTTGGATGCCCGGGCATACAGAATATCTGTAACCTCCTGGATGCACTTGTGGGCGGAAGATTGGGATATGCTACACAGGTCCCCACTGAAGCCCTGGAATGACCCGGTGGCACAGAAGCTGAGGGCTGTGGTGACCTTCATTGCCACCAGGAGCTAGTGTCGGCCTCCTCCACGGAGTGCCATGTCTGTGAGGACATGGTACAGGTGCCGCACCATCTCTCTGCTGAGACGCAGTCTTCTGCGGCACAGGGTATCCGTCAGCTAATTGAGTGACCAACGATGCCTATACAACATGGGCCATCGCTGGCATCCCCTTCTGGGTCCCTCCTCAGCCTGATGGGCAGCCGGGTCTTCAGGGTTTGTGGCGGCCCCTGCATATATAGTGCCACCTCCAGCCTGTGTTGGCATTTCTGTCACCTCCGGTGTCTGCCTGCCTCGGCTGCCACCAAGCAATGTGAGGACAGCCTCCACAGGACTAATTCCAGCAGATATCTGTAAGGAATTGGGGAAGGAGAGTGACCAACAATCAGTTAAGGTTTCCATCCGGGACCCTCCAATCCCACAAGCCTCCCCACACTTACGTGTCCCACTCTCTCTCAAAGTGCCGTACAGCGAGCCAGTTGTGCTGGCAAACCTTGCTCTGCACACTCACCCTGGCCACATCAGGAATCCCGAGACGCCAGGCCTCTGCTGGGAACAATAGGGAGTCCATGCTCATCTGCCCTCTGCTCATCCACACACTTACCCTTGGGTCGCGAGAAAATACACAGTGCTGAAGCCCTTAGTGTTTGATTGTTAGCAGATGCCTCTATGGGACTGACGCTCCTAGAGTTCAGGTACACTGTTCTGGCATCAAGATTTGTTGGACATGCAGTGCACTAATCGTCCTCTAAGACATGCCATGTGGGCCCTTGAGGAGGCACTTGAGAATTGAGGATTCTGAAGTGCTATCACAACTAACAAGGCTATTTCCTCATTTGAAATAGCCTTCAGCTATGAGGCTCAAGGCTGCTCACAGTCAAAGGGAGTGAAATTGACTTTCAGCATTGAAGCCACAGCAAGGCTCTGTCCTGGCGGGTTTGGTGGGACAGATTGGCTGCAGCTGTGGTTGCCCCTGTTATGGGTCTCCACAGCATTTAAAGATGGCTTGAAGGCCTCACAGACGCAAAGCCCCTCACCCCCCTGGCCCAGGGTCGACCCTGATCTGGAACAGTTCAGTCCTCCGAACAAGCCCATCCTCCTTGAGGTTTCCTCGACCAAGCCCAAACACCCTGAGGGCTCCCCCCTCTACACCCCCCCCCCCACCCCCCGCAGCGCTGGGGCAGCAGCTCCAGTGCCCTGGTGCTGCATGCCAGTAAATGGAAATGGCTACTCGCCTCCTCACTTCCCCTCGATAGCCACTGCGCCAGCTTCCCATTTTTAAAAAGGAATTCTAAACAATGCCCGGTGACTTTCTGCTGACGAGTCAGGTAATTCCTGGGTGGCCGCTGCATTTGACTCCAATCTTGTTAATGAGATTGAAATCAATGCAAATGAGGGTTAATCATATTCTCGCCATTTCTCACCATTGGGAGAGGGTCAGATGAATTGTAACATAGGTCCTTTTTGGCCTTTCTCACGATTCACCTGGTGTGCTCCGATCCACGCTGGGTGCCACACGGGGGTTGAATCATATTCATGGGCCGGGATTCTCCGCCGCCAGGGTTCTCCGTTATACCGGCACGTGGGGGTTTCCTGATGGCGTGGGCCGGAAATGTGGCACGGCGGGGCCGTAAATCCCACCCAATGTCTTTGGTCCTGACACAAATGCCATTCCTTTGCATTGACTCCATCTCATTAACACATTCTGTGGCAACTGCTAAGACTGAACCAGGTTGTTTGCAATGTTGCTGTTATATTTGGAACTGTGATGACCCTCTTCCATCCTCCTATAACTTGAAGTTGTTTAACACTCTTCTGCCTGCAACCTAGCTTGCACCAAGTCTCCAACCCCCATCACCATCCTGGTGCTCGCTGATCTACATTTTGAACCCATTTGGGCAATGCCTCAATTTTAAAGTTCTGCCCTTCAAATCCTGTCATGGCCTAGACCCTCTCTATCTGTGTAACCTCCTCCAGCCATGCAAGATGTTTGCACCCCTTCAATTCTGGTCTCTGCAGCATTCTGATTTCAATCACGCCACTATTGATGATTGTGCTTGTAGCTGTCAAAACTCTAAGCTTTGAAATTCCCTTCCTAAATCATTCATCTCTCTACCTCTCTTTCCTCCTTTAAGACATGTTTTAGAACCTACCTGTTTGAACAAATGTTTTGTCATCTGCACTAATATGTCCTCATGTAGTTCAATGTCAGATTTTGTTTGATAACACTCCTGTTAGCTCCATGTTTTACATTGTTAAATTCACTGTAGGAATACAAATTGTTCTTATACTTTTTATTTAATTATTTTTCTGTGTAGCTTGTTAATATAAATGCTGTGGTTATATGGGCTTTGAATTTCTGCAAGGTTTTCATGATGCCTGGCATTAACTGGTCTGGGAGATCAGGGAACCCTTAGAAAATAGATGTAAATGGCTAAAAATAGTTATCTATGCCCTTTCCCCAAGAAAGTGCCAACCTTTTGCTGGAGATCCCTTGCAGAAATCCCAGGAACAGAATTAAGACCATAAGACATAGGAGCAGAATTAGGCCACTCTGCCCATCGAGTCTGCTCCGCCATTCAATCATGGCTGATATTTTCTCATCCCCCATTCTCCTGCCTTCTCCCCATAACCCCTGATCCCCTTATTAATCAATTGTACCCCATACAAAATACTTTTGGACTTTTATCCTTGTGTCCACGTGTCAGCTTGGCTACTTTATAAACTTAGTTGTTTTCAAAAATGGGCAAAGGCCCTGATTAGCCATGGCTCATATCAGAGGAATTTCTCGCCTTCAGAAAACCAGCAGGGACCTCGGTGACTTTGAAGAGGCTCTAATGCCCTCTGTGACTGAGAAAATCAAACTCCAAAAAACTGCACCAACACCCTTCACATTCCCGACTCACACATGTGGTATATCTGCAAGGAAGGTCACTGACATCTCTATTAATCATCTCAAGGTTCCAGACCTGGAAATAATGCATCCTTTGTCCAAAGCCCAAGGCAAGAGGCAGGAGGTATGTAACATGACCTCCACTAAGCTGCTAGAACCTGCAATATTGCCATGTGGATCTGAACACAGGGCATCTACCATTTTACTACCCAACAAGTGGTAGCAGAAAGAGCCCTGTCCAGGTAAATTGCCTGGGCTTCATCTACATGGTGTAGTACTGCAGCATCAGAACTCCTGTATCAGTGCCTAAAAGACTCATCTCTACAGACCTTTTCCCATCGTGGAAGTGCCCGTCTCTGGAAAGACTGATCAGCCTGCAACCGTTTCAGTCTGCTAATCTCTGAAGGAATACACCTTTGGACTGGTGATTCTGGACTCAAGTGAAACCATAACCTTTGTATTTATTGTGCTTTTGCCCCATACTCCTTACTTTCCCATATCCCTCTTTTGTCATATGAATACAAAAGGACTGGAAGTTGCAAACCCCCTTTCCCGCACCGTGAGTGTAAAATAAACCAGTTTATTTTACCTTCGCTTGAGTTTGCTGTGAGGTCATCAATAGAGACTAGAATCACTCCAAACTGAAAGGTTGAGGAGAGTATACCACCACTTATAAAGGGGGGAATCAAAAACACCTTTCTGTTTGCGAGCGGGTACTGAGGGGATAAATCAAGGCTATTTAAATTAATCCCCCTCCTATCAAGTGCCAAGTGATTGTTTTCAAGTGTAATGTCTGTGGTTCTTAGGAAGACTATCTTTTGACAGAAGATGCTGATGGGAAGAAGAGCACAAATTGATGACTATAAATCAACCATGTGTGTGATGTTTGCAAGGGCAGAAGCAGAGCTTGGTAGATTTATGATAAATTATGCAACTGTGATATTTATTTATCTAATGATAACAGTATTCATCTATTTTCCAAGAATCAGTCTAACTTTGGTGAGGACATGTCTATGATCTTGTGCAATGTTTTGTCACCACTCAACCACTCACCCCCTCTCTCAGGGAAGACAGTTTGACTTCGGGGAAGGTGAAAAGGTACAGGGACGAACAACAAAATAGGCTCCACGTTTAAGTACAATCAGTCTTGGAAATAGACTTTGAATGTGAAATTCATTCACCCGATTTTTTCGGTGCAGAGAAGAGATTCGAGGTGTGTCCACCCCATTGGAAAGGAGATGAATAAGACACAAAATGCATCTCCCCACCTCACCTCCATGATTGGTGTTGAGGTCATGGCCTGCTGTTGCCCAAACAAGATTTTTGTTACTTGTCAGATCCACCCAGGTTTATAAGGTAGTCACACCTTTTGCTCTGGGGAGACAGGGTCAGGATAAAGTCTGATCTGTCGACCCTGGAAGTAGATTGCAGGTGGCATCAGAGATAGGTGAGTGCCGAGGAGCCCTGGTCAGAAGGCCCACTTCAATTTTCCAGGACTTCCGCCCAATTGTTTTGAAAACTGTTAGGCCCTTTATCCCTCACCCTCAACACTCCTTCAATCCTTACCCAGCTGTCATGACCCCTACATACCAACTCATGCCCTCCATATCCCCTCATAACCACCATGGCCTTTCATACTCCAATGCCACCTCCATAAACACTCACCCAATTTCCACTATGAACAAACATCAGGAGCAATGTGGAGTTGAAAATAAAATAAATTAATATTCCTCTCAATGGCATCTTAAGCTTAAGCTTAAATAAACCCTTGGATTATGACATTTAAGCAGACCTTATCTACCTTCCAAGTATTTATGCCTATTCCATCAATTTGTAACTCTCACACTCTGGGTTAAGGTTCTTGGAACAGCAAGATTTTGTTCGAACTCAGCAATAATTTCCAACAGCCCTGCTGAGTTTTGGATTCCTGCCCTTCCCCCTGCCGTCAAAAATCATCTCTTAGATATGGGGATGGGGCTTTGTATCCAGGTCCCTCCTGACATTTTTAAAGGTCTCCGCAGCTGAAAATCCAGTCCCCAGTCTCTGATGTGTTGGATGCTCTGGATCCGTGGAACACATACAGGCCACCAACACTTAAAATAGTGCAACACTATTTTATTAAGTTAGAAACACGATGTTAGATTAAACTAAAGAACTATGCCTGTCCTAACCAGTCTATGGACTCAGCACATGGTGAAGATCTGTGCTGTAAGCTGTAAGCTCTGTCCTTCTGAGAGGCTGCAACCCGATTGAGCGGGAACTCTGATGCCCTCTGTCTTTACAGTGAGTGTTCTCTAACTGGTGATTGGCTGCGGTGTTGTGTGTGTTGATTGGTCTTGCTGTGTGTCCATCAGTGTGTCCACCATGATATACTAGTGTATATTATGACATCCCACTTTTACTAAAAAAATGTATGTGTGTGGCAATAAATAATGTGTGGTGAGAATGTTCCTAATTCCATGTGGGGTGTAAAGACATATTTACAGGATTATGTACATGAGAACTAAGTTACATGGGAAGGTGCCTGTTGCAGAGGAGCAGTACGCAACAAGAGTAACGAGATCAAAACTATATACAAACCAGGGAAACGATCAAACAAAGCAATGAAACAATTCAGAGAATCCATAAGTTGGAAAAGTTCATAAATCTAGTCTCTGAGGTGGGCGACAAATTCTGGTTGACCGCCTCAAGGGTGGGTCGAGAGCCGCCGGTTCAGGAGTGAGCTGGACTGCGTCAAAGTCAGGGGGAGGCAGAGTGACAGGGAGCTCTGCAAAGTCCGTGGCAGGGTCAGCAGGAGGGCGAGGCGACATTGGAGGATCACGTGGCGAGCGTGGAACGAGACGAAGGCCGCGTCGATTGCGGCGCAGAATAGAGCCATCCGGTAGACGAACCAGGAACGAGCGGGGGGCCACCTGCCGAAGGACAACTGCGGTTGCAGACCAGCCACCATCCGGAAGATGGACGCGGACGTTGTCATCTGGAGCCAGAGCAGGGAGATCAGCTGCACGGGAGTCATGAGCCGCCTTGTGCTGTGCACGAGACAGCTGTATCCGGCGAAGGACCGGAACGTGGTCGAGGTCTGGGACATGGACGGACGGCACCGTCGTCCTCGGGGTGCGACTCATAAGTAACTGGGCTGGCGACAGGCCAGTGGACAGTGGGGCAGAGCAATAGGCCAGCAAGGCAAGGTAGAAATCGGACCCAGCATCGGCAGCCTTGCATAGGAGCCGTTTAAATATATGTACTCCCTTCTCTGCTTTTCCATTGGATTGGGGGTACAGGGGACTGGATGTCACATGGGCAAAATTGTACCGCCTGGCAAAGCTGGACAATTCTTGGCTGGCGAAGCAGGGGCCATTGTCCGACATAACCGTGAGTGGGATGCCGTGTCGAGCAAAGGATTCTTTACATGCACGAATGACTGCAGACGATGTGAGGTCGTACAACCGTATCACCTCCGGGTAATTCGAAAAGTAGTCCATGATCAGGACATAGTCTCTACCCAGCGCGTGGAACAGGTCGATGCCCACCTTAGTCCATGGTGACGTGACCAACTCATGGGGCTGCAAGGTCTCACGTGGTTGGACCGGCTGGAAGCGCTGACAAGTGGGGCAGTTGAGCACTGTGTTGGCTATGTCCTCATTAATGCCGGGCCAGTACACTGCCTTCCGGGCTCATTGGCGGCACTTTTCCACGCCAAGGTGGCCCTCGTGTAGTTGTTCCAGGACAAACTGGCGCATGCTATGCGGGATGACAATGCGGTCCAGTTTTAGAAGAACTCCGTTGACTACCGTCAGATCATCTCTGACATTATAGAATTGAGGGCATTGGCCCTTGAGCCACCCGTCCGTTAGGTGGCGCATGACACGCTGTAGCAAGGGGTCAGCCGCCGTCTCGTTGCGAATTTGGACGAGGCGTTCATCCGAGGCAGGTAGATTGGAGGCTGCGAATGCCACATGGGCATCAACCTGGCAGACAAATCCCGCTGGGCCACATGGAGTGTTGATTGACCTGGAGATAGCATCAGCAATGATGAGGTCCTTGCCTGGAGTGTATACCAGCTGGAGGTCGTATCGCCGGAGCTTGAGAAGAATACGCTGGAGGCGAGGCGTCATGTCGTTCAAGTCTTTCTGTATTATATTTACCAGCGGGCGATGGTCGGCCTCGACGGTGAATTGAGGAAGTCCGTAGACATAATCGTGAAACTTAATAACACCGGTCAGAAGACCCAGGCACTCCTTTTCTATCTGCGCGTAGCGCTGCTCCGTGGGGGTCATCGCACGTGACGCATATGCAACGGGGGCCCATGATGAGGCCTCATCACGTTGAAGGAGCACTGCCCCAATGCCGGATTGGCTGGCATCGGTTGGTCTCATTTGCTGGATCAAAGAAAGCTAAGACCGGGGCTGTGGTCAGTTTTGCCTTGAGTTCTCTCCATTCGCGCTCGAGGGCAGGGAGCCATTGGAAGTCTGTCGTCTTCCTGACCAGGTTCCTGAGAGCCGTGGTATGAGAGGCGAGGTTAGGGATGAATTTCCCTAAAAAATTGACCATGCCCAGAAATCGGAGGACCGCCTTCTTGTCCTCTGGTGCTTTCATAGCTGTGATGGCAGCTACCTTGTCCGCATCCGGCTGCACACCCAATTGGAAGATGTGGTTCCCGAGGAACTTAAGTTCTGTCTGACCAAAAGGGCATTTGGCCTTGTTGAGGCGGAGGCCATGTTCATGTATATGTCTGAATACGCGCTGGAGGCGACTAACATGCTCCTGCGGAGTGGTGGACCAAATGATTATGTCATCGACATAGACATGAACACCTTCAATACGTTCCATCATTTGTTCCATAATCCTATGGAACACTTCTGATGTAGAGATGATCCCAAACGGCATCCTGTTGTAACAATATCTTCCAAAGGGGGTGTTAAATGTGCAGAGTTTCCTGCTGGATTTACCGAGCTGGATTTGCCAGAATTCTTTTGAGGCATCAAGTTTGGTAAAGAGCTTGGCGCGAGCCATCTCACATGTGAGCTCTTCGCGCTTGGGAATTGGATAATGCTCTCTCATAATATTGCGATTTAGATCCTTGGGATCAATGCAAATTCTCAATTCGCCGGAAAGCTTTTTTACACATACCATGGAACTGACCCAGTCGGTCGGTTCCGTGACTTTGGAAATCACTCCTTGGTCCTGGAGGTCCTGCAGCTGCTACTTGAGGCGGTCCTTAAGGGGTGCTGGGACCCTGCGAGGTGCATGCACCACAGGCGTGGCATTCGGTTTTAATAAAATCTTGTAGGTATACGGGAGCGTGCCCATGCCCTCGAAGACGTCATGGTACTGGTTGATAATGGCGTCGAGTTGCGCCCTGAAGTCAGTGTCCTGAAAGGCAGACGTGTCAGCAGGAGAGAGAGAGTGAACTCTCTGAACTAGGTTCAACAGCTTGCATGCCTGCGGGCCAAGCAGGGAGGCTTTCGAGGAGCCCACAATTTCAAAGGGAAGGATGGCTTTGCGTGACCTGTGCGTCAGTTCAAGTTGGCATGAGCCGCTGGCAGCAATGGCATTGCCATTATAATCTAATAGCTGGCAGGCTGATGGCAGGATGGCTGGTTTGGCACGAAGGCTTTGGAGGTCAGAATGAGATTGGCGGAGGCACCAGTGTCCAGGCGGAATCATATTTGGGACTGGTTGACCGTAAGGTTGGCACACCACTCATCGTCCGGATCGATGCTGTATACTGATAGAGGCTGGATTCTTTGCTTTGGGGACACCCTGTTTTTTGTAATACCGACTCGAAAAGGCGCCTTCGGGTCCTCGGTGTCAATATCGGGTAGCAGGTCCGAATCGGGCTCGGTGACCGTGGGTTGAATGGCCTGGACATTCCTGCGAGGCTGGCTGGAGCGACGAGAGTTGGCAGGCTGAGCTGATCTGCATAAAGCAGCATAGTGGCCAAGTCTGCCACATCGCAGGCATCATCGGGATTTGGCAGGACATTGCCGTTTTAAGTGGGCGGAGCCACAATTGCCGCACATTGAAGCGTCTGTACGTTCGCTGATCCACCGCGCGCGGTGCGGTCGTACGTGGTGCGCGCCTGCACAGTATGTTCGTCGACGTCGACGTCCCCTCGTTCAGTGCGCACAAGCGTGGGAGTCCGTCAAAAGTGCGCAAAATGGCCGCTCTCATCCAGGCTGAGGCCCTGGAGTTGCTCAATTGTTTGGACCCGTTCTGCCTGGTGAGGACCATGCCGCGCCGTTTCAGCCGCTTGGATGTGGGAATACCGTCTAGTGGCGCGTTCATGTAGCACGCAGGTCTCGATGCCAGTCGCTAGGGTGAGCTGCTTTACCTTGAGGAGCTAGGGGGTGTAGGGGGTCCGACTGAACACCGAAAACAATCTGGTCGCGTATCATGGAGTCGGAGGTGGGCCCGTAATTACAAGACTGCGCAAGGATGCAGAGGTGGGTGAGAAAGGACTGGAAAGATTCATTCTTACCCTGCAAACGCTGTTGGAATACATAGCGCTCAAAACTTTCATTCACCTCTATGTTGCAGTGACTGTCAAACTTAAGGAGGACCGTCTTGAATTTTGATTTATCTTCACCATCAGCAAAGGTGAGAGAATTGAAAATGTGGTGGCATGTTCCCCGGCCGTGGATAAGAAGAGAGCGATCTTCCTGGTGTCTGAGGCAGCTTCCCGGTCTGTGGCTTCAAGGTAGAGCTGGAAGCGTTGTTTGAATATCTTCCAGTTGGCCCCTAGGTTACCGGTGATGCGGAGCGGCGGCGGCGGGCAGACGCTGTCCATTTTGCAGGATGGCTGTATGCTGGTGGAAGGCAGATCACTTGCAGGTAGGTCTAAGAAGTTCTAACATCCCTCAACTGCTGGTACCATGATGTGTTGGGTGCTCTGGATCCGTGGAACGCATACAGGCTACCAACACTTAAAATAGTGCAACACTATTTTATTAAGTTAGAAACTGTTGAACATACTTTCACTGTGGATTAACACGATGTTAGATTAAACTAAAGACCTATGCCTGTCCTAACCAGTCTATGCACTCAGCACTTGGTGAAGATCTGTGCTGTAAGCTGTAAGCTCTGTCCTTGTAGGTGGCTGCATCCCGAATGAGCGGGAACTCTGATGCCCCCTGTCTTTATAGTGAGTGTGCTCTAACTGGTGATTGGCTGCGGTGTTGTGTATGTTGATTGGTCTTGCTGTGTGTCCATCAGTGTGTGTGTCTGCACCATGATATACTGGTGTATATTATGACAGTCTCCATATCACTGCAGGTGCCCTCTCCGTACTCCTGGGATCCTTGTAGCATTGTGAAGACGTCAAGTGCTCCAGGCAGCCTTCTCTTCTTAAAGGTGCAGTTCCTCTAAAAGTGATGTTCCAGTAATGCACTGCAAGATGGATGCCTTTTGTTATCGAGGTACAACAGGGGGAGGAGAGAGCTCCCACTTCAGTCATTCCACCCTGCACACACTATCTTCAAAGATGGAGACCAGAAAGGAGGTCATGCTCCAATGGGGGGCTGAAAGAACTGACGTCAACTTTGGAAGAGGAATGGGAACACTTGGAAAGGGTGGTCAATGCCCAGAATGTATCAGCAGTGCCAGAAAAGGATCTCCCTCGGGTAGTAAAGGTTTGTGGATATATATTGTTACGACACCCTGTGCAAGTACAAGGTCAATTGCAGCCCCACTGGTCCTGGAGTCACAACACAAGTGAATTAACCAATAATTCTTATAAAAATACCCAAAGTCTTTGCTCTTGGCTGCCCAATAATTACAGTCACCTGTTTTGTAAATGTAAACACAATCGCTGTTTATTAATAACAAGAACTATAATGAAATATGCGGTAAAGACAGCTGGTTAGGGGCAGCATAGTAACGCAGTGGTTAGCACAGCTGCCTCACGGTGCCGAGTTCCCAGGTTCGATCCCGGCTCTGGGTCACTGTGTGGAGTTTGCACATTCTCCCCGTGTTTGCATGGGTTTCGCCCCCACAACCCAAAGATGTGCAGGGTAGGTGGATTGGCCATGCTAAATTGCCCCTCAATTGGAAAAAATGAATTGGGTACTATAAATTTATTTTTTTAAAAGACAGCTGGTTATCTAATTCCTAACTCCCACTTTAACTTGCCTCCACCCTCTACACACAAGACAGACAAACACAGTGGGGTGGAAAGGAGTAAAATTTGTTTGTGAAAGGAAAACGAGTCTTTGTTTCAGACAATAGTTTTTAGCATAACTGCCTTCACAGTAAGCTTGCAGATTACAATATTTGGTTTGCAGCCTGTAATAGTCTTCTCTGTAGATTATTTAATTCCGGTTCTCTGCAGTTTAGAAATGCAGTATTCACAACTTTCCTGGAGAGGCTTCTTTTCAAACCTTGCTTTCAGTTCATGGTTTGTATTCAAGCCTCTGTAGTTTCAGGAATACAGCACCTTGTGTACAATCTTGCTTTGACAAAGCGTCATCCGGACTCAAAACATTAGCTTACTTCTCTCTCTTCAGATGCCGTCAGACCTGCTGAGATTGTCTGGTATTTTCTGTTTTTGGCCTAGATATACTGTCTTATGCAGACCGAGTAAGACTACCTTCACTGACCATGTGCTTCAAAAGTTCCTTTCTTATGTAGAACTATGATGAGTCACATTCTTGCTTAGTTTCTGTTACAGTATTCAACATCCATTCAGACCCCGTTCAGGCAAAGAGATTTCAGGTGATGGACAGTTAACTGCTCCTAAGACAGGAGAATGGGATAGGATAGCTCATGTGCGAACTCCTTTGACGGCAAGATCCCATGCCAGTTCTGTTGTAGGGGGCACAGCTGAGGAACATGTTGGTGTGGGCTACAGGTGAATATTGATGAACTTACCCACCAAGATGTTTGATGCATTGGCCAATTCGCAGACAGCTTCCAGTCACCAGCTAGGAACATGGCTTCACTGTGTCACAGGACATCCTGCAGAGTTTGGAACGCATTGTTTCCACATTGAAGTGATGTCACCTCCATGGCAGTCCTGCCAGACTGACCCATGGTGGAACCTCTGTTGGTCACTGTCTCAGCTCCCACTGAAGCACAGGCAGGGTCCTCATGATGTCTCATTGGAAGCTCATGCAGGGGGTTTTGAGATCTCTGGTTTCTGGCAAGCAGGAACAAACAGCTGGCATCATTAATGCTGATTTGGGGACTTCCGGTGGCATTTGCGAGCAGGTCGGCCGCATCGAGAGGAGCTCCCGCCGGTGGCCACTATTTGTGGCGCTTTCGGGGGTTTCCCCGATTCTTCGCTCTCCTCCCCGATTATTGTCGGCCTTTGGGGCCGTCCCGGGCATCAAGCGGGGCTGGTTTGAAAACCGGTGAGGAACCCCGCGCGGGTGTCAGGCGGCTGGTGCTGAGGCATCGGGCCCAGCGCGCGCGGACATCGGAGCAGCAGGGGCGGAGCCAAACGGGGGCCGAGGCGGCAGGCCCGAAGCCAGGGCGCGATGTAGGTGAGATGTCCCACATCGGGTGGCTCCCGCCTAGAATGTGGTGAGAAGATTGAAGTCCGGTCCCAGGGAAATTCTGGAGGAATACAATAAAGAAGAGAAAGAAGTTTTAAAGAAACTTGGTGAAAGTTTTTTTTCTCTTTTTTTTGAAGGAAGAATTTTTTGTTTTTCTATAAAATAAAATAAAAGATTGAAGAAGGAAAGAAGGGTGAAAAAAAAAGGAAAAATAATAAGCTGTTAAAGGATGCGAAAAGCAGCGTCGAGGAAGGGAGGAAACGTGGGCTCACCATTGAATGAGAGGACCAGCAAAAGTGCTGACAAGATGGCGGATGCCGGACCGCATGGTGGGGCCGCACTACTTATGGTGGAGAAGAATACTGAGGTGAAGGCGGTGGAGCTAGAAAAGCACTTTGCGAGGCACATGGAGGCTTTGAGGAAGGAGGTGCGGTCGCATTGAAGTAATTGGTGGAGGAGGCAATTGCCCCGGTGAAGATAGCTGTGGCAAAGACATCGGCCGAGGTGAGAGAGCAGGGCGAGAAGATGAAGGAAATGGAGGAGGCCGCTGTCATGTTGGGTGCTCTGCTACACAGACGAACCAACACGGTTGTGGAAGGTACAACTCAGTTTTATTACTAACAATATTAACATTTGTAAACTGGTTACTGTGGTTCGTTCATTACCCTCTAACCTGTGGACCCAGCCCTAACACTATCTTGGAGAGGCGCTCAGCACATGGTGAATGTCTGAGTGGCTTGCTGTGAGCTCTGTGCCCTGAGCTGTCTCCTGCTGGAATCCGTCGGAAGTGTTGTGTTCCCCGTTTTATAGTGTGTCTGCTCTTGCTTGTGATTGGCTGTGATGTTGCGTGTGTATTGATTGGTCCGTTGATCTGTCCATCAGTGTGTATGTGTGTTTGCATCATGATGTTTATCTGAATATCATGACATCCCCCCTTTTTTTTACAAGAATATGTGCCTATGTGGTAATAAATATAGATGTGTACTGAGTGCAGCTGAATGTGTGTGTGTGCAATATCTACAACATGTACATGAGGCTAAACTATACACATAGGAAGGTGTCAGGTGCAACATAGCAACGAGGTTGTACCATCAACTAAAAAAGTGTAAACATCAAGCATCAAAACGAACTCCTGTAACGACAAAAGCGAAACTTATTAACATAGTGGCATAAAACTTTTAGTGAGTCCAATGTTCAAACAGGCTCATAAGTCCAGCCTAGTGGGTGGGCGACGAATTTGGGTTGACCGCCTCAAGGGTGGGTCAGGAACCACCGGCTGAGGAATGGGCCTGGCCACAGGCAGCAGAGGAATGGGCATGGTGGCAGGAAGCTCCACGAATTCGACATCAGGAACAACAGGAGGACGTGGCACCGGCGTATGATCACGTAGCGAGCGCGGAAGCAGGCGAAGAGCCCGGCGATGGCGCCGGCGAATGGAGCCATCAGGCATGCAAACCAGGAACGAGCGGGGAGCCACGCATCGGAGAACTTCGGCAGTTGCCGACCAGCCACCCTCTGGTAGGTGGATGCGGACGTTGTCTCCAGGCGCCAAGGCAGGAAGATCAGTTGCCCGAGTGTCGTGTGCCACCTTCTGCTGAGCACGCTTGTCGCATCCTTTGCAGTACTGGAATGTGGTCGAGTGTAGGGACAAGAATGGATGGCACAGTGGTCCTGAGGGCGCGACCCATCAACAGCTGGGCTGGTGAGAGGCCAGTGGCTAGTGGGGCCGAGCGACAGGCCAGCAGGGCTAAGCAGAAATCCGATCCGGCATCAGCAGCTTGCAGAGGAGCCGCTTGACAATATGAATGCCCTTTTCCGGCTTGCCATTTGACTGGGAATGCAGAGGGCTGGACGTCACGTGTGTGAAGCCATACAAAGCAGCAAAAGAAGACCATTCTTGGCTGGCAAAACAGGGCCCATTGTCCGACATGACAGTAATCGGAATGCCATGTCGAGCGAAGGTGTCTTTGCATGCCCTCATGACAGCGGATGATGTTAAATCGTGCAGGCGTATGACCTCTGGATAATTTGAAAAGTAATCTATGATGATTACGTAGTCCCTGCCAAGCGCATGAAAGAGGTCCACACCCACCTTCGCCCAGGGGGACGTCACCAACTCATGGGGCTGAAGCGTCTCAGGGGGTTGCGCTGGCTGAAACCTTTGGCAGGTGGGGCAGTTGAACACCATGTTGGCAATGTCATCGCTGATGCCCGGCTAGTATACAGCTTCTCGGGCCCTCCGTCTGCACTTCTCAACCCCGCAATGGCCTTCGTGCAGTTGGTCGAGGACCAGCTTGTGCATGCTGTGTGGAATCACAATCTGGTCCAACTTTAGGAGGACACCGCCAATGACGGCCAAGTCGTCCCGGACATTGTAGAATTGTGGGCACTGTCCTTTGAGCCACCCTCACGTCATGTGGCGCATCACACATTGTAGAAGGGGGTCAGCCGCAGTCTCCCGGCGAATACGAGCCAGACTTGAATCGTCAGCTGGCAGATTGGCCGATGTGAAGGCCACATGCGCTTTGACTTGACAGACGAACCCCTCCGAATCGGGCGGTGTGCTTACTGCTCTGGATAGGGCATCCGTAATGATGAGGTCCTTACCCGGGGTGTAGGCCAGTTGGAAGTCGTATCTCCGGAGCTTGAGCAGGATGCGCTGGAGGCGAGGGGTCATCTCGTTCAGGTCTTTATGTATGATGCTGACCAGGGGACGATGGTCGGTTTCCACGGTAAACTGCGAGAGACCATACACGTATCGTGGAACTTACCTATTCCGGTCAACAAACCCAGGCACTCCTTCTCGATCTGAGCATAGCGCTGTTCTGTGGGGGTCATGGCCCACGAGGCATAGGTGACCGGGGCCCATGATGAAGTGTCGTCCCGTTGCAGGAGTACCGCCCCAATGCCGGACTGGCTGGCATCAGTCGAGATCTTCGTATCCCGAGAGTTGTCGAAGAACGGCAATACTGGGGCTGTGGTGAGCTTAATTTTGAGCTCCTCCCATTTCTTCTGGTGTGCGGGCAGCCACTGGAACTCCGTGGACTTCTTAACTAGGTGGCGAAGAGCCATTGTGTGAGAGGCAAGGTTGGGAATGAACTTCCCCAGGAAGTTGACCATGCCTAGAAAGTGTAGCACTGCTTTCTTGTCTGCCGGCTGCGGCATGGCTGTAATGGCGCTCACTTTGTCTGCATCCGGACGCACTCCCGACCGGGATATATGATCCCTCAGAAACTTTAGCTCAGTTTGGCCAAAGGAGCACTTTGCTCGGTTGAGGCGCAGGCCGTGTTCCCGTATCCGCGCGAAGACACGCTGGAGACGACTGATGTGCTCCTGTGGTGTGGTGGACCAGATGATGATGTCGTCAACATAGACGTGCACTCCTTCGAGTGGAGCTGTGCCCTAAATTCAGCATCCGGGAAGTCTGACGTGCCTTCTGGAGACAGAGCGTGTACCCGCTGAACGAGGTGGAGAACCTTGCACGCCTGTGCGTCTAGCAGGGAGTCCTTTGATGAACCAACAATCTCGAAGGACAGTGTGGCCATGTACACATTGTGCGTCACCTGGAGCTGGCAGGATCCCATGGCCGTGATAACGTTTCCGTTATAGTCGACCATCTTACAACGGGATGGCCGGATTGGTGGTCTGACCTTCATGGCGTAGAAGGTTGACCATGCTATCAGGTTGGCGGAAGCACCAGTGTCCAGACGGAATGTGATTGGTGATCGGTTGACCGTTAGGGTGGCACACCATTCATCACCCGGATTGACACTGTTCACTGGCATCGGCTGGTGGGTCCTGCTTGGAGACATCCGGTTCCTGTCAATGACCACAACGTGGAAGGCTTCCCGGTCATCTGTATCACCGGTCTGTATATCGTCCGGGTATGATTCGGAGTATGGAGGCTGAATGGTCCGCACGTCCCTGCGAGGCTGGCGGAATTGGGGAGCGTTGGCAGGTTGAGCTGCTCGGCGGCAGGCAGCGTAGTGGCCCATCCTACCACAGCGGAGGCATTGTTGGTTCTTTGCTGGACATTGCCGCTTTAAATGTGCGGATCCACAGTTGCCGCACGTCGTGACGTCATGCCGTTCGTTGCGCCATCATGCATGCGCAGTTCGGTCCTGCGTAGAGTGCGCCTGCGCGTCACGTCCCTCTGCGTTGATGTCTCTTTTGGCACGTACAAGCGCGGGAGGCCGCAAAAAGCGCGCGAAATGGTCGCCCTCTTCCGGGCCACGGGCCGGGAACAACTCGATGGACTGGACCCGCTCGGCCTCGTAGGACCCCTGCCCTGCCGATTTGGCCGCTTGGAATGGGGAGTAGCGGCTGGTCGCGTTTTCATGGAGGGCGCAGGCTTCGATGGAGGTGGCTAGGGTGAGGCTTTTTATCTTGAGGAGCTGCTGGCGTAGGGTGCCCGAGGTGACCCCAAAAACTATCTGGTCCCGAATCATGGAATCGGAGGTGGCCTCGTAACCGCAGGACTGCGCGAGGATACGGAGGTATGTAAGGAAAGATTGAAAAGGCTCATCCTTACACTGCAGGCGCTGCTGGAAGAGGTACCTCTCGAAACTCTCATTTACCTCGACGCTGAAGTGCTGCTCGAGTTTGAGAAGGACCGTCTTGTACTTCGTCTTGTCCTCACCTTCCGTGAATACCAGGGAGTTGTAGATGTGGATAGCGTGTTGCCCTGCCATGGAGAGGAGGAGGGCGATTTTCCTGGTGTCCGAATCATTCTCCCTTTCTGTGGCTTCTAGGAAGAACTGGAAGCGCTGTTTGAACAACTTCCAGTTAACGCCGAGGTTTCCAGCGATTTGGAGCGGCTGCGACGGGCTGATGGTGTCCATGGCGCAGGATGGCGGATTCCTGAGGATGCGTAGGTAGGTCTCACAGGTACTGGGTTCCAATCCTGGTACTATGTCGTGTTGGGTGTTCTGCTACACAGACGAACCAACACGGTTGCAGAAGGTACAACTCAGTTTTATTACGAACAATATTAACATTTGTAAACTGGTTACTGTGGTTCGTTCATTACCCTCTAACCTGTGGACCCAGCCCTAACACTATCTTGGAGAGGCACTCAGCACA
This sequence comes from Scyliorhinus torazame, assembly GCF_047496885.1. Taxonomy (NCBI): domain Eukaryota; kingdom Metazoa; phylum Chordata; class Chondrichthyes; order Carcharhiniformes; family Scyliorhinidae; genus Scyliorhinus; species Scyliorhinus torazame. The sequence goes on from NC_092717.1 coordinate 87,961,788, forward strand.
TGATGAATATCTGAGTGGCTTGCTGTGAGCTCTGTGCCCTGAGCTGTCTCCTGCTGGAATCCGTCAGGAGTGTCGTGTTCCCCGTTTTATAGTGTGTCTGCTCTTGCTTGTGATTGGCTGTGATGTTGTGTGTGTATTGATTGGTCCGTTGATCTGTCATCAGTGTGTATGTGTGTTTGCACCATGATGTTTATTTGAACATCATGACAGCCACGTCACAGCACAGCGACCAGTTCACCTCGATGGGGGACGTGCTGCGGAGGGTGGTGGAGGTCAACAGAGGACTCCGAGCAGAGCTCGAGGACTTGGAGAACCGCTCGAGGCGGCACAATCTGAGAATTGTGGGCTTGCCCGAAGCGACAGAGGGCCCAAGGCCAATAGAGTACTTCGCTAAGAAGTTGGCGGAGTTGATGGGAGGGAAGGGTGAGAACTCCTCCAGGTACGAGCTGGACCGAGCTCATCGGTCATTAAGGCCGAAGCCCAAAGTGAATGAGCCGCCAAGAGCAGTAATTATCTGCTTCCATAAGTACTGCATGAAGGAGAACGTGTTAAGCTGGGTGAAGCAGAAGTGCGAGGTGCAGTGGATGGTGCTGCAGTTCGGATCTACCAGGACTTGACGGTGGAGTTGGCAAAAAGACGAGTGGCGTTCGGGCGAGTGAAGGCGGCACTGCACAAAAAGGAGGTGCGATTTGGTATGGTATACCCAGCGAAGCTGAGGGTGATGTATGATGCCAAAGACTAGGGGCGAGTCAGGCTCATGGGGCAGGGCCCGGTGGTATGATGATGGTGGATAAGAAGGGAGGGGGGGGGGGGGGGGTGAGAGACCCCCAGTTAGGATAGTCACGTGGCACGTGAAGGGGTTAGGAGGTCCGGTCAAGAGGTCAAGGGTGCTTGCGCATTTTAAAAGTTTGAAAGCCGATGTAGCAATGCTGCAGGAAACTCACTTGAGGGTGAAGGACCAGGTGAGACTTAAAAAGGGCTGCGTTAGTCAGGTGTTTCACTCTGGATTTGACGGAAGGGCTCGATGGGCGGTAATGGTCAGTAAAAGAGTACGCTTCCAGATGGAGAAGATGGTGGCAGATCAGGGGGGTAGATATGTGATTGTGACAGCGGCGCTGGAGGGGAGGTTAGTGGCGCTGTTAAGTGTATATGGTCCCAATTGGGACGATGTGGGATTCGCAAAGAAGGTGTTTGGGGCCATCCCCCACTTGGACACACACGAACTGATAGTGGGAGGGGACTGGAACTTGGTGCAGGAGCCAAGGTTGGACAGGTCACGGCCGCGCTCGCTGGTCCCATCAGGGGGAGCAAAGGCGCTGGCTGGGCTAATGGTGGAAATGGGAGGGGTGGACCCTTGGAGGTTTCTGCACCCGAGGGAACGGGAGTACTCGTTTTTCCCAGCAGTCCATAAGGTACACTCGCTGATCGACTTTTTCGTGGTGGGGAAGGCTTTGCTGGCTGGGGTTAAGGGTTCGGAATACTCGGCAATTGTAGTGTCAGATCATGCTCCGCATTGGGTGGATATGGTGCTGGAGAAGGGGGCAGCGCAGAGGCCGGGGTGGAAATTAGATGTGGGACATTTGGGGGACCAAAGGTTCTGTGACAAAATTGAAAAGGTAATTGAGGAATATGTAGGTTTCAACTGTATGGGTGAGGTGTCGAAGGCAGTTGTCTGGGAGGCTCTAAAGGCGGTGGTGAGAGGTGATGTGATTTTGTTTAAGGCCAGAATGGACAAAGAGGAGAGGTTGGAGCAGCAGACCGTAATAGATGAAATTTTGGAGGTAGATAGGAGTTATGCAGAAGATGGGGACACAGCGAAGCTGGAAAAGAGGAAGGAACTACAGCGAGCTTTGACCGACTATCTACCAGGAAGGCGATGCTCCACCTGAGACGAGCAAGGGGTGCAGTTTACAAACATGGAGATAAGGATGTTAGCAGGTCAGCTCCGGAGGGAGGCAGTGGTAAGGGAAATTGTTCAGGTGAGGAACAGGGCAGGGAAGTTGGTGGTGGCTCCGGATCTGATTAACAAGGTTTTTGAGGAGTTTTATGAGAGGTTGTACAGTTCAGAGCCACCTGGGGGAGACCGTGAGATGCAGGAATTTCTAGATGGGTTGGAGAACTCGAGGCTAGGGGAGGGGGTCAGGGCTACATTAGAAGGAGCAATAGTGGAGCAGGAGATAAAGGATGCGATTGGGAGGATGCAGTCGGGGAAGGTGGCAGGGTCGGATAGGTTTCCGGTAGAATATTACAAAAAATTCAAGGATAAGCTGGCACCACTGATGGTGGGGATGTTTGAGGAGGCGATAGGGAAGGGGGTGTTGCCACAAACTTTGGAGGAGGCATCGATTTCCCTGTTGCTAAAAAAAGATAAGGATTCGACGGAGTGTGGGTTGTATAGGCCCATATCACTTCTGAATGTGGACGCAAAAGTATGGCTGAAGGTACTGGCGGGTAGGCTGGAGGAGTGCCTCCTGAAGGTGATCGGTGAAGATCAGACGGGGTTCGTGAGAGGGAGGCAGCTCTTTTCAAACATTAGAAGGGTATTGAACATCGTTATGCCACCGGCAGAGGGGAAGGAAACAGAGGTGGTTGTGGCATTGGACGCTAAGAAGGCTTTGACCGGGTAGAATGGGGGTACTTGATGGCAGTTCTGGAGCGTTTTGGGATTGGACCAAAATTTGTGAACTGGATAAAGCTACTATATAAGGAGTCGAGGGCGAGTGTCCGCACAAACAACATCAGCTCGAGATACTTTTATCTCCATCATGGGACTAGGCAGGGATGTCCTATGTTCCCCCTGCTGCTGGCACTCGCGATTGAGCCGTTGGCCATCGCATTAAGAAGTTCAGGGGTATGGAAAGGAATAGTGAAGGGGGGGATAGATCCGATGACTTGCTGTTATACGTGTCGGAACCGAGTGTGTCGAAAGGAGGAACATTGGAGCTGCTTCGAGTGTTTGGGTCTTTCTCGGAGTACAAACTAACTCTGGACAAGAGTGAGTATTTTGTGGTGTCTGGGCCGGGGGTGGGGGCAGGTGTGGGGGGGCTACCATTCCGTAGGGCAGGGACTCACTTTAGGTACCTGGGGGTATGGGAGTGGGGGGGGGGGGGGGGTGCTCCGCAGGTACAACATCACTAGTTTGGTGGGGAGAGTGAAAGCTGATCTGGCAAGGTGGGATGTCCTTCCTCTGTCACTGGCGGGTCGGGTAGGCAAAGTGCCGGAAGCAGATTGCAGAACTGCAGTCTTTACTTTCAGTTCAGAATGGATTCCAGAGCACCTTTGGATCCCAGTTAGATACAGAAGACGGCCCGGATTGGGAAGAATTAAATGAGACCGCGCATAGATATGTTCAGGGAACATGTGCGTAAGGAAAGCCCCAGAAGAGAAAAGCGCCCCAAACCCCCACAGAGCAGATAGTTCAGGCACCAATGAACCCAGTAACCACCCACCATACAGTCACATCGGAAGGAGACATGGAATTCCTGTACACGACCCCCTTAATCGTGACCCAATTACGGGACGCGTGCGAGAGAATCACACCGTTCCTCCCCACCTCAGACCCCCCACCACTTCTTTGCAGCCCTTCCCGACCCACAGAATGTAGGAGGAGGCACCCTTGCAGAGATGCACACGGCTACAACAGAGGTGACCCCGTAGAAGGTTTGAAGAAGTGCGGGCAGAAAAAGACAGAACACCCCACAGCTTGCTGGACGCCTGTGGATCCATTTCACAGCCGTTTTCGGCAATTTAGACCGTACCCATTTATCTCAAGACGGTATGGCCAAATGGACCCGCACCTTTATCTCCCATGCCACAGAGGCAGGACAAAAAACCTGTACCAACTATGACCCCTCAGAGGAAGCCCACAATGAGAAATGGGTTTTAAAAAGACTGTCCCGCACCTGGGAGCAATCTGTCCAAAACAAACCCGTAATTAAGAAACCCGAAGAACAGCAGGCAGAGGCAGATATCCACACAGTTAAGATGCACCAGAACCCCACATGGGTAAACGAAGGAAGGAACAGCCCCCCACAGAAACCACAGGAGTGTTACAACTGTGGACAATTAGGACAATTTGCACGAGAATGCAATGCACCACAAAAGCTACAAAGAGCCCAGCAGACAGGCACTCTGAATAGAAACAAGACAAAGCCAGTCCATAGTGTAAGCACCCGTTCAGACCAAGCAGACCTGAACGGAACTGACTGAGGGTGTTCGGGCTCCCTCACTTAGGTCTGCGACACCCTTTGGGATAGGTCCGGCCGACCAGTAGTTGCAGCAAAAGTACGGGGACAGCCCATCAAATTTATCTGCGACACAGGAGGGTCCAGCACCACAATAAATTCCTCCACCATGTTCCAAAAAGACACGTGGCCCACTACAGCCACAATCACCCTCAGCGGCTTCACAGGCCACTCACAGCAGGGACACATCACAGCCCCTGTACCCATTCAAATCGGCAACATCACCACCAAGCACCCCATAGTCTTAGTCGACCTGCCCCACACAGCAGAACACATTTTGGGCATCGATTTTATGAATTCCCACAACCTGTCCTTTGATCCAGTCAACCAATGTGGCTGGAAAATGGCAATATCCGCAAGAGCCCCCGCAACGCTCACAATAGGTGAATACGCAAACAAGATTAGCGCAGTCGGCGAATTCTGGTTTGACCCGACCACAATTAGCACAGACAAGCAGGTTAGGGCAGTTCTGCAGAAGCACAGGACAGCATTCGCGACCCACAAACACGACTGTGGCCGGATGACTGGTTCCGTTCAAATCACAGGACCTGACCCTAGACCCCAAAAGCAATACGGATTTCCCCAAGAGGCAGAGGGAGAAATCTCAAAAGTGATCGACAGCTTATTAGAGCAGGGCGTATTCAGATCAGTAGCCTCCACTAATAATGCCCCGATTTGGCCAGTAAGAAAGCCCGATGGATCATGGCGACTGACCATCGATTACCGGGAACTCAACAAAGTCACCCCTGCAGCAGCCCCCACGGTAGCCACAAGTCCCGAGACCATGCTCAAACAGGGACTCAACTCACAATATTTTACGGTTTTGGACGTCAGTAATGGATTCTGGTCCATTCCATTGGCAAAAGCGTGGCAATACAAATTTGCCTTCACTTTTAAAGGTCAGCAGTACACGTGGACATGCTATCCACAAGGATTCCACAAGTCCCCCTCCATTTTTCACTGACAGCTGGCAAATGGATTATCACATTTTCTCGCCCAGAATGTCTGGTCCAGTATGTGGACGACCTATTACTGCAGACAGACACAAAGGCAGAGCACATCGAGCTTCTGGCCGAACTCCTGGAACTCCTACAACAGATTGGTTGCAAAGTAAACCCCAAAAAGGCCCAGATTTTGGAAAACAAAGTGATATATTTGGGAACGATTATCACGCACGGTAAACGCGAGATCGAGCACAAAAGAATTGACTCGATTGCCAAATTGCCCCTTCCCCAGAATGTTTCAGCCCTCCGGTCATTTTTAGGACTGGTTGGCTACTGCCGGAACCATATTGACGGTTTCGCCAGCAAGGCAGCAGCCCTCTCGGAACTCCTAAAGAAAGGAGCCCCCTGGGAATGGCTTCCGCAGCACACGGATGCTGTGGATACTTTGAAAAGAGCTCTCATTGCAGCCCCCGCACTACAAGTTCCAGACCCGATTTCCCCCTATCCCGGCCGCTCCCGCCTTCACATCCAATCCCCCTGTGGATTCGCCATCCAAATCTCCAGCCCCCCCCACTCCCGTCACCCAAGTGGGGTAGAGAAACTCCCCCCCCCACACCCCGTATGAACCAATGCGGACATCGAACACAGTACCGTCCCCCACTTCAGGTAATGCCCCCACCATTTTGCGGGAAAAAACGCGCTCCCTGCCTGGGCCGACCCCACCCCCGTGACGCAGCTCTTCTCAACTGCAACTCCACCCAAATCCCCGAGGGCCCCGAACCACGGGGCCACAAAGACACAAGAAAACGCGGGGAAAACCCACCCAAACACCGCCCCATCCCCCTCACCAACATCCCCATAACATATTGCAATCCATTAACTCCAGTCCAACTTCTCATTCTTGATGAAAGTCCACGCCTCATCCGGCGTATCAAAATAATGGTGTCGGTCCTGGTATGTGACCCACAGCCTCGCCGGCTGTAGCAGCCCGAACTTCACCCCCTTCCCATGGGGGACCGCCTTGGCCCGATTGAATCCTGCCCGCTTCTTGGCCAGCTCTGCATTCCAGTCCTGATAAATCCGGGTCTCGGTGTTCTCCCACCTGCTGCTCCGCTCCTTCTTCGCCCATCGCAGGACACACTCCCTGTCGGTGAAGCGGTGGAACCTTACCACCATAGCCCTCGGCGGCTCGTTCGCCCTTCGCCTCCTGGCCAGGACTCTGTGCGCCCCATCCAGCTCCAGGGGCCTCGGGAAGGCCCCCGCGCCCATCAGCGTACTCAGCATCGTGGCCACATACGCCCCAGCATCAGACCCCTCCACGCCTTCAGGGAGACCCAGAATCCACAGGTTCTGCCTCCTCGACCTATTCTCCAGGTCCTCCAGCTTCTCCTGCTATTTTTTGTGCAGCGCCTCGTGTGCTTCCACTCTGATCGCCAGGCCCAGAATCTCGTCCTCATTCTCAGAGGCCTTCTGCTGCACCTCTGTGATCTCCGTCCCCTGCATCTTCTGCGTCTCCACCAACCTTTCAATCGACGCCTTCATAGGGGCCAGCATCTCCGCCTTCAAGTCAGCAAAGCAGCTTCTTAAAAACTCCTGCTGCTCCCGGGACCACTGGGCCAACGCTGCCTGATCCCCGCCCGCCGCCATCTTGTTTTTTTGCGCCCGTTCTCCTCTCTTCCCTAAAGCCACCTTTTTGACCGCTCCGCTCCTGGTCCACTCCATACAGTGCCGGGGGAACCTCACTGTTCCCTTCCCACACCGGGAATCATCGTCCAAATGCCGCTGGTGCTCCTTAAAAGGGCCCAAAAGTCCATTATCGGCGGGAGTTGCCGACCGTGCGAACTACCTAGGCATAGCCGCAACCGGAAGTCCGTAAAGTTATTTCAAACTTCTATAACATCCTGGTCAAACTGAGAATATTCTGGATAGAAGCACAGGAGAATGTGCAAAAAAATAAAAATCACAAGAATTATACACAACGGAAAGGTTACAACGGTCAGAAAACACTCAACTGGTTTTAGAAAGGAGAAGTCTCAGAGGAGATATGATAAAAACCTTTAAAACGATGAAAGGTCGATATGTGGGAGAATCCAAACCTGGGGCCACAAATACAAAATAGTTACTAATAAATTCAATAGATCAATAAGGAGAAATATATTTCATCATTGGTGGGTACATATGAAATGTGGTACAACAGGAAGTGCACGAAGCAGTGATTTTAACGCATTCAAAGGGAAACTGGGCAAGTACAGGAATGCAAAGGGAATAGAAAGATTTGCTGAAAGGCTGTGCTGAGGTAGATGAAAACTCTCACATGGAATATAAACATGAGCAGAGATTAACTGAGGTGAATGGCCTGTTTTCGTGCTGTGAATTCAATGTAAAACAATGTAAAGCATTTTGAAACTCAAAGGTATTATGTTTTTGCAATCTCTTTTTATTAAAATTGTCTGCAAGTGTTGATTGGCTTTTCCTGGATCGTGCTTAAAAGTGTTCTAAAATATAATTTAGTAATTGTGGTGAACCACTGTATTAGGGGATGTAAGGTAGGACCTGCACTACAGGTTCACCGGTAGCTCCTGCCGGCTGGCTCCGCCCACAGAGAACTGTATAAATATACATGACCTCCAGTGCCCTGCCATTTCGCCAGCTGCAGCAGGAGGCCACGCATCTGACTGTAATAAAGCCACAGTTGTACCCAACTTTAGTCTTTGGGCAATTGATCGTGCATCAATTTATTACAGTCAGATTTTCCACAGAATAGATATCAGAATTAAGCCCGATCGCCTGCAGCTGGATCCGTCCTCGCCCGACGCCAGAAAAGACTTTGCTCACTGGCTAGCATGTTTTGAGGCCTACATCAATGCGGCGGACCCCGCGCCAATGTAGGCTCAGAAGATAAACGTCCTGTACTCCAGACTGAGCTCCAGCATGTTCCCGTTGATCCAAGACGCCACGAACTACACAAAAGCAATGAAACTCCTTAAGGAACACTACGCGCAGAAGGCGAACACGCTCTTCGCCAGGCAAACCACCCGCTTGCAACTACCTGGTGAGTCCATCGAAGACTTCTGACGGGCCCTAATCCCACTCGTCCGGGACTGTGACTGTCAGGCCGTTACGGCCGCCGAACACGCAAATCTCCTCATGCGCGATGCCTTCGTGACGAGGATTGCGTCGGATCGCATCCGAGAACGATTACTGGAAGGGGCCACGCTCGAACTGGTGGAGACGAAAACCATGGCGCTCTCCATGACATTTGCATCCCGTAACATGCAATCGTACCCCTCCTGCCACGCTGCCCACCCTTCTACGCCTTCCTACCCCTGCTGGACCCCGCCGCCGACCTCCTCAGCCGGGGCCCTGTCTTCCCAATACGCCTGCGCCAATCCGTGCACCCCGAGGGTCCCCGCTGCTACTTCTGCGGTCAGCAGAAGCACCCCCGCCAAAACTGCCCGGCCCGCACTGCAGTTTGCAAAGTCTGCAGTAAAAAGGGCCACTTCGCAGCTGTGTGCCAGGCCCGCGCAGTCGCTGCGATCGTGCCCGCTATCGCCCCCTCCCCCACGCCAGACGCACAATGGGAGCTGCCACATTCTCCTCCCGGGTCCATGTGCGACCAATGGGCTCCGCCATCTTGTCCCCCCTCGGCCACGTGCACCCCATGGGTGCCGCCATCTTGCCCCAACCCCGCAATGTGCGCACCATGGGCGCCGCCATCTTGTCCCCCACAGGGTCTCCGGACATCCCGACATCGGAACTGCACACGCTCGCCACCCGAAGCATCCGATGGCTACCCGCAGCTCGCTTCGATGACGCTGGACCAATCTCGCCCGCACAAGCTGGCCACCGCGTCGACGACGATGAAAATCAACGGCCACGCCGACCTCGTGCCTGCTGGACTCCGGGAGCACTGAAAGCTTTGTTCACCCAGATACGGTAAGGCGCTGCTCCCTCGCGGTCCACCCTGCCAATCAAAGGATCTCCCTAGCCTCTGGATCCCACTCCGTCCCGATCTGAGGCTTTTGTACAGTCACCCTCACGGTCCAGGGCGTAGAATTTAGTAACTTCCTCCTCTATGTCCTTCCTAATCTCTGCGCTGCACTCCTGTTGGGCCTGGACTTCCAGTGCAACCTCCAGAGCCTCACCCTCAAATTCGGCGGGCCCTCCCCCTTACCGTTTGTGGCCTCGTGACCCTCTAGGTCGATCCGCCCTCTCTTTTTGCCAATCTAACTGCGGATTGCAAGCCCGTTGCCACTAGGAGCAGATGGTACAGCACCCAGGACAAGACCTTCATCAGGTCCGAAGTCCAGCGGCTGCTTAAGGAGGGTATTATCGAGGCCAGCAACAGCCCCTGGAGAGCCCAAGTGGTAGTGGTTAAAACTGGGGAGAAACACACGATGGTCATAGACTACAGCCAGACCATCAATCGGTACACGCAGCTCGACGCGTACCCCCTCCCACGCATATCTGATGTGGTCAATCAGATTGCGCAGTACCGAGTCTTCTCAACAATTGACCTGAAATCCGCCTACCACCAGCTCCCCATCCGGAAGTCGGACCGGCCATACACAGCCTTCGAGGCGGACGGTCCCCTCTACCACTTCCTTAGGGTCCCTTTCGGTGTCACAAATGGGGTCTCGGTCTTCCAAAGAGAGATGGACTGAATGGTCGACCAGTACGGTTTGCGGGCCACCTTTCCGTACTTAGATAATGTCACCATCTGTGGCCATGACCAGCAGGACCACGATGCCAACCTCGATAAATTCCTCCACACCGCCACTCTTTTCAACCTGACCTATAACAATGAGAAGTGTGTGTTCAGCATGACCCGGCTAGCCATTCTCGGCTATATAGTCCAAAACGGACTTTTCGGGTCCGACCCCGACCGCATGCGCCCCCTCATGGAACTTCCCCTCCCACACTGCTCCAAGGCCCTCAAACGCTGCCTGGGGTTCTTTTCCTACTACGCTCAGTGGGTCCCAAACTATGCGGACAAGGCCCGCCAACTCATTCAGTCCACCCAATTCCCCCTTGCGGCTGAGGCACAACACGCTTTCACCCGCATCAGAGCAGACATCGCCAAGGCCGGGATGCGCGCAGTGGACGAGTCACTGCCTTTCCAAGTAGAAAGCGACGCTTCAGACGTCGCCCTTGCCGCCACTCTAAACCAGGCAGGCAGACCCGTGGCATTCTTTTCCCGCACTCTTCATGCCTCTGAAATTCAACACTTATCCGTCGAAAAGGAGGCCCAAGCTATCGTTGAAGCTGTGCGGCATTGGAGGCATTACCTGGCGGGTAAGAGATTCACTCTCCTTACGGACCAACGGTCGGTAGCTTTCATGTTCAATAACAAACAGCGGGGCAAGATCAAAAGTGATAAAATTTTACGGTGGAGGATCGAGCTCTCCACCTATAATTACAAGATCTTGTATCGCTCCGGTAAACTCAACGAGCCCCCAGATGCCCTCTCCCGAGGTATATGTGCCAACGCACAAGTGGACCAACTCCGGGCCCTACACGACAGTCTTTGTCACCCGGGGGTCACTCGATTATACCATCTGGTCAAAGCTCACAATCTGCCCTATTCCATCGAGGAAGTAAGGACAGTCACCAGGGACTGCCAGGTCTGTGCGGAGTGCAAGCCGCACTTCTACCGGCCAGACCGTGCGCACCTGGTGAAGGCTTCCCGCCCCTTTGAAAGCCTCAGCATGAATTTCAAAGGGCCCCTCCCCTCCACCGACCGTAACACGTACATTCTCAGTGTGGTCGATGAGTACTCCAGATTCCCCTTCATCATCCCATGCCCCGATATGACGTCTGCCACCGTCATCAAGGCCCTCAACACCATCTTCGCTCTGTTCGGTTTACCTGCCTACATCCACAGTGACAGGGGATCCTTATTCATGAGCGATGAGCTGCGTCAATTCCTGCTCAGCAGGGGTATAGCCTCCACCAGGACGACCAGCTACAACCTCCGGGGAAACGGGCAAGTAGAACGAGAGAATGGGACGGTTTGGAGGACCGTCCAGCTGGCCCTACGGTCCAGGAACCTCTCAGCCTCTCGCTGGCAGGAGTTCCTCCCAGACGCCCTACACTCCATCTGGTCACTATTGAGCACCGCCACTAATAACACACCCATGAACGTGTTTTTACCTTCCCCAGGAAGTCCACATCCGGGGTGTCACTCCCCACTTGGCTCGCAGCCCCAGGACCGGTCCTTCTCCGTAGGCACGTCCGACTCCACAAGGTGGACCCCTTGGTGGACAGGGTTCACCTGCTCCACGCCAACCCTCAATATGCCTACGTTGAGTTCCCTGACGGCTGCCAAGATACTGTCCCCCTCCCACCGCGCCGCCAATATTGACCCCACCAGACCACTCCCCCTCCCTTTTCCGCACAAGAGGACGAAGAGGACTTCGGCACGCTCCCGGAGTTCCCTGATGACTAGCCAGCATCAGCACCGCCAGCACCAACTTCGCCGCCACAGTTACGACGCTCCCAACAAAGGACCAAAGCACCAGACCGGCTGAACCTTTGACAGACTCCGGACCGCCAACATGGACTTTTCTTTTTCCTCCCACTGTACATAATTGCACTAATTGTATATAGTTTTGCGTCACCCCCGGCGGACTCATCATTTTTAACAGGGGGTGAATGTGGTGAACCACTGTAATAGGAGATGTAAGGTAGGACCTGCACTACAGGTTCGCCGGTAGCTCCTGCCAGCTGGCTCCGCCCACGGAGAACTGTATAAATATGCATGACCTCCAGTGCCCTGCCATTTCGCCGGCTGCAGCAGGAGGCCTCGCATCTGATTGTAATAAAGCCACAGTTGTACCCAACTTTATTCTTTGTGCAATTGATCATGCATCAATATTGTTCCTTAAAGTGAAGTAGAACTACTTGCCTCAATGTTCACAAGACTACTAATTAAACAAAAGCCACTGTTGGGCTAAAACAGGAAATGGATCAGGCCGCAGAAGCAGACTGCCCTGTGTTGTGAACATTATCTACTCAATAGTTTCCCCAGTGCACCAACTGGGATCAGCTAACAGCTCAGCCTGGGAAACTGCCAGTCAGAAAACATTGTGCTACACCAAATAATACCTTTACTCAATATCGCATCGATAAACTATATCAGAGCTGTTAACCAGTGTGGTCAACATCAACTATATGAAGATTCTTGTCTGATATCTGTTGAAACTGTCACAGGAATTCACAACAATTGTTTTATATTAAAATAGTCACTACATTCAATTTCAAAATGCCTCCAGTACCTATTATTCCTGCAGATGGTGCTGTAACACACCATTTTCAATGTTAATGTTAAGTGATATCAGTAACTTAACTGCTAATGAAACAGCTATTTTACATATTGTAACCTGTAAGGCATTAAATATTTAGAACTAAAAGTCTAAACATGACCATTTAACTATTTTTGATTGTCAAAAAACCCCATCTGGTTCACTAACATCCTTTAGGGAAGGAAATCTGCCGTCCTTACCTGGTCTGGTTTATATGTGACTCCAGATCCACTAATGCGGTTGACTTTTAAAAAATAAATTTAGAGTACTCAATTATTTTTTTTTCTAATTAAGTGGCAATTAAGTCATGGAATTGCCATTTTAACAAAGGTATACCTCATGACTTTGCAGACCCTTGCTCTCTGATGTGGGATACCAAAAAGAGGTCCAAAAACGAATTGTTTCCTAAAATAATTATTTTTTCTGGTTTAACACTGGGCGGTTGTCTCCAATTCAAAACTTTCACAGCTTGCTCAGCATTCCACATATTGGAGTTGGTTTTCAGGGCTTTCCTCGACAACAACTCCACTCAAGTAAACATCCCTTTCCTTAGATATCTTTTACCCCTTTCATCTCGGGTTCCACTGTTCTTAAACACCTCTTTGAACTCAACTTCTCCAGATATAAAAAAATGTTTAAAATGTTGCCTCTACCATCCCTGTTTACTCATGGAACCCCTGTAATATGCCCATGTTCTTTGTCATCTCTGAACTCCCTTTTGAAATTCAACAGCTGAAAATTCCTCACTTATCTTACAATGCAAATTTCAGATCCAACTATTTACTTGTAACTCAAACTCATCATATCTCTCATGACAAATGCTCAAACCTAAAACCTTTAACCTTTCATCTCTTAGACCTCACAGACAACCTGTTGCGAGATAACCTTCCCCCTGTTGAATTAACCCTGGTGTCACTCACACAAACAAACAAACACCCTATAAATGAATAAAAAGTTACAAAGCCTTAAAGCCCTTTGTGCAGAGAGTCAAAAATCAGACCGGGTTCAAATTTTAAAAACTGAACATCCTCCGAATTGAAAAAAATTGGAACCTCCTTAATGGGCGGCACAGTAGCATAGTGGTTAGCACTGTTGCTTCACAGCCCCATGATCCCAGGTTCAATTCCCACTTGGGTCACTGTCTGTGTGGAGTCTGCACATTCTCCCTGTGTCTGCATGGGTTACCTCCGGGTGCTCCGGTTTCCTCCCACAGGTCCAGAAAGATGTTCTTGTTAGGTGAATTGGACATTCTGAATTCTCCCTCTGCATACCTGAACAGAGTGTGGCGACTAGGGGCTTTTCACAGTAACTTCATTGCAGTGTTAATGTAAGCCTATTTGTGACAATAAAGATTATTATTATTATTATTATTAAATGCCAAATCTGTACCTCTGAATATTTTAAAACTTGGGGCCATCACATAACTCACTTCACTGAATACTTTCCCTCATATTCCCTGGTTTCCTGTACTTGACAAAGGAAACAATTAATTTAGTGCTTTTTTGACCTCACTGTCTCCCAAGGTGCTTCACTAACAAAATAGTTCCGAACTGTGATCACTGTTGCAATGTGGGAAAATGCAATGATCCAGACCTTCCAAACAATGGTAATGATGAGCAGATTGCTACTGCGCTTGAAGAGTCCCCCAACTCAATGCTACTACACATTTCTGTCATAGAAATGTACAGCATAGCCTCGTTCAGGGACTCTGTTGGAGTGGAGTCGAGGGAAGACAGGCCATGCCCCCTTTTTACAGCACTAGCTGCTGTATTATTTTTTATTCGTTCATGGGACGTGGGTGCTGCAGGCTGTGCCAGTATTTATTGTCCATCCCTAATTGCCCTTCAGGGGGCAGTTAAGAGTCAAGGACATTAATGTGGGCCTGGAGTCACATGTAAGCCAGACCAGGTAAGGACGGCAAATTTCCTTCCTGAAAGGACACTAGCAAACCAGATGGGTTTTTACGACAATCGACAATGGTTTCATGGTCATTAGACTTTAAATTCCAGTTTTTTATTGAATTCAACTTTCATCATCTGCAGTGGTGGGATTTGAGCCTGGATCCTCAGAGCGTTACTCTGGGTCTCTGATTTACTCGTCCTGTGACAATACCACTCTGCCACGGCCTCCCCAATAGTCCATTTAAAGGTCAAGTTTGAATGTTGGTGAATGGATGAGTGAGAGGGGGTGAATAGGTGAATGAGTGGGTGAATGGGTGATTTGTAAGTGGGCGAATGAGTAGGTTAGCTAATGTAAAGGTGGGTGAGTGGGCAGGTGGGTGATGGATGAGGTGGATTGGTGAGTGAGCTGGGTAGGTGGATAGGTTTGGTTAGTGGGTGAGATAGGTAAGTGGATGAGTGAGTAGGGTTGGCAAGTATGTGATAGGTTGATGGGTGGGACAGGTGGGTGGGTAGTCAAGTTGGGCTGGTTGGGTGGAGTCAGGGAGTCAGGGGAGTTGCGTCACGGGTAGGCAGGTTGGGGGTAGCTGGGTTAAGTTGGTGGGATTGGGGAGGGTAGGGTGGAAATCAGTTGTGGAGTTACCCAGGTATAAGATTATGTTTCAATCTGCCTAACATTTCCAGGTATACTTTCCAGGTAAGCCCCATAGATCAATCAGAAGTCTCCAACTCTAACTCAGTTGTAGACACTCGCAGAGGATTCTGGGGAGCAAAACTCCTGATTTGGGCATTGTAGATAGTGAAAAGACTTTGAGGTGTCACATTGCTCTTGGAGCCATAGTGTGTGTGCAGCTGGTTTTGTAAAGTTTCAGGTCAATGGTGATCACAAGGATATTGATGGTGGGAGAATTTGAAAATTGCAATGCCATTGAATGTCAAATTGTATTTGCATAAACACTCTGAGATTGTCATTGCCTGGCACTTATGTGGCACAAGTGTTATCGATCATGCAGCTGCCGAAACCCGAATGTTATCCAGGTTTTGCTGCATGCAGTATATGTGCACAAATCATTGAATGTATCAGGACCTTGTGGATTTAAAGGCTGAGTGCAAAAGCAAGGAAGTTATGTTGAATCTTTATAAATAATTGTTCAGCCCCAACTGGAACATTGTGCTCAATACTGGGCACCATGGCACCACACTTTAGGACTGATGAAGGCATTGGAGAGGATACAAATAAGCTTCTTGAGAAAGGTTCCAGGGATGAGACTACATGGGTGGTTTGGAGAAGCGGAAACTGTTCTTCTTAAAAAGGAAGGTTGAGGGGATATTTGACAGGGGTATTTAAAATCCTGTGGGGTCTTGACAGAGTAGACCGAGGGAAGCCTCTCTCCCTTTGGTGAAAGGGTCGAGAGCTAGAGGACTCCAATTAAAGGTGAATGGCAAAAGAACCAAAGGTGATACAAGGAAAAACATCTTTACGGTAGCATTTGGAATACACTATCTTGAGCGTATGCTGGAGTCAGATTCAAATGTGGGCTTTCAAAAGGGAATTGCTAATTATCTGAAGAGAAACCCTTTGTAGGGTTAGAGGGAAAGGTTGGGAGGGTTGAGCTAGCTGAGTTGCTTTTGCAGTATGCCGCATGGCCACAAAGGGCCAGATGGCCCCTGCTGCACTGTTACCATTCTATGTTTCTAATTGTATGAGGCTTTGGTGAGGCCACACCAGGAGTAGTGTGCGCACTTTTGGTCTCCATATCCAAGGAGGGATACAGTTGTGTTGCAAGGGGTACATCAAAAGATCACTAGATTGGTTCCTGGCATGAGAGCATTTTTCTATGACAAAATGCTGAGTAATTTGGACTAGTACTCTTTGGTGTTTAGAACGATGTGGGGTGATCACTTTGAAACATAGAAGATTCTAGGTGGGTTGGTAGGGTGGGCATTTGCTTCTAGATCATGGGTGCCTAGTCTCAAGATAAGGGTCAATCATTTAGGACTAAGGTGAGGAGAAATCCCTTCAAGAGAGCGGTGTATCTTTAGAATTCCATATCCTGGGAGGTTATGGATTCTTGATTGGTGAGTACATTCAAGGCTAAAATAGACTTTTGATTCCTCAGGGAATTGAAGGACATGAAGAATGAGCAGAAATATAGAATTGTGTCAGTTCAGCCATGATCATACTCAATGGCGGAACAGGCTTGCAGGGCCAAAATGATCTAGTACTGCTCACCAACATTCATTATTTCAGGACTTGATCAGTTGGCAGTGGGATTGCTTAGCTGTTTATCACACGCTGTTTCTGTTTAGCATGCAAGTATACCTATGTTGTAAGTTCAAGTTGACACCATGGACGTGGTGCTCCAGCTGCGTTGCGCTCAGGCGAAAGCACAACGCGGCCAGGGAATCACAGGAGAGGGTTAGCAAACCTCCCGACAGCCTCCGCGCCTCACAAGATTCCCCAAAATCAAGATGACAGAATCGGAACTCTGCCCCAAATGGGCTGGACCAAATAACGGTTGCGGAAATAGGTCACAAACCTACTTAGGACGTACCTGCCCGGGATCCACCGGCCTCCCTCGATTCTCCGGTCTCCCCAGGGAGGCTGCAGCCGGGCACTGATCAGTGCTGGTCTACACAAGGGTGGACATGGCGGAATGGCACCTGGGGGGATCTCCCAGGCCATCGGAGACCCCTGGGTGGTCAGGGCAAGTGCAGGGTGGCTCCCTGGCCCTCCACCTGGAACACGGGGACCTTGGCACTGCCAAGATGCCCAGATGGCACTGCCTGTGTGCCAGTGCAAGGGTGTCTGAATGGTACTGCCAAGGGTCAGGGGGCCATGCCCATGAAACAAGGTGGGGGGGGGGTTGAAGGTTGGGGGAGTGCAGGGCAGAGAAGTAGGGGCCTCTGGGAGGTTGGGGTGGTGATGGGTGGGGGTCCTAGAAGCGAATGGGTCCTGTAAGGGGCTTGGGAAAGCCTGAAGAGGGGCGACCCCCTGGGGCCCCATAGTGGGGTGTCCTCACTTGGGGGAGGTGGGGTACTGTCCATGTTGGCGGCGGGGGGGAGACCCGGAAGCTCACTTAGAGATTGGGGCGCCTTTTCAAAATGGCGGCCTGGGGCGAAATTCTCCGGAAACGGCGCGATGTCCGCCGACTGCCGCCCAAAGCGGCGCGAATCAGACAGGCAACGCGCCGCCCCAAAGGTGCGGAAAGCTCCGCATCTTTGGGGGCCGAGCCCCAACATTGAGGGGCTAGGACGGCGCCGGACGAATTTCCGCCCCACCAGCTGGTGGAAAAGGCCTTTGGTGCCCCGCCAGCTGGCGTGGAAATGACATCTCCGGGCGGCGCATGCGCAGGAGCGTCAGCGACCGCTGACGGCATTCCCATGCATGCGCAGTGGAGGGAGTCTCTTCTGTCTCCGCCATGGTGGAGACCGTGGCGGTGGCGGAAGGGAAAGAGTGCCCCCACGGCACAGGCCCGCCCGCGGATTGGTGGGCCCCGATCGCGGGCCACTCCACCGTGGGGGCACCCCCCCGGGGCCAGATCGCCCCGCGACCCCCCCAGGACCCCGGAGCCCGCCTGTGCCGCCTTGTCCTGCCGGTGGTTTAATTTACACCGGCGGGACAGGCATTTTAGCAGCGGGACTTCAGCCCATCAGGGCCGGAGAATCGAGCGGGGGGGCCCGCCAACCGCGCGGCGCGATTCCCGCCCCCGCCGAATATCCGGTGCCGGAGACTTCGGCAACCGGCGGGGGCGGGATTCACGCCAGCCCCCGGCGATTCTCCGACCCGGCGGGGGGTCGGAGAATCTCACCCCTGATCTCGGATTTAGCTCCCCAGTGCCAAAATTTTTTTTCGAAGTGTAGGCTAAACTGGTGAGAAACTCCCCAGGGCTCAAAAATGTGACTAAGCGTCATTGAATAGCGGTGGGGAACTCGCCGGCAGGAAACGCCCTGAAAACCCACCACAAATTAACTGATTTTTTGGGGGAGAATCGGGCCCCATATTTTTAAGACCCACTTAGTGCCACACCTGATATACTCTTCTACATTCCTCATTGAATTAGGGTTGATCCCCTGGCTTGATCGTAATGCTAAAGTGAGGGTTTTGCTAGGCAATGAGGTTACAGATTCAGTGGGCTAAATTTTATGGCCCATCTCACCGGCAGGAACCACCGGTCCTGCCAAAGGCGTCCTCTGCGGCGGGTTCCCCGGCAGCTGGTGGTGCAAGCCATGCAAAATGCCATAGACATTGGTGGGACCGGAAGTTCCCATTGACGGCCAATGTCAGGCCACCTCCGCCACCGAAAACAAGCCGTAGCGGGAGCTTCAAAATCCTGCCCAGTTCGGAACCCCCAGCCGGGGAAAACGGGATGAGGCGGTTTCTGGAAAGATTGGAGCTCCTGAAGGTTGATGAGGAGCTGGGGGAGGGCCTGGGAACCCCAATTGGGCTGGCAGATGGAGTGGAGGGGCTGGAGGCGTTGCAATCGGGTAAGGACCCGGGTCCAGACGGGTACCCGGTGGAATTTTACAAGAAGTTCTCGGGGGGTTAGGACCGTTGTTGGTTAGGGCCTTCAATGAGGCAAAGGAGTTGGGAGTGCTCCCCCCGACATTGTCACCGGCATCGATCTCCCTCATTTTAAAGCAAAATAAGGATCCGGAAGAGTCATATAGACCGATCTCCCTGTTAAATGTCAATACCAAACTATTGGCGAAGATCCTGGCCACGAGGATTGAAGACTGTGTCCCAAGGGTAATAAGAGAGGACCAGACAGGGTTCATTAAGGGGAGGCATCTGGCGACCAACATTAGGAGGTTACTCAATGTGATCATGATGCCTCCATAGGGGCACGAGGTAGAGGTGGTGGTGGCCATGGACACAGAGAAGGCCTTTGATCGGATGAAGTGGGACCACTTATGGGAGGTCCTGGGGCGGTTTGGGTAAGGTTTTGTGGACAGGGTCTAATTGTTATATCGGGCATCGGTGGCGAGTGTGCGGACGAACTGGGTGAGATCAGACTATTTCAGGTTACATCGGGTGATGAGGCAGGGGTGCCCACATTCCACACTGCTGTTTGCTCTGGCTGTAGAGCCGTTGGCAATGGCACTGAGGACATCGATAGTCTGGCAGGGGATAGTACGGGGGTGGGGGGGGAGGGGAGGGTTGGAGCACAGGGTCTCACTTTACACAGATGATTTACTTCTATACATATCAGACCGGCTGGAGGGATTTTAGAGCAATTCGGTCGGTTTTCAGGGGTAAATTGATTTTGGGTAAGAGGCCTTTGAGATCCAGGCAAGGGGGCAGGAAAGGCAGTTGGGGTGAGATGCCGTTCAAGGTGGTGGGAGGGAGCTTTCGGTATTTGGGTATTCAGGTGGCGCGGGAATGGGAGCAGCTGCATAAGCTGAATCTGGGTTGGTTGGTAGAGCAGATGAGGGAGGACGATCGGAGGTGGGACGTGCTCCCGTTGTCATTGGTGTGGCGGGTACAGACAGTTAAAATGGCGGTCCTCCTGAGGTTCTTGTTTGTTTTTCAGAGCCGTCCAATTTTTATCAAGGCATTCTTTAAAAAAGTGAATGCAGTGATTTTGGGATTTGTCTGGGCGGGCAAAACCCCACAGGTGAAGAAGGTGCTGCTGGAGCTTGGAGGAGGAGTTTGAGTTGCCAGGTGGGAATGGGTTCCGGCATCTACAAGTGAGGGATTTTGTGCAGAGGCAAGTTTCGGCCTTCCCACACCTGCCGTACCGGGGCCTACAGGATAAGGTGGTATCGAGAAGAGGGGGAGGTTTAAGAGATCTATAGGGAACTGATGGAATGGGAGGGGACCCGATAGGAACGGTAAAGAGAAAATGGGAAGAAGAGCTGTGTGGGGAGTTGGAGGCTGGATTATGGAAGGAGGCAAGTCAATGCATTCTCGTTGTGCCCCAGGCTCAGCCTGATACAATTTAAGTGGTCCACAGGGCACACATGACTGTGGCCCGGATAAGCAGGTTCTTTGAGGGGATGGAGGACAGGTGTGGGCGCTGTGCGGGGGGTCCTGCGAACAATGTCTTTATGTTTTGGGCATGTCCAAGGCTGATGGGCTTCTGGCAGGGGTTTGCTGATGTCATGTCAGAGGTATTGAAACTGAGGGAGGTGCCGAGTCCAGAGGTGGCAATTTGTGGTGTGTCAGCAGACCCGGGAGCCCAGGTGGTTAGAGAGGCCAATGTCCTGGCCTTTGCCTCCCTGGTGGCCCGGAGATGGATCCGATTAGGATGGAGGGAGTTGGAGCCCCCTAAATCAGGAGTATGGGTTAGTGACATGGCGGGGTTTCTCAGACTCGAGAAAATGAAAATTGCCTTGAGATCATTGCAGGGGTTTGCTCGGAGGTGGCAGCCGTTCATCGACTTCTTTGAGAGAAATTAAGCTGTCAGCGGGAGTTTGGGGGCGGGGGGGGAAAGGGGGAGGCATGGGAGGACGAGTAAGGGCAGGAGAACCAATGGAAGGGGGGCTGGGGAAGGTGGCACTGTCTGTGTGAGCCATGTTGACTGGGGTTTGTTACTGGGGGGTTGGTTGGTTATATTGTTTTGTTCTTGTTGAAATTTGATGTTTAAAATTGTTAAAATTATAAATGCCTCAATAAAATATTTTCTAAAAGTCCTGCCCAGCATTTCATGGATGTCTACCTTTGAGATGGCAGATCTCTCCGAAACCTATCCCATTTAGCATGGTGGCGTTGCCAAACAACATAATAGAGGATGTGAACATGGGATAGTGTCAGGCAGCACGGTAGCACAAGTGGATAGCACTGTGGCTTCACAGTGCAAGGTTCGATTCCCCGCTGGGTCACTGTCTGTGTGGAGTCTGCACGTTCTCCCCGTGTCTGCGTGGGTTTCCTCCGGATGCTCCGGTTTCCTCCCACAGTCCAAAGACGTGCAGGTTAGGTGGATTGGCCATGATAAATTGCCCTTAGTGACCAAAAAGGTTAGGAGGGGTTATTGGGTTACAGGGATAAGGTGGAAGTGAGGGCTTAAATGGGTCGGTGCAGACTCAATGGGCCGAATGGCCTCCTTCTGCACTGTGTGTTCTATTATAATGACTGCGTGATGGTCACTCTTACCACTGTCAATGACAGATGCATCTGCAACCGATGGATTGCTGAGGATTAAGCAAACCAGATTTTCTCTTTGTATTGGTTCTCTCACCAGCTGCTCCTGGCCCAGTCTGGTAGCGATGTCCTTTAGGATATGAAAAGTTTGGTCAGTAGTGGTGTTTGTAAGTAATGGACGTTGGAAGTCCCCCAACTCAGACAACATTCTGAGCCTTTGTTAGAATTAATTTGTATCCTTTTTATGTCTCCTTTACTCATGACTGCACTGAACTGCACCTAGTATCCTGCCTAAGTGGACATTTTGCATTTGTGAATCTGAGCTATGAAATCTGGCAGGATACTCATCACAGCTGGGCCAGTCCTTTCTTTATCAGGCTTCCACTATTATGTCATTTCAAGCAAGCGGGACTAAGTAGTAATCAGGAGCAGGAACCTAGCTTCCTTGGTCTTCTATGCAGAGGTGAGTTGAACAAGATGCTTTAAGCTAATTGGAATGCCCTGTCAATAACTATGGGTGCTATGGTCAACTCAGAACTGACCGAGGATTGAGCGGAGTTTGTACTGCTCTCCATTGATCAGTCTAGCGCACCATCTGACTTGTATATTTTGCTTGTTGTGACAAAGGTTATTCTATGTACAAGCTGGGGTTCAAAGGTGTTTTTTTTTTTATTACTCTCTATTGATGTGCTATTTATTACAAATTGTATCAAATGATCACTACAACTTTAATATACATTCAAAAATTCAAGTTATATTTACAGACTCTTAATAACTGCATAATTTCCTGTGCAACGAATAGCACCATTCTTATGCCGGGTGTGCAAATGCCAAAATTTCCACCTAATATACAGATGAAAAGAAATCATAATTTAAATACCATAGAAAAAGGTAGATTTGACAAACTGCTATTAGAAGCATTGGATAACAATCTCTCAATACAAGATTCAAAGCTTTCTTTAGCATAGCCTTTTTGTTTAGCAGTTGTCTCTCACTCAAATGATTGAGTTATGTTCTGTTCCTTTCCTTTTGGTAAAAATGTTGTGTTGTAAGGATGTCTCCGTCTTGGGCGCTGGCAAGGTGTGCTCTCTTCATTTATATAACCTGAGAATTAACAGCAAACATATTTGATAGTTAAAAGGGACATGATTGGGAGTTTGAAACATTTATTTCAAATTGCTATTTCACGAAAATACCACGAGATGGCGCAATGCAAACTCTCTGTAAAAGGAAAACAGCATTTGTGAAAGGTAGAAGTTAGGTTTTTAAAATAGATCTGTCTCATGGAGTGGATTTTAACACAGAAAAATGTTTGCATTGTTTGGTCTGCCTGATGAACTTATTAAGGATCTCCTTTGCCTATAATATTTGGTTTTGTTAGATTTTTCCCCACACACCTGTTCACTTTCTCTTTGCCAACAATGTAACTTGGAGATGTGGTTATCTGAACATCTGCATCATAAGTAAAAAAGTCTTTGACACCCTGAATCACTCCTCTATCAACCTTAACACTTGTTCTCCTTCCGACAACAATTATCCATGCAATGGCAGCACGGTGGCGCAGTGGGTTAGCCCTGTTGCCTCACGCCGCCGAGATCCCAGGTTCGATCCCAGCTCTGGGTCACTGTCCGTGTGGCGTTTGCACATTCTCCCCGTGTTTGCGTGGTTTTCAGCCCCACAACCCAAAGATGTACAGGCTAGGTGGATTGGCTAGGCTAAATTGCCCCTCAATTGAAAAAAATGAATTGGGTACTCTACATTTATACAAAAAAAACCAATTATTCGTGCAGATGCAGGAAATACAATACATGACCTTTCACTTTTCTCCTTACCACTGTCCAGGACACCATCATTCATTAGGGTAAGACGGTGAATTATTGATACTTCTTCTATTTTAATACAATGCATTTGTTGTTCAGAATGTGGTCTCAACATTTGAAAAAACTAACCCAAACTAGGTGATCACTTTGTTGAATGCGGCAATTGATTGTCACTTTAATTTTTAACATACTAGGGGCGGCACGGTGGTGCAGTGATTAGCACTGCTGCCTAACGTGCCGAGGATCTAGGTTCGATCCCAGCCCCGAGTCACTGTCCTTGTGGCATTTGCACATTCTCCCCGTGTCGGCGTGGGTCTCACCCCCACAATTCAAAAAAATGATGTGCAGGATAGGTGGATTGGACATGCTAAATTGCCCCTTAATTGGGAAAAAATAATTGGGTACTCAAATTTAAAAAAAAAACATTTGTACACACTGATCCCTCATCTTCTAGATTCCTTCCAATAAAGTTCAACTCTTTTTTTTTTATTTGATTTATTACTGTCACATATGTTGACATGTGTACATTAGTATATATTAGTATACAGTAAAAAGTATTGTTTCTTGCATGCTGTACAAACAATGCATACTATACATAGGGAAGGAAGGAGAGTCTGCAGAATATAATGTTACAGTTATAGCAAGGTGCAGAGAAAAGATCAACTTAATACGAGATAGGTCCATTCAAAAGTCTGATGGCAGCAGGGAAGAAGCTGTTCTTGAGTCGGTTGGTACGTGACCTCAAACTTTGGTATCTTTTTCCTGATAGAAGAAGGTGGAAGAGAGTATGTTCGGGATGCGTGGGGTCCTTAATTATGCTGGCTGCCTTTCTGAGGCAGCGGGAATTATAGAGTTAATGGATGGGAGGCTGGTTTGCGTGATGGATTGGGCTACATTCACAACGTTTTGTACTTTCCTGCAGCCTTGGGCAGAGCAGGATCCATACCAAGCTGTGATACAACCAGAAAGAATGCTTTCTATGGTGCATCTTTCGAAGTTCTTGAGAGTCGTAGGTGACATGCCAAATTTCCTTAGTCTTCTGAGAAAGTAGTTGTTGGTGGGCTTTCTTAACTATAGTGTCGACATGGGGGGACCATAACAGGTTGTTGGTGATCTGGACACCTAAAAACTTGAAGCGTCGACCCGTTCTACTTCGTTCCCATTGATGCAGACAGGGGCATGTTCTCCACTACACTTCCTGAAGTCGATGACAATCTCCTTCGTTTTGTTGACATTGAGGGAGAGATTATTGTTGTCGTACCAGTTCACCAGATTCTCATTCCTATATTCTGTCTCATCATTGTTTGAAATCCGAACCACTACTGTGTTGTCATCAGCAAATTTGAAAATCGAGTTGGAGGGGAATTTGGCCACACAGTCATAGGTGTATAAAGAGTATAGTAGGGGGCTGAGGACACAGCCTTGTGGGCCACTGGTGTTGAGGATGATCGTGGAGGAGGTGTTGTTGCCTATCCTTACTGATTGTGGCCTGTGGGTTAGAAAGTTCAGGATCCAGTCGCAGAGGGAGCAGCCGAGGCCAAGGCCACGGAGTTTGGAGATGAGTTTTGTGGGAATAATGTTGTTGAAGGCTGAGCTGTCGTCGATAAATAGGAGTCTGAGAGATGTCTTTGTTATCTAGGTGTTCCAGGGTAGAGTGCAGGGCTATGGAGATAGTGTCTGCTGTGGACCTATTGCAGCGGTAGGCGAACTATAGTGGATCAAGGCAATTCGGGAGGCTGGAGTTGATTCGTGCCATGATTAACCTTTCGAAGCACTTCATGATGATGGATGTCGGAGCCACTGGACGATAGTCATTAAGGCACGCTGCTTGGCTTTTTTTTGGTACAGGGATGATGGTCGTCTTCTTGAAGCAGATAGGGACCTCAGATTGTTGTAAAGAGGTTGAAGATGTCTGCGAATACCCCCGCTAGCTGATCCGCGCAAGACCGGAGTGCCCGTCTGGGTACCCCATCCAGGTCAGTGGCTTTCCGAGAGTTGACCTTCGAAAAGGCTGCTCTGACGTCTGTAATGGTGGTCTCAGATATAAGTTCATCCGAGGCTTCCAGGGTGGAGGGCTTGCTCTCGCTGACCTCTTGTTCAAAGCATGCGTAGAATGCGTTGAGCTCATCAGGGAGGGGTGCATTGGAGTCAGTGATTTTGCATGCCTTCATCTTGTAGCCTGTTATGTCTTGCAGACCTTGACATAGTCGGCGGGGGTCCTTGTGGCTAGCCTGGGACTCAAGCTTGGTCCGGTACTGTCTTTTGGCATCTTTGATGGATTTCCTTAGATCATATCCTGGCATAGTCACTCATGTTTCTAACTGGTAACTTACAAACCTATGGTTTTTACATTAATTTAGGAACAGCTCCTGTAATTTCCCGACCGATAGCTGCTGGTAATGTAGCACAGGTGTGCAGTAGTGCTGCTGGGGCTGGGAGGCTGGAAATAAAAAAGCTTCAAGTGAGTTGAGAAATTAGAAAAGCTTTAGTTTCCTCATGTCCACTGTCTCGCATCTGTCCAAAGAAGTAGCAACTAAAATATTGAAAAGACCGTCTACTGTCCCCATCTAAAACTCAACTCCATTCTTCTCCCTGACAAATATCTAAGGCTGATCATTACAGTTTGCAACCTTGGTGTCATATTTGACCATGAGATTAGCTTTCAAACACATATCTGCACTGTAACTAAGATCACCTATTTCCACCTCTGGAACATCACCCTACACTTTAAAAGTACTTCATTGGTCCTAAAACATTCTGACATTGTGAAAGGTCCTATATAAATACAAGTCTTTCTTTTCCAAGAGAACAGCAGATAATGATTTAAAACAGAGGACGATTCAGAGCTATAAGCAGAGATTAGGGCAGGAATATATTTTGGCTTGATCTAGCAAGGAGCTGGAAGATACTACAGATTGAAATGTGGTTGATAATTTATCGGATTTGGGGTTGATGGGGAACATGACTAGATATGTTTGACAGATTGAGGTCATTGCTGAAAACTTCTTTCCTCTCAGTGGTGTTGATGCTCTGATAAACAATTTGTTTCTCTTACTTTTAGCCAAAATTGACTTGGCATGTCTAATATTCCTGTGTACATTAGCATAAACTGGGGTTGCGACAATCACTTGGCCTAATATTCATGGCTTTGTACATATATTTCTTCAAACTCTCCAACAGTTTTATTCCACAGCATGGTGAAGATACATAATAACTATTCTGAACAAATTTGCTGATTAAACTCAGTACAACTTTACTTTCATATTGCACAAAGCCATGAACATTGTCATGTGAGAGTACCTTTAAGAAATGGGTATTTTTATAGAACAACTGTAGTGGGTGTACCTTTAAGAAATGGGTGTTTATTACTGCAGTGATGTCAGTGTGGGTGGAGCTGGGCTGTCAGCTTTTAGTTTCACTTTGAGAAAAGCTTGGGTGTGTCTGTGTTTTTTTGGTTTTGTTTCAGTGTTGGAGCTGCAGTCAGCCACAGAATGTGTAATGTTGTTCTCTCTGCCATTTCAAGACTATCTCTTGATCATTTGGTGAATTCAGAGTTATAACTGTTCTCAGTAGTAAATTTAAACCTGATGTGCTTCTGTTAAAAGTTTTTTTTAAAGTCTTATGGATGTTAAAAGGAAAGTAAGGATTACTTAGTGTGGTATTCTTTGGGGGTTGTATTTGAATTAATGGTTGCTAAGATGTTCACTGTATGTTTTAAAAAGGTTAACCTGAGTTCATAGAATAAACATTGTTTTGCTTTAAAAAATACTTTTCCATTTCTGCTGTACCACACCTGTAGAGTGGGCCCTGTGCTCCCATACCACAATCTATTAAAAGTTGAGAGTCAGGTGAACTCCATGATACACTTTGGGGTTCTCTAAAACCCTGGCCCATAACAAATTGGGGGCTTCAGGGGGATAAAAGTCTATCTATTGGATTGGCTTAGTGAACTTTAAGCCAGTGAGCGGTGAGCATATTGTGGTTGCTTTTCAGGTGTGGTATTTTAGTTTAAGTGGGGAGTGTGTTGTGGACAATGGCTCTTTCAGAGGCTCTGAAGTTTTTGGGGGTGGAGATGGTCACACGCAGTACCTTACGGAGAGAGACTAAAAGCAGACTGTTAGATTTGGCAAAAACATTGCAGTTAACATTACCTGACAAAATGCAAAAAGATCAGGTAATTATGGCGGTGGCTAAGCATTTAAAGTTGCCTGAGATACAGTTTGACTCAATGGAAATGGCAAAAATTCAGTTACAAATTAAATAAATGGAACATGAGAAAGAATTAAAGCAGCTTGAATACGAAAGAGATAGAGAGGAAAAAGAAAGAGATAGAGAGGAAAAAGAAAGAGATAGAGAGAACAAAGAAAAGGAGAGAGAAGAAAGGAGAAAAGAAAGAATAGCCCGAGTAGAACAAAAAGAAAGAGAAAGGGAGATACAGATCAGGGAAAAAGATAATGAGAGAGAGTTTGAACTTCAGAAAATGGCCATGAAACATGACAGTCAGTTAAAATTGGCAGAAGTAAAGGGAAACATACAGTTGGATGATAGTGATGAGGATAGTGAGAAAGAGCGTCATAGTTGAAGGTTTGGTGGGGATCTATTTAAATACGTCCAAGCATTGCCAAGGTTTGACGAGAAGGAGGTAGAAGCCTTTTTCATTTCATTTGAGAAGGTAGCTAAACAAATGAAATGGCCACAGGACATGTGAGTATTACTGATTCAAACAAAGCTGGTAGGTAGGGCTAGTGAAGTGTTTGCACCACTACCGGAGGTATCTGGGATGTAACAGGCGGTGAAACAATCCATCTTAGGTGCATATGAACTAGTGCCTGAAGCCTACAGACGAAGGTTTAGAAATTTAAGGAAAGAATTTGGTCAAACATACATGGAGTTTGAAAGGCTCAGAGTAATTTTGATAGGTGGATAAGGGCATTGAAAATAGACCAAACGTATGAAGTTCTCAGAGAAATTATGCTTTTGGAGGAGTTTAAGAATTCAATTACTCATGTGTGAAAATTCATGTGGAAGAGCAGAGGGTGAAAACTGCGAGGTTAGCAGCAGAAATGGCAGATGGTTATGAATTAGTTCATAAATCAAAGCTTGGTTTCCGTCTTCAGTTTTAGCCTGTGAGGGATAGAAACTGGGGACATAAGAAATACTCAAGTGGTAAAGGTAAAGGTGATCTGATGGGAGATAATAAGGGGAGTGTACGTCAGACTAAAAAAGAAATCCAGGAGGGTGGATGAAACATGAAACGTTTCAAATGTTTTCACTGTAATAAACTAGGCCATGTAAAATCACAGTGTTGGTCGTTGAAGAAAAGCACTGGGAAGGCTGATGTGGTAAAAAAAGGATAAGACAGTGGGGTTTGTTAAAGTGGTAAAGGAAAGCCCAAGTGAAGTGAAGGAGGTGCAAAAGATTGTACAGCCTGATCAAGAGGGGATTGATAAGAAGGTGCCAGATCTCTTTAAATAATTTACTTGTGTGGGTAAAGTTTATTCATGTGTATCAGGAGGAGCAGTCACAAAGAAGTCACAATTTTAAGAGATACGGGAGCTAGTCAATCTTCACTGGTAAGAGATGATGAGTTATGTAGTATGGGAAGAATATTGCCAGAAAAGGTGGTAATATGTGGAATTCAGGGTGAGAGGAGTAGTGTTCCATTATATAAGGTAAGATTGGAAAGTCCAGTGAAGAGTGGTGAAGTGGTAGTAGGAGTAATGGAGAAACTATCTTGTCCAGGAATACAGTTTATCTTGGGTAATGATATAGCTGGATCACAGGTGGGAGTGATGCCTACTGTGATTGATAAGCCAGTGGAAAATCAGACAACTGAAGTGTTGAAGGACGAATATCCTGGGATTTTTCCGGATTGTGTAGTAACAAGATCGCAAAGTCACAGGCTAAGACAAGAGGAGAAATCAAAGAGTGAAGATGAAGTTGAAGTGCAATTATCAGAAACGATTTTTGATCAGATGGTTGAAAAAGAACAAGAACAGGTGGAGGATGAGGTGGATATTTTTAGTTCAAGAAAACTGGCGGAGTTACAACAAAAAGATATAGAAATAAAACGGATTTATCAGAAAGCATATACTGAAGAGGAATCTGAGTGTATACCAGAGTGTTATTACCGTAAAAGTGATGACTTGATGAGAAAATGGAGACCTTTACATATGCAGGCGGATGAAAAGTGGGCAGAAGTTCATCAAGTAATATTGCCGGTAGGGTAGAGAAAGGAGGTGTTGCGAGTTGCACATGAGGTACCAGTGGGAGGTCATTTGGGAATAAGGAAAACTCAAGCTAAAATCCAAAAACATTTTTATTGGCCTGGACTACATAAAGATGTAGTTAAATTTTGTCAATCATGCCACACATGTCAAGTCCTTAATACCCATTCCAGCATTTGAGGAATTTTTTACAAGGGTCCTAATTGATTGCGTACACCACTTCCTAAAATGAAAAGTGGGAATCAATATTTTTTGACTATAATGGATGTGTCTACTAGGTATCCAGAGGCCATTTCAGTACGTAATATTACAGCTAAAAAGATTGTGGAGGAGTTACTTAAATTCTTTACTAGATATAGACTACCCACTGAAATACAATCGGATCAAGGATCAAATTTTACCTCAAGG
Organism: Scyliorhinus torazame; assembly: GCF_047496885.1. NCBI lineage: Eukaryota > Metazoa > Chordata > Chondrichthyes > Carcharhiniformes > Scyliorhinidae > Scyliorhinus > Scyliorhinus torazame. The sequence goes on from NC_092717.1 coordinate 87,991,717, forward strand.
TTATTCAAAGAAGTTATGGATAGCTTAGGAATAAAACAATTTAAATCAACTGCGTACCATCCAGAATCGCAGAGAGCGTTAGAAAGATGGCATCAGACATTAAAGACAATGTTGAGGGCTTATTGTCACGATTATCCAGAGGATTGGGATAAAGGAATTCCATTCATACTGTTTGCAATTAGGGATGCACCTCATGAGTCAACCAAATTCAGGCTTTTGAATTAAATTTTGGTCATGAGGTAAGAGGACCACTTAAATTGATTAAGGAAAAATTTGTGAGTGATAAATTGGAAATTACATTATTGGATTACGTGTCAAATTTTAGGGAATGATTAAATAGAGCAGGTGAATTGGCTAGACAGCATTTAAAAGTTGCACAAAATGTGATGAAGCGGGTAGCGGACAGGAAATCCAAAGTTTGTAGTTTTGCCAGTGGAGACAGAGTTTTAGTGTTGTTACCAGTGGTAGGTGAGCCTTTAAAAGCAAGGTTTTGTGGACCTTATCAGATTGAAAGGAAATTAAGTGAGGTGAATTATGTGGTAAGAACGCCAGATAGAAAAAAAACTCACTGAGTGTGTCATGTGAATATGCTTAAAAGGTACTTTGAAAGGGTACGAGAGCAAAAGGAGGAGGTTTTAATGCTTCTAACTCGAAGAGACGAACAAATCCAGATGACTGTGAATTTGACATACCTCAAATTAAATTGGAAATGAGGATGTTCTTAAAAATTGCGATAAATTGTTGAGTTACCTTCCAGAGGAAAAACAGACTGACCTGAAAGAGTTATTGATATCACGTGGGAAAGTTTGTGGAGGTAAATTGGGAAGTACTAAAATGGCTAGACATGATGTAGATGTGGGAAATGCTGTTCCAATCAAACAACATCTATATAGACTTAACCCTTTAAAATTGGCACAGGTTAACGAAGAGATTGAGAGTATGCTTAAAAATGGCATAATTGAAGTGGGTTGAAGCCAATGGAGCTCACCCATAGTGATGGTACCTAAACCAAACTGTATAAACCGTTGTGTGTGGACTTTAGAAAGGTTAATGCAGTTACAAGAACGGACCTTTATCCTATCCCACATTTGGAGGATTGCATTGAGAAAGTGGGACAATCAGCTTTTATTTCCAAACTGGATTTACTTAAAGGTTACTGGCAGGTACCTTTATCTGAAAGGGCGAAGGAGATTTCAGCTTTTGTGACTCCAGATGGTATATACCAATTCAAAGTTATGCCATTTGGCATGAAAAACACCCCAGCATCATTTCAACGGTTCACTAACAAAGTTATTTCAGGATTACCCAATTGTGCGGTATACATCGACGATCTGGTAATTTTCAGCCAGACATAGAAAGAACATTTGAACCATCTGATGGAGTTATTCGATCGACTTCAGGAGGCACGTTTGGTGATAAAACTAGCCAGAAGTGAATTCGGAAAGGCCCAAGTCACTTTCCTTGGCCATACAATCGGACAGGGTCGATTGGTGCCACGGGATGTGAAAACAAAAGTTATTGGGGAGTTTACGATACCCTCGACACGACGGGAAATAATGTGATTTCTTGGTACGAGTGGATTTAAACGGAAATTTGTACCGAATGTTAGCAGTGTGGTCGCTCCACTGACGTACTTGCTCAAGAAACGTAACACATTCCAGTGGACAGCGGAGTGTCAACAGGCATTTGATGGCCTGAAGGTTTTGTTAACCACTGCTTCTGTGTTAGCCATCCCAAATTATACCAAACCATTCAAAGTGGCTGTTGATGTGAGTGATGTGGGCTTAGGTGCGGTGCTTCTACAAGACGACGACGAAGGGCTAGAGCGGCCTATTGGTTATTTTTCAAAGAAATTGGATTCTCACCAGAAAAGTATTCAACGATTGAGAAGGAGACTTTGAATTTGGTGCTGGCTTTGCAACATTTTCACATTTGTGACCAGCAATCCGTCTGACACCATTATATATACTGATCATAATCCGTTGACGTTTTTGGAGCGATTCCGGAATAACAATGCAAGGCTGTTTCGCTGGAGTTTATTGTTACAGCCATTTCATTTAAAAATAGTACATGTGGCAGGACGAGAAAACGTGATAGCCGATGGTTTGTCACAAATGTGATGAACAGAAACAGGTTCAGTTGGAGGAAGAAGAACAAAAATGGACTATATTATTATACCTGTTTGCGTGTGATGTTTTTTAAAACGAAAAAGTATATTTACCGTGTGCATTTCTTAAAGGATAGTGAAAAGGTGAAAAATGAAACCATGTTGAAGTTGATTGTATATATTTTTTTCCTTGGGAGGAGGTGTCATGTGAGAGTACAAGCAGCACGGTAGTATTGTGGATAGCACAATTGCTTCACAGCTCCAGGGACCCAGGTTCGATTCTGGCTTGGGTCACTGTCTGTGCAGAGTCTGCACATCCTCCCCGTGTGTGCATGGGTTTCCTCCGGGTGCTCCGGTTTCCTCCCACTGTCCAAAGATGTGCAGGTTAGGTGGATTGGTCATGATAAATTGCCCTTAGTGTCCAAAATTGCCCTTAGTGTTGGGTGGGGTTACTGGGTTATGGGGATAGGTTGAAGGTGTTGATCTTGGACTCTTTCCAAGTGCTGGTGCAGACTCGACCGGCCGAATGGCCTCCTTCTGCACTGGAAAGAAAAAAATTCTATGATGAGTACCTTTAAGAAATGGGTGTTTTTATAGAATAACTGTAGTGGGTGTACCTTTAAGAAATGGGTGTTTATTACTGCAGTGATGTCAGAGTGTGGATGGAGCTGGGCTGTCTGTCAGCTTTTAGTTTCACTTTGAGAAAAGCTTGGGTGTGTCTGTGTTTTTTTGTTTTCGTTTCAGTGTTGGAGCTGCAGTCAGCCACAGAATGTGTAATGTTGTTCTCTCTGCCATTTCAAGACTATCTCTTGATAATTTGGTGAATTCAGAGTTATAACTGTTCTCAGTAGTGAATTTAAACCTGATGTGCTTCTGTTAAAAGTTGTTTTTAAAGTCTTATGGATGTTAAAAGGAAAGTAAGGATTACTTAGTGTTGTGTTCTTTGGGGGTTGTATTTGAATTAATTGTTGCTAAGATGTTCACTGTATGTTTTAAAAAGGTTAACTTGAGTTCATAGAATAAACATTGTTTTGCTTTAAAAAATACTTCTCCATTTCTGCTGTACCACACCTGTAGAGTGGGCCGTGTGCTCCCCATACCACAATCTATTATAAGTTGTGGGTCAGGTGAACTCCATGATACACTTTGGGGTTCTCTAAAACCCTGGCCCATAACAACATGCTATGCTCCCCATTTTCAGTGGGCTACCTAACATGATTTAACAGTCTTTCCCCGAGCCTCTCTCCCATGCTTCATCCTCCTCACAGTCCTTTGTGATCCAGTTGTCCCTTCACAGCTCTCTCATTTCAAAATAGCTTAATTTGAGCTTCAAAGTGACAACTCCCAGAATGAAATCCAGCAACCTTACTTTGCAATGATTCCCGAGAGATCAAATGGTTAGTTATGTCAGATAAAGACAGTTATAAAGCAATAGAGTGAACAATCGCTGAAACACAAAACTTTCTCTCACTGTGTCTAGGATACTGGTCCAGACACTTGAAGCCTAATTTATATCATCAATCCTCCCTGTATGGTGAACTCCATAAATTCTCCCATATCTCTCTGTAGGCTTGAAAAAATGTTGTTCTACTGGACACACACTGGGAATTAGCTGCATGAATGGGAAATTACATTTAGTACTTCCAGCCACACTAAATGGCTATGACCAACAAAGCTCCCAAGTAGGCATCTTATTCTACACTTTTGCTCCTTTTTACAAGAACATATTTTATGCTTGTACCTTACGAAAGATTGCCTTTTGGTTTTGTGACTTGGTAACACATTTGGCGATTACTGTAAATGTCTATGCATTGATTTAATTACATTACTGTATTTTAATGGGTGATCTAGGCCTCTTTTGGTGGACCAATAAGGTTTACACTGCTTTGCGCCAGGGTCACCAAAGGAGGACCAATACAAATTCCTCTTTTAAAACACTGTAAATAGAGGAAAGAAACACATAGCCCAATCAAAGCCCGTGTGAAATTCAACGTAGGTTTAAAAAAAAATCCCAGCAAAAACAAAGAAAATTTTACCAACCAAACTGGAATGTTATGAGTATCTAAAGGACACTCTGTACTGTGTGGTATCCATCAGTCATCAAGGTCAGGCTTTCAAAGGGAAGGTCAGGCTTTCAAAGGGAAATGGATAAGCACCTCAAGGGAATAAAATGCAGGACTACAGGGAAGGAGCTGAAGTCACTAGGGGGCATAGGTTGAAGGTCCGTGGGGCAAAGTTTAGAGATGTGTGAGGCAGGTTTTTTTTACATAGAGGGTAGTGAGTGCCTGGAACGCGCTGCCAGGGGAGGCTGTGGAAGCAGATACATTAACGGCGTTCAAAACGCATCTCGACAAATACATGGATAGGATGGGTATAAAGGTTTACGACACTAGGAAGTGCTGAGGGGTTTGGCGAAGGATGGTATCATGACCAGTGCAGGCTTGGAGGGCCAAAGGGGCTGTTCCTGTGCTGTATTGTTCTTTGAAAGCAAACAGGGTTATAACTATATGTAGTAATGTTAAACAATATCATTGAAAATGACAAAACAAACTTGACCCACCAAGTGAGCCTATACTTTCTCACCTCGCTCAACACAGGTTTGTGTTGAGGGGAACCCCACTTCCCAGAAATTCTCAGGTGTACTTGGGGGAATGTACCGGAACCTATGCCTGGAGCAATTTGCCAATTTTTTCAGTCTTTCTTCCTCTGGAAGGTCTGCATAATACTTACATAAAGGTAAAGGAATTAGAATATATAATATAATTTGCAATTTTGCACTTAGAATTGCAAATTCATTCTACAACATGTTTCCATGTGAAGCCAAGCAATACTCTGCACCAATAACATCTTGGGCTTCCATCTTTCCTCCATAAATTTTGAACAGAATTTTAAACAGTTCACATTAAAATTCCATTTAGAATATAATATACCCCAAAAACAATTGATGGGTGGATAAAAAGTAGATTTTTAAAAAAATCTTCTCCACAAACAATTAAGTTTTGTCCTTTTGTGGGGCAGCACGGTGGCGCAGTGGTAGCACTGCAGTCTCACAGCGCCGAGGTCCCAGGTTCGATCCCGGCTCTGGGTCACTGTCCGTATGGAGTTTGCACATTCTCCCCGTGTTTGCGTGGGTTTTGCCCCCACAACCCAAAGATGTGCAAGGTAGGTGGATTGAACATGCTAAATTGCCCCTGTGCAATGTGCAAACTCCGCACGGATAGTGACCTGGTGCCGGGTTTGAACCCTGGTCCTGTTGTATACGTCGAGCACTTTCAATTGTTATCGCCGATTTCCTTTTTATTGAAGACTAGATGTACTGATATTTGGTCAATTCTGACTATTCATGGTTGCAATATGATTCTATCTCATATCTGGGGCTGAATTCATCATTTTTGAGACTAAGGGCACGTTTAAGTGAAACGAATCGGCGGCGGCCCTCACCGATCCTGCGACCGGTGAGGGGCTAGCAGCCACGCCGAGTAAACTCCCGGCTCCCACAACATAAACGGCCGGAGAATTGACGGGCCCGTGGCCGAGTATGGTGACGACCTGCAGCGGTCGCGCCGTAAAACATACCACCGGCCGTGCGCGCGCCCAACCACCCAGATAGCGCCACCCTGGCCACGCCCTACCTTTCCGCCAGCCCTCGCAGAAGCCCCTCCAGCCAGCAGAATGGTTCCCGCCCAACTGTGGCGCCGCTGGACACAGTCCGCAGATGCCACGTAGGGTTCCCGACCGCTAAGGCCAGACGTCAACCACGCGGTTGGGAACTCGGCACATCAGGGGCGGAGCATCAGGGGAGGGCCTTCAGGTGACGTGCTAAGGCCGTCCCAACGGCATGCGGTGCGGTGAAGCCATTTCAGAGGGGGCAGAGCATACAAAATCTGCATCAAAACAGGTGCTGCCCCCGATTTCTTCGTCAAAAGGAATTCTCCGCCCAATCGGCAATTATGAAATCGGCATCGGGGAAGGCGAATCCCACCCCTGATATTTTATAAGCCCTCAAATTTAAAATAATCTGAAAATTTTTCATTTTGATCATTAATAACAAAGGCAGGATTGACTCGGTGAATTTTAAGGATTTCCATCTTTGCTTACAAGGGGCAGCACGGTAGCACAGTGGTTAGCACTGTTGCTTTACAGCTCCAGGGTCCCAGGTTCGATTCCTGGCTTGGGTCACTGTCTGTGCGGAGTCTGCACGTGCTCCCAGTGTCTGCGTGGGTTTCCTCCTGGTGCTCCGGTTTCCTCCCACAGTCCAAAGATGCGCTGGTTAGGTGGATTGGTTACGTTAAATTGCCTTAGTGTCCAAAACAGATTAGGTGGGATTACTGGGTTATGGGGATAGGTTGGAAGTTTGGGTTTACATGGGGTGCTCTTTCTAAGGGCTGGTGCAGACTCGATGGGCCGAATGGCCTCCTTCTGCATTGCAAATTCTATGAAGTTAGCAACTTCTTTAAAAAATGAAAATGTATTATTAAGCCATAAAGCTAAAATGAGCTAAAGAGAATAGAACAGGTGTTCTGCTATGCTAATCCAGTACTTACTACTTCACATTCCTTGCATGTATGCCCATGCATTTTTCTTCTCTCTTCCTTGTTACGGACCACCTCAACATGAGGGAAGTTTAAAACCGTATTCTTCCTAGACACAAAATAATAATTACAAAGTTAGATCATTTATTACACTTTTTCTTGTGGTATACGTAACATTGTCATGATGTGGTGCTGAATATTGTACAGTTTAAAGATAATCACACCTGCTTAAAAAGCTCAAATTAAATACAATAGTTTCATAAATTGATCGTGAATTCCACACAATTCACTGTGTATATGTAGTTGGGATGAAGATATGCGGCCCACTTTGCTTCTTACTTCCCAACCTTTACACAGCACTGGAAGAATATTGAGGACTCCAGAAAGTAAAACCAGATTAACTTTCTTTTTAAAAATGTGACAAATTAAGAAATATTTATTCTGTTCTATATTACACCATATTTCAGTTCAATGCTAAAACACTACAAAATTATTTTTTTGTAGATGTGAAATGAAAGAAAGAACATTTACATTTTGAAAGTTGAACAGATCTTTCAGTTACCAAAGGATTACACCCATTTAAAGATGAAAAATCACTGGATGCTTGGATGACACAACAGCAGCACTCACATTGAAACCTATGACCAAGGCTGACATTCTCCTAGTTTGTGCCTGGAGGGCCAGTAGGACAGAGACTCAGGCACAATTCACCCGAAAAATTTCCAAGTCCAGTTACAGGAATTTTGGTGGGGCGCTTCTCGGTGGCTGCAATACAGAGATTGTCACGGCTATTCAACGGCACGTAGCCATTTTTGGGGGGCCTCGGGGAATTTCTCCTTGTCGAGGCTACACTTAGGAAGGTTTCCTGCACTGGGGAGCTGAGGTCGACATCTGGACCGGCTCCTCACAGATAGGAGTGCCATTCTGAACGGCTGCCCCGATCTCTACACCCCCATACACCCGCCTCGTTTCAGGACCCCCACCCCATCATACCTCAACCTTTCTTCGGCCTCCTCAAACAGCCCTTCACCCCTCCCAGTTTCATGGGCACAGCCCCCCCCCCCCTCCCCCAGGCCCTGACAGTGCTAACCTGGCACCTGGACACCTTGGCACTGCCAGGGTTCCAGGGCCAAGGTACTACCCTGCACTGTCCCCAGCCACTTGGGGGGCTCGAAGGTCTGAGAGAACCCCCTCGAGATATCATCACACCTGGTCCATTATTGTGTAAACCAGTGTTAAAGATTGAAGCCTTGCAGGTGCGTCCGTTGACTCCCAGGCACCCAGATGAATACAATGTCTGGGCGCAGCATGGCCGCTAAATCACACTCTTCATTCTGCTGGAGGTGTGGAATTTGAATTCTCTGAATTGCCGAGAACCAATGAGTGGACAGTACACACAGGTGTGACTGAGTGCGAATATTAATATAAGATGACAGAAGCTGACTTGACCATCCAGAGCACAGTTATATATTCTTCTCCACCTCCCATAAAGACCAGCAATGAGTTTTTCTGACCCTGAATATGCAGATCACATAATGAATTGGGAAAATTAGTTGCGTAGAGTACATTGTGCTTAGGCTCCAGTGTTAAATTAATCTTTTAACTCTGTTACCTTTGTCCAGGGTTTAAATAAGGCTGCACAAAAGATTCATTTTTTATTTTCTCTGACTCTTCTTGAAATACTAAAAGAAAAAAACAAACAGTCAAGTCCTTAAACAAAATGTCATCAATGATACTATCATTCAAACATTAATATAAATTAGTGTGGTGAAATGATCAACAATCTGCTTTTACCAATATTGACTATCATGTTTGTATCCATATGATCAAAGAGCTTTACAGTACAGATGAAACTCACAAGATCAATCGTTCCTATACAGATTTTTTATTCCCAATTGTCTGCCCTTTCTTTATTCATTTGTTCCCTCCATTTATCTTTGAAAATGCAATTTTATACTGTTTCTGATAGGACATTTCATATCCTCATATGTCTCTGCTAACTATATCCATTGACACACTGGTAATATTAAATTTATACCCTCTAGTTACCAATCTACTGATCAGTAGAAATAGTTTCTTCCTATTTGCCTGACTAAAATCCTTCAAACTTTCTTTAGATCATCTCTTAACTCATTCTGTTCCAGTGAAAACAGTTTGCTTCTCAAATCTCTTCTCGTAACTAAATATCTTTGACAACATCTCACCAGATCTTTTTTTTTTTACCCTCTGCATAGTTTTGGCATCCTCCAAGTAGGATTTCTGAAACTCTGCTCAATAGAGCGGGTAATCCTTTGGTGGACTGTTGCTCAGAGAGCAATTTGGATATACCTCAGCAGAGCAACATTTTAAGTCATGTGAAAACTGACATTGTAGTCTCAAATTCAGGTAATTGTTTATTGGGAATGAAAACGCACAGGGGTTTGACCAGTTTATCACCACAATTCCACTAGAAACTCCTGGCAAAGGTAGGGCGACACGGTGGCTACCAAGCTGCCTACGGCGCTAAGGACCTGGGTTCGATCCCGGCCCTGGGTCACTGTCCGTGTGGAGTTTGTACATTCTCCCTGTGTCTGTGGGTTTCACCCCCAAAATCCAAAGATGTGCAGATTAGGTGAATTGCCCCTTAATTGGAAAAAAAATAATTGGGTACTCTAAATTTATTTTTAAAAATAGAATATAGGTCAGATGCTGAGAATAGTACTTTTAAACTACTTTTCTCTCATTTCCGAGGACACTGACTCTTGGCTCGATATTCCATTGGTGCTGACAGCCCTACTTTGGCTAAGTGGTCATTCTTGTGGTGAGTAAAGGCAATGAGTGCCAATAGGCCATTTCACCAGGAGGTACTTGGTTTTATCCAAGGTCAATAACTTTTTCCAGCAGATATTGCTGGATAGCAACCAGCAGCAGAAATTCTGATAAATCTTTCTTCTCTTTATTCCCAGATCAAAGTAACTAATTACAGCATCCCTGCTGCTGTCCCAGCAGAGAAACTAATAAAGCAAAGACTTGCAATAAAAATTGGGATTTTCTGGTCTGGGTGGCTTAGTGTTAAACTGCATGCTGTACCACTATATACCAAGTCGTCAGGACAGAATGATTAAATCCGAAAATTAGGATTACCACTGTTGTATATAGTATGGGGGCTCCTTGTCTCGTCGGGATACGATTCATATTCACCATAAGCAGTCCGATCAAACACTTCCGCAAGACTGTCATCCATTATGTGTCTGTTTCCTGTAGCAAAAACAAACCAGCTAAAACTATCAATCACAAAAAGACAAAAGAAGTTATTTCACCATTTCGAGAAAGCATGACGTTGAGATAGCATCAGGACACTGTGGAGTCAATATCCATGTTTACTTAACAGCCTCTGTGCAGTTGGTGGAAGGCTCACATCAATCAAGCAATTATGACGGACCTTCCAATGCACTTAACTTACCCTTTCCCCCAATATCCTTGAAAACAATGGTCTGTACATGTCCAGAGAAGACACATCCATCCATTCATGAAGACAGTCCAAAGGTCAGGGATTTCCTCCCCACTTTATCTCTCACCCTTCAATAACTTGGTTTACCATAAAGATATTCATAATTTTTCTGGAATTCATGACACCTCCTAGCTTGCACTGCCTTCCTCACTAGATTCATCTACCTTTTCAGTATTCTTTGCATGATGTTAAATCTTAGCTACATGTTCACTTTTTCCTTATCTAAAACATGAACCTTTGCCTTCTTGTCCTTCAGTGCATATTAATAGTCAGTTTAAAATTTACTTATTCCTTTCAGGATGTTAAATATTTCAATAAAGATAGTTCTAAATGCCCTTTTTCCTGATGTAAGCACTCCATATGTCTTCATTTTCTTTTCTCTTGGGTCATTTGTCCAACCCTATTTATCAAATTTCTCTCTACACCCTTCAATGTTGACTGGTGCCCAAAACAGGACATATGGAAGATCAATGTTTCATATAAACTAATCCTGATATTCTACCCCATGAGCTATTTCATCAAGGATCCTGTTTGCTCTTTCCACCACTAATAGTAGTGCTGACAGTTTGAGTACATTTCCCATGTGGCATTTACTGTAGAGTGCTTTACTTTGCACTCTCCACTCCATTTTGAATTTCTCTACATCAAACGACAAATGTTTTTGGTCCAAATTTCCAAACTGCAGACCTCAATGCGGCTTGTTCGCTAATTTTCTACTGGTGCTACCTAACCAAAATAAAACAAAGTCCGCTCTGGGCAGCATTAGAGGGGTTGTTCCCGGCGCTTGTAGCACTGAGAACAACCCCACTATCTAATAGCACTCTGTTGTGTTTTGGGGCCCGGGGAAGGAAATGCCCCCCACCCCCGAGGCCACACTTCGCATCATTTCCTGCACCGATGTGCTCTGACGAGCGAAACTCCTCTGTGCAGGAAGAGAATAGCATCCCGATTTATTGACCCCCCCCCCCCCCCCCAACCCGACACCCGGGCCCCCCAATGCCCCAACTCAGCTGTCGGAGGGGGTCCTCAAGATCCCTGCATCCCACCTCACATGGGCAGGGCTCCCCTCGGCCCAATCCCCAGCAAGGGCAAAATGTCACTCGAGCACCTTGGCACTGCCAGCCTGGCAGTGCCACCTGGGCACCCAGGGGGCATTGCCAGGATACCCAGCCTGGCATCAGCAGTGCCAGGGTATCATCCTGCCCAGAGGTCGGCCACCTCTGATTGCCTGGATCCCCATTTATACCACAAGCACTTGGGAGTCAAACAATCGATTTGATTCCTTAAGGTATGAAAGCACTTACTCACATAGAAGTTAGGGAAAATCTGGAATTCTCTCTTGAGCAACTGCTGAGATTAGATCACTTGCAAATTCCAAAATTAAGATGGATATATTTGTCAAGGGTATTCGGGCAGATGGAGTGAAGAAAATATCAGACATGTTCTAACTGACAGCCAGAACACAATTGACAGCCTGGGTAACCTACTCCGGTTCCTATGTCTGAACCTTTGCATTCACACACTCAAGACATCCTCCAAAGTGCCACATAACTATATCAAAATATCAAGTTTATCACCACTTCAGCTTGGTTTGCAGTTGTATCTAGTAGTTGATGCGAAACATTCCCATTACCACAGTACATTGCACTAATCTTTATGGTGCACCAGCAAATATCAATTTTATGACAATGCTCCGGATTTTGTGGTCAGTATGAAGCAGTAGCGTTGACTGTTTGCGTCTAAAATAGCTGCCCAGAAGGTTTTAACAGGCTCTTGGGCAGACAAATTCAAACACTGGTTTGATTTTGATGCCACCTTTAGAGGATCTGTGGCACCCAGACATCGGGAAAGCAGCAGGAAGGCTGATCACCCAATCAAACTGAAGATTCCTCACAGACTAAAAAGCAGAAGTCAAACAGTAAAGATAAATTACATTTAAATCATTGTACAGAAAGCAAGAATAAACACATAGGATTAAGAAACTTCAAAATAAAAATAATTTCTATGTTTTTAGAAATCTGTATAATTTGTATGTTCTTCTGAGGCAATTTGACTTCACACTTATAAAATTAATTTTTCAGGGCCAGATAGGCTGATCAACAATAATGATGATTTACTGCTCCATTAAAAAAACATTACTCCCGATGGAACAAGTCTTAAGCTTTTCTTAAGTCTTTAGTGTGATATTAGCGGGTATAGGGTAATTAGTTTAAGGTGTCAAGTGTGTGTGTTAAGTGAGTGTGTGTTAAGTGAGTGTGTGTTAAGTGAGTGTGTGTTAAGTGAGTGTGTGTGTGTGTGTGTGTGGGGTGGGGGGAAAGGGGCTGGATTCTCCAAAAATGGGGCTATGTCCCCACACCAGCGTCAAAATGCTGGTGTTTCACTTGGACTTTCCTTAAGAAAGTCCTGAGCGATTATCCTACTTGCAGGGGGCTGGCAGGGCCCTGGAGTGCTTCTCACAGCTCTGGCTGCAGATACAGGGTCCCGCACTTCTGGTCGGGAGTTCGCGCATGCGCATGGCGGCGTCCTGAGGCGGCCGCCCAGTGCAACATGGCGGACTCGCACGGTGGACCGTCATGCAGAATGTAGGCCCGCAACCCCCCCCCCCCCCCCCCCCCCCCGAGATCGCGCGCACCCGCGGATCCCTGCCGCCTGATCGCTCCCATGGCCGTGGATGAGGCCCCTCCCCCCGGTGATCGATCCTCCCGCCCCCCACCCGAGGTTCCTGACGGCCGATACGTGGTTAGAACCACGCCGCCGGGAACTCGGCCACTTTCACGTGGAGATTCGGGGGGGGGGGGGGGGGGGGGGGGGGGGGGTAGTTCTGTAAATGGCCCCCTACCCGCGCCGCGGAGATCGCGTGCGAGGGCTTCCCCAGTGATTCTCCGTGGACTGGAGAATCGTTTCAGCAGCGCTGGTCCCAATTTCCGGGTAAACGGCCATTATCCACCCCCGTGCCGAACGCGATTTTGACTTGGAGAATCCAGCCCAGGGTATCTGACTGCAACAATCAATTTCTGAATACCAGGAGAATACCGGTGGTGGGATTAGGCGCTTAAGTAACCCTTAACTGGTCACTTAAGGGTTGAGGTGGGAGGACTGACCTTGACATTTACCGTCATTGACTTAATCAGGCAGAGTTGGAAAGGTGACAGGCTCTCCATTCCGCACTTTCCCACCTGCTCCTGAAAAGAGGGCATTAAATTTCACCCCGATTCTACAGCATTTTATTTTTAAAATTTAGAGTATCCAATTCAATTTTTCCAATTAAGGTGCAATTTAGCGTGTTCAATTCACCTACCCTGCACATCTTTGTGTTGTGGGGGCGAAACCCACGCAAACACGGGGAGAATGTGCAAACTCCGCACGGACAGTGACTCAGAGCCGGGATCGAACCTCGGACCTCAGCGCCGTGAGACTGCAGTGCTAACCACTGAGCCACCGTGCTGCCCTTCATATCATTTTTTTGATGACACACTGGGCTTTTCGAGTCAGACTTTTCCGGAAGGTTCAGGATAGAAGGGGAATTGCCAATCAGAAGTTCAAACTTTCCAGGCAATTCCCAGAGTTGCCGTGTCAGACTTCTGTGGGATTCCCGATGTGCATCATGGGTCTTGTGTCCAGTCTCTGACGATCCGGAGAATGTAAGATCTGGGCCTTTATATTTTCAACTTTGTTACTTAACATGCAGTGAAGTTAGCAAAGAATGGGTAATGAGTTAAAAAATTACATACCAAGGTTAGATTGGTTGACTCTCGATTCTTTTGATTTTGGCAACATACTTTCACTCACATAAGTACAATCCATGTCTAGAGTATTCATTCCCAATTGCCTGATGGACTGCTAGAAAAAAAAAATCACATTTCCTTTACCAACTTCTCGTAGGTCTATAATCACCAAATGGCATACAACTGATACATTCTGATTATCATAGAATTTACAGTGCTGATGATTGGTATTGTTTCATTCCTAATGCATATATATATATATGTATATATTATATATATATTTCACCAATTCACTGAGCCTGATTTAGAATGGTTTGGACACCAGAATGGACAGCAAATTGGATGGTAAGTTATGTCTTCACTACAGAATGAGTCCAATTCGATTGCTGTAACTTCAAAAAAATCTAAGTGGTTTATAACCGAATATTTAATTAGAATTAAAAGGTCAAGAAAGTCTATCGCGGATATTTTATTTTCTCTTCAAACCACATCCCTAATGACTGCAAAAACATGAGTGAATATTTGGGCTACACTTAAAAAGGAACCACTGATTTCTCTGCCACACACCTGTCATTTCATGGATGTACGTGTGGACATTGTTTAAACACAGATAATTCTTTGTCCACCTTGGTAGTGGTCTCATGTCTCAATGGTATTTTATCCAGGAATATCAAGGACAGTCAGGAAAGCTATTAAAAAAATTCCACCTTAACAGACAAAATCTAAACACAAGGATATTTGAAATAGTGTGTGATAAAAGGTTATGGGGAGAGAATAGGGCAATGGAATTAGTTTTGGTTTGCTCTATCAAAGATCTGGCACAGATTCAATGAGCTAAATGGTCTCCTTTCTGTGCTGTCAATTTCTGATTTCAAATAAGAATGAACATGCAAAACAATACAGAATATACCTGAAATACAATATTTTAAAAATAGTTTGATATTTATATGGTTGGTTACCTTTAAGTCAACTTCTGAGGTGTCCATCTTGCAATCTAATTCTGGATCTATGCTCCACTGAATGTTTTCTGATTGTGTCCCTGAATCAATAGTTTAAAATCAATGAGCATATTATCTCAACCATCTCAAGTAAAAAATGGACCTTATGTATTTACAGAAAAACAATGATATTGCTTATTGTATTGGAAATCAACATGACTGTGGGGAAGATGGAATTGTAGCTGCCACTGGCAAAGGGCATAAAAGACAAAACTCAAAAAGTTATCATGAAAGGAGGATAAAATGGAAGTGGGAAGTGGTGAAGAGGATAGGGGAAAGCGCAGCCTGGAAGAGGAGAGCGGCAGGAGAGGGGGGGGGGGGGGGGAGGGAAAAGAGACAGATGGAAATCAGAGAATGAATGAGTGAGGCAAGAGGAAGATGAAGAAAATGTCATCCTGTTGTAGTACTGGCTTGTATTATTATTGTATAAACTCAATGTACATTAACTTTTTGGTTCTATGTCTGGAGAAAGCTGAAGCCAATTATCTGAGTTTTCACAATCTGACAAATCACTCAATAGTGCCGGTAGCGCAAAAAGACTCCATGAGACGAATAGAGTGAAGTCGATGAGGCTTTATTAAGCGTGTCTGTTCCCCCGCAGCTCGATAGTAAACTGGCCTGCGGGGGAAGACTCCGGCTTCTTATACTCCGCCTTCAGGGCGGAGCTTGAGGTCAACGGCCAACCAGGACCCGGGATCTGTCAGCCAATGACATTAGGGCTTCCAGTCCCACATGACCCCCAATACATACTACCACATTCACCCCTTGTCAAAAATGAACCCGGCGGGGTGATGCTTCGTATGGTGGTAAGGGTTTACAGGGCTGGTCCTGGGAGGACAAAACATTCACATGGCAAGACAGTATTGGACAATTTCGTCCTGTTGCAACTATTTACAGAGGGTATAGGAAGAAAAGCAAAATGTTCTTGTGAACAGTCCATATTTGTTTTACATTGACGCCACGAGTTGGTCGGGCGGTCTGGTCGTCCGTGTCGATCGCCTCGGCCCCGGCGGTGGTGGTGGTGCTTGTACCAGTGTTGTCGCCTCCAGGAGCCGTACGGTTTCAGCTTGGGCTTGATTCTTGGTCGGAGCTGAGGGGAGGTGAACCGATCCTCCTGGGAAGGGGGCGGTCGCGGGGTGCGGCGGTGGCAGGAAGGGGGGGGGGGTTGGGTTGATGGTGTCGGGGGGGCGTGCGTGTTGCCGGCGGGCGCCAGATCCCGCAGGGAGACCGTGTCCTGTCGGCCGTCGGGGTACTCCACGTAGGCGTACTGGGGGTTCGCGTGGAGGAGGTGAACCCTTTCGACCAACGGGTCCGCCTTATATGCCCGCACATGCTTTCGGAGCAGGATGGGTCCTGGGGCCGCCAGCCAGGTCGGCAGCGACGGTCCAGAGGAGGACCTCCTAGGGAAGACAAAGAGACGCTCATGTGGCGTTTGATTAGTGCTCGTACATAATAACGACCGGATGGAATGGAGAGCGTCCGGGAGGACCTCCTGCCAGCGTGAAACTGGGAGGTCCCTGGATCGTAGGGCCAGTAGGACGGCCTTCCAGACCGTGCCGTTCTCCCTTTCTACTTGCCCGTTCCCCCGGGGGTTGTAGCTGGTCGTCCTGCTTGAGGCTATGCCCTTGCTGAGCAGGAACTGGCGCAGCTCGTCACTCATGAAAGAGGACCCCCTGTCGCTGTGGACGTATGCGGGGTAACCGAACAGTGTGAAGATGCTGTTCAGGGCTTTAATGACTGTGGCCACGGTCATGTCGGAGCAGGGAATGGCAAAAGGGAAGCGGGAGTATTCGTCCACTACATTAAGAAAATATGCGTTGCGGTCGGTGGAGGGGAGGGGCCCTTTGAAATCGAGACTGAGGCATTCAAAGGGGTGGGAAGCCTTAATCAGGTGCGCTCCATCTGGCCTGAAAAAATGCAGCTTGCATTCCGCGCAGATGTGGCAGTCCCTTGTGACTGTACGGACCTCCTCTAAAGAGTATGGGAGATTGCGGGACTTGATGAAGTGGTAAAACCGAGTGACCCCCGGGTGGCAGAGGTCCTCGTGGAGGGTTTGGAGGCGGTTAATTTGTGCGTTGGCACATGTGCCGCGGGATAGGGCATCGGACGGCTCGTTCAGCTTTCCGGGACGATACAAAATCTCATAGTTGAAGGTGGAGAGCTCGATCCTCCACCTTAAGATTTTGTCGTTTTTGATTTTGCCCCGCTGTGCACTATTGAACATGAAGGCTACCGACCGTTGGTCGGTGAGGAGAGTGAATCTCCTGCCGGCCAGGTAATGCCTCCAATGTCGCACAGCTTCCACTATGGCTTGGGCTTCCTTTTCTACTGAAGAGTGGTGGATTTCTGAGGCGTGGAGGGTCCGGGAGAAAAACGCCACGGGTCTGCCCGCTTGGTTAAGGGTGGCCGCTAGAGCTACGTCGGAGGCGTTGCTCTCGACCTGGAAGGGGAGGGACTCGTCGATGGCGCGCATCGTGGCCTTTGCGATATCCGCTTTGATGCGGCTGAAGGCCTAGCAAGCCTCTGTCGACAGAGGGAAGGTCGTGGTCTGTATTAGGGGGCGGGCCTTGTCTGCGTACTGAGGGACCCACTGGCCGTAGTACGAAAAGAACCCCAAGCAGCGTTTCAGGGCTTTTGGGCAGTGTGGGAGGGGAAATTCCATGAGTGCGCGCATGCGTTCGGGGTCGGGGCCTATTATCCCATTGCGCACTGCGTAGCCCAGAATGGCTAGCCGGTCGGTGCTAAAAACGCACTTGTCCTCGTTGTACGTGAGGTTCAAGGCTTTGGCGGTCTGGAGGAATTTTTGGAGGTTGGCGTCGTGGTCCTGCTGATCATGGCCGCAGATGGTTACATTGTCGAGATACGGGAACGTGGCCCGCAACCCATGTTGATCAACCATTCGGTCCATCTCCCGTTGGAAGACCGAGACCCCGTTTGTGACGCCAAAAGGGACCCGTAGGAAATGGTATAATCGCCCGTCTGCCTCGAAGGCTGTGTACTTGCGGTCACTTGGGCGGATGGGGAGCTGATGGTAGGCGGACTTGAGGTCCACGGTGGAGAAGACTTTATATTGGGCAATCCGATTGACCATGTCGGATATGCGGGGGAGAGGGTACGCGTCTAGTTGTGTGTACCTGTTGATGGTCTGGCTATAGTCAATGACCATCCTTTGTTTCTCCCCTGTCTTCACTACTACCACCTGCGCTCTCCAGGGACTATTACTGGCCTGGATTATGCCCTCCTTTAGTAGCCGCTGGACTTGGACCGAATGAAGGTCCGGTCCTGGGCGCTGTACCGTCTGCTCCTAGTGGCGACGGGTTTGCAATCCGGGGTGAGGTTCGCAAACAAGGACGGGGGTTGCACCTTGAGGGTTGCGAGGCCGCAGATAGTGAGTGGGGGTATGGGGCCGCCGAATTTGAACGTAAGGCTCTGTAGATTGCATTGGAAATCTAATCCCAGCAAGGTGGGGGCACAGAGTTGGGGAAGGACGTTTAGTTTGTAGTTTTTGAACTCCCTCCCCTGCACCGTTAGGGTAACTATGCAGAATCCCCGGATCTGTGGGATCCTGCAGCTAGGCAAATCTTTTGTGCACTGGGATAGGTGGTCAAGGAACAGCGTCTTACCGTGTCGGGGTGTATAAAGCTTTCCGTGCTCCCGGAGTCGACTAGGCATGGCGTCTCGTGGCCGTTTATTAGTACCGTTGTCGTCGTCGTCTGGAGTGTCCGGGGCCGGGCTTGATCGAGCGTAATCGAAGCGAGCCGTGGTTGTAGTAGTGGAGTGGGGTCCATTGTTGCCGTCCAAGATGGCGGCGGGGATGAACAAAATGGCCGCCCCCATACATCGCACGTGGCTGGGGGGTCACAAGATGGCGGCGGGGGTGGACAAAATGGCCGCCCCCATGCGTCGTACAGGTCTGGGGCGGTCCAGGATGGCGGCGCCCCTCCTCCCCTCATGGTGGCCGGGACCCAAAATGGCGGCGTCTGCGGGTCGCACATGGTGTGCTGGGGGGGCTGGGGAGCGCTAGGACCGCGAGCGCTAGGACCGCGCGGAGCTCCCTCACCGCGAGCGCTAGGACCGCGCGGAGCTCCCTCACCGGGGACAGCGGTGGTCGGGGCCCAAGTCGGCGGCGCCGGCGGGTAATGCGTGGGGCCGCGAGCGCTGGGACCGTGCGGAGCTCCCTCGCCGGGGACAGCGGTGGTCGGGGCCCAAGTAGGTGGCGCTGGCGGGTCAGGCGTGGGGCGCGGGGTGGGGGTTAGGGTGGCGTTAGGGACGCGGAAAACTCCCTCCTCTCCGTGGAGTGTTGGCCGGGACCCAAAGCGGTAGCGCCGGCGGCGGGTCATGCATGGGCTGCGGGGAGGGGGGTTGGGGAGCGTAGGCGGCGTGCAGGGCTCCCAGTTCTCCCGGGACCGCGGTGGTCGGGACCCAGAGCGGCTGCGGCTGCGGGTCGTACATGGCGTGCTGGGGGGGGTTGGGGCGCGTAAACTGCTTGCAGGGCTCCCTGTGCTCCCGGGACGGCGGCGACCTCGCGGGGCCGGCACACAACCGCAAAATGATCCTTTTTCCCGCAGCTTTTGCAGATAGCTGTGCGGGCCGGGCAGCGCTGTCGGGGGTGTTTCGCCTGGCCGCAGAAATAACAGCGGGTGCCCCCGGTGCGACTCGGCGTTTGGACCGCGCAAGCCTGTGGCGTGTCCGGGGGGGGGGGGGTAGGGGGTTTGCCGCGACGGGTACGTACGGGGCCCAATGGGTTGCCGCGCGGTCGGGGCCGTAGGTGTGGGTATTACGCGCGGCCACGTCTAGGGAGGCTGCTAAGGCCCGTGCCTCTGAGAGTCCTAGCGACTCTTTTTCTAGAAGTCTTTGGCGGATTTGGGAGGATTGCATACCTGCCACAAAAGCATCGCGCATTAACATGTCCGTGTGTTCGTTTGCGTTCACTGACGGGCAGCTGCAGGCTCGTCCCAAAATCAGCAGCGCGGCGTAGAACTCGTCCATCGATTCTCCAGGAGCTTGCCGTCTCGTCGCGAGCTGGTAGCGAGCGTAGATTTGGTTAACTGGGCGAACGTAGAGACTTCTCAGTGCTGCGAACGCCGTCTGGAAATCGTCCGAGTCTTCGATGAGGGAGAAAATCTCCGTGCTCACCCTCGAGTGCAGGACCTGCAGTTTTTGGCCTTCTGAGACTCGGCCGGTGGTCGTTCTGAGGTAGGCCTCGATGCAAGTCTGCCAGTGCTTGAAGGCTGCTGCCGCGTTCACTGCGTGGGGGCTGATCCTCAGGCATTCCGGAATGATCCTGAGCTCCATAGTCCTTTTTAGGCACGCTTAATAAATTGTAGCGCACAAAGACTCCATGAGACGAATAGAGTGAAGTCGATGAGGCTTTATTAAGCGTGTCTGTTCCCCCGCAGCTCGATAGTAAGCTGGCCTGCGGGGGAAGACTCCGGCTTCTTATACTCTGCCTTCAGGGCGGAGCTTGAGGTCAACGGCCAACCAGGACCCGGGATCTGTCAGCCAATGACATTAGGGCTTCCAGTCCCACATGACCCCCAATACATACTACCACAGTGCCAATATTGATTATTGATGTTTGACACTGGTGAAGGCTTTGAAGCCCTACCAAATTTTCACCCCAAAGAAACGTTGAATGCCATTTAATGAGTGCTTCTTTCACGATTCAGTAAGGTTGCTGCAATAGACTGTAGCATTTGTGGGTTCCGAATTGGATGGTGGTTATGATGAAAAAGTCACTGGCCTGAAACATCTCTCTCTACACAGATGCAGCCTAACCTACTGAATTTTTCCCCCAGCATTTTCTGTTTTTATTTCAGATTTACAGCATTCTGTTGCATTCCACTTTTCCACAGTAGTTCTTTGTTCCACTGGAGTTGCATAAGTGTGGATGACAGATGAAACTGGATTAATGTTAGCTCATCAACTGTCACAGCCAGATTATCAGCTAGCACTCAGAAGTCACATATGAACAATGCATATTTAAGAGAAAGTACTGGAGGGCAACTTCTACACATCAACTGTCAATGATATCAGAAAGGGATAGGAAAAGTAAGTTGGGAGATGATTTAAAAATAGTGATTGGGGAAACCAGCCCGTTTATACTCAGTTGCCAGAGGGACCTATTAACAGGAGTGTTTTGCTGATCTGCATCAACGATAACTTGAATTTACATCCCAAGAACTGGGGCAAGTTGATCCTAGATAACAGAGATGAGGATTCCCTTCCAACTGCATAGAATTTACAGTTCGGAAAGTGTATTCAGTCCAACTAGTCCATGTTAGTGCTTATGCTTGACACCCACCTCCTCCCACCCCTCTTCATCTAATCCAACGTTCATATCTTTCCATTCCTTCCTCCCTCATGGATTTATAATTTCCCCTTAAGTGAATCCAATCACCTCAATATGCCAAAGATTGCAGGTTCTAGCCACTCTAAACTTTCATGAATACCCCTTTGAATTTGTGAGGGACGATTTATGTCCTCTAGTTCCGTACTTCAACAATTGTAACCATACTCTACGTTCATCCTATCGAACCACTTAATTATTTTGAAGACTCCTGAGGAGTATTCTTCAGTATAACCTATCAGTACTATCATCCTCAGTTAAACAATGGCCCAGCTGGTTTTCTCTGAAAATACATCAGCTCAAACACTGCAGCTGAACAATTAAGGAAAACCTTTTCCAATATCTCATTTTAAAACACATTATCTAGGCAATTTATTAAGTCTGTATGTAGCTCTACTCATTACAGACTTCAGTGGGAAAGCAGGCAGCCTGCTTCTCTGCCTCTCTACTGCTGCTGGTAGGTACACACACAAGAGCAGTGACATGCCACTAGTTTCTCATTCCCAGAAGTGCCCTCTGATTCTTACAATTATCATATATTGTGACAGGTTTATCATGTTTCTGTCCATTTGTACATTGATCATGCTGAAGCAATTAAACCCTTCCTCATTAAAGTGTTCTTTCATGTACTAGCACCTCTGATGTTACATTGCCTTTGGATCCTTGATTAATATAAACTATAAGACCACTCTCTCAATAAGGTGGTCACACTATTAATAAGCTCATCAAATCATTGCCGAAGGAAACAGTACAGGCCAATAGTTACATTCACAATGTGAAAGTGCCACTGGGCATGGGCACCATGCACACTGCACATAAATTTAAAGTGGTAAAATGGAGGAATGCCGACATATTTGATTAACTATCCAATATCAACCTGCACTGTGGGGCGAAGAAGGATCGAAGTAATATCACCAAATCACTGAATGATACCAGAAAATAACACTAATATTTCTTATTTAATATAGCGCATGCACATTTTGAAAATCTTTCCCAAATGAACAGAGTACTCAGTTACAAACCAAATCAGTTAGTACAAATGCAGAAGTTTCAATATTTTAAAGCAGTGAAGTATTATGCTGCGTTACTGAAGTCCAAATTTCAGTTCAATCATTTAAATGCTACAGAATAATTGGAACATCGACTTACCATCTTTATCAACATGTGTACATTTTACAATTGTTGCACATGGGTTTGGGTTTGGTTGAAGTACTGAAGTGGGCTCGGATTCTGTGGATGCTGTTTTTGCAATTTTCCTTGTGGGAACTTTCATTTCAAGATCCTGAGACGAGAATATGAAATACTTTTAAGTAAATTAATTTTCCCATATATTTTATATGTTGGTCAAGTTGGGGTCTTTAGCAGCAATATTGGTTTCTTGCACTTTTCGTGCAAGATGCCATCTTGGTAAAGAAACTGATGCATATGCTAGGAACAGTTGCCTTAGGCCAACAGCCAATTTTATTATCAAGGCCCGATTGATAATAAAATTGGCTGTTGGCTAAACGTTATTTTGATGGCTAGCACTTCAAGACCTTACTTAATGTAAGCTGAACAGAAGTGAAGAACTTGTTGCTGAGAATTTCCAGAACTCAAAGACATTTCATTGTTCACTTACTGCTGGAGATAGACTGCACTTGAACAGAACTTTTGAAATACATCAGGAAATTTTCTGGGAACCTTTAAAAACTCAAGCAACATTTTTCTCAGAAATCCTCTGAGAACTTCACCTAAACTGAGTGCTGAGACCTTACAGTCACCAGGAGAAAGGGAATGCTTGGTCATGGGGATCTTGCTATAGATCCACCTTAGTCTTGAGGAGGAATGAAAGCAGGTGAGAGCATAGTGACTACTGCAGGAGAGTGAGACAGGTTCCTTCACCCTTGAGGGTACAGAACATCCCTCCTCCTCTGAATCTTGAGTTCCACATCAGAGGGCCCATGTGCGCTCCTGCGTGGACTGAATTAGCCTGAAATATTCCATTGCATGTCAGCTAGTGCACTCCATGCCATCAGTGAATTTGGAGCACTAGAGGCTACATATACCACTCCATAAAAATTGCATCTGAATAGCGTTTGTGTGCGCTAAATTTTCAGGTTTTTGTTTTAGCACCTCCAGGCTCATTAAATCACGATAATCATCAATTATCTGCAAAGCCACGAACGGGATTCTCCGGCCGCGTTCGCCTGGTAATCTGAGAATCCTGTCCGAGGTCAATGGAGTTCACCATTGTACGGGGCTCGCCCGTGGCATCCTTGCGACAGGCAAGAAGGGAGAATCCAGCCCCACGTTTTCAAACTGGTATGTTTTATCAACAAACAACCACATGGTGTCCATTTTCAGGCTTTCATCAAAATAACCCCTTACAAATCTTGAAGAAGATATGGAATCAATTAATTTCATGATAAAATGGCACTTTAGTCATTGAAGTGAAAGGAAAGAGCCTTCACAATATCAGATATAATGGTCTATTCTAAAGTAAGTTTGGGTACTCACAAAATTTATTTGGGGTGGCCAATAGCATGAAACTGCTCTGGTAAAAGTACCTGCACAATTCAGTCTTGGATTTAATCAATCAGAGATATTGAACCTTGGTGTGCTGTTTGATCACAAGATCAACTTTCTCTTATATTCATTCACTACACCGCTTTCTTTCATTTTTGGACCATCACCTGTGTGTACCTTACCTTTACAATTACCAAAATCCTAACCTCATCATCTCAAAACTGGATTTCTCCAATGTCTTATTTGCTAGAAATCCCCAGGTTAACCACAAGTAGTAGAGCAGTGTCATCACAACCTTTTCATCTTCATTGTGCTTCAAAGCTGTGCATTCTTCAACTGGAGTGAAGAGGGAGATTTCTGCCAAGGTACCACTGACTTATGGGCAATGACGGAATAAACTGAAGTTTTGGATGCCTTTATTGTAATGCTTAAAACAGTATTCCATTAACTATTTCAATCCATGTATGAAGTAGTCATGAATATTATTTATAGGGCAGCCCGGTGTTGCAGTGGTTAGCACTGCTGCCTCACAGCGCCGAGGTCCCAGGTTCGATCCCGGCTCTGGGTCACTGTGTGTGGAGTTTGCACATTCTCCCAGTGTCTGAATGAGTTTCACCCCCACAACCCAAAGATGTGCAGGCTAGGGTGGATTGGCCAGGCTAAAATTGCCCCTTAATTGGAAAAAATGAAGTGGGTACTCTAAATTTAAAAAAATGATTATTTATGTTAGCAATTACTATAATGTGGACAATATATTAATTATGATTGTATTTAAGATTTAGAATTACACAAAATGTACAACGCAAGCAAGTCATTCAGCCTGAATTCCACTTCCCTGCAATTATCTCCATTTTCGCTTCTCCACATTTTTACTCCTCTATCAACATAAACACTCATCTTCTTCCCACCCTATCTATCTTCTTCACCTCAATCACTTCAGAGAGGGTACATCATACTGATTCCTGGGACGGCGGGACTGACGTATGGGACCAGATTGTGTTGATTAGGATTATATTCGCTGGAGTTCAGAAGAATCAGAGGGAATTCTTAGAAATCTATAAAATTCTAACAGGACTAGACAGGATAGATGCAGGAAGGATGTTCCTGATGGTGGGGATGACCAGAACCAGGGGTTATAGTCTAAAGATACAGGTAAACCTTTTAGGGCTGAGAGGAGGAAAAATGTCTTCACCCAGAGAGTGGTAAGCCTGTGGAATTCGCTACCACAGGAAACAGTCAAGGCCAAAACATATGTTTTCAAGAAAGAGTAAGATATAGCTCTTCGGACTAAAGGGATCCAAAGATATGGGGGAAAAGCAGCAACAGATTACGGAGTTGGATGGTCAGCCATGGTCATATTGAATGGCAGAGCAGGCTCCAAGGGCCAAATGGCCTACTCTTGCTCCTATTTCCGATATTTCCTGTGGTAACGATTTTCACATTCTCCAGTCTCTGGGTGAAGAGGTTTCTTCTGAACACGGTTTGAATCCTTGAGTGTCCATCTTATTCTGATGGTTAGTTTTTCTCTTCGCCACAAATGGAAAAGACAATCTGTGCCTCGTCTATCAAAATGTTACATAATTTTAAGGAACCTATCAGGTTCCGGCCTTCTCTTTTCAAGGGACGAGGCACCCCATTTGTTCATAATTTCTCGATTGGTGTAACTTCACATTTTTGACATCTCACTTGCAGATTATGTTTGCACCCTCTCCATTGCATCAACATCATTGTTATAGTACAGCAATGAGGGGATTTCCGGTGGCGTGGGTGAGCAGGGCGGCCGCAGCACCAAGAACTCCTGCCAGTGGCCGCGATTCCAGGGAAATCCCCGAGTCTTCACGTACCCCCCGACTATCGTCGGCCTTTGGGGCCATCACAAGCAGCCAGCGTGGCTGGTTAAAAACCGGCGAAGAACCCCGCGCGGGTGTCGGGCGGCGGGGGCTGAGGCGCTGGGCCCAGTGTGGCGTCGAGGTCAGAGCAGCGAGGGCGGAGCTACGAGGAGGCCGAGGCGACAGGCCCGAGGCCAGGGCACTATGTAGAGAAGGTGCTCCACGTTGGATGGCTCCCACCTAGGAGGAAGAAAGAAGGCTGAAGCCTGGTCCCAGGAGAGGTCTGGGTGATTGCAGAGGAGAAAGAAAGAAGGTTTAAGGGAGTTTGGTAAATGTTTTCTTTTCTCTCCCCTTTTTTTTTCAAAAAAAGAATAAGTCAGATTGATGAAGGACAGGAGGGTGAAGGGGGAGAGAGGAGAAAAGAAAGAAGATAAAAAACAATAAGCCGCTAAAGGATGCGAAGAGCAGCATCGAAGAAAGGAGGAAACGTGGGTTCGCCGCTGAAGGAGAAGACGAGCAAAAGTGTTGACAGGATGGCGGAAGCCGAACTGAAAGATGGGGCCGCACTACTTACGGTGGAGAAGAAAGAAGAAGAAAGAAAGAAAATCGCTTATTGTCACAAGTAGGCTTCAATGAAGTTACTGTGAAAAGTCCCTAGTCGCCACATTCCGGCGCCTGTTCGGGGAGGCTGTTACGGGAATTGAACCATGCTGCTGGCCTGCCTTGGTCTGCTTTAAAGCCAGCGATTTAGCCCTGTGCTAAACAGCCCCTGTCTAGCCCTGTGCTAAACAGAGATGACCGAGGTGATGGCGGTGGAGCTGGAAAAACAGTTTGCGAGGCACATGGAGGCCTTGAGGAAGGAGACGGCGGTCGCGTTGAAGTCATTGGTGGAGGAGGCAATCGGCCCAGTGAAGGTGGCGGTGGCAAAGGCATCGGCCAAGGTGAGAGAGCAGGGTGAGAAGATGAAGGAAGTGGAGGACACAGCGACCAGGTCACCTCGATGGGGGACGAGCTGCGGAGTGTGGTGGAGTTAACAGAGGACTCCGAGCAAAGCTGGAAGACTTGGAAAACCGCTCAAGGCGGCACAATTTGAGAATTGTGGGCTTGCCCGAAGGGACAGAGGGCCCCAGGCCAACACAATAATTTGCTAAGAAGTTGGCGGAGCTGATGGGGGAGGGGGAGAGCCCCACCCTGTACGAGCTAGACCGAGCTCATCGGTCATTAAGGCCGAAGCCCAAAGTGAACGAGCCGCCAAGGGCAGTAATTATCTGCTTCCATAAGTTTTGCATGAAGGAGAAGGTATTAAGCTGGGCGAAGCAGGAGCGTGAGGTGCTGTGGGATGGTACTACGGTTCGGATCTACCAGGACTTGACGGTGGAGTTGGCAAAAAGACGAGCAGTGTTTGGGCGAGTGAAGGCGGCTTTGTACAAAAGGGGGTGCGATTTGGTATGGTGTACCCAGCGAAGTTGAGAGTAACATATAACGCCAAAGACTTTTATTTTGAGACAGCGGAGGCGGCTGAGGCGTTCGTGAGGGCAGAAGGCTTGGGACAGACGTGAAGAGTGGAACTGAAGAGAGACTGTGGACTGTGTTTGAGCAGCTGGAAAATGTATAAATGTTACAACTTTCTTTTTACTGATTTGTATTGCAATTTACTTCTCTTTGCAGTGTTACAGAGATCAAGTTAATGGCGTTCTGTGTTGCGACGGTTAAATGTTATGTTAGTGAATTGAAGGGGTTGGATTGTTGGGTTTGTTTTGGTGTTTCTTTCTCTGGGACTGGATGGAAGGGGGAGAGATGTCTTGGCCGGGGGAGCCACCCGCACTAGCTAACTAAAGTCAGTTAGTGAACGGGGGTGAGGTGAGAGGAGGGCTGCGGACGTTGGAGCCTGGATAGCAGGCTTCAATGGCCCTACGAGGCGAGCGAGAGGGGGGGGGGGGGGGATGGATGTTGGGGGATGTTTTTGTAGGGGGGGTTCTTGGGAGGGGGGGGGGGGGAAGGGGTTCGATGTTAACAATGGACAGGGGCGGGTCAGGCTTATGGGGTAGAGCCCGGTGGTATGGTGATGGTGGATAAGAAAGGGGGGAGGGGGGTTAGAGACCCCCAGTACGGATAGTCACGTGGAACATAAGAGGGCTAGGAGGTCCAGTCAAGAGGTCAAGGGTGCTTGCGCATCGCATCTTAAAAGTTTGAAAGCCGATGTAGCAATGCTAAAGGAGACTCACTTGAGGGTGAAGGACCAGGTGAGACTTAAAAAGGGCTGGGTTAGCCAAGTGTTTCACTCCGGATTTGATGGAAGGGCTCGAGGGGTAGCGGTGTTGGTCAGCAAAAGGGTACGCTTCCAGATGGAGGTGGTGGTGGCAGATCAGGGGGGTAGATATGTGATTGTGGCAGGGGCGCTGGACGGGAGATTAATGGCGCTATTAAGTGTATATGGTCCCAATTGGGACGATGTGGGATTAGCGAGGAAGGTGTTTGGGGCCATTCCCGACTTGGACACGCATGAGCTGATTGTTGGGGTGTCTGGAACTTGGTGCAGGAGCCAAGGTTGGACAGATCACGGCCGCGCTCGCTGGTCTCATCGGGGGGGGGGGGGGGCGAAGGCGCTGGCTGGGTTAATGGTGGAAATGGGAGGGATGGACCCTTGGAGGTTCCTGCACCCAAGGGAACGGGAGTCTCAGCGGTCCATAAGGTATACTCGTGGGTCAACTTTTTTGTGGTGGGAAATGATTTGCTGGCTGGAGTCAAGGGGTCAGAATACTCTGCAATTGCAGTGTCAGATCACACTCCACATTGGGTGGATATGGTGCTGGAGAAGGCGGCAGCGCAGAGACCCGGGTGGAAACTGGATGTGGGGCTTTTGGGGAACCAAGTGCTCTGTGAGAAAATTGAAATGGTAATTAAGGAATATGTAGGGTTCAATTGTACGGGTGAGGTGTCGAAGGCAGTCGTCTGGGAGGCTCTAAAGGCGATGGTGAGGGGTGAGGTAATTTCTTTTAAGGCCAGGGTGGACAAAGAGGAGAGGTTGGAGCGGCAGACGGTAATAGATGAGATGTTGGAGGTAGATAGGAGGTATGCAGAAGATGGGGACCCAGTGAAGCTGGAAAAGAGGAAGGAACTACAGGCGCGCATCGACCGACTGTCCACCAGGAAGGCGGTGCGCCAACTGACACGAGCAAGGAGTGCAGTTTATGAACATGGAGATGTTAACAGGTCAGCTCCGGAGGGAGGCAGCGGCAAAGGAAATTCTTCAGGTGAGGGATAGGGCAGGGAAGTTGGTGGTGGCTCCAGTGCTGATTAACAAGGTTTTTGAGGCGTTTTATGAGAGGTTGTACAAGTCAGAGCCACCCAGGAGAGACCGTGAGATGCAGGAATTTCTAGATGGGTTGGAGTACCTAAGGCTAGGGGAGGGGGACAGGGCTACATTAGAAGGAGCAATAGTGGAGCAGGAGATAAAGGATGCGATTGGGAGGATGCAGTCGGGGAAGGTGGCAGGGCCGACTGGGTTTCCGGTGGAATATTATCAAAAATTCAAGGATAGGTTGGCACCCCTGATGGGGGGGGGGATGTTTGAAGAGGCGATAGGGAAGGGGGTGTTGCCGCAAACCTTGGGGAAGGCATTGATTTTCCTGTTGCTAAAAAAAGATAAGGATCCGACGGAGTGTGGGTCGTATCGGCCCATATCACCTCTGAATGTGGACGCAAAAGTATTGGCGAAGGTACTGGCGGGTAGGCTGGAGGAGTGCCTCCCGAAGGTGATAGGGGAGGATCAGACGGGGTTCGTGAAAGGGAGGCAGCTGTTTTCGAACATTAGGAGGGTTTTGAACATTGTTATGGCACCGGCGGAAGGGAAGGAAACAGAGGTAGTTGTGGCATTGGATGCCGAGAAGGCTTTTGATCGGGTAGAATTGGGGTACCTGATGGCAGTTCTGGAGCGGTTTGAGATTGGACCAAGATTGCTGTTTGCACTGGTGATTGAGCTGTTGGCCATCGCATTGAGAAGTTCAGGAGCATGGAAAGGAATAGTGCGGGGGCGGGGGCGGGGGGGGGGGGGGAAATAGAGCATA
Organism: Scyliorhinus torazame; assembly: GCF_047496885.1. Lineage (NCBI taxonomy): Eukaryota > Metazoa > Chordata > Chondrichthyes > Carcharhiniformes > Scyliorhinidae > Scyliorhinus > Scyliorhinus torazame. The sequence goes on from NC_092717.1 coordinate 88,021,319, forward strand.
GGGTGTCATTCTATGCCGACGACTTTCTGCTGTATGTGTCGGAATCGAGTGCGTCGATAGGAGGAATATTAGAGCTACTGCGGGTATTTGGGTCTTTCTCGGGGTACAATCTGAATCTGGACAAGAGTGAGTATTTTGTGGTGTCTCGGCCGGGGGTGGGGGCAGGGGTGGGGGGGCTGCCATTCTGTAGGGCAGGGACTCACTTTAGGTATCTGGGGGTGCAGGTTGCCCGGAAGTGGGGGAGGCTTCGCAGGTACAACATCACTAGTTTACTGGGGAGAGTGAAAGCCGATCTGGCAAGGTGGGATGTCCTTCCTCTGTCACTGGCGGGTGGGGTACAAGTGGTTAAAATGAATGTGTTGCCGCGATTTCTGTTTATTTTTCAATGCCTACCAATTTTCCTGCCAAAGTCTTTTTTCAGGGAGATTGAGGGAACGATTACCTCGTTCATATGAGGAGGGAAGATGGCCAGAGTGAGAAAGGTGCGGCTACAGAGGGGAAGGCAGGCAGGGGGTATGGGTCTCCCGAACCTGTTGGACTACTACTGGCAGCGAATGTGGAGAAGGTGCGGAGCTGGGTCAGAGGGGTTGATTCCCAGTGGGTCAGAATGGAGGAGTTTGTGCAGGGGATCGGGGCTGAAGGCACTTGCAACAGCGCCGCTCCCGATAGCTCCGGGGAAATACTCGGGGAGTCCGGTAATATTAGCTTCATTGAAAATCTGAAGGCAGTTTCGCTAGCAGTTCAGGTTGGGGGTAGGGTCAAGGGAAATGCCGATTCGGGGGAACCACAGATTTGAGCCAAGGAGGTGGGATGGAAGTTTTCGGAAATGGGAAGAGAGGGGGATTAAGACGCTAAAAGATTTGTTTCTTCGGGTTCGGTTTGCAGGATTGAGGGAGCTGGAGGCGAAGTATGGGCTGGAGCAGGGAGAAGTGTTTAGGTACATGCAGGTTCGGGATTTTGCCAGGAAGGAGATACAGAGCTTCTCAGAGGAACCGGCCTCCACATTGCTGGAGGAGGTGCTGACGACAAGGGGACTGGAGAAGGGGGCAGTGTCAGCGGAGCTATTTTGGAAGAGGATAAGACTGGAAGGGATCAAAGCAAAGTGGGAGGAAGAGCAGGGAGAGGTTATAGAGGAGGGGGTCTAGTGTGAGGTGCTCCGGAGAGTGAATGCCTCCACCTCATGTGCAAGGTTGGGGCTGATACAGCTGAAGGTGGTATAGAGAGCGCACCTCACGAGGGTGAGGATGAGCCGATTCTTTGAAGGAGTAAAAGATGTGTGTGAGCGTTGCGGGGGGGGGGGGGGAGGCGGGCTAATCACGTTCATATGTTTTAGTCCTGTCCAAAGCTAGGAGAGTACTGGAAGGGGGTGTTTAGGGTAGTTTCCAAGGTGGTGCGTGTGAAACTGGACCCGGGCCCCTGGGAGGCCATATTCGGGGTGTCGGACCAGCCAGGGTTGGAAACGGGTGCGGAGGCAGATATCATAGCCTTCGCCTCGTTGATCGCCCGAAGGCGGATCCTGCTGGGATAGAGAGCAGCCTCTCCACCCAGTGCCCTGGCATGGCGGGGGGACCTGTTGGAATACTTGACCCTTGAGAAGGTTAAGTTCGAATTGAGGGGAAGCTCGGAGGGGTTCTACAAGTCATGGGCACTATTTACTATGCACTTTCAAGAACTGGATAACATCGAACATAGTTGGGGGGGGGGGGGGGGGTGGGTGGGAGGGGTGGGGGGGGTAGGGGGCTGTGTATATTAAGGGTGACTGGGTAATCCCTGATTCCTTTTTGTCATTTGTTTATGTAAACATGCGGGCTGATGTTTGGGGGTTGGTGGGAGGATGGGATCATTGTTATTGTTATGGGGATTGACATATCTGTTGCTGATTATTGTTTATTGTTGATGGGTGTAAATGCAAAAGAAAATGTGAAAAAGGAAAATAAAAATATTTTTTAAAAATTAAAATAGTACAACAATGAGAATTGTACACAGTGCTCAAAAGGTTTGATATAAGCTTGGCATAGCTTCTCTACTTCTCCTTTCTATCCTCTGCAATTAAACCCTATTGTGTGGAAATGTAGGTAAAGTTACATCTGCATTAACCTCGTCTACTATCTCTCTTAACTAAAGAGATAACAATAGAAAGACTTTCTCTTCTGAAATCTCTGCTGAATATTCAGTTTTAGTTATTACCAAATATTTTTCTATTTTCTTTTTTGATAAGGTTTCCATTATTTTTCCTGGTACTATTGTTAAGCTGCCTGTCTGTAGTTTCTTTGACATGGTCCATCTTCCTTCTTAAATATACGCACTGTGTTAGCTATCTGCCAGTCCTCTGGGCACTAAAACCCAAATTAAGTGTATGGAATTGTGCCTCTGCAATCTTTCCCCTAGATACATTTAGAATACATCGTGATCTATCCAGACCACAGTTGTATCCTCAGAATTTGATTACTTTATTTCATACTTCTCTCTTTTAATTCTGGTTGTATCATTTCTAATCTTATGTTCTGCTGCTCTGTCTAACTGATCTGAAGCAAAGTAACTTCCTCGGAGTGGCAATCTCTGGCAGATTGCCACTCTCGACATACTTGCCTTCACTGGGATTCCAAAGTCCATGTGTCACCCAACCTTCCTCACTCGGGCTGGTAAAGACAGGAGCAGCGAAGCGTGCACTCGGCAGCATTGGCGTGGAGTAACTGCCGAGTGCACAGAACCAAGTTGGAAGGGGGGGGGGGGTGCAAGGAGGGTCAAATCAGGTCCGACTGGGGAGAGAAGGGGGTGGAGTGGTGGGTCCCCTGGAGGGTCATTTTCCTGGGGGCTGTCCCATGCGGGCCTGGGCGTTTAAATAGTTAGAAGTGATTTTTTTCCCCCTCTATCTTTTTCAGAGTAACTATCAAAGTTAAACTGGCAGAACCACCTGAAATCAGTGATTTAAATCGCTTCTGTTGGATGGTTCCCAGCTCAGCGCAATTGTCCAGAGCAAGTTAGTACTTCTGAGTAATTGCTGGGTTAACCTTTACTTGGGAACTTCTTAGCGGGATTCTCCAGTGCATCATAGGGGGAGCCCTAAATGCAACATTGGGGAACCGGGAAGTTATTTACCATTTCTGCCATTTCACTATCTCAGAGTCTGATTTTATCCTGTAAATTTCTTCATGAACCCCATTCCCTACCTGACTTTCCTTTGCATGTTTCTAGAGAATATTGTACTGCTGCTTTATGTTCCTTGATAATTTAATCATTCCTCTTTGCCTTCCTCATTGTTTTGATTTCACTCCCAATCTCTACATATTCACTCTTGCCATGCGCCCCACTGCTATCCTTATACTTACTATCTGTTTTGGTTTATTCCCTATTGCCAGATCTGGCAGCTAATCTTCCCTTGACAAGCCTTTTACCTATTGAGTTAAAATGACGCCCTGTACACATTGTAGAAATATCATCCCCTTATACCGTTTATCTCTCTCTTCTGGCCAATTAATTTCGAGGGTAGTTGAAATTTTCCACTATTATTATTCCATCTGTGGAATATATTATGTACACACATTCTATTCCACATAGATTTTTACTTCAACTTTCAGCTAAAATTTCCAGTTTCACATCATCTTCTGAGCCTTCAAATGCAAGCATATTTTTTTCACCATCTTGGACCTCCCAGTTCAACATCTGCGATGAGGAACAAGCAAAAAGTACAACCACCCTGCTGCCAGTGCATCTTCACCTCCACCTGCATACAGCAGCCTGGTGGAAATATCCTGATTTGACCTGTGTATCCATGTGAGAAAGCTGGCTCGCTGCCTCCCTGCAGCAAAGTTGACACAGCACCAGTTCAGTAGAGTGGAAGAACCAGATCTGTATCTATGGTGTCATTTTTCCCACAAAGGGTAGTAGAAATGTGGAATGATATTACCAGAAGCCTGTGAATGCTGAATTTTTTATATAGATTTCAAGACGGATATATATTAATGTGAGGTAAGGGTATCAGGGAAATGGAACAATAGGAGATGAATGGAGTTGAGGCTGAGGTCAGCCATGATTTAACTGAATGGCAAAACAAGCTCAAGGCTGAATGACCTACTGCGGTTTCCACTTATCCCGACATGCAATGCCAAAGCACTTATTACCTTCATCATTTTCCTGTTAATCCATTATTCTGTAATGGAGACACTACACAAATTGTCACAATTGCTAAGCGAAAGATGAGTAGGTTACATTACTATATATACATGAAACATACCTTTAGATCATTAAGAAGTTGCTCTTTCCGAGTAACGTTACTGGGTTGTAGTTGAGAATATCTACAACTGGATGAATCTCCATCCCCTCCATTCTTTTCACTTTTTATTTTAACATCTTGACATATTTCATTACGAGGTCTCCCAATGATCTCTTGCAGGTAAGTATCGTCTTGAGGATCCTTAGTAACTCCATTGTAGGTTCTTCTGAAATTTGTTGTCTTTATACTTGGTTTCAGGCATTCCAGTGGGGTAACCTTAATTAGTTTACTGCACACTTCATCTTTTCCTTGGCTTCTAACTTCCAACCGGCCACTAGAAACATGGTCAGACAAGTCCAGTGGCTTGTCAAGATTATCATTGTTCACAGAAACAGCTTTCTCTAATTTTGATGGAAGATTTTCTTTATTAAATGAAGGCTTTTCACAATTAGTGGGAGAATCCCTTTCGTCTTCTATTTTTTTCCTTTTTGCCAATCTGTTAGCTGTAGGCTGACAGGCAGTGTTCCCAGACATAACTTCAATGAGCTTTTTTGGAATCTTGTGTTCTCCCATCTTAGATTCTTCAAGGAATTGTTCAATTTTAATCTGGTAATCAAAGAATGAAATAAGAGCTAAACCTTTAGTCTTTGGATTTCGTATTTGAACATGTCCAAGAAATTCTGACTCTTGAAAAGAAGCTCTTTGACTAAATAAAGGTGATCTACTTACTGCTGGATCAGGAAAATCTTTAGCAGAACCTCCAAATACAGGAGACATACACTGAGAAACCCAGTTCCTACACCCTTCATCTGCTTCTGTTGCATAAGGAAACCTAAAAGAACATTTTAGACTTTAGTTGCCTTCTCTCAATAGGAGAGTGAATAATAACAAGTTATGGCATTTGATAGACAGGTGGGCATTCTACATATGATAAAATCCCAGTCCCAATCCCTCGTACCCCATTTCTCCCAGTGTCAACACCACTGCCCAGCCTAGGCCCTCCACCAGTCCCAATCCCTCGTACCCCGGGCGGGATTCTCTCATCGGGCGGCTAAGTGCTGATGCCGTCGTAAAAACTGGATGTTTTACTCTGGCATTGGCGTCCGTTCCGGGACCCCATTCTCCGGCCCACAGTGCGCACGGCGCTGGAGCGGCCCATGCCGCTCCAGCTGCCGATCCCAGCCTGAACCCGGCGCCGTGGGGTCCACGCACGCGCAGTTAGCCCGGCGCCAACTAGCGGCATGCGCAGTGGCCTTCTTCCCCGTGCCGGCCCTGACGCCAAATGGCGCAGGGCTACAGGAGCCGGCACGGAGGAAAGGAGGTCCCCCGACAGAGAGGCCAGCCCGCCAATTGGTGGGCCCTGATCACGGGTCAGGCCACTACGGAGGCTCCCCTCCCCAGGGTCAGACCTTCCCCTCCCCCCCCACAGGCCACCCCCGGACACTTCAAGGCCGAGGTCCCGCCGGCTCAGAGGATGTTAGAACGGCGCCAGCGGGACTCTGCTTTTTGTTGAAAGCCGCTCGGCCCATCCAGGCCGGAGAATCGGCGCGCCGGCCCGGGCCGGAAAGTCGGCGCATACCCCGACTGGCGTCGCGCCGGCCCCAGTGGCGCCGATTCTCCGCTCTGTGGAGAATCGTGCCCGGGCATTGGGGGGGCGTGGCGCGATTCACGCGGCCCGCCGGCGATTCTCCGACCTGGCCGGGGGGGGGGTCGGAGAATTCCACTCATTTCTCCCAGTATCAACACCACTGCCCATCCCAGGCCATACCTGGGATGTGTTCACCATACCCTCCGACCTTTCCCTCTCTGAGGCTGAGCGTGCTGTTCTCAGCAAAGGACTCAGCTTTGTACCCTTACGTCCCCACCTCAATGAATTCCGGGCTCGACATGATGTTGAACTCTTCATTCGCCTTCTTCGTCTCCGTGCCCACTTCTTTGGGCAAGAATCCTCCCCCCGTTCCACTGATCCTTTCATGTGCCTCCAACATTCTGCCTCCAAGTGGACCCCCATCCCCGCCGGGACAATTACCTGCCCTTGATCTTTTCATTGAGAACTGTCGACGGGACATCGGCCGTCTGAATCTTTCTGCCCCCCTCACCCATTCCAACCGCTCTCCTTCCGAACTTTCTGCTCTTCACTCCGTCAGTTCTAACCACGACTTTGTCATCAAACCTGCCGACAAAGGGGGTGCTCTTGTCATCTGGCGCACTGACATCTACCTTGCAGAGGCTGAGCGCCAACTCTGATACTTCCTCTTACCTCCCCCTGGACCATGACCATGACCAGGCTGAACACCAAGCCATTATCTCCAACACCGTAGCAACCTCATTTTCTCCGGATGCCTTCCCCCTACGGCTTCCAACCTCAGTCTCCCAACCCCGGACAGCCCGCTTTTACCTACTTCCTAAAATCCACAAAAAGGACTGTCCCGGCAGGCCCACTGTGTCAGCATGCTCCTGCCCCACCGAGCTTATTTCCTCTTATCTTGACTTATCCATCCTCACTGCTCTGGTCCATTCCCTCCCCACCTACATCCGGGATTCCTCTGATGCCCTGCGTCATATTGACAGCTTCCAGTTTGCGGGCCCTATCCGTATTCTATTCACCATGGATGAGCAATCACCCTACACCACCATCCCACATCAGGATGGCCTGAGATGGGCTTCTTTCTCGAAAAGAGGCCCGGACAATTCACATCCACCACCACTCTCCTCCGCCTGGCTGAACTCGTTCTATCGCTGAACAACTTCTCCTTTAACTCATCCCACTTTCTCCAAATCAAAGGTGTAGCAATGGGTACCCGCATGGGTCCTAGCTACTCTTGCCTTTTTGTGGGGTATGTGGAACATTCCTTGTTCCAGGCCTATCCGGGCCCCCTCCCACAACTCCTTTACCGATACATTGATGATTATTTTGGTGCCGCGTCATGCTCTCGTACGGACCTGGAAAAATTCATCAACTTCGCTTCCAGTTTCCACCCCTCCATCACTTTCATCTGGTCCATCTCAGACACTTCCCTTCCCTTCCTTGATCTTTCTGTCTCCATTTCCGGCAATAGACTATCCACTAATATCCACTACAATCCCACTGACTCCCACAGCTATCTGGACTACAGCTCTTTGCACCCTACATCCTGTAAGGACTCCGTCCCTTTCTCTCAACTCCTTCGCCTCCGTCGCATTTGTTCCGATGATGCCACTTTCCAAAATGGTGCTTCGAAAATGTGTTCCTTCTTCCTTGACCGTGATTTCCCACTACAGTTGTGGACATGGCCGTCAACAGTGTGCGGCCCATCCCCGCGCCACTACCCTCGCCCCTCCACTCCCTCCCAGAATAAGGATAGAGTCCCTTCTTGTTCTCACATTTCATCCCACCAGCCTCCGTATGCAAAGCATAATCCTCCACCATTTTCGTCAACTCCAGTGTGATGCCACCACCAAACACATCTTCCCTTCACTCCCTCTGTCAGCATTCCGCAGAGACTGTTCCCTCCGAGATAACCTAGTCCACTCCTCCACCATACCCAGTACCTCTCCCATCACCCATGGCACCTTCCCATGCAATCACAGAAGGTGTAACACCTGCCCGTTCACCTCTTCCATGCTTAACATCCCAAGCCCAAAACACTCATTCCAGGTTAAGCAGGTTAAGGTTAAGCCACTTGCATCTCTTCCAATTTGGTCTACTGCATTCGCTGCTCCCAATGTGGTCTTCTCTGTATCGGAGAGACCAAACGCAGACTGGGTGATCGCCTTGCTGAGCATCTTCGGTCTGTGCACATTCAGGACCCTGACCTTCCCGTTGCTTGCCATTTTAATAAAAGAACCTGCTCCCATGCCCCATGTCCATTCTTGGCCTGCTGCAATGTTCCAGTGAAGCTCAACGCAAACTGGAGGAACAACATCTCATTTTCCGGTTAGGCACGCTACAGCCTTCCGGTCTCAACATCGAATTCAACAACTTCAGATGATCAGCACTACCCTGCCTTGACCTATTTGTCTTCATCCCATTTCATTTTAACTGTCTTTTACCATTTTTCGTTCTTTCTTAATATATATTTAACCTGCCCCCCACCCCCGCCAATCTTATCCACCTTTCATTAACCTTTCTCCTCTTTGCTTCCCCCTTTCCCTCCCCTCACATCTACAGTTCATCCTCTGATGTTAGTTTATCTGCTGTTTGGCCTTTCACATCTTTTGTCCTCTCTGGGGACTGCCATTAGCACTCTTTCCCCTTGGTTTCTGTGGCCATTAACACCCGGTTTCCCTGGGTTTCTGTGGCTATGACTCATCTTTCATTCTCACTCCACAGTATAAATATTTCCCACTTTCTCTGTCTGTTAGCTTTGACAAAGAGTCATCGGACTCGAAACGTTAGCTCTTTTCTCTCCCACAGATGCTGCCAGACCTGCTGAGATTTTCCAGCATTTTCTCTTTCGTTCTACATATGATACATGGCAATATAAAATGCACGACATATGTCATAGATGTGCCTGCATATTTGGAAAGAATTATCAAACTTACACAGAATTCCCTAGATTCCAGAACAGTCCCAACTGATTGAAGGTAAAAAATGTGACCCCGCTGTTCAAGAAAGGAAGGAAAAGGAAAACAGGGGGACTATAGGCCAGTTAGCCTAACATCATTTTTTTAAAAAAATGAAAATTTAGAGTACCCAATTCATTTTTTTTTTCAATTAAGGGGCTATTTAGCGTGTCCAATCCACCTAGCCTGCACATCTTTCGGTTGTGGGGGCGAAACCCACGCAAACACGGGGAGAATGTGCAAACTCCACACGGACAGTGACCCAGAGGCGGGATCGAACCTGGGACCTCGGTGCCGTGAGGCAGCAATGCTAACCACTGCGCCACTATGCTGCCCTTAGAATCATTTATTAGGGAAATAGTAACATAGCATTTAAAAACTTATAATTAATTAGGCAGAATCAACACGGTTTTTTGAAAGGGAAAACATGTTTGACAAATTTGCTAGAGTTCTTTGTCAGTTGTAGGGTGGATAAGAGGGAACTGGAGGATGCAATGCCTTCGGATTTTTTAAATAAAGTATTTAATAAGGTACCACACAAGAGGCTATTACACAATGTTAATGTGATGGGATTGGACGTAACCACAAAATCCCTACAGCGCAGAAGGTAGCCATTCGGCCTATTGAGTCTGCACTGACCCTCCGAAAGAGCACCGTACATAGGTCCAATCCCCCATCCTAACCCCATTAGAATGTAAACACACCTAACCTTTGGACACCAAGCATGGCCAATCCACCTAACCTGCACATCTTTGGACTGTGGGAGAAAACTGGAGCAGCCGGAGAAAACCCACGCAGGCATGGGGAGAATGTGCAAACTCCACACAGTCACCCAAGGCTGGAATCGAACCCGGGTCCCTGGTGTTGCGAGGTAGCAGTGCTAATCACTGTGCCATCATGCCACCCTAAAGTTTCTAAAAATTTTCCCAATCTTTTGAAATACCACGAATCTTGACCGCATTGTACACCTTTACTTTCAATTTGGCACCACCCTTAGCTTTCTTAACTAGCCAGGGATAGTGCACCCTACTCTTAGAATCTTTCTTTTTCAGTAGAAATCATCTTTGTTGTCAGTTATGAAATATATCCTTAAATATCTGCACTGTTTATCTACCTTCTTACTCTTTAACCTATTTTCCTAGACCATTTCTGCTTTATATCTTTTCTTTTATTTAAGTTTTCGACACTAGTTTCGGACCTACATTTCTGACTCTCAAACGGAATGTGAAATTCTATCATATGATGATCCCTGTTGCTTTGAAGATTCTTTACTGTGAGACCATTAATTAATTCATCCTCAGAACATTACCAGGTGTAAAATAGCCTGTTCCTTGGTTGCTTCCAGAACTTATTGTTCTAAGAAACTGCCCCAAATGCACCCTATGAACTCATTCTCAAGGCTACCTTTGCCAACTTGATCCTTACATACTGCCATTATTTCTTGATGCATACTCATTCTACAGTGTAGTTACTGTTAGGGGATGTATACGCCACTCCCGATAGTGACTTATTTCCCTTGCTATTTCTTATCTTCGCTCAAACTAAATTTGCACGGAGTCAAGAGGTGGCACAGTGTTTAGCACTGCTGCCTCACAGCACCAGGGACCAGGGCTCATTCTGGTCTTGAGTGACTGTCTGTGTGGATTTTGCACATTCTCCCCATTTCTGCGTGGGTTCCCTCCGGGTGCTCCAGTTACCTCCCACAGCCCATAAATGTGCAGGTTAGGTGGATAGCCATGGTAAAATTGCCCTTTAGTGTCTGGGGGTGTGATTAGGTGGGGATAGGGTGGGGGAAATGGGCCTGGGCAAGATGCTGTTTTGGAGGGTTGGTGTAGACTCGATGGGCCGAATGGTCTCCTTCTGCACTGTTGGGATTCTATGGTTCATTGTTGATCTCATCCTTTATCAAACAGCTACCCACCTTTCCCTTGGTCCTTTTGCAATCACTTCTCTCTAATGCTATCATATTATATCCATTCATTTCTATTTGCGCTCTCAATTTATCCATCTAGTTACAAATGCTGTGACCTTTTAAATAAAGAGCCTTTCATTCTGTCTTTTTACTATTTTTCCTTGCTCTGTGAGGATTGCTGGTTAACTCTTATGTTTGGACACTGACCTTTCGTGGTTATTTTAAACTGTATTGCTACACTGACTGATGCATTTTGTTCTTCCTGGTTAACTTTGTAAATCTCCATCCATGTGACAACTCATCACCAACTCGATAAATGGACAGGTCACAGTAGGTATAAATGGATCATTTTGGGGATTGCTTAACGGGAACTGCATTGAGCAGTGCTTGGGACTCAGCATTTTACAATCCATATCAATGACTTAGATGAGAAGACAGTGCAACGTACACAACTTTGCTGGTGTTACAAAGTTAGGTAAAGCAAGATGTGAGTAAGATACAAGGAGGCTGCAGAAGAATAGAAACAGATTGAGAGTGAGCCAGAACATGGCAGATTGACTAGAAAGTGGATAAGTTTGAGGTTATATCCATTTTGGAAGAAAAACAGAAAAAGCAGAATTTCTTTTAATTGTTGAGATATTGGAAAATATCCACTGCAGAGGAACCAGAGTGTCCTTTTACCTGAATCACAGAAAGTTAACAGGTAGGTACAACATGCAACCAGATAGCAAATGGTTAGTTAGCCTCTATTCATCACTGCCTCAAAGTGCTGACTGAGGTATTTGAGGACCAGGATTTCTCACCCAAAACAAAGGTCATGGTTTATTGGGCAGCAGTGACCCCTACACTCAGAAATATTTTGGAGACTTGGACAACCTACAGCAGGCAACTTGAAGCACTAGAGAAGTACTACCAGAGATGCCTTTGTAAGGTCCTCAAAATCCAGTGACATGAAAGGCATTCTAACAGCAGCATCCTATCCGAAGCCAACATGTCGAGCATCAAGGAGTTAATCATTCAAAACCAGCTCTGCTAGTTTTACTCGTTTATCAGCTTTTTAGACAAAAATGGGTAAAGGGTAGTAAAGTTTCTGAGGGGCTTACTTTCAAGTAAAACACACCTGCCTGACACACCTAAAATGGGTCTCAAAAGAATCTCCAAGATAAGAGAGTTTATTCTCGGTTTCTGTTTTTATTAGAGTCCCCTCATCTCCCCACCTCATCCCAGGATAGGATGCAGTAGTGTTCGCTAGGTCTGGGGTTTCAATGCTGCTGGGGGGGGCCAGAAGCGAAGGAAAGGATAAGACAGCACCATTTGAAAATGCCATACCGACGGTCCTCAGCCTTTGACCTGGACCTTGATGCAGATGAATTGCACAGTTGCAAGGGACTGGCTGGCAGGACCTGAGCTCTCTGCCCCAGGAAGGCTGAAGGTGATGGTTGAGGACACAACACCCAGGCGTTCATTTATTTGATGTTTGCTCTGGAAGTTGACCCCTGCATCCTGTTTATCTGTGCTGTTTATTTCCCTTCTCCGATCAGTCAGTTGCTCCATCAACAGTCAAAACTGTACTTTCTTCTTCCTTTCTTTAATTGACAAGTAGAAACTGGAAGAAATATAGTATTCCTGACATTTTAAATTAATAATGAATTTAAGTTTTTGATCTGATTAGAGAATATGGCAAAATTTGGCTCCAACTACATCTACACGTTTGCTGACGATACAACCATAATGGGCCGGATCTCGAACAACGATGAGTCAGAATACAGGAAGGAGATAGAGAACCTAGTGGAGTGGTGTAACGACAACAATCTCTCCCTCAATGCCAGCAAAACTAAAGAGCTGGTCATTGACTTCAGGAAGGAAAGTGTTGTACACACCCCTGTCTGCATCAACGGGGCCAAAGTAGAGATGGTTGACAGCTTCAAATTCCTAGATGTGCACATCACCAAAAATCTGTCCTGGTCCACCCACGTCGACGCTACCACCAAGAAAGCACAACAGCGCCTATACTTCCTCAGGAAAGTAAGGAAATTCGGCATGTCCACATTGACTTACTAACTTTTACAGGTGCACCATAGAAAGCATCCTATCTGGCTGCATCACAGCCTGGTATGGCAACTGCTCGGCCCAAGACCGAAAGAAACTTCAGAGAGTCGTGAACACAGCCCAGTTCATCACACGAACCTGCCTCCCATCCACTGACTATCTGCACCTCCCGCTGCCTGGGGAAAGTGGGCAGCAAAATCAAAGACTCCTCCCACCTGGCTTACTCACTCTTCCAACTTCTTCCATCGGGCAGGAGATAGAAAGGTCTGAGAACACGCACAAACAGATTCAAAACAGCTTCTTCTCCGCTGTTACCAGACTCCTAAACGACCCTCTTATGTACTATTCTGATTAATACTACACTCCTGTATGCTTCACCCGATACCTGTTTACATTGTATTTACATTGTGTATCTTGTGTTGCCCTGTTACGTATTTTCTTTTCATGTTCTAAATGAGTTTGAGCTGCATGCAGAAATATCCTTTTCACTGTACCTCAGTACACGTGACAATAAACAAATCCAAATATACTTTAGTGCTGACATTTTTAGACTTTGATTATGAAAAACAAGGGCAGCGAAAAAATTAGGACTTTTTTTAGGCCAAAAATCATGGGATCAACTTTTACATGAATATACTGTATTGATTCAGTGGGGTCTGGCTATTACTTTATTAATAACTGCTGCTTGCTTAACTACATTGCTATATACATCAATAACATTTTGCTGAGTGGTCATATTTGTATGGATTAAGCTTTCTTGTGGAAATTGTATTCTATGATGTAAAACAAAACAAAAAAATGCATTTAATTATAATTTAAGTTTTCTGGTTAATTGTTAACTTTTAATCTTCATGCTATAGTTAGAATGTTTTTTTCTTTCATGGGCATTTCAAAGACTTCCCAGTGCTATTATATGGCTTGTGAGTTTAGTGGATCCTGGGTGAATGGACATGGAGGATGCATGGGGGCGTGGAAGATTATGAGGGGGCTGGGGGAGGGGTTGAGGGCTAGAGGGCCAATTAGCCATATGGAGAAGTGGGCCAATAGGCCATAAGATGTAATTCGGCCCATCGAGTCTGCTCCGCCATTCAGTGAGATCCTGGTTGATCTGATATAATCCTCAATTCCCAGTAGACCCAACCTTCTAACATGCTGCCCTCGGCTACTGCCCTCCTCCATTCCCACCTGGGAGGGACAGCTTAGAATCTAGTTTACAACTGACTCAGATTACAAAATTCCAGGTGAACAGGGTGATTTTCGAAGCTGATAACGTAATGTCAGGGAATGGCCTGAATCACTTTTCCTGAACCAAAGATGAAAATGCTGTCAGACCTGCTGAGATTGTCCAGTATTTTCTGATTTTTACCCCAAATCAGCGGTGGGCAACCTTCGGCTCAGGGGCTACATGCTGTCCATGAGACATTTTGTTGACTGTTGCGCCCACACAGAGTTGTCACATTACATTGGTTTCGATCCACATAGTTTTTTCCCTACTGGTATGACTGAAGTGTTATGCATGCAAAGCAAAGGCACGTGAAGTAAAGTGCCTGTTGATTGCATACAACACTGACTGAGAGAGCCGGGTGCTCCCTCTGCATCCAATCAAATGTAAATATTTCTTTGTTTTTATCACGTGAAGTTGATGACAGTTCTATTAATATTGATTGAGCATTTTCTAAAACTTATGAAATACTTATTGTGCATTAAAACGTATTTAATCTTGTTCATGGGTTATTGTTAATGAACATGCCCATTTCAATCTGACAGTCCACTGAGATCATGGGGGCCACTCATGTGGCCCACTCACTAACCTAGACTTCCCATCACTGCCCTAAATTATTGTAAGGTAGACCCTGAACATTCACCCTCATGGTCTTAACAAACCATGAAGGCTTTGAGTGCACGTTGGGATGGTGCCAGCACTTGAGATGAGTGTTGAATATCTAGTCGAGAGGCTAAAGCTGTTGGCTATTGGTCATGTGCATTGGGGGCGGGGTTGTGGTCAACATTCCTGGGCATCATTTCGGGCCAGGACACTCGGACAGATGATAATCTGACCAAAAGCAGATCTTAAGAAACATGCTGGTTCTTGCATTTCTCCGATTGATACTGCAGTGAGGAGGCCATCCTGAAGATGGAGCCTGGTGTTATTATTGCCTACATTATTGCTTTTAGGCAGGAGAGCAGGAGAAGAATGTGACACAGGTGTCTGGCCCGCAAAATGGGAGGAGCGGAACCCTCAGCCTCAAGAGGCAGCAGGGCCTCCTCTGGATGCAGAGACAGATCTCCACAGAGCCATGTGTAGGCGTCTAGTTAAATGTCACCTGTGCTACCTGCAGATTGATGAAAACCAGTGTCACCGATGCCTCTGCATGTCAAGGGAACTGGTCACTCACATACGCAGGAATTGGTGCCATACAACCTTGGGAGGGCATCTATCCACTGCTATTGGCAGTGTAAGATATTGCCACACTGCTTCTATGGCAGTGGCTCCTTCCAGGGCTCCATTTGGGACCTTCATAGATTGCTTAAGTCTCCACCCACAAATTCACCCAGGAAGTCACACAATTTTGCCGACTCCTAAGGCTAGCCAGGGTGCATGAGAACTGGGTTTCCGAAATTTCTAGACTCCCACAAGTGCAGGGTGCCATTGACTGTACCCACGCGGTTCTAAAATCTCCCTGGCAACAAGTAGTCCAGTACATTGAACGTGAGGCTTCCATTTCCTCCGTATTTAGCTCATTTGTGACCATAACCAAATATCATGCAGGTCTGCACAAGCTACCTGGAAGCATCCAGGGGTGGGAACCAGAGTGTTAGCTTAGAAGGTGTCATAACTGAAAGGGAAATAGAGAACAAAAATAAGAGAACAACATCACCCTCAGGCAGAGCAAAAAAGGTAACAAGTGTGAAAAGGGAGGTGGTCAATGCAGGACTGAGGGTTTTGTACCTTAATGCACGCAGTATACGGAACAAGGTAAATAAGCTTGTTGCGCACATTGAAATAGGCCGGTACGATGTTGTGGGCATCACAGAGACGTGGTTGCAAGGGGATCAGGGCTGGGATCTAAATATACAAGGATATGTGACCTGTCGAAAGGACAGGCAGATGGGCAAAGGGGGCAGAGTTGCATTGTTAGTAAGGAATTAAGTTAAATCAATAGCAAGGAGCGATATAGAATCAAAAGGCATAGACTCTCTGTGGGTAGAGTTGAGGAATCGCAAAGGTAAAAAGACCCTGAAGGGAGTTATGTATTGGCCCCCTAGCAGTAGTCAGGATGTGAGGCAGAAAATAAATCTGGAGATAGAGAAAGGATATAAAAAAAAGGCAATATCACAATAATGATGGGGGACTGGGAAAATCAGGTTGGTAGTGGATCCCAAGAAAAGGAATTTGTGGAATGTTTGAGATTATTTTTGGAGCAGCTTGTGGTAGAGCCCACTAGGGAACAGGCAATTCTGGATTTGGTGATGTGTAATGAGGCAGACTTGATTAGGGATCTTAAGGTGAAGGAACCCTGAGGGAGCAGTGACCACAATATGATAGAATTTACCCTACACTTTGAGCGGGAGAAGCTGGAGCCCAATGTAATGGTATTACAATTCAATAAGGGTAACTACAAAGGCATGAGGGAGGACCTGGCCAGAGTTGGAGAAGGAGCCTAGCAGGGAAGACGGTGGAACAGCAATAGCAGGAGTATTTGGGGGTTATTCAGGAGGCACAGCAGAAATTCATCCCAAGGAGGAGGAAACATGCTAAGGGGAGGACAAGGCATCCATGGTTAATGAGGGAAGTCAAGAACAGCATAAAAGCAAAAGAAAAAGTGTACAAAGTGGCAAGCATTAGTGGGAAGCCAAAGAATTGGGAATCCTTTAAAAGCGAGCAGAGGAGAACTAAAAAAGTAATAAGGGGAGAGAAGATGAAATACGAGTCCAAGCTAGCTAGTAATATAAAAGAAGATAGGAAGAGTTTCTTTCAACATATAAAAGGTAAGAGAGAGGCAAAAATATACATTGGACCACTGGAAAACGTGGCTGGAAAAGTAGTAATAGGAAACAAAGAAATGGCAGACAAACTGAATAGTTACTTTGCATCGGTCTTCATGGTGGAAAACACCAGTGGGATGCCAGAGCTCCAGGAGAATCAGGGGGCAGAGGGGAGTGCAGTGGCCATCATTAAGGAGAAGGTTCTGGGGAAACTGAAAGGTCTGAAGGTGGATAAGTCACCTGGACCGGATGGCTACACCCCAGGGTCCTAAGAGAGATAGCTGAGGAAATTGTAGAGGCATTGGTGGTGATCTTTCAGGAATCACTGGAGGAAGGGAGGGACCCAGAGGACTGGAAAGTGGCGAATGTAACACCACTGTTTAAAAAGGGAGGGAGGCAGAAGACGGGAAATTATAGGCCGGTTAGCCTGACTTCGGTCATTGCTAAGATTTTAGAGTCTGCTATTAAAGATGAGTACTTGGAAGTGCATGGTAAAATAGGACTGAGTCAGCACGGCGTTGTCAAAGGGAGGTTATGTCTGACAAATCTGTTGGAGTTCTTTGAGGAGGTAACAAGGAAGTTCGACAGAGGAAAACCAGTGGATGTGATTTTATTTAGATTTCCAGGAGACCTTTGACAAGGTGCCACATCGGAGACTGTTAAATAAGTTTAAGAGCCCATGGTGTTAACGGGTAAGATCCTGGCATGGATAGAGGATTGGCTGACTGGCAGAAGGCAGAGAGTAGGGATAAAGGGGTCTTTTTCAGGATGGCAGCCGGTGGCTAGTGGTGTGCCTGAGGGGTCTGTGCTGGGACCAACGTTTCACAATATACATTAATGATTTGGAAGAAGGAACTGAAAGCAATGTTGCTAAGTTTGCAGATGATACAAAGATCTGTAGAAGGACAGGTAGTATCGAGGAAGCAAGGGGGCTGCAGAACATAGAAAATACAGCACAGAACAGGCCCTTCGGCCCACGATGTTGTGCCGAACCTTTGTCCGAGATTAATCATAGATTATCATTGAATTTACAGTGCAGAAGGAGGCCATTCGGCCCTTTGAGTCTGCACCGGCTCTTGGAAAGAGCACTCTACCCAAACTCAACACCTCCACCCAACACCAAGGGCAATTTGGACATTAAGGGCAATTTATCATTGGCCAATTCACCTAACGCGCACATCTTTGGACTGTGGGAGGAAACCGGAGAACCCGGAGGAAACCCACGCAGACACGGGGAGGACGTGCAGACTCCGCACAGACAGTGACCCAAGCCGGAATCGAACCTGGGACCATGGAGCTGTGAAGCAATTGTGCTATCCACAATGCTACCGTGCTGCCCTTGAGAACAAATAAATCTACACTATATCATTTTATCGTAATCCATGTACCTATCCAATAGCTGCTTGAAGGTCCCTAATGTTTCCGACTCAACTACTTCCACTGGCAGTGCATTCCATGCCCCCACTACTCTCTGGGTAAAGAACCTACCTCTGATATCCCTCCTATATCTTCCACCTTTCACCTTAAATTTATGTCCCCTTGTAATGGTTTGTTCCGCACGGGGAAAAAGTCTCTGACTGTCTACTCTATCTATTCCCCTGATCATCTTATAAACCCCTATCAAGTTGCCCCTCATCCTTCTCCGTTCTAATGAGAAAAGGCCTAGCACCCTCAACCTTTCCACGTAAGACCTACTCTCCATTCCAGGCAACATCCTGGTAAATCTTCTTTGCACCTTTTCCAAAGCTTCCACATCCTTCCTAAAATGAGGCGACCAAAACTGTACACAATACTCCAAATGTGGCCTTACCAAAGATTTGTACAGCTGCATCATCACCTCACGGCTCTTAAATTCAATCCCTCTGTTAATGAACGCGAGCACACCATAGGCCTTCTTCACAGCTCTATCCACTTGAGTGGCAACTTTCAAAGATGTATGAACATAGACCCCAAGATCTCTCTGCTCCTCCACATTGCCAAGAACTCTACCGTTAACCCTGTATTCCGCATTCATGTTTGTTCTTCCAAAATGGACAACCTCACACTTTTCAGGGTTAAACTCCATCTGCCACTTCTCAGCCCAGCTCTGCATCCTATCTATGTCTCTTTGCAGCCGACAACAGCCCTCCTTACTATCCACAACTCCACCAATCTTCGTATCGTCTGCAAATTTACTGACCCACCCTTCAACTCCCTCATCCAAGTCATTAATGAAAATCACAAACAGCAGAGGACCCAGAACTGATCCCTGCGGTACGCCACTGGTAACTGGGATCCAGGCTGAATATTTGCCATCCACCACCACTCTCTGACTTCTATCGGTTAGCCAGTTCGTTATCCAACTGGCCAAATTTCCCACTATCCCATGCCTCCTTACTTTCTGCATAAGCCTACCATGGGGAACTTTATCAAATGCCTTACTAAAATCCATGTACACTACATCCACTGCTTTACCTTCATCCACGAGCTTGGTCACCTCCTCAAAGAATTCAATAAGATTTGTAAGGCAAGACCTACCCCTCACAAATCCGTGCTGACTATCCCTAATCAAGCAGTGTCTTTCCAGATGCTCAGAAATCCTATCCTTCAGTACCCTTTCCATTACTTTGCCTACCACCGAAGTAAGACTAACTGGCCTGTAATTCCCAGGGTTATCCCTAGTCCCTTTTTTGAACAGGGGCACGACATTCGCCACTCTCCAATCCCCTGGTACCACCACTGTTGACAGTGAGGACGAAAAGATCATTGTCAACGGCTCTGCAATTTAATCTCTTGCTTCCCATAGAATCCTTGGATATGTCCCGTCAGGCCCGGGGGACTTGTCTATCCTCAAGTTTTTCAAAATGCCCAACACATCTTCCTTCCTAACAAGTATTTCCTCGAGCTTACCAATCTGTTTCACGCTGTCCTCTCCAACAATATCGCCCCTCTCATTTGTAAATACAGAAGAAAAGTACTCGTTCAAGACCTCTCCTATCTCTTCAGACTCAATACACAATCTCCCGCTACTGTCTTTGATCGGACCTACCCTCGCTCTAGTCATTCTCATATTCCTCACATATGCGTAAAAGGCCTTGGGGTTTTCCTTGATCCTACCCGCCAAAGATTGTTCATGCCCTCTCTTAGCTCTCCTAATCCCTTTCTTCAGTTCCCTCCTGGCTATCTTGTATCCCTCCAATGCCCTGTCTGAACCTTGTTTCCTCAGCCTTACATAAGTCACCTTTTTCCTCTTAACAAGACATTCAACCTCTCTTGTCAACCATGGTTCCCTCACTCGACCATCTCTTCCCTGCCTGACAGGGACATGCATATCAAGGACACGTAGCACCTGTTCCTTGAACAAGTTCCACATTTCACTTGTGTCCTTCCCTGCCAGCCTATGTTCCCAACTTGTGCACTTCAATTCTTGTCTGACAACATCGTATTTACCCTTCCCCCAATTGTAAACCTTGCCCTGTTGCACGTACCTATCCCTCTCCATTACTAAAGTGAAAGTCACAGAATTGTGGTCACTATCTCCAAAATGCTCCCCCACTAACAAATCTATCACTTGCCCTGGTTCATTACCCAGTACTAAATCCAATATTGCCCCTCCTCTGGTCGGACAATCTACATACTGTGTTAGAAAAGCTTCCTGGACACACTGCACAAACACCACCCCATCCAAACTATTTGATCTAAAGAGTTTCCACTCAATATTTGGGAAGTTAAAGTCGCCCATGACTACTACCCTATGACTTCTGCACCTTTTTCTAAAACGATTTGGATAGGCTAGGAGAGTGGGCAATGAAGTGGCAAATGAAATACAATGTGGAAAAGTATGAGGTTATGCACTTTGGATGGAGGAATTTATATAGACTATTTTCTAAATGGGGAAATGCTTAGGAAATCAGAAGCACCAAGGGGCATGGGAGTCCTTGTTCACGATTCACTTAAGGTTAACGTGCAGGTTCAGCCGGCAGTTAAGAAGGCAAATGCAATGTTAGCATTCATGTCAAGAGGGCTAGAATACAAGACCATGGATGTACTTCTGAGGCTATAGGAGGCTCTGGTCAGACCCCATTTGGAGTATTGTGAGCAGTTCTGGGCCCCGCATCTCAGGAAGGATGTGCTGGCTTTGGAAAGGGTCCAGAGGGGATTCACAAGAATGATCCCTGGAATGAAGAGCTTGGCGTATGAGGAACGGTTGAGGACTCTGGGTCTGTACTCGTTGGGAGTTTAGAAGGATGAGGGGGGATCTTATTGAAACTTACAGGATACTGCGAGGCCAGGATAGAGTGGACGTGGAGAGGATGTTCCCACTTGTAGGAAAAACTTAGAACCAGAGGACACAACCTCAGGCTAAAGGGACGATCCTTTAAAACAGAAATGAGGAGGAATTTCTTCAGCCAGAGGGTGGTGAATCTGTGGAACTCTTTGCCGCAGAAGGCTGTGGAGGACAAATCACTGAGTGTCTTTAAGACAGAGATAGATAGGTTCTTGATTAATAAGGGGATCAGGGGTTATGGGGAGAAGGCAGAGAATGGGGATGAGAAAAATATCAGCCATGATTGAATGGCGGAGCAGACTCGATGGGCCAAGTGGCCTAATTCTGCTCCTATGTCTTATGACTCCTACATGACATATTCCATTCTCCTTGGGACAAGGGCTACCCACAAAGGACATGGCTGATAATGCCCACACAGCAGCCTCAGACTCCTGCTGAAGAAAGGCATAATAAGATTTCTGCTGCAGCCTGACCTTTGGTGGAACACACCATCGGAATCCTGAAAATGTACTTTTGATGCCTGGACTCCAGTACACTCTCCAGAGTGTCACACATCTGCATGGCTTGCTGTTCACTACACAACCTGGTGATGCAAAGGAGGGGGGACCTGGCTGATGAGTAGATGGAAGAGCTATATGCCTCCTCCAATGAGAAGGAAATCGAAGGGGAGGGTAATGATGACCTGGAAGCCAAGGAGGTGGATGAAGAAGCCAATGCACTGGTCAGATGAGGTAGGCATGCCTTGCGAGGCACTTATTGCCAGAAGATTCCAGGAGGATGACAAGATGCAATGAGGACAATCTTGGACAAATCTCCTCCATCATGGGCCAGCATCTTCAAGGCACAAGTCAGGAGTGTAATGGAATACTCTCCACTTGCCTGGAAGAGTGAAGCTCCAACAATACTCAAGAAGCTTGACACCATCTAGGACAAAGCAGCCTACTTTAATTGCCACCCCATTTAAAAAACCTTTGTCCCTCCAAAACTCATGCACTGTATCAGCAGTGTGTACCATTTACACGATGCACTGCACAAACTCACCAAGGCTCATTAGAAAGCACCTTCAAAACCCACTACCACTTTGAAAGACAGGGGCAGCAGACTTCCAGAACAGCACCACTAAGTCTTTCCCCATCTGACTTGGAAATATATTGCTGTTCCTTAACAGCACTGTGGGTGTACCTATCACCTGTCGTGGCTCAAGAAGGCAGCCTACCACCACCTTCTCAAGGACAACTAGGGATGGACAATAAATGCTTGCCTAGCCAACAAAGACAACATCCTTGAAAGAATATTTTAAAATTCTAATTCCAGCAATGAAATTCCAGACGGCAAAGCATTCATGCACAGCTGGCTCAGATTGCTCTCATTCTTTGAAGGACGAAGAGCTTTGAGGGCATCTGTCATTCCTGAAATTATGTATCTGGAGAAAGTCTTTCCAGGCTCAGGTATCAGAAAGTGCTGCACCCTCAGATGTTCATCCAGCATCACAGTCACAGTACCACCCTAAAAGACACATGGGAACTTGGACAATCATAAGTGCGATAATTGCTGCATTCCTTCGATCGGCAAGGCTCCTCAGTGAGATCCATGTAGACCAAGGCAGCCACGCACAATGTGTTAACTCATTCGTGAAAGATGCACATTACACTTGGGAGAAGGGATCCGATGAAATCCCGCTGGTGTGTCAGCATGTATAGATGATTCAGTGGGCTGTGTCACACTCCCCGAAATGACCTCTCATTCGGCTGTTTCAGTTCAGGTTGAATTGTTTCATCAGTCACAATGTAAGAATGGAGGTGGTACTCCTAAGAATAAAGAGGCCAGACACTCGGCTGCTTGACATTGAAATGTCTCCTCTAATATGCAGTTTGTCCTCCTGGCCATATCCTGACAAGTCCAAAATAATAAGACAACATGAACCCCTCCAGAGCACGCATCTTGGTTTATGAGGAGCCCCTTCCTGGCTCATTACACACACAATCCTATTGCACTGGCCCTCAGCACATTGCACGAAGCAACTATGAGCAATTCTAGTGGTAGTCCTAAAGGCTGATGTGGCCCTCAGAGATCACCATTTGCAAGCTGCGCTGGTAACCTGTTGGAGAGTGAAGGAGATGGGGCAAACATTGTTGTATGCCAACTTTGTGAAAATACCATTCTCCCGCACTACAAGTTCAGGGTTGCAGATGCTCAAGGTTGGATGTCTCCGCATCTGTTCCATCGCTTTGCCAACTTGAGACGGCAAAGTTATTAGACATTGAACTGAGATCATCACATTGCATCTGGAAACGCCTGACACCTATCTGGCTGAGGGCAGAGCACATATGTGAAGAGGCTCATAGCATGCGGACCCTGTGATGAGACAGGCGGCACGTGGAGTTTCAGAGTTTCTTGTGTAGATATCAAGTTTTCAGGACAGGATAACAGGAACACAGCTCATCAGAACAAGATGCCATGGAAAGCATGCAATGAGTGGGAGTTCTTTTTTTTTTTAAATTAAGGGGCAATCTAGCGTGGCCAATCTACCTACTCCGCACATCTTTGGGCTGTGAGGTAAGACCCACACAGACAAGGGGAGAATGTGCAAACTCCACACGAACAGTGACCTGGGGCCAGAATCGAACCTGGGTCCTCAGCACCATGAGGCAGTAGTGCTAACCACTGTGCTACCATGCCACCTAGTGAGAGTTCTTTAACAGAGGTAAATGTTATGTACAAGTCTTTAACACCTGCAACTACATCTTCTTCACTTTCCTTACCCTATGTGTAGATGCTCCCCTGATATCAACAGCAGAGATGGAGTCAGCCTGCTGACTGTTCTGTCCTGTTGGCTGTGATGGCCTTTGCGGATGTGTGCTGGAGGGCCAAGAACTGGGTGGCCCCGGCCCACTTTTGGGGTCCTGTTGTGGGTCGGTTGCATTCTCCTTGGCCGGTGGAGCTGGAGCTGATGGGGTCACAGAAAGAGGGGATTTGAATTGGGCAAACACTCCCAGAGTCACCTGGGTGGATAGACCTGGTATGTCAAGGTGCTGGTCCTCCTTCCTATGGGTGCCCGAGGTCCACTGGTTGACTCTTGGTAAGAGGTGGCAGCTGGAATGAACTGGAGATGCCGCAACCCTTCTAGCACTGATACTGATGAGTGCCACAATGGCTACAGAGATCGAGTGCAGCTCCGATAGCAGTGCAGGACCGATGTCCTGGACCAATATTTTCATGGTGACGCCAACTTGCCAATGTTGACCTCGCTGCATTGGCATGCCAGCGCTATCCTCCATTGTGTGTTCATCCCTACCTGACATTCCGTTGAATGTTGTTGAAGCTCTATGAACTGATTTAGGGAAGAGTCTGTAGGCACATCATCTGACTAGGGCTCAGCTGATCCCTGACTTCCAGAAGTCCTCAGAGTGCTGGCAACCTGGGATGTCCCCGCCTTAGCCTGCTGTGATCAAACAGTGTGCTGTGGTGACCATATAGTGACCCGAGGCTACTCTAGAATTAGGTCTCATCGCGGTATCTCTTCGCTGGTGGAGGGCATGGGTGAGCACTGTGATGGGTCTTCAACGTGGATCCTCTCAGATTCCTTATCCAAAGTCTCCTT